>NC_138884.1:101300461-101986628 GCF_965194825.1 Balaenoptera physalus
GCAAAATGTAAGAATTAATTTATATACATGTGTAATTTAATATTATATATTTATATATTATATACAGATATATTACTTATATTATATACATATATATGTATTCTTATTTCAATTACAAATAAACCAAATGTAGAACTCAGAAGCCACAAATAGATATACATTATAAAAATAGATATATTATATATAATAATAGATACATACAAATATCTATTATTTTAATGTTATATACATTCAAATTTGCCAATTAAGAGTGTTACAAAAGAATACATCAAAATAAACTACAATTAAACTTGTAAAATCTGGAAATTATGTGCGATATTACACTATTATACCACACTGTTGGCCTGCACTATGTATGTCCCATCAAAATTCATAAGTTGAAGCCTTAACCCCCAGTTCCTCAGAATGTGACTGTATTTAGAGGCAGTGCCTTTAAAAAGGTAATGAAGGTTAAAGGAGGTCATATAGGTGGGCCTTAATCCAATCTAAATGGTGTCCCTATCAGAAGAAGAAATTTAGACACACACAAGAGACACCAGGGATATGTGTGCACAGAAGAAAGGCCATGTGAGGACACAGTGAGAGGCATTTGCCTGCAAGCCAGGGAGAGGAGCCTCAGGAAAAAACCACCCAGCTGACACCTTGATCTTGGACTTCCAGCCTCTAGAACTGTGAGGAAATAAATATCTGTTGTTGAAGCCACCCAACCTGTGGTATTTTGTTATGGCATTCAGAGCAAACTAATATACCTATCCAAGAAAGTTCAAGGGAAACTTCTCTGTGCATTTTTTCCAGGTTATCTGGGTCCTGCTCAAAACTTTTATATAAAGTATTAACTTTAGGGCAAAATTTTTAAACGTTGCATGAAGCCAAATACACAGTGCCCCAAATTCACAACATCACATTTTGTAGTAACTGTACTAACCACTATAGAACCAATAAATTTCCCAATTTTTTAAATCAGATTTTGAAATATAAAACATATTTTTCAAATATCCAAAGTTGAAGTATTTGTTGTGGGAAATGAATGAGATTCAAAAATGAGTCAACCAAAAAGAAGTTGGTTTGACTCAGGTCTCCCCTTTCCCCCACCTTACATCCTAAAATCTGGGCTTTTTGCTATTAGGCAAGACGTTTTTCCTTTTTTTACTTTTTTTATTGTAGTAAAATACATATAACATAAAATTTACCATCTCAACCTAGACAAGATTTTTAATCGTCATTTTTTTCACTCATTTTATGACCCTGACTTTAGGCCAAACCTTTTTTTTTTTAATTGTATTTTATTTATTTATTTTGTATACAGCAGTTTCTTACTAGTTATCTATTTTCTACATATTAGTGTATATATGTCAATCCCAATCTCCCAATTCATCCCACCACCACCCCCCTCCTAGGCCAAACCTTTTATCCATGAATTACCCTATGGTTTGTTCTTAGCTGCCAAAAGTTAAATTTACCATGTTTGAGATTAAAATTCTGTGAGAAAAGTAGACTATTGTTTTAAAAACAGTTTATTTCCTATATTTTTTTAGTGTCATACAGAGACAGCATCTTACCACGTGTGCATTTATTCTGTGTCTTATAGCTCAGTTCACATACCAGTTTAACATATCGAAGCTAAAATATTTTTGTTTGTTTAGTTTTGGGGATTTTTCTAATACCCAGGAAGCCCCACTCCCTTTAAGATTTGCCCTGTGCTCAGCAGAGGAGGAGACCTTAGGACCCTCAGAAAGTTGAGATTTCGTGGCGTTCAGCAAGGGATGGGGAAAGTAGAACTTATTGTCATGAGTTGGTAAACTTTAAAAGGCCATTTGAAAGGAGTGTTGACATATATTTGGAAAATTTTATAATAATTATTGGGTAAAACATTTAGGATCTGTAAAGGGATTACAGTATTTGCCCACTGAAATAAAATACTGAAGATTTAGGATTTGCATAACTGTCCAGGGAGCAAGTAATTAGGGATCTCTTTATTCTTTGAGATTTTTAAATTTTAGAATATGTGACACAAAGTTTTTTAATTATAGAGTAGCTGATTTCCTCTAGAGTACTGTCTATTGAGTTTTACTTTCGCCATGTAAATTGTAACCTACTTAAAAGTTTTTGAACCGAAAGGCCTCTAACATGGAATAATAAAATCCACAAATGCAGGAGTATTCAAACAATATATAACTTAAATCTGATTCAGGTGATATATCAGGTACTCAAATACTACATTAAATAGGGTTCATGAAAACACTCAGGGTCTTAGAATAAAAAATAATCTGGCTTTCCTCCTGAGGAGTCCAGCTCCTGGTTAAAAACTGATGTGTGATTTTTCGGGTCTGACCATAGCCAGTTAAAAAGGTCCTACCTGGCAGGTCTCACAGGGGAAAGCTGCCCTCCCCACATCAGACTTGGTGCACAGCCAGTGCATTGCAATCTCTGAAGGGAGCTGCAATCAAGAACTCAGGCCTGCTCTGGCTGGTCATGCTCTTACACTTATCTGCATTCCTACCCCAGGCTCCGATATTCCTAGTTTTCTTTATCTGAAGCCTTGGGCTGAGGTTCTCTTCAGGTGCCAAGGTCTTCTTAGTGGGTGAAAAGGCAAACCTTGAAGACACTTCTCCCTACTCTCAGTATTCAGTACTTTTCCACTTGTAGTGCTTCCCCCCACCTGGGGTCCATAAAAATGACACAGCCTTTTGTTCAGGGCCCCTTCAAAAGTAAGACGACACTTCCACTCAACCCTGGACCAGTGCACTGATCCATGGGGGAAAATGGAACAGGAGGAGATGGCAACTTCTCTGATTTTAGCCTCTTTGCTTATATCATCTCAGCAAGTGGTTAAAGACTGAACTCTTTTATCTTTCGCTTGTTGCTTTAATCGGTTACTCTGATATCTACCAGCTCAGCTCTCTTTTTCCCAGCTCAGTTGAGCTCCTGATACCCCACTGGTGCATTCAGGTTATCATATATCATAAGCAACATTATTAAATCAACTCTGACATGCTTTACTCTTGAGTGTGCCAAGGGTGATTCTTCCTAACAAAGAAACCAGAATGGACACTGAGCAAGAGAGTATGATGAGCAAACCCGGCCACATAGTCTATGGAGTTGAGACTTCCTAATGTGGTTTTATTACGTATCTTGCAAAACTATGGATTAAACACATTTGTGTTCAAATATAAATACCAAGACATATTTCTTGTAGTCAAAGAATCTTATCCACTCTGCCACACATTAATATGGATATCTCAGGATGGTTTTTGTTTCAAGTAAAAGAAAACAACACAAAGGGACCAAAGTAATAAGGAAATTTTTTGACTGCTCTTAATGACAGACCATCGGATTTGCAGTCTGGAATATAGGAGCTTGGGTGAGAAATGAAGATAAGCTAAGTATAAAAGTATGACCAGCCAGAGGGGGCCTGAGTTCTTGACTGCAACTCCCTTCAGAGATTGCAGTGCACTGGCTGTACACCAGGTTTGGTGTGGGGAGGGCAGCTTTCCCCCATGGAACCTGCTAGGTAGGACCTTTGTAATTGGCTATGGTCAGGCATGAAAAAAATCACACCTCGATTTTTAACCAGGAGCTGGTCTCCTGGTCTGTCATTTAAAATACTCATGGTTTGATTAAAATGTAATCAGTCTATATCTCAGTCTTAGTGTGATTCTTTCACCCCTTTCTTTCTCTGTATATCCTTCTTATTGGCACACAGTCTTTACCAATGAAACACTATGGCTTCCAGAGTTCTACACTTCATATCTGTGGGTCACTCCATCCAAAGGAAAAGAAGGTTTTGGTTTTCCCAGCATTCTCTCTCTCTAATTATACTAGCTTTGGTCACATGACAACTCCTGAGCCAATCATGGTGGCTAGAGGAGTGCATTGTTCCAACTGGCTTGGTCAAGGCCATGTGCTGTATTCTTAGAGCTGATGGATGGAGTTATTATCTTCCCTCAAACCACATGGAATCCCAAACAGAAATCAGGGATTATGAGAAGAAGTGAATGGGTACTGGAGAGGCAGCTGCAAGTATCACATAAATTGTGCAATGAAGAATTGACTGCACTATTTTTTGTCCAGAAATTAACATAATAATCACAAATATTCTTACTACTTCTAGCTTACTTAATTAGTACAATGTATTTTGCACAACCACTATTTTAGAACCACATTTAAAGTAATGTACATCAAAACTCTTTTTAAGGAAAATGTCATTGCTATCAACAAATTGTAAAATACATCATCATTGTAATTACTTTCTGGGGGAAAAAACCTTTAAATTGTTAAAGTACTACTGGATAAATTAATGTAAATAAGATTACAGCAACTTCAAAAGTATGTCAGTTATTTCATTCCTAAAAATAAGTTGGTGATGAGAGATGACTTGAAACATTCAATAGATGATAGTGTCAGTTATATGTGGGTTAATATCTGTACAGATTTGAACAAAATAAGTAACAAGTGATATGCTTGCAGTATGCCAAAGGCAAGAAAAATTAAAAGAACAGCCTTAAGACCTCCATAATGTCTATATTAGCCTGCCCTAAACACTGAGTACTTTCTATAGATCTAGATTCCAACAAATTAATTTACTAGCTACTTCTTCCAGTTAATGCTGATGGCATAATATTTAACCAATTTTAAGTTGTCTTTGGTATAAAATATGCAACTTAATTATTATTCTTATTCAGTATATCTAATTCATTCCTACTAAAAAGAGCAAAAAGGATTTTCACTTTACAAAAAGTTTCAAAATATACCTAAGTTTTTGATAAACAACAATGACTAATGCCATCCTTAATGGAATCGAAAAAATGCAGTCAAGAGGTAGCCCCCTTTCATACAGCAATGGTTCATCTGTACATTTTTTGAAAATCTGAATCAGATATATGAATGATTTTATCATTTGAAAAAGCAGATATTTATAGAATGTCTCAGTGCAGTAGCACTGGGAATACAAAGATAAACAAGACAGTCTCTCTATTTAAGGGTCTCACAACCTACTGTTAGAGGCAGGGATGTAAGCAGAAATTAGCCGCAAGAGCACAGGAGATGGAGAGACTAGCTTTACCTAAATTTATAAAAGTCACACAGAGGAGGTAACATTTGAACCAGGTCTTAAAGTATGGGTAAGAGTTTTACACTAAGAAGGAAGAAGGCAGGCAGGGCATTCTAAGAAGAAAGTCAAACACAGGCAAAGAAAAAGGAAAATCTGGAATTTCTGGAGCAAAGGGTCCTTGGAGATTTCTGAACCTGGAGTTAGTTTGGGTCTGAAAAAGACTGAGTGTCTAAATGTTAAGGCTTGAGATTTGATTTTACATGCAATTAAAGTCAATAAAGTATTTAAGAAGGAAATGGTGCAATTGGTTTTGTTTTTAAGGATGACCCCAGTAGAGTGTGACTATAAACTGTGGTAAGAATGGCTTTAAAGTCCAGGTGAGCAATCAAGTTCTGCATTAAGTCCATGGCAGAGTCCAGCAAGGAGAGATTAGAATGCAGAGATGCTTTTGAATTTACAACTAATAAGACTTGGTGAATGAATGAAGAAGGAACATTGAATAGTAGAAAGAACACTAGATTTGCAGCCTAGGAGAGCAGGGTTGATTCCAGGTTCTGCCATTAATTTGCTTTTTGATCTCATGAATTATTTTACCATTATTATTTATAAGGTATATATAACCATATCTGCTCAATGGGTTATTGTGATGATTAGATATAATATTTATAAATCTCCATATCATTAGTTTTATTATGATTATTAATCACAGTATAAGAGAGAAGGAAATCCTGGGATGCCTCCTATGTTTTTGACAGAGGAGACTGGATGGACGATAAGGCCATGAACTTACAAAGTGACAGAATAGGTTCTTGATAATAAGCATGAATTCATTTCCAGTCTCTGTAGGACTCCAGGTTGAGGTGCCAAGGGCACAGTTCATAATATGGACAAGAAACTTGGGAAAGAAAGCCTGGGATTTAAAATATAGATTTTGGAGCTTGTCAGCATGTAAATGACATTTGAAGTAAAAGTAGTGGATGAAATTGGTCAAAGAGAGAAGAGCTAGAAAAAAGTACTGCAAGAACTACACTCATGTTAAATGACCTTGAGCCCTTCCCCACCAAATTATATGTGAAGTTTTTTTGAGAAAGGTCTGTCATTTCAAAACTTCCATTTTGTATTAGCATAGGCTTGCTTTTGCCTTTGGGGAATCCTGACTCTCATTCTGGGTAACTATTAGCTAGAAAAAATTCAAAGGTGGAGACCTGTTCCAGAAGTTCAGGCCCTTAAGAAGCTAGACTGAATTGCATAATGTAAAAAGTTGTCCTAGTTAGGGGTAAAGAGGTGACTGCAGAGATAAACATAGTGTTTACAAGTGTTAATGGTCTTCTTCATCCGTGAACCTTACACAGAGATATTCTTTCCCAGCTTAGCACAGTCTCTAGAGCTTCTGACATACACTCTCATTAGTGATCGTACTTAGCATCATGGCTTTAAAAACAATGTAAATAATGATGACTGTCAAATTTTTATGTACAGCTCAAGCCTCTACCCTGAGCTCCAGACTCTTATATCTCACTGCCAAATCAACACCTCACTTGGATATCAAAGAGGCATCTCAAAGTCAACATGTCCAAAACTTAACTCTTGATTCCTTCCTTCCCCTTCAAAATCTTCTCCTCGCAGAGTTTTTTCTATTTCAGAAAATGGCAAGTCCATCTTTCCAGTGGTTCATACCGAAAACCTTAGAGTCAACCTTGACTTATCTTTCTCTCACACTCCATATCCAATACCTCAGTAAATATTATTAGCTTAAACTTCAAAATATATCCAGAATCTGCAGAAGAAGCAAAGCTTTTGGAACTATTTAGCCCTCCATAAATTGCCATAGAAGTATCAGTAGCCATGAACAATACACCAGTAACATCCTAACTGGTCTCCTTGTGTCTGTCCTTGCTTCCTGTGACAACTGCTGCTGGCATGGCTCCCAGTGTCCCACTTCCTGGTAGCCATGCCCGCATGTAATACCCTCCCCTTGAATGTGAGCTGGACCTAATGACTGCTCTTAATGAACCAAGCACAGTAGAGGTGGTGATGTTGCTTCCATGATTAGGTTACAAAGACTCTGACTTTCATCTCTCTGAGATTTCTGTCTCTGACTCTTCATGCTTGCTGGCTCTGATGGAGAGGACTAGCTGGCAAGGAACTGAGGACAGCCTCTGGCCATCAGCCAGCAAGTAACCAAGGCACTCATTTCAACAGCCCCTAAGGAACTGAACTCTCCCCACAACCACTCAATGAGTTTGGAAGCAGATTCTGACCCAGTTGACCTTGAGATTACTGAAGCCCTGACAACACCTTGACTATAAACATTGGGAGACCCTAATGCAGAGGCCCCAACTAAGCTGTGCCTGAATTCCTGACCCATAGAATCTATGTGATAACAAATGTGTGTTGTTTTAGGTTGCTAAATTTTGCAACAATTTGTTACACAGCAATAGATACGCATCTCGCTAAAGTCTATTCTGAAATGGCAGCCAAACTGACGATTGTAAAAATCAGATCAAGGCGCTCCTCCACTTAAAATCATTCAATGGCTTCCAATCTCACTTGGAGTAAAAGCTAAAATCCTGCAATAGCCAAGATGGTCCTACCTGATCAGGCCCCTTCTTAGTTCTCTGACTGTATCTCCTATGAGTCTTTCTCTCATGTCTTTGCTTCACACTGGCCTCCAGGCTGTTTTTGAACATGCAGGCACCCTCCCTTTTTCAGAGTATTTGCACTTGTTGTTTTATCTGCTTGGAAGGCTGTCCTTCAAAGATTCACATGGTTTTCTCCTTCACTCTTTTTAGTCTCTGCTCAGAAGTCTCCTTACCAATAAAGCCTTCCCTGATGACCTTACAAAGTATCAACAGTTTCCTTCCCTGGCACTGTCTACTTTTCTTCCATATTTTATTTATAACATGTAACATATACCTTTACTTGTATATTAGTGTATCATCCTTTTCCCCTTACTAAAATAAAAGCTCCAGGAAGGAAAGAACTGATTTATTCATTGCTATATCCCCAGTACTAGTTCAGAGCTTAAAACCAAGTAAGCACTCAGTTTGTCAAATAAATGAATGAGCTTCTGGTCCTTTCACAGTAGAAATGGTACATTTGAAAGCTGTAAACACTTAATGGGAAAGAATGAGGGTGGGACAGGGCTCTACTCAGGAACTGTGTAGCAACAAACACATAAATAGCCAGAGGTATATGAATTGCTATGAACAACCTACCATTGGTTAGGATATGGAGCAAAATTATAATTTAATGCTATTATAAGCTAGTAATTTTTCACATAAAGAAAAAAATCGGTTCCATAATCACAAACTGTACCCCTAACCTTGGCTAATCATCTTGCAAATGCCTGCTATTAGTCACAATGGGCAATGCGAAGGGGAGTGCTGGTGGCTCAGGCAGCACCATCCATCACCAACACCAGGGACATAACTCACATTTCGTGTCCTCCTAACGGCGGGTCAGTAGCATCAATTTTGTACTTGAAGGGCAAAACAAACCAAATTCTCTAAAATGCAGCAAAATTTTGGTAACTACTCTCAGCAAAAACTAACATTATCTAACAAAACTTTAACATGGAAAGAATTTGTAGCAGTTGGGAAAGCAACCAAATTAAAGGTATAAAAACAAATCACGCAAGGCAATCTTGCTGGTTGTTTTGATAGAACGTCAAAATGTATGGCTATTTAAGGGAACAACATTTTATCAAATGTCAGAAAATCTTACTCATTTCTTTATGGAACCTAACAATTTGATTCAAATTGCCCTTCGGTACAAATACCATATATTGAAAATGGGTCAAAGGTATAATATATAGCCCTGTGTAGAATTACCATTGCATCTACCTTAGGATGTAATGTTTTAAGACTGGAAGGTGAATATAAAAGAATAAGAAGAACCTCTAAGAATACTCAGCAAGGTGAAAAACGAAGTGAATCAGGGTATCTACGGGCATTAAAAATGACAGAAAGGGAGTTTTCAACTGTTAGGAGCATGAGAAAAATGATGGGATGGCCTACTGTTTAAAGAGTATAATGCTAACAGGTGATAGAACACTAAAATATTTCTATTTGGTCTCCTTCAAGTTGGAAAGGTCCAATTTAAAGAAAGGAATTACAGCTCAAGATAGTTGAGAAGATAGTAAAAAGGGCATATAGCCACTTTAAGTGAATTTAAGTCTCTAAGACCAAGCAAATTACATCCTCAGAAGCTGAAGGAATTTGTAGATGGAATCTCAGCACCGCTATTTGTTATGAAGAAAGAGGTAGAAGCCAGAAAATTGAAGGCAGCTCTATGTTGCTCTGTTTTACAGAAAATTTGAAATATATATATATATATATGTATGTATATACATATACATATATTTTTTAAGTGGCAGATACAGATTGCAGGCAAAATTCAAGAGTGGATTTATTAAGCATGTCCATTTTAAACATTAGAACATAACGTAGTGATAGTTAAACAGCTATCGGAGTTCACAAACACAAGGTCCAAACTGAACTAATTTGCATTATTGTTTTGCTTTTGGTTTGTTGCTTGTTTTCTTTTGAGAAGATCCAGCCTTGCTAGAAAGAGCTCCTTAAGCTTTGGAGGCAGAGAGCTGACCACGGATTTGAATGATGGCTCTGCCATTCTCTTCCTGGGAGCTCTTGAGGAACGCTCTTCACTCTCTTCAAGTTTTGTTTACTTATAATAATGCCTCAAAGAGCTATTATGAAGATCTTGCAGACTAATTGAAGCCCTCTGCATAGTTGACTTAGTGTGATGTGTTATTGGAAATCCTCCATTTCTGTGGTTCTATATTCCCTTGGAGAGAGACTTCAGCTATAGCAGTGTTCCTTGCCTCTCTCCCTATTCTTAGTTCCCTTATTTGTGTACATGGGAGAAGGAAGTGGGCCTGTCCAGCTATGACCCTTTTCTTCTTTCTCTTTTGGAACCAGTCTATTTGAGGGACACAAGCATTCTGATCACCTTTGCTGCCAAGCAGAAAGCTTATTTGGGCAGGCTTGGTTCATGCAAAGGAAAGGCACATGGTTGTCCAACACTGCCTATGACTGGGTGGATACAATGACCTAATGTAGGAGGAGATTAGAAGCCCTGGTCGCCACAGATTAAAACACATTCTTTAGTTTTATCAACAATAAAGCTGATATTCTGATCTCCATCTAAGTCTGACTCTTGTATCTGTGTCATTGGGGGAAAAAAATAGGGTTGGGGATGGAGAAAAAAGTGTTACTTATCATCCAACTAGAACCTCAACAATAAGATGACAACAATGGTGAAAAAACTAGTCAATCAGGATAATTCTTAGATATTTTACACTTGGATTCCCCATTCCTTAAATGACAAAAACTTCTACTGCATTCTGATGAAGAAAATGGTTAAATGTCTGTTAACTAGATAAGTAATAAATTCTACAATACCAAGAGGATTGATTAATAATATGTAATAGTTCCTTAGCACTTAAAGAACCCTAGACACTCATTTAAGTGCTTCACGTGTACCATCTAATTCCTCTCAGCAGTCATATGAAGCAAATACTATAATATCCCATTTTATAGGTGAGAAAAGTAGAGTTCAATGGTTAAGTGATTTGCCTAAGGTCACACAGTTAACAAGTAGAAAAATAAGGATACAAACTCAGATCTGTCTAATTCCCGAGTTAATATACTGATCCAGGGGTTGGCAAACTATATCCCACAGACCAAATTCAGCCATGTCCATTTGTTTACACATTGTTTATGACTATTTTTGCACTACGATGGCAGAGTTGAGCAGTTGTGACAGAAACCACATGGCCCTGCAAAGCAGAAAGTATTTACTGTCTGCACCTTTATAGAAAAATTCTGCGACCTCTGTTCTAGGGTAAACCATTGTGCAACATTCTTTCAGTTGAACCTCTGAGGGTTCCCATCTCATGCCCAAAAAATGACTCAAATCTGGTCCTTCACTTAACACTGGGTGACAAGATAAAAAGCTGGGACTCTCTGAGGTGTACTCCTCTATTCAGAATTTTAATTTAACAAAAAAATTCAACAGCCCTATAATGTTTTTGCTTTTTCTTTTTCTCCCTAGAGCCTCAGCATTGTTCTCAAATCCCAATAAATCCCTTAGGTAGTGTCTCTTGATTGTACCAGATTTGACCTTTTGAACAAACTAAGACAATTCCTAAATAGTACAACTGTTAGGAACAGCTTTCAAATGGCAGGTAGAGTTTTGTCTACTTTATATTATAAACATTTTCGAATATATACAAAAGTTGAGTGAATGGTACACTGAAATTCCCCATATTCATCACCCAGCTTCAAAATTACCATCGTCAAGGCTAATTTTGTTTCATTTATAAACCCTGAACCCCCAATCCCCACTAGACCATTTGAAACAAATTGCAGACATCGTATCATTTCAGCCACAAATACTGAAAGTGGTTGTTAACACAGAGGCAGGGAAAATATACCAATAGGATACCAGCACATAGGAACGATATACTCCTTGATATCTGCAGACCTGTAATTCTGCTCAAATTCAGATATTTATACTAATTCTCTGCTTGTAGGCACAATAATGTTTACTACATTTTCTGTCAAAACAAGGGCCACTTTAAGAGAACATGCTATTCAAACTCCATTAGGAAAAGAGTTCAGGAACTGTCATAGCAGTTTACGTCATATGGCCTCAGGTGATCTCAGTCATTCACCCAACAGTGAATCTTCAGAGGGTCAGGAATAAGAGAGAGTCCATGGAATAAATGAACATCAGGGCAAGAAAGAAGTCAACCCTGGTCATGGTGTGCCAACAAAAATAATAAATATACTGTCTGCCATATATTCCTGAAAGATCCTATATCAAGGTTACTGAAACCATTCATTATATATTTCTCAAAATTACAACAATACAGCTGTTGCTGTTGGAAGCTGCCTTTTAAGTGTGTAGGGAGAAGTTATATTGTTTAAAGAGGCCAGCACAAATTGGTTATTTACAAATGTTCTTGAAAGCTACAAGTGTGATTTTACTCTATGCAAAATAACTAAAAAAAGAACTTGTTGAATGCTGGTTCCTCAAATAGCCCCCAATACGACTTGTGGGTAACACAAAGCTAAGTATATTGCTTACCATATTAATGGAGAACAAGCCTCTGCAAAGTTTTGGTAATGTCTCAGTAGGGAGGTAAAGTCAGAATTAATAGAGAATTGGGAATTGGAAGTTTAGTTCTTTAGTTTAGGTCTTTCCGTGCATGAGGGTTTGATGAGAATTGTGTAAGGAGTAAGATACAACAGTCCAGAATTGTTGAAACCAGCAAGGCAAGGATTTTTGAGGCAAGACATTGAAAGAATCTTAGGGTGCAAACTGTCTGTTGAGAGTTTCCACTGAAGAATGGATGGGTCTTTTGAAAGTCATGCCAATGAAGGCAGTGGAATAGTAAAGCCATACTAAAGTAAACAGCTGTGGGCAGTGAAGAGAGTAAGCATTTTAATTCCTCAGTATCCTCGCTATGGGTAAGAATTGGTTGTTTCTGTTCTCAACTTTCATCTTCAAATTAGAAAATTTGTCTTTAAATAAGCCACAGATAGTAGATAAGCTATGTAATGAGAGAGAGATAATCTCCCTCTATATGTATGTTTTAATATAATGTAGTCCATATAGTGTTTAGTCTACCAGGTTTGTGGTTAAGATGCCAGTAAAGAGACTCTGAATATGATTCATTAGGTGTCTTTCTTCTTCATTTTGGAGATCTGCCAAGCTTCTTTCTTGTGTCTCCAAAAGTGTGGCCCTATTTAATTTTCAATATCCTTCATCAGAGGTTTCTTGCCAATTGTGCAGAACATCCAGTATTGACAGAGAACTTCCAGTCTCTGCAACCGTACTTGCTCAAAGTTCAGATGGTTAATGGAGATGCATCATCAACTGTAATAAAAGGTTGGATCTTTCATCTAATTCTTTCCGTATAAAGCTTGCTCCTGGTATTCAGAACCCACAAATGGTTTTTTTTTTTTTTCTTCCTCTGTGTTATGCAGCATTTCTGAGATGTCATGGATGTTAACACTATCAAACATTCTCCCTCAGAGTCACAGTTTAAGACTTAGAGTTCAGTGTTCCTGCTTGTTAACGTTAAGCCCATATTTCTACACTGAATTTCTGGTATCAGCAGATGACGATTTACAGAGACATCTGAGAGGTGCTAAATCATTTTGCTGTATCAGTAATGAGTGGGAATATCTGAAAAAAAATTTCTGGGGTCACTTCCTTTAGTGATCATATCAGTACGGCTAGTGTTCACCTTTACTCAAGACTCATGCAATGTATATTCCACCTACCCTTGAAGGGAGAAAATTCCAAGCTTTCCTTAGGTTGTTAGCATTTCAGTTTAGAATCCAATTCACCTGGAGGATTCAGTCTCTTAAATCATGAGAGAACTAACTCCTGAAGTGGGACTCTTACCGATTCCTGAACCAACTCACTCTACAGCCTCCAGTGAAGGAAGATACTGGTTACTGTGAACGTCAACCACAGCAGCCCCTTTCAATTGCCTTACCTGACTCACTCAGCTTTTAGCTTGACAATCTTCCCCCTGTTAATAGACCGTAGCTTCCCAATTACCTGACCATCTGTTCTGTATTTATCTTGTACAACCTCTCAGTCTCCCTAATAGTCAGAGCATGATTCTAAACCACTGACTTTTCCTTACTGATTGGATGCCTGGTCTTGACTTTCCTTAAAAGAAGAAAAAAAGAAAAAAGCTCCATGTAAGGGGTCACCAACTCTGTTCTTGTGTAAGGAAACCATTTTTACTTGTAATAAAATCCAAACTCAGCTTACCCCAAATTGTCAACTCAGGAAGAATACCTGACAGACAGACACAATCATATCTCAGAGACTTTGGTCTTGTTCTTGGAGATTTCTCAATAATTTCCTCTGCCACTTAAAGAGAGTGCTGCTCGCCCTTTGACATTTTCTTCCAGGTTGGAACACAGGACTCATCCCTTAATTCTCCACAGTTAGTGCAGCTAGAACCAGTTTGAAAGATGCAGCAGTATTGATAATTAGGAGAACAAAGGTGGGCCCCTTCCACCTGGATTCAGAATCAATCTTTCAGGGCTATCTTTTCCAGACGACTAGGTCTCCAACCTGAAAGTCATGTAAGGGCTGCAGTGGGATGTCTGGGGGAAAGACAGAACTGACCTGAATGTATTGAATAACTATGAATGTATTTAATAAGACCTTGGCAGTTTTAAGTACAGTTGACCCTTGAACAATGCAGGGGTTAGGGGCACCAAACCTTTGCGAAGTCAAAAACCCCCATATAACTTTACAGTTGGCCCTTCCTATCACCAGTTCACATATATGGATTCAACCAGCCTTAGACTGTGTAGTACTGTAGTAGGTATTTATTGAAAAATCTGTTTCATGTATGAGTGGACCCTCGCAATTCACACCTGTGTTGTTCAAGGGTCAACTGTATGTTGGAATGAATCAGATTAGAGTCTCCCAAGGTCCAGGATGGGTAAGGGATCTTCCTCGGCCTGCTGTAATTATTTCACAAATGCCCGATGGAAAAGAACAAATGATTATCAGAGCTAAAGGCAACACTTAGAGCCAAGGCAATATGAGTTCCTCAGGGAATTTGATTAGTTTGACTAGTTGGCTCATCCTATTTTTCCAGAGAATTGAGAATGATAAGGAGAATGCAATTTTTGTGAGAGTGGAATTACTTGTTTAATATCCTGAATAACCTTGCCAGTGAATTGAGTGTCTCTATTGCTAGAGAGGAACAAGGAGACTGTCCAAGTGGTGATCTTGGCTACAGTGGTGGCAGTGGCCTGTTTGCAGGGGAAAACTTCTAGCCACCCTGAAAATATGCAGACTATGGTTTAGAATATATTCCTAGCCATAAAACTTTGAGAATGAAATACAATCCATTTACCACCAGAGAAACTTGCTAGAGGGAGCTGGCTCCCATCCTTGTCCCTCCTTTACATGTTTACCAAGATCGTTTCTGGTGGATGGCGCAAGTTGAGATTACCTGCTCAATATGAGGGCTGATGCAATCTCATCACGATTTCTGCAGGAGACCTTTAAGATTTCCTTTGCCATGCTGTGCAATCTTACAGAGGCTGTGGGCTAAAGTTCAGGTGAGGGATGGAAAGAGACCAAGTTGGTGTCTCTAAAGCTCATTTGAATAGATAAAAATCCATCCTGTTTCCAAATAGCCTTTTCAGCTTCAGGTGCTGGCAGTTGTTATGCCTTAAATTCCCTAAATAGAGTTTCTGTCTCCAAAGGAGGTTGAGCAAGGGGAATTATGTTGAGGAAAAGTTTTCTTGGGAAGCAGTTCCTTAGCATATTGTCAGCCAAGGAGTTTTCCTTAGCTTCAGGAGTCTACCTATTAGTCCGTGGTTCGATTTTGATAATTTTTCTTAGAAAGCCTGGAAATTACACGTTTTTATTGTGCCCTTGTCATCAAAGTCTGAGGGCCTCTGAAGGTTTATATCTTTTGACTGATCCTATTACAGAATTACTTTTGTAGAAGATCCCATTTTGGTCTATATCTCAAAGTAGGTAAAGAGTGAGAATAGGAAATAAAGACTTGATCCCAACTCATCAGTATAAGTTATTTTACATAAAGGATGAATTTTATGGAGAAATAATATTGATTTTCTGAACGGGGGTCATCAGATCATCTTGGGTACAAATGTTCAGAAGAAATTTGCATGATCTCATTGCTTAAATTTATGTCAGGTAGCCTGGAACAAGTACAGATCATAAAAAGACTGTAAAAAGAGGTGAACCACATTCTAGCCTACTTGACATTATAGTGGCCCAAGGTCCCTTCAGGCTAAGCGCTCCAGAAGCATTTAAAATGCATTTCAAGAATTCATGTTGATTTTGCAGGCTTATACCAAAAGAACTTCTTGGGTTAGACTTCCTTCCAAAATGGTTCTAAGTGCTTATAATTACATTTCAAACATCTGCTGCAACAATCAGCTAGTTTTTGCAACACATGGATTGACAGACACCATCCTTACTGACAATAGTTCTGATTCAACCTCAGTTTGAGTGGAGAGAATTTGTAGTCGGGAGCCTTATCTGAGCTGTCACCATTATGTCTTATCAACCCCAAGCAAATGGCCATCCCCGGATGTTACAGACTATGAAAATTGCCTTCAATAAGAATGTTGGAAGAACTGGAGTACAATATTTGCCAGATTTTTTTTTGTCCCCAGGGTTTAAGATTTTCATTTTCAACAACTGGAATTGAATTTTCTAAATTAATTATTGTGGAGAGGGAAGGAGGTGGTGACGATTCACGTCAAGACGTGCTGTGATGGTCCTCGTCTAAAGCAGAGGTCAGCTCACCATCTAGTTTTATGGTGCCCACAAGCTAAGATGGTTTTTGCATTTTTAAATGGATGGGGGAAAAAAAGAGTAACATTTCATGACACATGAAAATTACATGAAATTCCAATTTCAGTGTCCATAACTAGAGTTTAACTGGAATACAGTGCTCTTTAATTTATGTATTATTTATCATTACTTTCACTATAGTAGTTGTAACAGAGACTATAGAGCTGGCACAGGCTAAAATATTTACCATCTGGTCCTTACAGAAAAAGTTTGCTGACCTCTGCTCTATAGTGCTGAAGAGAAAGAAAAACTTGCTTTGGAAGTCAGCCCTAATATTTTTACCTATTTTTACCCAAAGGGCAAGATTTTGCTGGAGACTTTGTAAAGGACTAGACTACATATTTATCTTTAAAAGACATAAACTGGCAAAAAGATGGCCCTGACTCAATGATTGACTGATAAAATAGTCTTCCATTATGACTTGATGACAACAGAATCCTTAGAAGCACCATCTGGCATGGAATTTTTAGCTCTGTTTCCTAAAAACTGAGTAGAGACACAAAGAATAGAAAATAATCATTCTCTTGATTCCTGCAATAGCTGAAGAGGAGTCAGCTGGAATTTCCATACTTATTAGTAAAACTCAGAGCAATCTCATAAAAAGTTGTGCCACCAGTGGTAAAGGATTCTGTTAGCTCAGTGGTGGAGCCAGGGGTGGAGGATAGAGTGTTGCTGGGTGTGGTAGGTAGGACAGGTGATTTTGTGCTTTTAGTGGTTTTTTTTCCTTTGGGTATTCAGCCCCTTTGGTGTTCCAGAAGGCGATTTAAGAAGGGTTCATTTAAAATAGTAGATCTTGTTCTTGATAAAGTTTTCTTCAAATCTTATTTGTCACTAAGTGATCTCATTAACTTAGTAGAACAAAAATTCAATGATCGTTTGGATTTATCGCCACTTATTATTACATTATTAGTTTTTGAAATGCCTGACGCTTCAGTAAACGAAGGATGTTGCAGCCATCAAGCTTTCAGCCACTGCAGCCGCCCCATATGATGCACCCTGAGGGGAATTCAGGACAGTGGAAAAACAGGATACTGGCCCTCGATAGTTAAGCTATACATCAAAGGAACAATTTCAATGAGCCCAGACTCTTGCATCTTCCAATACATAGAAAAGCACTAAAATCGTTAACTTGAGGTGTCTTTTATGATTACCAGTACTCTTTTGATGTTTGACTGCATATTTGTTTTCCCAGCAAAAACACCTATATATCCTGGCTGCCCCCTTACCTCTTTGGAACAGTCCCTCAGAGCTATCTGAGAGGCCGCCTTCCCGGGCTATAGTTCTCAGTAATGCCCTAAATAAAACATAGTTCTCAAATTTTAGGTTGTGCATTGTTTTTTCAGTAGCCACCACTTCCTCTTGTTGCTCTGTTGTCAACTCCTTTTCTTATTCCTTCTCCACTGCTGCCTCTTCCTCTCCCAACATTTAAAAGTTGACTTTCTTTAGGACAGATGTCTGCTAATCCCTGTTCTTTTCTCACTCTGACTTTTCTATTTAGGAAATCTCATCCTCATCCATTCCTCAAATAAAATTTATAGGCTCTGACTGAAAAAAAAAAATTAGTGGGAATTCCCTGGTGGTCCAGTGGTTAGGACTCCACGCTTTCACTGCTGAGGGCACAGGTTCAATCCCTGGTCAGGGAACCAAGATCCCACAAGCTGCTCGGTGCGGCCAAAAATTTAAAAAAATTAGTCTCCAGCCTTTGCTGAAAACTCCAGATTATAATAGTGCACATTCAACAGCACCACTTGAATGATTAAAACAAACCTCAGTCTCAACATGTCTCAACAGCACTCATGATCCTCCTAGGAAAACCGCTCTTCCTCCAGGGTTTCTTGTCTTGGTGAAGGGCATCCTCATGCACTCAGGCAAACCAAAACCTGGGAGGCATCTTTGACATCCCCCCTCTCCCTCATGTCCCCACCCAAACAACCACAAAAATGAGTCTTGTGGTTTCTTAAATACGATGTCAATCATATATACCCACTTTTCTTCATCTCCATTCCCACCATCCTGGCTTAAGCTACCGGAATAATCTCTCATCTCTGGCTATAGACACCTAATTGTTTCCCAGAATCTATTCTTCGGCAGTCCCCCATCCTCCAAGGTGTAGGAGCCAAAAGAAGCATATAAAACTCCAACATATATGGTGTCTTCCCTCTGTTTTAAAACCTTCAGTGGTTTCCAACTGTTATTAAGGTGAAAAACAACATTCTCAATGAACAAAGCCACAGCCCCTGCCAGATCTTACCTTTCCTTACCCATCTAACCAGTCTCATTGGATGGCTCTCTTTCCTTCAATTTGAGTCCCTGCCAGATTGGTCTTCTGTATTTTTCCAAATGTTCCATTTTCTTTCCAGCTGCAGGAGCCTTCAACAGGCAGGTCTCTGTCCTCTGAGTTGAGCTAAAATATTACTTAACTGTCCTTCAGAGATAGAAAGCCTTTGAGCCTCAGAGGGTGCTGGTCTTCAGAGCCTTCATCCCTCCGTACCCAGGAATCTCCTTTGTTCCTATGCAGATTTACTCACCCTTCGCCAGTGACCTGATCTACATTTGAAGGGATATTAAAAAGAGCCCTTTTGGCCAACACATTACAAAGAAAAAGGCCTCCCTTAGGGCAATGGGTACCTGCTTGCTTTATAGTTTTTACACTTACATAATCATATTTTTTACACTTACAATATTAAGAGGATTCCTTCAGGAGACTCTTCCTGGAACAAATAGGACATACTCTGATGATTTGCTGTCTACTGATGTCAAAAAAATTGAAAAGTATATTTACAATTTTTGCTCTCAATCTTTAAAATCATTTTGCCTTTTTATTAAAGAGTAAATACATGTAGAGATTTTTTAAAAATCAAATAATGAAAAAAAGTACACAATGAAATGTAAGTCTCCTCACCACCAATCCCTCTCTCAGAGGTAAGGTATCCATTATTAACTGTTTCTTTATATCCTTCTAGAAATATCCCATGTATATATAGTACAAATACACATACACGCATATACACACTATTTATAGAAATGGGGATCAATATCTCTCTTTTCACTTAACTAGGAGATATCACAGATCAGCACACGGAGATCCTCTTATTTTCCCTCAGGTCTTCACTTGAGGTGAAGGGTCCCCCATTTGTAGTTTACTATAATGTATTGAACCCACTGTTTTATTCAACTTGCTAATAGACGTGTTATTTCCAGTTTTTTGCCATTACAAAAAAAAGAATGCCCCAAAAAAGTTGTATCACTAATTTAGAGCATGATGATTATAGCTAATAATAATGTATCATATACTTGAATATGGCTAAGAGAATAACTCTTTAACGTTCTTGCCACAAAGAAGAAATGGTAACTACATGATGATTAAGGCAGAGGTAGTCACTAATTACTATGGTAATAATCATTTTGCAATTTATAAATTTATCAAATCAACATGTTGACCCCTTAAACTTACACAATGTTATGTGTCAGTTATAGCTCAATAAGCTGGGAGGAAAGAGGCAAAAAAAAAAAAAGTTGTATCAATTTGTATTGCCTTCAACCATGTAGGAAAATGTTGACGTCTCTACACCTGGAAGTCACCACATATTATCTATTTTATTTTTTTCATTTTGATGGGTGAAAATTAGTATTTCAATTTTTGTTGGTTGGTTGGTTTGTTTGCTTGCATTTCTTTAATTTTTTGGGAGGCTGAACATCCTTCCTTGTTGTACACCTTTTATTTTCTTTCTGTGAGCTAGCTATGCATATATTTCACCTGTTTTTCTTAAGTAGTTGAGGGTTTTCTTACTGATTTGTAAATTTTTTAATATAATAAAGAAATTATTCCTCTACCATTTATGTTGCAAAGTTTTTAGCAACTTGACTTTTGTTTTTTTTAATGGTATTTATTCAGGAAGAATTTATAATTTTATGAGATAAAATTTATCAATTCAAGCTTTGTGTCTTGTGATATATATGTGTACACACACATATACACCTATATGATTTATATATATGCATATAAATATAATTTTTTAAAATTTTAGATTATATTTTTATATTTAAACCTTTGATGTCTGTTACAGAAGAGAGGAATTTGGTGATAAGCAGTAATAATACCTGGTAACTTTTAAGTAGTAATTATCCTTTGCTGAAGGAATTTAAGGACCTTTACACTAGTAATTAAATGAGTGTGTATTTGTCCTCCCCATCTGACAACAAATACCTTGAAGGTTTTTCCGAAGGTTTTTCCAAAGGTTCTTTTGCCCGATGCACCAAGCCAAACACTGAAAGACCAAGGTTTGCAGCAGAGCAAGGTTTTATTCACGAGGCAACCAAAGGAGGAGACAGCGAATGCATCCCAAATCTACCTCCCCAAACACAAGGGTCTTGGGGTATTTGTGGGATAAAGCTGAGGTGTGCGGAAGAGGGGAAAGGTGATTAGAGTTAAGAAGAGACAGAGCTTATCATCATTCTGCACAGGCACAACTAAGCCACCTGCTTCCCCAGGGGCTGCATGTTTGGAAAATGGCGGCCTTAACACATTCTGAGGGTGGAGTTTTGGATCCACTGATGTCAAAAGGTCACAGAGCAGATACTCATGCATGCCCAGTTGGAGGGTCCTGAGCAGTCTCAACAAGCTTGGGAGCTTGTACTGGACATAGCTGACTCCAAGTTTCTGAAAAAAACAACTTAGGCAATCATCTCATTGTTTAGGCTACTTGATGCTTGGAAGATATGCAAGTTTTTGTAGAAACAAAGCGAGCCTGATCAGTGAAGGCAGTTTATTGTTTATTTAGCAAGTTATAATTTAATGGCTATAACTGATGATTACTCTCAGTTTCAAAGGTAGTGACTAAGCCTATTTTATTTATTTAATTTGTCCTTAGCATTCAGAAGAGTGCTTTGCACACAGTAGGCTCAGTGATAATATTCATTCATTTATTTGATAAAGGAAATAAATTTTTTAAAAAATACTTAATTTTAAAATTATAATGCATGTACATTATAATAATGTAAAATAAAAACATAAAAATATAAAGAAGACCTTAAAATGCACGTGTAAGCCTACCATCCTAGAGATAACTATGATTAACATTTTGTGACTTTTCCATCCTATCATTTTGTCTATGTAATATGCAGTCAGCACTCTATAACCATGGTTTCCATATCGACAGATTCAACCAAGAGTGGATCAAAATTATTAGAAAAAAAATTCTAGAAAGTTCCAAAAGGCAAAGCTTGAATTTGCCAAGTACTGGTAACTTTTTTCATACGATTTACATTGTATTTACAAGTATTTACATAGCATTCACACTGTACTAGGTGTTATAAGTAATCTAGAGATGATTTAAAGTATACAGAAGGATATGTGCAGGTTATATGCAAACACTACACTGTTTTACATAAGGAACTTGAGCACCTGCAGATTTGGGTATGGGGTGAGGATCCTAGAACCAATGGAACCAATTCCCCTCAGATACTGAGGGAGGATTGTAGTAGTAGGGGTAAAGATAGCATAGTGGACAGGGTTTTTCCTATCATCAAGAATGTATTTGGAGAGCTCAGCTGATCTTAACACCTGTTCCAGGGGGTGTATTTTCAATCTAGGCCAGGCCAGTCAGAGGACTTCTTTGCCTCCACCCCTTCTTCAGGTATGCGTGATGCAGGATAGGCCAATCACATCCCTCACTGGGAACGCTGCAAGGGGCAATTATTGTTTTTGTTTTGTTGTTGCTTTTATTTTTTTGCTGGGATTTTACAATGTGAGGATGATGTAAAGGTGAAGCTGCCAGTGGCTCTCCAATTACAGAGTGAGTAATTCTTGATGGAGAACAAAGCCAACAAAGTTCTAAGAGATGGAGAGAGAAACCTGGGGACATCGTTTCAGCTTCTGGATCCAGCTATGCCTGAAGCAACTTTCTATCTACATAAACGAATATATTTCTTTTTGTGTATAAACTAGTTGGAATTGTGTTTCTGTCACTTTCACCTGAAATAGTTTTGACTAATATAGGAATAGTTTTGATAGAATTACATGGTGTTTTGGTGAAGGATCCATGAATGTCTGACTCTCGACTTCCTCCTTTCAGAGTTCTGCTGCAAGGAGCAGAGGAGGGGGACGAATACACACACACAAAAAAGAAATAAAAGCGGAAAATATTCTTAGCCAACTGTGTAATGAGTAACCCTGAGAGGCTCAAGTAAGGTGAGACACAGCACTGGATAGAATCTCCCTCTCCCCTTAAGACTCTTTATATCTTGCATTATTAGTTGCCAGAGAGGCTGTTTTTATTACATATTCCCATCGGAAGGGACTGAGTTTTATATAATGAAGATTAGAGAAGTTAAGTGAATTTAGAATTTAATATATAGAGCTTTTATAGCCAAACAGGCTTCATATAGATGAGTAAGTTTCCTGATAGGGAAAGACTTTGGAGTCTGTTGGGGTTTTACCATTTATAACCTAGCAGTGATAGCATCGAATATTCAAATAGTTTTAAGGGGTAAGTGCAAGTATGAGAAATTTCAATGCACAGTCAATTGAGCTAAGAGTTGAGTTTGTAAATATAAGTTTCACTTTAGTTACCATATAGCAAATAGGTTACGGTTATTTGGCAGTCATGAAAAGACAAATTAATGAATGGAGAAATATCAATATTATCTATTCTTTCATTCATTCATCTATTATTCATTCATTTATTCATTCAAAAAATATTTATGGAGTGGCTATTGCATGCCAGGCACTGTTCAAGGTGCTGGTGTACAGTAATAAACAAGACAAAAGCTTTCCCTTCATGGAATGTACCTAAAGAAGCATCTTGGTTATAATGAACTGGACTTCATATGTATGTATCGTGATGGTTATTCACTTGCAAAGGGATGAGGATGACTGAGGTAATTACCTGGACAAATAGAACTGTAAAAGTCAGGTAGGATGGAGAACATGGGCTTGCTTTCTCCTAAACTTTCTGTTATGATTACCTCAGTTCTCCATTTTGTCTTCCTAGTAGAAGCATTGTCTAAGAATATTCATGGCACTTATTTTGGAGGAATTTAGAGATCTAGAGAGGAAAGGAGCTGATATATATATATATAATTATAATATTATAATTATAATTATATATATATAATTGTAATGTAGTGTTATTAAAGATGAAATGCTTTTGTAGCTTATAATGTTTATAATGATATGTTATAATTACATAGAAAGTTTTTCCCAGTGGTTTCTTCCACACATCACTTCTTTACCTTTCCAATAATACTAGAATGTAGGGGGCAATTATTAGTTTCTCATTTTACAGGTAGGGAAACAGAGATATTTAGCAAGTGATTTGCTTACATCATAACTCATGACCAGGTTTATAAGAAAGTCTGGTTATAGGTTTATAAGGGAAACCAATTACACCTGCAAAGTTTTCCTAGCTCTCTGGTTCAGGCTTTCACATGAACCAAGGGTATGACCTTAGACAGATTCATTTAACCTCCTTAGGTTCCAGCTTCTTCATCTGGAATATGAGGCAATGGGCTAGATTCAGGTTCAACTAACCTTGAACAGGCACCTATTAAGTGCAAGTCATGTGCTAGGAACTTCCAACGTAATTATAATAATTTAAATTAAATTTTAAATTAAATTTAAATTAAACTTTATAACAAATGAAGAAAACTAGGCACCAAGAAGTTAAGTAACTTGCCTAAGATAAAAATTAATTAATTTGGGGCTTCCCTGGTGGTGCAGTGGTTGAGAGTCTGCCTGCCAATGCAGGGGACACGGGTTCAAGCCCTGGTCCGGGAAGATCCCACATGCCGCGGAGCAACTAAGCCCGCGAGCCACAGCTCCTGAGCCTGCGTGTCACAACTACTGAAGCCTGTGTGCCTAGGGCCTGTGCTCCTCAACAAGAGAAGCCACCGCAATGAGAAGCCCGCGCACCGCAACAAAGAGTGGCCCCTGCTCGCCACAACTAGAGAAAGCCCGTGCACAGCAATGAAGACCTAACACAGCCAAAAATAAAAATAAATAAAATTAATTAATTTAAAAAAAAAGAATTAATTAATTTGGATTAATAAAAATTAATTTAAATTTAAATAATTAAATCAATTTATTTAAATATAATTAAAATTAATTAAAATAACTAATCTTTATTAATCCAAATTAATAAAAAATAATTTGGATTAACATATTAATCTGAATCTCCTGACTTAAAAAAATCAGTGCTTTTTCCTCTATACTTTAGCACTATCCTCTGTATTTTCGCATTCTATAGTTATAAAACATGTACATGAGTTTTGATTTATTGACATATAAACTAAAATAGTTCTCTTACCCAAAATACATGTAATGTAATGAGTAAAATAATTAATATATCTAAATTAAAATTTTAAAGTTTGACTGAGTTTATATAACCAAACTGTTTATAACTTAATGTTTGAGGCTTCTAAGTGACATAGGAATGTGTTTAAAAATATATAACAGAAATCCAACTAACAAGATATTCAATGCGTTATCAACATGCAGATTCAGAAGTTGGTTCAAAGTAGTAATTTCTTTGTTGAGAAATGCATAATTTCAAATATACTTTCTCATTCTGTTCAGCTCAACAAATGGATTTTAATGTTAACTGACACAAAGGAGGAAGAAATCTACAATTTAAAAAAAAATTTTAGATGGAAATTTCATGATTGGCATATTTGCTACTATGCCTATCATTAATAATTACTATTTGGCTGATAGATTTTAATCATTATATTGGCACATAGGAGTAAAATTTATAATAACACAGATACCTGGTATAACAAGACAGGTTATATTCATTATATTTGGGAGATAAATACTCAGGAAATACTGCTATTTGGCGAAGCTATCTACATCTCTGGTGTGGACTCTATTTCTAAATTTCCCCAAAGTCTGTCATTTCCTCTGTTATGTCCTATATTTTCTATATTATTTTAAAATATTTAATTCTGATATAAAAATAATAAGAAAAAAGGAAGGAGAATTGATGACACTAAGTAGAGAAGCAAATAACCTGTGAGACGTGGTAGACATAGAGAAAGAAAGTAGAGTACATGCGAGGTGAACAGATAAAATGATGCACAAAAGAGAAAATCACTTATTTAGAAAAGGATGGAAGGATAAGTATTTATAATTCACTAAAGATGCATAAGGCATATGAGGCACTCAGTATTTACTGGGTTGAAAACATCTCTTCATTGGTAACATCAAGTCTGGCCCCAAGTACCCTCTGTCCAGGAAGCACAAATAAAGTCCGCAGCTGCTTATCGGGCAGGTTGTAATTGTGACCAGGCACAATTGCCCTGCATCCCTGACAGAGCAAGTGAGATGTTGGCCCCAGATATCTTAAATCTGTTGGGTCACCTTGCTTAAACTTCTGCTCTGGTCCTTGTAACCACACCAGCAGTGGGGAAGTTTGATGTGTCTGAGTCGGAAGAAAGAGAGACAGACAGATGGACTAACTCAGATTTCACAGGCACATTGTGTATGTCCAGGTGATAGATCTTTCATTTGTTTGCATTCTAATCCTTGTGGGTTAACCTACCCCAACTCTTTCCCTGCTTCTCACTCTTCCTGTGTATTTTAAATGGATATAATAAACTGTGTGAATTGAGCATCTTAATTTGCACTGTGAGCCTTCCTGTTCCACCACCTCTGTGCTAACCTGCCTGGTCGTGTACTTGGAGACTCCTATCACATCAAGGTAATTCCCCACGTGGCACTGCTGGTCAATTTTTGCCTCATATTTCTTCTTTATATTTACAACTGATGGTAATTACACTGCAGTGGGTAGAGAATATACCATTTCAGAAAGATATTTGGTCATCTAAAAAGAGCATTTAACTGTCACAGGGACACATTCCAATAACAGTCTGGCTGCAGCAGACAAACAAAATAGAATTCATGGTTCAGCAGGATAAAATCAGAGCATTTTAAAGCTGGTTCCAGTTCAAACTCTCATTTTGAAGGATGAGATTTAGTGACTTGCCGAAGGTCACTATTTCTAGTAACTAGTAAGCCAGAACAGGAGCCAATGCTGTCTAAAGAGGCTAGGGTGTTATTTGAGCCACTATTGCTGTTTCTGTCTGGGTCTTGGGTAAGGACCAAGCACGCATTCTGGCACATGCTGTGTAATGACTAAAAATATAAACTACAGCTGTCACAATTAATAGATTAACATTAAATGATGCAAAAATAAACAGAGAATGTCTGTTTATTAACAGGGTTTATAGAGGTGTCACTGAGACATTTCAAGTGCTAAAAGTTGCTGTTCTTTCCTGCTGTCAGTTTAATCATGACATTACACATTTCCATTTGTTTAGAAGACTGAACATTAGTCAATCTTCTCAATACTCACCAGCTAATATATATGAAGAACTGTGTTAGATGTTTGGAACATAAAAATGAGTAAGATTTAAACTTCAAGAATCAACAAATACTTTGGACTTCCTCTATGTGTCAGGCACTGTTGTAGGCACTTAGGAAACCATAACAACAGTGGCTTAAACCAGAGAATATTCATAATCAATAAAAATAAGTCCGGAGGCTTGACTGGCAGCTCAACTATGACCTCAGGGACCCAATTTTTTTTTTTGGGGGGGGTCTTTCCATTTCTTCCTATGATTTTGGAGTTTTCCTTTATGCTTTTTGCCTTGTGGTCTCAAAAGACCTGCTTCAGTTCCATGTATCATGTCCTCACAATACCATTTCCAAAGCAAGAAGGATGAGGGTGGCGAGAGTGATCTTCTCTTGTCTCTTTTTATCACACACAGAATTTCTATCCTGAAGATTCTCAGCAGACTTCCCCTCAGATTGGTATTGAAGACTAGAACTTTCTGTGATGTTGGAACTATTCCATAGCTTGTGCTGCCCAAAATGGTATCCACCAGCCACATATAGCTAGTGAGCACTTGAATTATGGCTAGTGTGACTAAGGAATAGAATTTTTAGTTTTATTTAATTTTAATTAATTTGAATTTAAATTTAAACACGTGTCTAGTGTCTACCATATTGCACAACCTACAGCACAACCTTTGATTCTTTTTGGCTAGAACTAGATTATGGCCATCAGTAGTTGCCAGGGAGGCTGGGGAAATGATTATGTAGCTTTTTCAGCCTCCAAGGGAGGAAAAGTTTGGGGATGGCTCTTTGGCAGCAGCTAATGGAGCCTGCCATAAAAAGCAAATAAGACAAAGCATCATAGAGCTGGTATTGTAATGGGGGAGGCTAACAACATAAAACTATAAACAAATTTTAACAGGTAGCCATCTTCAGGTTTGAACAAGCCCTGTTATCTAGTTCAGTCTAGATGATTGGTCTAGATTCGCGATTAATGTAATAGGGAGTGATTGAAGGTGGGAGGGAGTAATTTAAGAAGGGGTGGGAAAAATTCTCTAGGAGCTCATAGTCTGGTAGTAAAGGAAGAAGACAGGCACGTAAAATAAATTGTTAATAAATAGGGTGGTATATATGTATATACATGCACATATTTATTACATATATAAATTGTATATTTTTACACGTATACATAGTTAATATGGAGTCTATAGTAGGAGGATAAACAAAGCATCTTTGAGTGTTTCTCTGGTATCTCCTACAAGCCTTACATAACATAGCAAGACAGGATTCGCAGCCTAGAAGCCTTGGAATGTGGTCCATCTACAATCCTTAAAGCAACAGTTGACGCAATACAGCTTTACAGGACTACATGTACAAGAATATGGTTAATGAGTGATTTCTCAAAGGGTTCCTATAGGATGTTCTCAAGTGGGATAATCAAAAACACTGTGAGAACTTTGAAAGGACCTATTAAGTCCTGTAACTTCAAATGGTATGATGTTCTTGATGCCTGAGGGGGCATTAGCAGTATATAGACCTGTCTGACAAGAGGCTGTCGGGGCTGGGGCAGCTTAATTAAAGCGAAGATTCTGGTGTGACTGAGGGTAAATGATGGTAAGTTTCAGCAGTATCATCCTCAAAGATCTTCGTAAGTGGGGAAAGGACCATTTGCTATGTCCTTACGAACCCATGCTGGTACAGAATGATGATAACTCAGGGTTGTGTGCATTCCAAGGACTACCGGGTTGAAAGATATACTTTCTAAAGCCCTTTAATATACTGTACTACTATTCTGTCATCTGTAGTGATTCTTATTTTCAAAGATAGAATTAGTGATTTCTGTGCAAGAATGGTTGAAATTATCCATATAATAAAGCATTTCCTCGATAATTCTCCTTGGATTCATGATACTTCTTGAGATATCTCTTTGTCTTATAATTCTGTACTTTATACAACTTTCTCAACTATAGTGAATTAAAAAGAGGATATGTATCAAACTGATGTTAATACTCATGGTAAACCAATATAAAAACAGACATGCACATTTATTTTAACTATAGGCTGAAACAGAGTATGTGAAGATATTCACAGATTCAGAGTTCACATGACAATTTGTAGCTATGACAATAGTAAGGTGGCTAATAAACTTCCATATTGCTATAGTAAGAAGTTTTTATCTTTATAAAAAAAACAGATGATGATGGTGATGATTTTGTTAGGGAATAAGAATTCTTTAAATAAATTCAAAAGAATTTATTAAATTTCACCACTTAAGTTTATTTATAGATTTAAAGCTACTTAGTGGTGATGATGATCTCCCACTTTTTCTATCAGTGTCAAGAACTGCACTGTTCAACAGGGTAGCCACTAAACACCTTGGACTATTTAAATTTGAATTTAAATTAATTAAAATTAAATAAGGTGAAAAATTATCTTCTGACCCTACATTAGCTACATTTCAAGCGTTAAATAACCACCTGCTGCCACCGTATTGGACAGCGCAGATCTAGAACATTTCTAACACAGAATGCACTATTAGCAATGGACACATGGGCTCACATCGTTGATTTTCGAAAAACGTCGATCAAATGAAGCATTATTCAACTTAATGCAATAGTGTGTGTTAAACAAAGGCCATTTATTTACTGTTGAGGAAGTTCTAGACAGAGATTCCTAGGAATCGGTCCCTAAGATAGACTCTGTCGGGGCCTTAGGCAGTGATGACCTTAGACTCAGGCAAGAAAAACCCTGCCCTGGCTCTGCATTGTAGAGGGCACCATCCTAGCTCTCCTCCCCAAGGGGTGAAAAATCTCCAGGGCCAAGGGATGTGTTCCCCAAGAGCCTGTGTGTTCCCTTTCTATCTCTAGACTTTGTCCAAGGAGCCCAGGACCCTGGAATTCACTGATCGAAAATTCCCAAGGCTACTTCCAGGGCCTGAGCAGGCCTCTTCCCAGAACTGTCCTCCCAAGGGAGGACCACACAACCTGTGTACGCACTCCTAGGCCTGAGGGGTTGCCAAGGGGTGGCCGTTTGAGGGTGTGCAGGGAGCTTGGTTGAGTGGGCTGGGGCGTCCACACGTGTGCGGAAAGCCCCTCTTGTTCATCAATGGAGCTGGCACAGGAAGCAAAAGTGATGGAAGTATGTGTAGACTGAGGGCTGGGGTCTGGCTCTTTCCTCCTTGCCATGTATGGGGTGGAGCTCCAGCGTAATTAAGAGCTCTGTGCACACGCCTGGCCTTCCAGGTCGTTATTAAGGTATATTTTTCAAGATAGGAGCATGGAATATATTTTATTTGTAAGCTTGATATATTCCTTGTAAATATTTAAACATAGGGTACGTGAACCCCGGTCTTGCAAATGTTAGGGCGGGGCAGGCCGCCTTCCCTAGAATCATCGATTCAGCTGGGGTCTCTTGGCTGGTTTGCTCACAATTGCTCTAACTGGTTACATCTGAGGTATCTTTGGATGCCAGAGGGAAATTTCTTTTTCCAAAGGCTGCCGGTCCAGCGAGGCCCCGATGCATCCTTTGAAAGGGTTATAAGTGGAATTGCTGAAGGCCAGAAACGGCTTTGGAGAGTCCTCTTTCCGGGAGAGGAACCTGTCCCTAGCTCTCCTGTATTCGGGACAAAAGAGACCAAGGTGTGCGAAGGGAAGGCTCGCCATCCCTGCGTGGGGAGAGAGGTGGGAAGGCGAGTCCTTTGAAGATAGTTGGTTTGGGGCACTGCCTCTCTCCTTGCCTTTCTCCAAAGAAATTCAGCCCTGCTCTCCTCCCTCATCCCAAGCCTGGGACTGGGTCTCGCCGGGCGGTACGGGCGGCCCCCAGGGGCGCACAGGGCGCCTTTGTCTGGAGGGCGGCGACGGAGGAGGAGGAGGGAAGCGTGCCAAACAGTGGCCACCGTGGCTGGAGTTTGGGCTAGAACTTTCTTCCGCCCTCTCCACGAGTTACCGTACTCCCGTGGGCCCACAACTCCTGCCCGGAAGCCGGGCACGCGTGGGGTCTTGGGCACGTGACGGGCGGCGCTGGCCTGGGAGCGCCAACCTCCTTCCCGGAGCCACGGGCGGCGGGCGGTGAGGGGAGAGGAGACCACGAGGTGGAGGAGGAGGAGAAAAAGGGGGAGGAGAAAGAGGAGGAGGAGAAAGAAGGGAAGGAGGAGGGGGGAGGAGGGGGGAGGAGGGGGAGGAGAAGGGGCGGGGGCGGCGGCAGGCGGGGAGGAGCCGCCGCGGGCAGTGGCCGGGGGAGGCGGAGGCGGAGGCGGAGGAGGAGGAGGAGGCGGCGCTCCCGCTCGGCCGTAGAGCGGCGCAGGGACCCGCGCGGCCGTGACCCGGCGGCCACCCAGAGGCCGAGCGCGGCCGCAGCGGACAAAGGAGCATGTCGGCGCCGAGGAGGGCGCGTCCTCCGGCCGCCACAAGGCTCCGGGCGCCCCCGGGCCCGCGCTGCGCTCTCGTCCGCCCGGGCGCCGGGGCGGCCCGCTAGGCCAGCGTTCCGCCGCTCGGCCGGCAGGCCCCGACCCGCCGCCCAGCCCGCAGCATGGAGCCGTCCGAGCGCCTGCGGGGCCGCGCGCCGCCGCCTCTGTTGCTGCAGCTGGCTCTGCTCGCGCTGCTGGGAGGCGGCGGCGGGGCCGCGGCGCTGCCCCCGGGCTGCAAGCACGACGGGCGGCCCCGAGGGGCCGGCAGGGCGGCGGGCGCCGCAGAGGGCAAGGTGGTGTGCAGCAGCCTGGAGCTCGCGCAGGTCCTGCCCCCGGACACGGTGCCCAACCGCACGATCACCCTGTGAGTAGCCCGCGGGGCGCCGCTCTGCCCAAGCGCCCGGTCCCCTCCCTCCTTCCCTGCCGGCGCTCTCTGTCTTGCCGCTTCTCTCTCCGCGCGACTTGCAAAAGGGTCCCGCCGGCACCCCTGTGCCTTTGTGTGAATGAAGCTGCGGGCAGGGCTGGTGCTGGGCAAGCCCCGGGGGGCTCGGCCTGGGCGCGTTTCTGCGGCAGGCGAGCAGATGTGTCCCCGAGCTGCCTCCGAGCTCCGCTAGTTTTCAAAGTTTTCGGGTTCCCCGCGCGGTCCGGGCGCGGCGCTTTTGAGCTGCGCGGTGCCACGTGAGGATGCAAGTAAACACGCAATCCTCAGAGTTAAAGCTCATTCATCCTGTGCGTGGGCTGCCGGAAAACACAGTGCTAGGTTAGAAGCGCCAGTCCTTCAGCTTCTTCCAACTTAAGTTACTTGGACGCAAGTTTGCAGGATACTAAAGCAACACGAGGACTTTGAACGCCCCGGTGTGTGATCCCCAAACCCCTAGACTGTTTCCTTCGCTTTTGCTATCTTAGTTTTATTACAGTTAAAGAGCACCTTTTAAAATAGAGTTGTTTTTCAGGGCCAGAAATATATTTCAGATGAAATCTTGCACCTTCCAGCTCCGTTTTCTTGGGTGTGAGCGCTCATCTTTTTAAAAGCCGAGAACTTCGGATTTGCAAACTGTGGGTTTGCTGAGCCTTGCAACTCAAGGACTTGATTTTCAGATTGAGTTTCCACCTGGAAGGAAAAATTTTTGGTCTCGTTACTCAGTTTGTGTTACGATTCACGGTCCAGTTTTGCAAGCATGGTTCTGCCAATTCTAGCTGAACCCGTGGCCCCAGTGACTGTTGATTTTATTTTCTGAACAACGAATTGGTTTGGGAAGGCTTGAAAGGGTTTCTAATGGGTATTTTGTCGAACTGAAATATGAGTCCCTCGGCGCCGTCTTCCTCTATGTTGTTTTGGTTGGTTCCCTAAAAAAGAATCAAGGCTGCCACTATAAAAACATGAAGGCAAGGGAAGCAGCATGACCTGTGAAAGAACTTAAACTGTGGTTTTTAATTTAACCCAAAAATATGGTTTTTAATTTAACCCAAATTAACCCAAGCTGGATTTATGGGTAAGACAAGTACAAATTTCATTACCAACACCTTTGTTCTTCATTTCCATTTGTTTGAATTAGGAAAGATTTAACACAGGAAAATTGTGTGTTTCTGTTTATGGCGGCCCGAAAGTGGTAAAAGAGTTTTTGTTTTGTTTGATTTCCTTTACCAACACTCGACCATTTGGTAGCGGCAGCAGCTGTATTTATTTCTTAGCCAGATTCTTTGAAGTGGATATTTTGGGTATGGGACCATAATTACAGGCTGGAGTCAAGTGGAGAAAACCTTTGTGTTGCCCAACTCCCTTGTTACTCTGAAGAAATTAGTCATCATCCATTTGGGTTCTGGATCAGTGGCACTTAAGCTGATTCAAGTTTAGGTCGAGTTCTTCTGAACTGTCAACAGTGGACTAAAGCAGCTACTTTAAATTGTTGATTCTGCGGGGGAAAAAAGTTGATATTATAGAAAATCACTTTTCAGCATATGATCAAACTATTTCACTGAATTTTTTTGAGCTGATTAAAATATAAGTGCCTTTGAAATGCCATTTTAATCCTTTTTTTTCCACCTGAAAGCTCTTTAGATAAAAGTAAAATTAATAAAATTTATTCAGTGAATGGGAAGAAATTATAATATATTTAAGGATCATATAAAGTTGATGTTCCGGATGAAGTTGGTTCAAGGTGTATCAGACCTGGTGCAGGGTCTTCTAGGCCAGTTTCCTCATTTTATTAGGGAATAAATCAGAGGGTCGCCGTGGATAAGTGACTTGCCCAGGTTCCCATGGTGAACGCCTGGCAAGGGGTCCGTGTCCCAGATCCCTGCCCTGTAGTTCAGATGCTTTCTCATCATCACCCCTTGTCTTCATCTGCCTTCTTAGTTCAACATGGTTTTTTATTGAACTAAGGTCGTGGGCAGTATGTTGAGGTTTGGACTAGGTGTCAGTTTCCTAGGACTATGGTAAATTACCACAAATTTGACGGCTTAAACAACAAATTTCTTCTCTCGCAGTGCTGGAGGTCAGAAGTCTGAAGTCAAGGGTTTCAGCAGGGCCATGGTCCCTCCAAAGGCTCTGGGGGAGAATCCTTGATTCTTTCAGCTTCTGACATGACTTGGCTTGGGGCACCCCAATTCCAATCTCTGCCTCTGTTTTCGCATGGCCTTCCCTTTGTGTGTCTCTCAAATATTCTTCTTTCTCTTCTAAGACACCAGTCATTAAATTTAGGGTCCACCCGAAGTCCAGGATGATCTCATCTGGAGATCTGTGACTTAGTTACATCTGCAAAGACCCTATTTCCAAACAAGGTTACTTTCAGAGGTATAGGGCTGAGAACTTGGACCTATGGCTTTGGGAGACACCTTTCGGTTCACTACAAAATATAGATTAAAAACATCTTTCTTCTCCAGGAACTTACGGTATTTGGGGAGAGAGATTCATGAATATGTCTCAGGACAGTATGGTAAACGGTCTAATATCAGGGTGCACAAGTAGAAAAAGGAACCCAGAAGAGGGCAACCGAGGCCCCTTTAGGGCATAGTGGGTGGGATGGAGGATCTGAGGGCAAACGAGGCCCCTTTAGGGCACAGTGGGTGGGATGGAGGATCTGAGGATCCAGAGCCAATTTGAGAAGGATGAGAAAGATGATAGTGGAGGAAATGGTGAGGCAATGAGGGGATGGAAGGTGGGAGCCCCCAGCATGCCCACGGGTGTGGAGATGCTTGTGAAGCCATGTATTTGATATTGCTTGAAAGTCAAGGGCAAGTGTCTAATGCCTGGAGTGGTGGTGGTGGCGTTGGGGCGCGGTGGGGGGCAGGTCAAGGTCGGACCGGCTCTCTGGTTGGAGTTTTCATTCCTTAGGTGTGGCCAAGCATTTTCAGCTGAGCTGTGATGCAGGTGTTGCATGGAAAGTTGATAGGGGTTGAAAGGATGGCAAGGATTGGATAGTTTTCTTTTTTCTTTCTTTAATAATGAAAAATAAGGCCTTTTCTACTTAGTGGATAAACTAGACTTCAATATATTGATAGCTTAAAGCTCAGATCCTTCAGCTATCTTAGCGAACAACATATTTTCATAGCCATGTTTCTAGAGAGGTCTGGCAGAAATCCTCATCTTGACCTGTTTTTTGTGTCTCATGTAGCCTTTTGTATTAAAGGATTAAATTCCATTTATTTTTCTTATACACACGTGGAATAAAAATTTAACTGCATTTAATGTTTTTGTTGGAAATTGTTTACTTTATTCCTATGTTTTATATGAGATGCTCAATATTAAGTTTTAAAAATTCTGAGGACGTCAGTGGTAGAAGGTTGTACAGATTTAGCCCTGCTTTTCCAACGGTGTTTTCCTCATGATCCTACATGGCGATTCTACTTTATCAAATGTTATGTTTGTTTGCTGTCAGAAAACTGATAATTGGACGTCACCAGTGTATGCAGCTCAGGGCCAGGTACACAAAAAGAATTGCTTGTATTGTTTGGAAACTTAAACCTGGTTGGAGAGAGAAGATTTGCACCAAAGCAAAGCAGACATCTCAGGAACAATCACAGAATGTCTGTAATTAAGTAATAAATCCTGTACTGCTGATTGTTTAAATGCTTTAGGAAGCCTGAAAAGAGGAGAGAGCAGTGGGGCTGTGGAGGCATGGGAAGATTTTTTAATTTTCTTGGAGAAGTTAGGACTTGAGCATGGCCCAAGGGGAGTGAAAGATGGGGTTTTGGGGGCGGGGGGAGGGCATTCTGCAGTAACAGTGAGGGCTGGTGACGGACTGGCCCCACTGAAATGCAGAGAGGGTTTTTGGAACCATCGGTCTCTCCATGGTATTTCAAGCACGGGTCTGGTCGAGGTCAGTTAGGGGAGAGTGCACAGCTGGGAGGAGGAGGGGGCCCGGGCTGAAGCCTCCTGGAGCAGTGGAAGAGCCTGAGCAGGAAGGAGCCTCTGGTGAGGTGGGGGGAGCACCTGGGGAGTATCTGGTCATAGAAGCCAAGGGAAGTTCAGGTTTGAAGACAGGAATTGGGGGCGCCCCAGTGGAGAGATGCTGAGAGATGAGGAACAGTAAGGCCAAGCTGGATGTGACAGCCTGGCGCTTGGGTGCCCTCCGTGTATCAGAGGCTGCGGAAGGCAGGTTGGGGTGGATTGAAGGGAGGACAGGGTGAGGACGGTGGCGATAGCACCTCGATGAGGAAGAAGTTTGATGTGAAGGAAAGAGAACGTTAGTGCCTGAGTATGGTTGGGAACAGTTGGGGAGAGGGCGAAATGCATGATGGAAGGTGAGATGGGATGGGAGCTGGAGCGCGGGTGGGAGGTTTGGTGTTTGCTGGAGCAGGATGTCGCATCCCCACATGGTGATAGGAGGGAGCGCAGGCAGAAGGGCAGGCGGGAGGCTGTGGGCAGGGCAGGTGGGATGAAGAGGGCTTTCCTGCTCCCTTGCTTTTATTTCCTTAAAGACCTAAAAGGTCATGAAGAACCTAGTGGTAAGACGGGAATAAAGACACAGACCTACTAGAGAATGGACTTGAGGACACGGGGAGGGGGAAGGGTAAGCTGGGACAAAGTGAGAGAGTGGCATGGACATATATACACTACCAAATGTAAAATAGATAGCTAGTGGGAAGCAGCCGCATAGCACAGGGAGATCAGCTCAGTGCTTTGTGACCACCTAGAGGGGTGGGATAGGGAGGGTGGGAGGGAGGGAGATGCAAGAGGGAAGAGATATGGGAACATATGTATATGCATAACTGATTCACTTTGTTATAAAGCAGAAACTAACACACCATTGTAAAGCAATTATACTCCAATAAAGATGTTTAAAAAACAAAAAAAGACCTAGAGGCAGGGTGAGGGAGGAGGGCTGAGTAGATGGTGTGAAGAGGAAGGTGAAAGAGGAGTGAAGTGGTTCTTTTGGAAAGTGGGAGAGTGACCGTCCTGGGGATGGCAGAAGTGTCACCGGAGTGGAGTTGTGTCCATTTTGCCTTGTGATCCAGTTCAAAGGGAGATGGCCAGCGCTGTTATTTCTCTCCAGCTGCATTCAGCTTAGAGATGAAGAGCCTTGGGATTAGCCAGGCTGCTGCTTTGCCAGGTGAGGGCAACAGAGGGAGAGAAGCAGCAGGGCGATTGTTGTTGTTGTTGCTGATTTCGGCCACGCTGCGCGGCTCTCAGGATCCTAGTCCCCCGACCAGGGACCGAACCCGGGCCCTCGGCGGTGAAAGCACAGAGTCCTAACAACTGGACCGCCAGGGAATTCCCAAGCAGCAGGGTGATTTTAATGAACAGCCCCCAAAGCTGTCGTGGCCTGAATTCTTGTGGGTCATGGGTAAGGTTTTTAATCTTTGAACGCAAGGTCTCCTATACCTCTGTTGCTGTATTTCCCGATACTCAGCACAACTTTTTTCCCCCATGCACATCGATTGAGACACTGTTAATTTTGTAGGCACAGTGCTGAGTGCTAGGTATTCAGGGATAAAATAAGACATGATTCTTTCCTTCAAGGATCAGTCTTAGACACAAATTCTCTGCTTAACCAAAGTGTGCATCTCACTGGCCCCTGAGCAGATTTGTATTTTGCTTCCTGTGTGCCTTGGCTAAGTCTGCCCCTCTCTCCTGGTATTCCCTTTTCTGGTAAACTGTGGGTCCTTCTCAGTCCAGCTCATCTGCTGTGAACTCTTCTTTCCCTCTTCCAGCGCTCTGATCCTTCCCTAGCGCTTCTTATCTGTGCTCTTCTGTCACTTTATAGGATACTTGATGCTCTCATAATGCACATCCCCTCAAAGGAAGGGCTCTGAGACCTCAGTGGGTGGGAACGTAATTGTCTTTATTGATAATAGTAATGCCAATAAAGATAGGACTGTATCTTGGGAGGTCAGGACAAGTGGAGGGATGTGAATTCAAATTTTTACCCTATTATGGCAAATGAGAACATTTATTTAGTTTAGGTCAGCATTTCACAGCTGTTGGATCCCCTATTCAAGAACGGGTCTAGTAAATCTGTGGACAGTTACATTTGAACTACGTGATCTTATGTGTATGATAAGCACACACGTTAGGCAGCGTGCTGACAAGTTGCTCAGGAATATTGCAGAATTTTGGGCAGATCTAGGCGTTTGGTCCATGAGTGCAAGTCTTAAGTTTTTCCAGTGTGTTGAGAAGGTTTCGCGTGACCCAGCCCCTGAATCCTGTTGCTTCTTGCCCGCTTGGAGTCCTCCGGCATCAGGAGTAGATGAGAGAAGTTGGTGGGTTTGGCAGTAAATCAGAAATAAAATACCAGAAACAAAAGAAAACAGGAACTTTCGGAGGTTCTTGCCCCAATCCAGTTACAACTTCTATTCCCAGAAGCCTGTAAAGATAGCTTTTAAAAATAGGCAAAAACCCACAAAAAACAAAAACAAAAAACCCCAGAGTAATAACTCTCGAAAGTAAGTCAGAAAATGACAGGTGAAGTTTCTTATAGTAGTAGTCAGTGACTTTTTTTTTTTTTCCCATTTACCTGCTTCTCTGAAAGCAGTTGTTTTCTGTATTGTCTGTATTCCTGTGGAGGAATCTTTAAGTCCAGAGACCATAACTAGTTTGTTGTTGTCAACAGTTTTCTCATAAACAGACAAAAATTAGGATACAGAATTCTTTAAATTTTAGTAACTTATTAAGTCAGGTTTTGCAAAAATTAGGAAGCTGTAGATGCAGACTTGCTCAATGAGTTTTTAATTGTTGCCTGACTAAATTTATTCTAATATAATTTTCATACTTTATGCATGGTTTAGCTTGCATTTATGTTCAAGTGCAGACAGTTTTAGTCTGAAGAGGGAGTTTTAAAGTAAGCAGTCTCACCCAAGCTGTTTTTCTTTCCCCCACCACTAAACTTTTAAGAAATTTTGCCTGTGTAGTGAGGGAATCTCCTGCGTGTTGGATGGGGTGGGACAGAGCCGTAGCCGGTGCCTCACAGAAGGGACACGTTTCTCCTGGCCACTTGTAGTGCCATGCTGAGCACATTGCAGATATTGGGCTTTTCACGCAGGGAAACATTTCTTGTCCTCAGATCCCTCCAGCTCAGGACCTGAAGGGAGCAAATGGAAGGGATTGGTATAAGAATTATCCAGGACTACCCCCTCCCCACTCCATAATCCCACCCCACTTCCCCCAACACCCTGGTCTTCTTTTTCCTCTTTGTCTGCAGGCCTGGATTTAAATCTGTTTTCCTACATACAACAGGGGCCTTCCAAAGACCAGAGCTGACTTTTGACGATCTCTCTTCTCTAGTGGCTGTCTTCCTAATTCCTACCCCAGTTTTTAAAAGTGCTTGCTTCTGTGTTCATTCAACAGATACCCACTGCCTGCTCTGCTCGTTGTCAGCTTGATTTAGGCGAGCTTGTGTGACTTTTTTTTTTAGCCATTAGACCAGTTTTATCCTAGTCTTGTGTGCTTGTATCCCATCCTGGAACTCCACCTCTGGCCTTCCAGGTGTACAATATCTGTCACACTTCTGGATCTGGCTCTTTTTGATGTGATTTAACCTGCATCTTCTTCTATTGCCACACTCTGCTAAGAGAGCTGGAGATAGCAGGGGGGTAACTGGTGGACTTTGGGGAATTATTATAGGCAATAGGGTTTGTAAAGGGAAATCTGCAAGACTGGTTTTAGGAACAGCCTCGCTAAAGGGACTGATAGACCTTTTCGGTCAGTGACCACCTTTGCTTTCCCATCACATCTGTCTGCCGGGCACGAAGCCTTTCCCCGACCTAGTACGTCTCAGATCGCCTGTAGCACATACTCACTTCCATTATTTACAGCAGTTCTTTCCGAGCATTCTCATGTCGTGACACACACACGGTGTGTGTGCAGCCCAGCCCCGGGGTGGTCCAGTGGGCTGGGGCAGGGGCATTTATCTCCACCTCCCCCAAACCTGGCTGCTGAGCTTGCTGTTGAGATTTTCCACCTTGTGTTCAGTCACCTGGGAACATTAAAAGTTCAGATTCCTGGGCCACAGATCTCGTGATCTGATTTGACTGGTCCAGGATGGGACCTGGAAGTTGGTTATGTTTCACGGCTCTGCAGGTGATTCTGTTGTCACCTGGGCTGAGAACCTGTTTTCTAGCAGCACAGCGACCTGAAGGGGTAACCGTCTTCACCAGCTGTCATCTGCTGCAACAAAAGAAGGTAGAAGAAGGAGCAGGGGAACAGATTGAGGAACACGGTCTCAAAAGGGGGGCAGGGAGGGAGGGACTATTCCCAGGTGGAGGAAGGATGGATGAAAATCAAGAGACATTTTTAGGACAGAGAGAGCTGAGAGCTTTAGGGTGGGGCCTTATTCATAAGAGAGAAGAAAAATGACTTTGTAAAGTGGGGAGTGATGTGCTGAAGTTGGATTTAATACCAAGTCATGGGATTAAGGACAATAAAGTTTTGGAGATGCGTTGTGGTACTAAAGGAATGAACTGAGAAAGTGTAAGGGCAGGAAGCATTTGTCCAAACCAGTATTTGAGGGCCTGATACTCAGATGGAATAGGCAACGAAACACATGTGGTGGCCCCTGCCTCCGTCTACCTTAAATCCTTTATTTTATATTAAATTTAAAACAGAGATTTATTTCCAGTAATAATGTATTACTAATATAAAATAATAAAATAGTATAGAGAAACTATGAGAGGCCCAATTCCCCAAATATCTGCCTGCTCTGGGAATTTTGTTTTTTAGTCTTTACTCGTCTGATAAGTTAAAAAAAAAAAAATGCTTATTTTAATTTACATTCTGATTATGAGTGAAGTTTAATATGGTTTGACATGTCTACAAAAGGGTCATTTGTATTTGGCCACCTTCTCTGAACAGTTTTAGTTTCTAGTAGCTTTTTCCCTCCCCAGTTGACACTTTTTGTTTAAGCAGCCACTCCTCATCTGATAATATATATCTTTCATTATTTTCTTACTGCTTTGGTTGGGACTAAGGAGGCAGGACTGTGGGCATCTCTGTCATATTCTTGACTTGAGAAGGGACAGGCATGTTGGGCAGACGAGAACAAGAGATTTCCTCTAGCAGGGCACATAACTTTGTTGCTAGGCTAAATCCACTCATATAATAGGCAGGCATTTGCTAGTTGCTTTTAGCTCTTTATCAATTTGCATGACTGACATTCTTGGTTCTTAGTTTAAGTAAAATAAAAGGTACCTTTTGTCCTTTTTTTCTTCTCATATTTTACCTTAAGTTTAAATTACACGTTTGAACTGTGCATATTTGAAATCTTTTGTTCCTGAGTAATCAGGATGGGGGAGGGGGAAGGGCAAATCTGTGAAGTATAATCCTATACAAAGAAGGCTAAATTGTCCATCACCCTCACTACCTACTTCTTAGAATATTTTTATTAAATTCTTCTGGATGACAGTGGCGTGAACATGAAGAAAATCTTTTGGCAGGATTGCTAGCTCTACATGTAAAAGCGGTGCTTTCACCTAGTCAAGAATTGTACACAAGTCCCCTCTTATACCCAGTTTCAGTTACTCATGGTTAACCATGGTCTGAAAATATTAAATGGAAAATTCCAGAAATAATTCATAAGTTTTAAATTGTGCACCATTCTGACTAGCATGATGAAATCTCGCCCTGTCCTGCCTGGGATGTGAATCATCCCTTTGTCCAGCGTACCCGCCTGTTAGTCACTTAGTAGCCGTCTGGGTCATCTATCAGATCGACTGTCCTGGTATCTCAGTGCTTCTGTTCAAGTCACCCTTATTTTACTTCATAATGACCCCCCAAGCGTAGGAGTAGTGATGCTGGTAATTCGGATGTGCCAAAGAGAAACTGTAAAATGCTTTCTTTCAGTGAAAAGGTGAAAGTTTTAGACTTAACAAGGGAAGAAAAAAAAATCATATCCTGAGGTTGCTAAGATCTACAGTAAGAACAAATCCTTTAACCATGAAATAGTGAAGGAAAAAGAATTTGTGTTAATTTTGCTGTTGCACTTCACACTGCAAAAGTTATATGGCCACAGTGCTTGATAAGTGCTTGGTTAAGATGGAAAAGGCATTAACATTTGTACAATGAGAGATTCTGAGAGAGAGAGACTATCTCCGTAGAATTTTATTACAGTGTATTGTTATAATTGTTCTAGTTTATTGTTGATGATCTCTTACTGTGCCTATTTATAAATTAAACTTTATCGGAGGTATGTATGTATAGGAAAAAATCATAGTACAGTGTATAAAGGGTTCAGTACTATCCAAAGTTTCAGGCATCTACTGGGGGTCTTGGAATGTATCCCCTGCAGATAGGGAGGGACTACCGTACTTGCAGGCCAAAATGTTTCCCCAGAAGAGGAATAAGCATGCCCCCAACCCAGGCTGGGGAGAAATAAAGGATCCCTGGGGGTAATCTGAGCTCCTCAAGCCTTACCCCCAGCCCTCTCCCCTGCAGCCCCCCAGCACAGGACATAATGCATAGCATGTGATTGTGAGTTAAATTCATTCCCTATATGAAGACATTTCTGAATTGAAATAAATAGTTCCATGTATGTGACCTAGCCTCCCCTAGAATGTCAGTTCCATCGAGGTCAGAGAGACTGTTTTGCTCCTTCCTGCAACTGTAGCACCTAGAATAGTGGTAGGCTTTTAATTGGCATTTCTGTGATGGCCTCATATTGTGAGCCGGGTAGAAAGCAGGTTGTAAATTGTGTTGGGGATGACACTTCAGTCTAAACCCTCCTGAGATTTAAATGAAGGAAACGTAAAGCAGGCTTTGGAGATGTAACTGTAATACAGATTCTGTAATTCAGTTGTTAAACTTTTGTTTCTTTAAGACTGCTTGAATCTAAGTCTAATTAAATTGATTCATTTCCCATCAAGATAAGACTTAAAAGCATTCTTTGTTTTATTGTGCAATTCTTCCCAACTCTTTTCTCATGAAAAGGCAAAGAGAAATTGACTAGGGGTGTATTCAGCTCTAGTACTGTGTTTTAAGACAGGGGCTTTCTATGATTATCTGTTTTAACCTTTGTTTGGTTTGTTTTAAACAAGACCAAGTGTGATCTCTCCCTTTCTAGCGAAGATTTGATGAGAATCCTGTCTTTGGGATACCATGTGACTTGCAGTCTACCCTGGCAATCAGTGCTAGGCTGACTCCTCTGTTCCTTGTGACCGCATCCTACCTCACTTTGCTTGCATTGCTGCAGGTGTCATACTGTTTGGAATGATTTATTTACAGTTCCCGCTCTCTTACCAGATTGTGAAGTCTTTTTTAAAAAAATTGAAGTATAATTGATTTAGTTTCAGGTGTACAACGTAGTGATTCAGTCTTTTTATAACTTTAAATGGAGTATAATCTATAACGAAATAGTGGCTATATGTCTCTGTGCTGTACAATCTATCTTTGTTGCTTATTTAATACATTGTAGTTTGTATCTCTTAATCCCATTCCCCTGTATTGCCCCTCTCCCCATTCCTTCTCCCCATTGGTAACCACTAGTTTGTTCTCTGTATCTGAAAGTCTGTTTTTGTTTTGTTGTATCCATCCCTTTGTTTTATTTTTTAGATTCACATATAAGTGGTAACATAGAGTATTTGTCTTTCTCTGACTTATTTCTCTTAGCGTAATACTCTGTAGGTCCATCCACATTGTTGCAAAGGGCAGAATTTCATTCTTTTTTATGGCTTAGTAATGTTCCATTGTATACATATACCACGTTTTCTTTATCCATTCAACTGTCAGTGGACACTTAGGTTGCTTCCATATCTTGGCAATTGTAAATAATGCTGCTGTGAACATTAGGGTTCACATTAGTGTTTTCATTTTCTTCAGATGTATACTCAGCAGTGGAATTTCTGGATCATATGGTAGTTGTGTTTTTCATTTTTTGAGGAACCTCCATGTTGTCTTCCATAGTGGCTGCACCAGATTGTGAACTCTTGATGGTGATGTTTATCTCTGTATTCTCAGTGTCTATCACATAAACACGCAGTAAGTCTTTGTACAAAGAAGTGTCATTTTCCCCACTATTTTTTTTCTCAAGTAGGACTAGGGGAAGAATCTTACATTATTTTTAACACAAGATGATGAATCTATCATAGATAAGCTCTAGAGTCTTGAAAGCGGAATACCCTACCTACAAGGTCGAGGCTTAAACTCCCACTCTGCCTTCGATAGTGAAAAGTGCTTCTCTTTTGCCAGTTTATTTCATTGTTTTCCTCCCCTTTTCTTGATCTATTTCCCTCCTACTTCTTGAGAAACTATCACTTATCTTTTCGGCTTCTCCCCTAGTTTGTCGTGTTTCTCCTTGGCATACATAGCCTCTGTTTTAAAAAAAAACCCCAAAAGCAAACAAAAAAACTCCCCTCCCCCAAACCACCCTTGTAGCAGCACCATGTTGGAGTAGTTACTCTTCTTCCTTCACAATTAACCTTCTTGAAAGGGAGGCATGAATCCATCCGTGCAGTACCTTACCTTTTATTTGTTTCAGTCCATTGTTATCTAGTTTCTGCACTGTGCCTTGCCTGCAGTCTGCTTAGATTCAAAGATCTTTCATTCCTCCACTGCATGTGTAGTCTTCTTCTGGTGACCACATCTGTTACCATGATCACTTAATTATTGAATTTCAGCAATTTGACATGGTTTGGGCTCAGAAGCTCCTATGGGGAAATGACTCACTTGGTTGCATGGTTTCCTGCCAAGATGGGCCACAGAGAGCAGTACCTCCTTAGAGGATGGTGTGCTTTTGAAGGCAAAGCCCTAGGGAATGGGTGTCATCTACTCTGAACCATGATAAGTAGAGATTGTCTACTTGAGATTATTGCCTACTTAGAGAACCCTAGTTAACTGTCTGCTGTGACTTGATTTTTCAGGGCTCCTTGCTGGAAAAAAAAAAAAAAAAAAAAAGTCTTCTCGAGTTCTTCCCTCAGGGATAAAGTTGAAAAACTTGTCCATCAGTTTAGCTAGAACAGCTTAGCAACCACAGACTTGGGGCCATGATGTAAGAACTTTGTCAGACTTTCCCTTTTTAAGCTTTGTTAGTGTTTCCATCATTTTTCATTTTAGTGTTTATAGAACTTTAAAAATTGGAGATGTCCTGTTACCGCACGGAGCAGAGATGAGGGGGTATTATGGAGACCTCCTGTACTAAGTCTGAGTATGTCCGGAGTGAGAGTAGATGGTGACAGCTTGTAAATGGAAAGTGTTTATTTTTCTGTTGGGAGGTTGATAGTAAAGCCAATGTGAAGATCCTTCTCATTGTTCTTTCAAGAGTATGGGATTTCAGGAAACTTCTTAGCTTTCTGTTGAAATTAAATTTGGTCGACCTGCTGTTTCTACTTCTGTTGTAACCTTAAAGCATCCATGATTGAGTTAGCTAATGTAGGTGGTTAAAAACTTCTAATGCTAGTTCGACTTTCTCCTAAATCCGGTTTGGTAATTATCTTAAACTACCGTGAGTAGCGCAAACTAAGGTGTCTGTAAAGCGCCTTGGCCTCCAGAACTTTATGTAGTTGACCCTTGAACAACATGGATTTGAATTGTGTGGTTACACTTATGAGTGGAAGTTTTTCAGTCGTTCAGTACTATAGTACTGCACTATCTGAGGTGGGTTGAATCCGTAGTTACGGAGGAACCGTGTATACTGAGAGCTGACTATAAGTTATTATTCAGATTTTCCACTGAGTGGAGGGTTGGTGCCCTCACCCCCATGTTTTTCAAGGGTCCACTATGTGTCAGTGCCCTGAACTGATTTACAAGTTCTAATGACTACCAACATTGCGATATTTGTCGTGTGCTGTGTACTGTGCCACGTGCTTCACATACACATTCCAGTGGGTAAAACAATCTCATAAGGTTGGCATTGTTCCTGTTTTTTTCAGGTGTGCCAACTGAGCGTAGACAGGTAAATTGATCCTCTCAAGTTACACACCTTTTTGGCTTCTGGCCTAGAACTGTGTACTTTAGGCCTGTAATTCTCACTATTGTTCTGTTCATAAAAGTCACAGACAACCTAAATGCTCATATTGGCAGTAGGGGTTGAGAGTAAGCGTTTGTAGAAGAAAAGATATGGAGGAACTTGTTTACTTTGAACCATTGCTTTAGAGCTGGCTGACTGATGGGAAAACAAAGTAACTAGTACTTACTGTGTCATAGTAACTGAAGGAAAGAAATTTAACATCTCGTTTTGCTATCATCAGGTGGTTGCGGGACTGAGCAGAGCATCCTACTTAGGACTGCAGTGTAGCATTATTGATTATTAAATAGTCCTCTTACCTGCATTCTTGAGATTGAAAATTTTATCCTGCTGTAATAAATGACCTATCTCAAATATAGCTGTCCTATTAAGATGAAAGGAATACTGACGTCATAGCAGGTAGTTGCATTTTTGGTGGGTCTCCATGGGAAGTGAAAAGAATGCATAACACTTTTTTTAGGGAGCGCTCACAACTACCTGTCATAGTTATACCTGGGTAAGCAGGGAACTGGCACGCCTATCCCATATTTGATAAAGATGACCAGAAAGCAGGATACAGAGGAAGTAGCAACGAGACTGAATGGATACGGGGGCTTAGGTTAGCTTTGCTACCAAGTAGAATGGTGACCCTTAGCACATCATAATTTTTTGGCTCTCACTTTCCTGAAGAGGAAAATGAGGTTTTGAACTAGATTATCTTTCAGGCTGTTTAACTGCTGAAATTCAAGATTACTGTGATATTTTTTAAAAATCCGCAGAGTTCATGTGCACATTGAATGAAGCTCAAATTATGTCTTAGAAGGAATTCATTTCATTATAATAGTAACCAAGTGCAGGGATGTTTTCTTGTCCGCATGCCTTTTCTCACCGCTCTAGGCTGATGGCCCCTCACTCACTGGCTGAGGCCTGCCCTCGTGCCCTGGGGCTGATCCCAATATTGGGACCTTGTCCTTTCATCCTATTAACTGTTTTTGGTTTTTTTTTTTTTTTGGTCCCTGAGTTCCTGAGTTAGATCTGAACCCTTGATGAGTGCCAGCACTGAACTCTGGTTGTCTCTTTGCAGATCCCCATTCTTTCCTGTTATAGGAATATAGACTATTAAACCTCAGCTCAGTGAGTCCACCAGCCTGCTTATCTGAATTTCTGAGTATCAAAGGAATGTACAAGTTGTCCATAAAGTTCAGAAACATACACTTTTTTTTTTTTAGCAAAGTGAAGATGCCTTTTTTGAGTTTATACACCACACAGACACGCATGTATTTTTCTTTTATTTTCGGACTGTATGGACGTCCTACATATTCTGTATCACATGATTATTTCTTTGCCTGCATGTCCCCCTCCCCCCCCCTTACTGCTTTGCCTGTATTACCACATGTTTATTACGCATCTTTTGACGCCAGTGTTCTGGCTGATTCTTTTTCACAGCACTTCCTTGTTGACTCTCTACACAGAACTCACTCTCAGTGGGCAGGTCAGTTCCTGGTCACGATCCCCCCACCAGTTATAAAAAGTACACTGAGGTCATAATTGCCTATGATAGAGTTTCTGCAATAGAACCAGTATGGCAAGTAGACTTCTTGAATGACAGCACCTATGAATTGGGAGCAGCCGTTAGGAGTGTTGCTTGAGCTTATCAGGAAAGCGCCAGGACTGACTCCTGATCTGGCATGGGACAGGGACGTGGTGGCACACGTGCCCTTATTTGCCAATGGCCCTGGAAGCCTAAAACTCTGTTAATGACTGGATTAATTGTTTGGTTTTATAATCTTAGGGTCATATGGCTTTTTGTACATATCAGGATTCTTCCCTGTTTGATGTAGTTTCAACAGCTACCTTAAAAGAGTGGCTCTAAATTTACAAAAGTCTCAGGAGATTTCTTACCAATAGAATTATTTAGACTCTATGCTTAGTAGTAAGCGCTGTCCTTGTCAGAAATGATGATTTCACGCCTTGGTAATAGCTTCCAAAATGTGCTCTCTGAGTATATTCTAATAGAGACTGGCACCCGGCATTTGGACCAGCTGCCTAAGAATTTTTGGAAGATTGTATTGGAAAATGCTGGTTCCCATGTATTAAGAACCTCCTACAAATTAGGAAGAAAAGACAAATGATCCATTAGAAACATGGGCCAATAATAATAGGTAATGTGTGCTGAGTGTGCCAGATCCTGTCGAAAGTGTTTGAAGGGTTGTGTTGTATTAGTTAATTCTCATACTTCCTTAATGAGGTCATTATTATTATGATCCCTCTTTTGTGCCTGAGCAAGTGGGGCATAGAATCTCATTAATTCCCCCAGGGTCACCCAGGCAGTATGTGGTGGAACCAGGCTTTGAGCTGAGGCAGTCTGACTTGAGAGCTCATACTTATAATTAGTGTGTTGTAATGGTCAAAGGACAGTTCCAGACCTTCACAGGAAGGGAACACAAATTTACAATGGGAAGTGGAAATTAAAATTACGAGGTACCACTTTTCACCACTCAGATTCAAGCGTGATCCTGGCAAGAATACTTCCCACGTAACGTGTGTAGTCACATCCCTCCTTTCCTCCGCCTCATTCATTAATTTAGGAGCATCCCCACTTTCGGTACCCAGGTTCTCTGCAGCCAGTGTCTACCCTGAGCAGAGGACCCGCTGACTCCGTGCCTGGGCTTCTGACTGCAGAACTGTGTGCCACTAAGTAGGTGTTGATTTAAAGCAGTCTGTGGTAATTTGTTATGCAGCAAAAGAAAACTAATACAGAGGAGTTATCTCTGTTTAAAAGGATTTTCCCCTTCCTGTCTGCCCTTTGAATTTATTTATTTTTTTAACAACAAAGATCAGAAATGTTTCCCTTAATCATTCTGCACTTCAGCAACATTTAAACTCTGTATTCTCTTTGAATCATCATATATCCTTCTTGTAGCACTTCACACTGAGATTCATGTGTCATATTAGTCTGAGGTCTGTTTTTATGTCCTTTAATTAATGATGCTCCCAGCACACAGTAGATGTTCAAATGTACTCTCAGTGCGTAGTAGGTTCATCGTGGATTTCAGCTTAAAAATCAGACTCAAAATCCTAGAAAAAACTCATTCTGGTCCCAGGAGAAAGCTCTTTATTTGATTAAAATGCCAAATAAACTTGCTTTTATTATATTCATAAATATTAAGTGCCCAGTGTTCTTCATGATGTTACAGACACCTTGAAAAATGGGCTCCCTTTTCTCATTGAGCTGATGTGTTCCTAAGATAAGATGAAGTGTTATTTAATAAACAGTTTTTCATTTTTAGGCATTTTGGGAAGAATAGCTAGTATGGCATAAAAAACCTTTTAGTTTTTATTAATTAACCAAATGCTATTTGATTACATGCGAACTTAAGGCTTAATGAGAAAGCAGAAAAATAGATTATGTCCTTTTTAGTTATAAAACTACTGAATAAAGACTGAAATAATTATAGGAAAAAACAAGCCTTAAAAAAATGTTAGGTCTTTGATAGAAATGCCTTTCAATAACTTGAAAGGTTATTTAATGAACCATTTGAGTCGTTAAGGGTGACCATATGCCCAGGTTGACACCTGTTGTCTTGGTGTAATTATTAATGCGAATGTAAACATCAGGTGTCTGGTGATAAATTATATTGTGACCCTATAATAGTATGTTAGCTGGTGATACCTTTGACTTGCTGTCTACTTTTAAAAAATTGTTCACCTTGCAGAGATTGAAGGTGGCAGTACTATTGCTTACAGCTTCACGAAGGCAGGCTTAGTCTGCTGAACTCTCCCCCACTTCAACAAATCCATGCATCACTGGGTAAAGCAAGTAAGAGCTTTGAAAGTTGCTCAGGTGAATTTTGTTGTTTAGTAGTCACCAGGCCAGGGAACAGAACCACAACTTCCTGCCAGCAGGCCCCCATCCAACTCCCTTGTTTTGCCTTTGGCGTTTGGATGCTGGACCAGGACGACTGTGGCACTGGCAAATGGGTGTGCTCAGCGACACCTGATTGTTTTACAGGGAACCTGGAGCTTTACCTTTGGTTGACATATGAGGCATTGCTTTAACAGGTACCCTTGTGATTAAAAATCATCATTCTGTTAAGTGAAAGGTGGTTGAGAGTTTCCTCTGGGTTTTGGCAACTTCGTAAAGCGAAAGGCTAGCCTCCCTGTGTGACGGCGCGGGATTGGCTAGACAGCAAGCCTGACCCCAGGCATTCAGCATCCAGAGAGGATGCAGGAGAGGAAGGAGCCCTCCCCTCTTAGGAAGTGACTCTTTTACAACCCCGTCAGTGGATATACATTGAACCACGCTTGTTTACTTTTTCTCATTTCCTCCCAAAAATTCTGTTGAAAACGACAGAAGTAGTATAAAAATATGAGCAAACCCATAACTAATGGGGCTGAAAACTGAGAAAGGTGCTGCAGTGCTCCAGAGGCACTGAGGACGCTACGGAATAAATGAAACGGATGGGATCAGATTGATGGCGAAACTGCACAGTGAAGGTACTTGCAACCCAACAGAGACAAAAGCAGGAATAACTAGACCAATGAATTTTCTTCACAGGATCTTGGAAGATTCCCAAGAGTTGAAACTCTAGGGAGTGGCAGCAGAAGTGGGTGAGGAGAGCACTCCGCCAGGAGTTCGTAGCCCTGGAACAGCTGCTCCAGCTCTGCTCTCATTGAGTTTGACTCAGAGGGCTTGGTGGTAGGGTTTGCCTCTGCAACAAAGCCCTTTAGCTGAGTTTTAAATAAGCTGGGAGATTTGCCAAGGCAGAATATCAGTGGGTGACTGTAGCTGGAAGTTGAAGTTTACGTCGGGGACCTCAGGTTTCTTTTGTGTGCCCACCTTCCAAGGATATGAGGCTTCTGTGCCTTGAAATACAGGCATTTTGCTCACCTCCCTTTCCTACCCATTCCCCAGTCTTTTCAAGTGTGCTCAAGCAACCCTGTGCGGCGAGGAATACACATCAACCCAGACCCCACTTGTAAAGATGAGCAAGCACCCTCGGGCCGTCAGGCATGTGATCAACAGTATGATTAAGGGAAAGTCAATAAAGGAGACTTCTAATTCCTAGTCTCAGATCCAAGAGAAGGGCAATCTATAAAGCAGGAGTTGGTGTGGGAAAGGAGCTGTTGAGAAAAGGAGGCTGTCTGAGAAGTTAACCGTGAGATTGTAATGTTAGAACGTGCTGGCTGGGGGCGGTCAATGGGCCCAAGAGCAAAATGGGAACCACTTCAGGCTGAGAAAATTAGTGGTCGGGAAAACTGAGCCGAGGATTTCTTTCAAAATTGAAAGCAGAAGGTTTAAGAATTATGAAGAAGAATTGAGAGATGTGAAGGATGGGTCTACGAGACGTAGTATCCAACCAACTTAAGGGACAGACGTAGAAGGAAAAAGCAGCCGGTATTTGTTGCTAAGATGCCATCAACAGTCAGATGTTAGGGTTAGGGTTAGGGTTAGGGTTAGGGTTCAGTGAGGGAGCTGGTTTCTCTGTAAGTGTCTGTTTCTTCTTCCCACACCGTGAAATGCCACTGCTTCAATATTTAACATTTAAATAGACACCCAGCCTTCTCATTTAGAGGTCCTCGGAATCACTTGACCATTCTTGTTAGGCATAGTGTCGTTTTAACACAAAGCTTTTTACACTGTTTATTTGAAAATAATTTCAAACTCTACATGAAAGTTAAGAGAATAATAATAATCTGTAGAACCCTCATATATTTTATATCCAGATTTGCCAGATTTTGCTATTAATAACACTTTACCCCTGTATCAGTTCCTTTTTCTTTCTATGTAGGTATGATAAATGTATTTTAAGACATTTGACAGCCTGATGCATATATCTTAACCCACTGAGCTTTTTATAAAAGTGATCTTGACTTTTTCTTTTGCATCTTTTTTTTTTTTTTTTTTAATTTATTTATTTTTGGCTGTGTTGGGTCTTCGTTTCTGTGCGAGGGCTTTCTCCAGTTGTGGTGAGCGGGGGCCACTCTTCATCGCGGTGTGCGGGCCTCTCACTGTCGCGGCCTCTCCTGTTGCGGAGCACAGGCTCCAGACGCACAGGCTCAGTAGTTGTGGCTCACGGGCTTGGTTGCTCCATGGCATGTGGGATCTTCCCAGACCAGGGCTCGAACCCGTGTCCCCTGCATTGGCAGGCAGATTCTCAACCACTGTGCCACCAGGGAAGCCCTCTCTTTTGCATCTTTAGTCTTGGCAATATGGTTTGTCTGTCTATAAAGAATATTAGGGTTTTGTTTGTCCTTTTTTACTTGGTTAATTTAACAAACTCCCCCCTCCCCCTTTTAATCATGTTTCACTGGGAGTTAAACTGCTTCCCTTATAAATTAGCTGGCGGCTTAAGAGAGACATAAGCTGCTTGAGTGATAGTTCTCCATGACTCATGAATGAATCCCACCAGCCTTTCCTAAATGTTAAATTCTGGGAGATTTACTCTGCTGCCTTTAATTATGCTGACTGTCATATAATATTCAGTCTTCTATTACACAACTTTTTATTTCAGTGCTGTATCATAGTCAAATCTTAATGTATAAACATTAAGCTGTAATTAAGGATCCAGACTTCACATTTCAGCCACGGTTTGTATATTTGCCAGTAGTGACAACTTTTCCTAATAGCTGGCCATTTCTTTTGATATCCATTTTAAGATGGTTCTAATTTTAGAAGCATTCAAATGTGGAAAAAAGTATCTTGGGACAACTTTTATTGCAATATTAAAAGAAAACTAGACATATTCTGGTAGATTTTTTGACCTCCCCCCACCCCCATTTTTTTCCCGTAAGTCTCAGAGAAGGAATGAGCTTGGGACTGAGATTTATATGTCTCATCTTTACAGCTGGATGCCTGGACATTGTAGATACTGTATCATTAATTCCTTATAGAGGGATATTTGAACGCAGAACATTAAACCCAGCTGTATTTTTTTTTTTTTAATATATCCCTATTTATTTATTTATTTATTTTTTATTTTTGGCTGTGTTGGGTCTTCATTTCTGTGCGAGGGCTTTCTCCAGTTGCGGCAAGCGGGGGCCACGTCTTCATCGCGTTGCGCGGGCCTCTCATTATCACGGCCTCTCTTGTTGCGGAGCACAGGCTCCAGACGCACAGGCTCAGTAGTTGTGGCTCACGGGCCTAGTTGCTCCGCGGCATGTGGGATCTTCCCAGACCAGGGCTCGAACCCGTGTCCCCTGCATCGGCAGGCAGATTCTCAACCACTGCGCCACCAGGGAAGCCCCCAGCTGTATTTTTATTTCATTCATTTAATGAACAGATATTGTGGGCATCTTATCAGTTGGATCCTCTGGGAAGCGCATGCCAGAGTGGGGTTAGAAGAATAAGATGTTTACACGGGGAAATAACTATGGGAAAAAAAGGGAGATGAAGCAGAAGTGGGTATGGAACACCTGTGGATTGAGATGCAGGTCTAGCCCCTGTGAAAGGAGAGGGGGAAGGAAGGACTGTTGGGTGGAGCAGACCACCGTGCAGCTATGGGAAAGTCTTGGCCAGCCCAGCAGGGAACTCTGGTGCAGAGCGGGACTGCTGGGGAGTCTGTACTGGCCAGGAACAGAGAACCTACATATCACTGCTGTGCTCAGTCCTGGGCTGGCATTGCCTGCAAAGTGGGTGGCCTCTGCTTGGAAACTGAGGCAGATTCTCTGGACGGTTGCAGCCGGAAGTGGTCAGCTGCCTGCTGTCCTGTGCAGGGTCTCTCTGGAAGGGAGATCTGAGTAGCGCACCTCCCTAGCCCCACAAGTCACTTATGTATCAGGCACTGTTTGAATCTTCAGTCTGCTACTTGGTCTGAATATGAACCTGGGCAAGTTGCCTAACTTGCAAATTTTTGTTGTTACTGTTTTAGAAAAAAAGAATAGTATCGGTTTCATAGTGTTCTTGTGAGGAGTGAATGAGTGTGTATCCACATAAAGAAGAAAGGATGCTCAACATCACTAATCATTAGATAAATGCAAATCAAAACTGCAATGAGGTATCACCTCACCAGTCAGAATGTCCATCATCAAAAAATCAACAGGGCTTCCCTGGTGGCACAGTGGTTGAGAGTCTGCCTGCCAATGCAGGGGACGTGGGTTCGAGCCCTGGTCTGGGAAGATCCCACATGCCGCGGAGCAACTGGGCCCGTGAGCCACAACTACTGAGCCTGCGCGTCTGGAGCCTGTGCTCCACAACAAGAGAGGCCACGACAGTGAGAGGCCCGCGCACCGCGATGAAGAGTGGCCCCCACTCGCCGCAACTAGAGAAGGCCCTCACACAAAAACGAAGACCCAACACAGCCAAAAATAAATAAATAAATAAAATTCAAAGTACGTTTAAAAAAAAAATCTACAAACAATAAATGCTGGAGAGGGTGTGGAGAAAAGGGAACCCTCTTGCACTGTTGGTGGGAATGTAAATTGATACAGCCACTATGGAGAACAGTATGGAGGTTCCTTAAAAAACTAAAAATAGAACTACCATATGACCCAGCAATCCTACTACTGGGCATATACCCTGAGAAAACCATAATTCAAAAAGAGTCATGTACCACAATGTTCACTGCAGCTCTATTTACAATAGCCAGGACATGGAAGCAACCTAAGTGTCCATCAACAGATGAATGGATAAAGAAGATGTGGCACATATATACAATGGAATATTACTCAGCCATAAAAAGAAACGAAACTGAGTTAATTGTAGTGAGGTGGATGGACCTAGAGTCTGTCATACAGAGTGAAGTAAGTCAGAAAGAGAAAAACAAATACCATATGCTAACACATATATATGGAATCTTAAAAAAAAAAAAGTTCTGATGAACCTAGGGGCAGGACAGGAGTAAAGACACAGATGTGGAGAATGGACTTGAGGACATGGTGAGGGGGAAGGGTAAGCTGCAACGAAATGAGAGAATAGCACTGACATATATACACTACCATATGTAAAATAGATAACTAGTGGGAAGCAGCTGCATCGCACTGGGAGATCAGCTCTGTGCTTTGTGACCACCTAGAAGGGTGGGATAGGGAGGGTGGGAGGGAGACTCAAAAGGGAGGGGATATGGGGATATATGTATACATGTAGCTGATTCACTTTGTTATACAGCAGTAACTAACACAACATTGTAAAGCAATTATACTCCAATAAAGATGTTAAAGAAAAAGAATGGCTGCACGATAGAATCTCTTGAATGTCCACCATTATGATTTTTTGTGTGTGTGGGGGGATGTGGTGACAGTCAAGTTGGAAAAGATCCCTACGCTTTATGAGTTTTTACCTTGTCATGGGAGACATGGTAAATAGACAAATATCTGAACAGAGTAATTTCCGATAATGAGAAGTGCTGTTAAAACAAGATGATATGGGCTTCCCTGGTGGCGCAGTGATTAAGAATCCGCCTGCCAATGCAGGGGACACGGGTTCGATCTCTGGTCCGGGAAGATTCTCCATGCCGTGAAGCAACTAAGCCCGTGCGCCACAACTACTGAGCCTGCGCTCTAGAGCCTGCAAGCCACAACTACTGAAGCCTGTGTGCCTAGAGCCCAGAATCCACAACAAGAGAAGCCACCACAATGAGAAGCCATCGCGCAGCAGCAAAGACCCAATGCAGCCATAAACAAATAAATAAATTTATTTAAAAAAAAAAAAAACGATGATATGACAGAGTGAGGGCAAAACATTTTTTGACACGCAGGGACTGAAGCATAACACCCAGAATTTTTTCTGCAGGAATGAATGAGTGGATGAATGAATGCATCCAATTAACAGAAGGACACAATGGTGAACAAACTGATATTACTGGGGACAAAATGTGTGTAATTGCTGATGGCATGCAGAATTAAATGTGATTTTAAAATAAAGATTATTCAAATCGATGGAGAGTTTTGAAATCCAGTAGATACTCTTATTCTTACTTGCTAGGAGGAATTAATTTAGAAATCAGCATGATTTTCATTTGCCTGAAAACAGAATAAGCCGAGACAGAGTACACTAAAACAGGAGCTGGCAAACTTTTTCTGTAAAGGGCCAGATAGTAAATATTTTAGACTTCCCTGGCCAGACAGTCTCTGTTGGCACTGTTCAAGTCTGCCGTCATAGCATCAAAGCCGCTGTAGACAATATGTGAACAAATGGGCATGGTCGTGTTCCAATAAAACTTTAAGAACATTGAAATTTGAGTTTCATAGATTTTTTCATGTATCATAAAATATTCTTTTGGTTTTCTTTCAACCATTAAAAACATAAAAAACATTTTTAGAGCCCATGGGCTGTCAAGCAGACAAGTGGCGGGTTGGATTTGGCTGCCCCCAAGAGAATGTGGGGAGTAACCAGTTTTCATTAGTGGGATAAATGAAGCAAAGCATTAAACATTCACTTTTGGGGCTTCCCTGGTGGCGCAGTGGTTGAGAGTCTGCCTGCCAATGCAGGGGACACGGGTTCGAGCCCTGGTCTGGGAGGATCCCACGTGCTGCGGAGCGACTAGGCCCGTGAGCCACAACTACTGAGCCTGCGCGTCTGGAGCCTGTGCTCCACAACAAGAGAGGCCACGACAGTGAGAGGCCCGCGCACCGCGATGAAGAGTGGCCCCTGCTCGCCGCAACTAGAGAAAGCCCTTGCACAGAAACGAAGACCCAACACAGCTAAAAATAATAAATAAATAAATTAATTAATTAAAAACAAAACAAAACAAAACCATTCACTTTTGAGGAGGTAACATTTATGATTTTAACTTATCACAGTTGGCCCTAAAGGTTTAGGCTGTGTGCCCTTTGAGGTTAGTGACTCAGAAGTGTAGCCTAGCCATACTGCCTCTTGTTCTTGATAAAGATGTAGTGGTAACAGGTGTTATTCTACATGATAAATCTGGTACTGAATCAATTTGTATTATTATTTGAGCAAATCAGAAATGTCAAGGGATGGTAACTTTTAATATGTAAATGTATGCCCTCAGTCTTCAGTATGTCTCTGGTCTTTCTATATGAATACCTAAAGAGCTTCCCAGCCTCCCATTCTGCATGGTGTCCATTTAATGGATAACTTAACCCAATCCCATATTCCTGGGACCAATTTAAAATATCCAGTAATTAGCTTTTATAAACAATAGTGCAATGAATAATTTTGTTATCTAAATATATAACTAATATATAACATGTACTGTATTTTGCACATGTGCAAGTATGTCTTTAGGGTAAATTTCCAGAAGAAATAAATGAATCAAATATTATATATGCATTTGTATTTTTGCCCTCCATAGTGATTTTACTGATTTATAGCAAAATAATGAGTGGCTGTTTCCCTCCGAATATAAAATGTGTTATCACATCTTTCCCTATTCGGATAAGTGATTTATGGTGTCTTATTTTAGTAATTTACATTTCTCTTGTGATTGAGGTTGTATATCCCTTCATATGATTATGATCCATTAGTGTTTACTTTTATTGGACTGTCTCTTCATGGCCTTTGCTAGATTTTCTATTGGGGATTTTTTTTTTTTAAAGAGCTCTTTATATATTTGGGAAATTAGTCCTTTGTCTTTGATAGTAGTTGTAAATATTGTTTATATTTTAACGTTAAAAATGTCAAAAAGGTTTTTTTTTAATGGTCATTTTTTAAATACTTTATTATTTTTTGGCTGTGTCGTGTCTTAGTTGCAGCATGCGGGATCTTTCGTTGCAGTGCACGGGCTTCTCTTTAGTTGTGGCGTGCGGGTTTTCTCTCTCTAGTTGTGGCACGTGGGCTTAGTTGCCCTGCGGCATGTGGGAGCTTAGTTCCCCAACCAGGGATCGAACCCGCGTCCCCTGCATTGGAAGGCGGATTCTTTACCACTGGACCACCAGGGAAGTCCCAAAAAAGAAGTTTTTAAAATATACTACATTTTAAAACATAGTCCCATTTGCGCCTTTCCTTAGTTCTGGAAAATCTTTGGTTATTATGCTTGTAAATCAGCCTGCCTTCCATTTTCTTTTTTTTTTTTTTTTCTCTTTCTGAGACTGCCCTTGTTTTCACATGACCCTCTGTGTCCTCTTCCCTTCTCTTCTGGGACACTTGTCATTGGCTTTAGGGCCCACCCTAATCCGGGACAATCTCATCTCTTGACAATCTCAAACCCTTAACTTCCATCGCAAACAGCCTTTTTCTAATGAAGGTCACATTTACAGGTTCTGGAGGGATGTATCTTTTTGAGGAACACCATTCAACCCACTCTAATGACCCTATTTGATTATTTATCTGTTTTTTTTTCTTCAGGAAATTATATTGCCTTTAAGAATTATATTCCTAATGTTTACTCTGAATATTTAATGCTCTTGAAATATATTTTCATTTCCTCTCAAAAGGAAAATTATTCTGTGTCTTCTGCCATACAGGGTGTGGATGCTGTGAACAGCATTCCATTCTGGGAGATGGAATAGAATGAACTGAGAAATTGTAATGCTTAATTTTTATTTCTTTCTGTTCCATAAACTTGATTTTTTTAAAAAACATGTCTGCATTAAGTCTTACTCCTTTTTTCATGTTTCAGCATACATGATATACTGAACTAACTTGTTTCTGTGTTAAATGGTAGCAATGGACAACAAACTCTTCTTGTGTTTAAATTCAAGAGGTGTTGTCTATAGATAATGTGGTGGTAACATCATTAGTATAGAACAGAAATGGGTATGTATAATAAGCTTTATAACTCTGGTCAAGTTTTATATTTTTCATTAGTTACCTCCTAGAAAGTTTGAAATGTCAAAGATGTCAGCAAAAATATTGAGTATGAATAGGTTTTAGGTTTATGTGTTACGTGATATTATGCATTTGCTAGTTCCACAGTCCCTCCGTCTCAAAATTGAGTGTAAAAGCTGTCTGAAGAGTAGATTTATTCACACCGATCCTGTTTTCTTGCACAAAATCCTTTAACACATCAAGTAATATGTAGATTGAATATATTGAAACTGTATTTTTAAGGTTACAATTATAACTTTTTAAGTGTGATGAAATGTCTTCCCTTTTACTCTCAATAAAATCTATCATTTATTCTACTAAAGCCTTTATGACTGAGCAAATGACAGTCCTTTTGCTGAAGCAATATCAAATCTAAGTGAGTATAATTCAGTTACCACCCTGGCAGTTTTTCCCAAGCTACTTCTATATGTGGGTTTCATTCTTCATTCAGAAACAGGATAGTAACGGCACTGAGCTTGGTAGATTGTGTTGTTTTCCTTTGTTTCCTTACTTTTGGTTTATTGGTTGTAAATTCTCAGTCACCATCAAGTTCGACAGCTTTGCTCATTACAACATGAATAATTATAGAAAATTAAAAGAAGCTGGAAGGAGCTTGGTGATCATTCTGGCCTAATCTTTTCTGTCTTAAAATTGATGAAATGGAAGTCTACCTAGAAAAGTGAAGTGACTTGTCACAGATGGAATCATTTATTACTTGTGAGTCTCAGTTAAAACCTTGGGCTCTAGATATCAACACTATTGTTCTTTGCACTACTGCCTTTTAAGTTGCAAATAGTCACTACATAAATCTTTTTTGAATGTAAATAAGAAATTCGAGTCTTTAATCTCAAAGCACAAATAAAGTATTCCTTACTTCAGTGTTTATTTCTAAGATATAATTATACTCAAAATTAAGTCAATTTCAAGCTATACTTGGTAATTAAGATTCTTTAGGTTTATCATCAGAAAGTATATTTTAAAAATAAGAGTGTTATTCTAGATATTTCAAAAGATACTGCAAGATTATAAAGAATAAAAGAGAAGTAGAAGCCTCATCACTAAGATAGTGATCATTATGATGTATTTCTTCCAAGTCTTTTTTTTTTGTCTCTGCATTCTTTTCAATCAATGATATCAGTTTTGTTACCTGCTTTTTAACTGATTGTAAACAATTTCCTTTTTATTAAGTTTCCTTTAAAAGCATCATTTTTTAATGGATGTATAACATTTTGTTGTTTGGTGTACCATCATTTAACTACTCCTCTTACACAAACTGAACCCTTTGGTAGTTTCCAATTTTTGTCTGTTATAAATCATGTCTGAATAAAGTCATTGAATATATTTTTTGTCAGATTTGGTAACTTGTTAGCTTAGGATCAGTGCCTATTTAGGAGAGCAAGGCCGGTGCCTCTTGGGTGTGGACTGCTAGGCGGCTGGAGAAATATTGTTCCAGTGACCTTGTGGCCATGTCCAAGTCCAAGTTTGCTTTTGTCCGTGCCTACCACCTTACTTGAAAAAACCTCTTGTAATTTTGATTAGAGAAAATGGTGTTTTAATTGGCTTTTTTTGAATTTGAATTTTTATTTTGTTTTAAGATTACATATGCTTAGTTAAAATGAACAAAATCTTGTAGTTCATGCTATTGGTCTTTTTAATGTGAAAATTGCCCAAAGGTGTAAGAATGGAATGTTAAGCTTTATATTGGCACCTAAATTCTGTCTTTGCTGATTGAGTATGTAGAGTTCACATTCCAACTTGCATTTCTGAATGTGATTATGATGTTTATTTCTTTTTTGCTAAGTGTAAATTCCTTGAGGATACGAATCATTTTTCATTTGCATTTTAAAAAAATTTTTATTGGAGCATAGTTGATTTATAATGTTGTGTTAGCTTCAGGTGTACAACAAAGTGAATCAGTTATACATATACATATATCCACTCTTTTTTAGATTCTTTGCCCATATAGGCCATTACAGAGTATTGAGTAGAGTTCCCTGTGCTATACAGTAGGTCCTTATTAGTTATCTATTTTATATATAGTAGTGTGTATGTGTCAATCCCAATCTCCCAATTTATCCCTCCCCCCTTCCCCCCAGCCCGGCATGTTTTTGATCACCATCCTTGCTTTAGTAACAGCTTGGAGAGAGAAGATACTACATAGTAATGTACTTTGATTGCCAGATACATCTTGATTTCAGAAACATTAAAATGAGGGAAGATGTGTGTCTTAGAACCAAGGAAATAGAAACTTAAACTTAATACTCACTGAGTATGTTGGGCATTTTCTGCTTTCCTTCTAGAGTTATATGAGGTAGATACTGTTCTTCCCATTTATGAATGAGGAATTCTGTTACAGAGAAATGTAGTGACTTGCCCAAGACTAGTGTAACTTGAAAGTGATAGAGCTGGCCTTCAAGCACAAGTATGCTTGACTTTAGAAGCCCCTAATCATCTCACCAAGATGCTGTGAAATGTTAACCTGCATTAGCGGGATTAAAAAAAAAATTCCACTTAAAGCCAAAGAAAATCAGTCAAATGGCTGTTTTTGCTTGTTTTCATACACATAGTGGATTTTTTTTTAAAAGAAAGATGAGAGTAGACAAAATGAAAATGAATACCTGAAATCTTATGACCCAGGGGTGTTCTCTGTTAACATTTGTTTATACAGTGTTGCACCGTCCCAGGTGGGGGGCAGCATTCAGCCTGTACGCAGTGTGAGGGTGCCCCTGAAGTTGCAACACTGCGTGGGATGGAGAATTTTCTGCTAAAATGCCAGTAAGAGTGGCTCTTGACCAACGGTGGTGTATATTGAAGAATGTGGGGTTTGGAGTGGAGCGTGCCGGGTTTCACATCTGCCTCTGCCTCCGCTAGTGTGATCTTGGGCCATTAATTTAACTTTTCTATGCCTTGTTTTTTTCATTTACCTTATCTGGGTGTCATTCCCTCAAATAAGGTAGCTTTTGCATTTTCTCCTGTATGGAAATTCCCTACATCGAACGAGTTCCATTCCTAGAGTGCGTTGATAAGTCTAGTTTGTCCTTAATTCCAACAGAGTTAGCCTAGGTACCCAACTGGCTATACAGTACTATACTGTAATAGGTTTATAATACTTTTCACACAAATAATACATAAAAAAACAAACACAAAAAATAAAACATTTTAAATCTTACAGTACAGTACCTTGAAAAGTACAGTAGTACAGTACAACAGCTGGCATACAGGGGCTGGCATCGAGTGAACAGGCAAGAAGAGTTACTGACTGGAGGAGGGAGAGGAGGTGGGAGATGGTAGAGCCGAAGGATCGTCAGCAATAGGAGACGGAGGGCAAGCTGCAATTTCACTCATGCCTGACATTGATGGCACAGGTTCTGGTTCCTTGCTGGATTCAGTTCTATCTACCCTCTTGAAAAACCGATCCAGTGATGTCTGGATAGTAGGTCTTTTTTTCTCTTCATAGATGACATGGTAGCACTGGATTGCATTCTGAATGGCTGCTGCAACCTTCGTGTACCGTTCTATGTTCGGGTCCTGTGCCTCAAAAACTAACAGTGTCTCCTGAAGTAAAGAAAATCTCCATGCCATTTCCTGTGTCGTGAATCTCTTCAGTTACTTCTTCTTCCTCTTGTCTCTCTTAGTCCTTTCTCTGGGCCTCCAATTCCATCAGGTCTTCATTAAAAGCACAACCACTTGTGCAACACATGTGCGCATCTTTGAAAGTTCACAACTTGAAGGTTCGTACGTAGGGGACTTACTGTGTTGGCATCCAAGCTGCAAAAGGAGCATAGTTACAAAGCCTTGAGAGGAAGCAAGGTCATGTACACGTTGTCTGCTCTTAGGCAAGTCCTGCCAACTAGGACTTCTTTTACATCTTTTTTTTTTGTTTCCAGTTCATTTTTTTTAAGAGCATCATCCTAATACATGAGATGTAGTATTGTAATACAGCTACCTGTGTCTGTGAGTGTGTGCAAAAAGCATATTTTCACACAATACAGATTTGTATATGGTTAAGTTACAAGTAATAGTCAGCATTATTGAAATGGTATCTAGAAGATACTGTTATTTCTTTTAAAGTCAGTATTTTGTAGAGCACTTGTTCTGCATTTTTCTATTGTTTCCAGTTTTTAAGTATTCAACTTAATGTAAGTTGATTAATTATGTAAATGTACGTGGCACTCTTTATTTTTATACTGAACTTAGAGCTATTTTGTGTTCACTTCTCTCCCTTTTTATTCAAAATTTTTAGCTCAGTGTGACAGGAGCAATTTAAGATGTGACAAGATGTGCAAGTTAGCTATTTTGGGTCGTTTCTCAGAGAAAGAAGCTCCCTTTTTTTTGTCAGGCATCTCAAAAATTCTTTGGGTAATAATTGACTTCTTAGAATTCCTCATGTTTAGATTTAAACATAACAAGCTAAATTACTTTGATATTGATGGTGTACATATATTAGGCAACTTACCTTTTTTTTTTTTTTTTTTTTTTGTCATTTTTAGGATTCTGAGTAACAATAAAATATCCGAGCTGAAGAATGGCTCATTTTCTGGGTTAAGTCTCCTTGAAAGATTGTGAGTATTCTTTTATTATCATCTCTTATTGGTATTTTATTTACTGCATTTTCATTGTAAGTCTGTTACTAAACTCTCAACTTTTCAAAATAAAAATTGAGTTTTCTCAATATTTTATTATAAAACATTTCAGAATTGCATTTTAAAAAACAATTCATTAAAGCAGAGAAGTGCAAACTTTCTGTAAAGGGCCAGATATTAAATAATTTAGGCTTTGTGGGCCATATGGTCTCCGTCACAGTGACCCAGTTATGCCAGTGTCTTGAGAATGCATACACGAATCAATGTGGATGTGACTTTATTTACAAAACAGGCCATGCATCATAGTTTGATGACCAGTGGCTTTTAAAGCCTCAGTGCTATTTTGAAATTCTGTCATAATGTGTATGCCTTATAAGACAGTTCAGTAGAATCAAAAAAAATACACATCCAGGAGAAGTACTTTTGGATAAACTTTGACTATTTTATTCAGCCATCTTTGACTGTGATAATTCTGTTTTGCTTAATGATGTCTAGTTTTGCTTCTGATAAAATGTGTGACAAGTAGCACTTAGTTTTTGCCTTGGTGAGTTTTTAATGGATTAAAAATGGATGTTTAATTGCTTGTGTGCTGAATGCTATTCTAGGATCAAATTTCAAATTCGCATATTACTCATACACTTAGGATAATGTTTCGGGTACATCAGGGAGCCAGTCACGGTGAGCGTCTCCATTTCTGTTGGATAACAGACTTTCCTCATTTTCTTAGTTCTCTTTGCTTCACTTTTTCTCCTTCTGTGTGCCTTTCCTTGACTCTTTTACTTAGTGTCTTCTGCCACAGTTGATTCCCACAGGACTTTATTGCTTTGATCACAGATGAGTTATTTAAGCATGTAACATCCAGAGTTCTTCATCCTTTTATGTAGGTCTCTGTTCTTTCCATTAAGATCAAACATCTTTAAATTAGGTTTTTTGTATATATATATGTGTGTATATATATATGTGTTTGTGTGTGTGTATATATATATGCATTTACATATACATATATAGCAGTGCATTCATGTATGCATATGTATACGTATAACATGTGTATGTATACACGTGTGTACACACACACCTGTAAAATGATCTCGGCACAGCAGTGCTTAATTCTCAGATTTTTTTTTTTGTTGTTCTGTTTTCATTCAAGCCTCCATGTTCTGTTCCACATAGTCAATGTGCTTCAGAGGATGCTGGCTGCACCTCATTTCTAGGCCTTTTCTTGATAGGATAGTCCACACACATTCCATGGTCACTGGTTCAGGAATGGGCATTTGACCCAGTTTAATTGAGTTGAGATTTGCTTGGGGCTTTGGGGAGAGGAATTTCCTCACTTTCACCAGAAAAGATGCTCGTACTTCTGGTACAGAAGCCACGGTGCTGCGGGCTTGGGCCGGAGCCGACACACTGAGGAGTGTGGGGTAGGCCCATCGGGGTGAGCGTAGGGGAGCTGGCGGGACCTCGCCGGAGTAGGACTCCCTCTGGACTGTTAGAGTTGAATGAGGCAGGCTGTTCCTGTTTGGTTTTCTGTTCCTTGCAAGGAGAGTCATTGTGCCTGACAGATACCCTTAGCAGGTAGCACATTGTCAGGCTTTGAGTAGGTGCTCAGAATGATGGCAGGGTCAGTGCGGTTTGCCCTTTCCCAGGAAGGATGACAGGCACTCCTAGGTGTTAAGTGGTGTTTGTTGTGTTTAGAAACACAAGTTACTTTTGGCACCAGGATTGCTGTGGTGGTTCATGTACATCAGAAGTGTGGATAGCATAGCTAAAGTTCTGTGCTATGGTGGGAATTACCTTCCTTTTTTACATTTATTTTTTAATTTCCTTTGTCTTTGGCCTAATTTTTAGCCATTTGTTGAAAATAAATCCCTGTACATGTTAGAAACATTAGGTTGCCACCAACATATTAGATGATATTAAAATGTTGCTATTGTTTTCAGCCAGGGGGCTGTTTATACCAGAATCCCGGCACACCACCTCTCTTATATAGGGCCAGAGAGAAACACACACACATGTGTACAGGTATGCATGTATATATATACATATATGTATATAATCTGCATATGTATATACATGTACATGTACGTGTATACACACACACACACACTGGGGGACTTTGAAAGACTGTTATATTGATGGGGGCTTCAGCCTGAAATCCCAGTGATGACCCTGGGACTGGGCTTCCTCTGTTGGGGATCATCTTTACCTAAGCATGCCCTGTGCTTGGCATTTTCTATGTACACTTCCAAGCCTAGGCCCGAACCGTGGCCTTACCACTGCCGCGGAGGCGGGTCGCGCATGCCTGTGGGGATGACTGCCTCTCACACTGTCTTTGCAGGAGAGCCGCCCACTTGAGACAGAAGGAGACAGGGATGGTAGAGCTAGGCTCCGACTGCAGTCTTGGAAGACTTGGCCCCGAGAAGGAAGGAGAGGGGCAAGCGTCCCAGAGGAAGCTCCCCACCCACAGGGCCTTCCTCTGTGGGTGCGAGCCGGGTGGTGCGCCTTCCTCCTCCACGTTCCTCCTGGGACCAGAGGCTGCAGAGGGCCCTGCGGCCTCTCGTGGAAATGCCCTTGGCCTTTGTTTCACTTGGTTTCCAGAGCACAAGGTAGACCAAAGAGAGCCCCTAGCCGGTTGCTTGACCCTTTTGTGGGAGTTCACTACCCAAGGCTGGCTGCCGGCTTCTAGACCTTCCCTAGCGCTGCCCCATTATTCCACCTGGGCTTGGAAGTAGGGTGTTGGTGCAGGGGCCTCGGAGAGGAAGGTGTGGAAGAGGACTGGGGGCTTTCCTTCCCCTAGGGCACAGCACCGTCTTTTGTATTTATAGTTTCTACCATGTTGCTGCTTTCTGATTGGGTTTGCTAATTTTAAAGCCTCTGTACGTTTAGTACTTTCCATAGCAACTACTTGAACAGTCTCTTCATTCCTACTTTCTGCTGTTTCCATAATGCTTCTCATTTTCCCTCTCTGCCTGGTTACCTAGCTTTCTAACCCGCCCTGTGTCTGTGCGCTGCTGTCCTCATCCTGCGACTGAACCCGAAGAATATCTCTTGTACCCTTCTGTGATTTTCATCCTTGTAAGATGCTTCTCACGGACTCCGGTTTGCTTCTGGCTCTTACACGATCAGTAGTGTATCTAGGTGGCTTCTCTTCCAGGACTGCAGAGACTTTAGGACTTTGTGTCTGAAATAGAGCCCAAAACAATCTCTGTGAGTGTAATCGTTGTATTGGTTTGCTAGGGCTGCCGGAACGAGTACCCCAGACTGGGTGGCTTAAATAACAAACATTTGTTTCCTCACAGTTCTGGAGGCTGGAAGTTCAAGATCAAGGCCCTGGCAGAGATGGTATTTTCTAAGGGCCGTGAGAGAAGGATCTGTTCCAGGCTTCTCTCCTTGGCTTATAGGTTGCCATCTATTTTCCTCTGGTGTCTTCACGAAGTCTTCCCTATGCGTGTGTCTGTATCCTAATCTCCCCTTCTTGTAAGGACACCAGTCATATTGGATTAAGGCCCACCTGTGTGACCTCATTTTAACTTAATTACCTCTTTAAAGACCCTGTCTCCAAATACAGTCACATTTTGAGATACTGGAGGTTATGACTTCAATATAAGACAGTTGGGGGGACACAGTTCAGCCTGTAACAATGATGTAGCATTTTGATAGATGAACCGATGTGTATTTTTCCTGCCTGTTTCCTAATTACTCTACCTCAGGAGAAGGGATGACAAAACACAAAAAAGGACTCAGGTTTTGACCAGTGAGTTCCTGAAGTCCTACCCTAAAGGTAAAAAAGAGGTTTGAAGCAGATTTAAAAAAAAAAAAAAGAAAAAAGAAAATTCCTCTTCACCTCAATACACCTTCTCTGGGCTAATTGGAGAGTTAGAGGGAGTATAGAAAGAGCTTACATATTGGTGGGTCCCCAGGAAAGGGCTCTGTCTTTGCTCGCCTCCCTATCCCTGCCTGGGATGAGGGGAGAGAGGGAAAAAGATCCCGTGAAAGCAATATAAGGTTCTGGATCCAAGGGCAAGGGGCATCTGAGGCTTCTTTCCTGGGGAAGCAAAATCCCAATTTCGCAGGATCCAGCATGATGTAGGAGGAGGAGAACTGGTCATGTGGCCATTGAGGCGTATGGGCTAGGACCCTCTGTTGGAGTTTCCCAGGGGGGCAGCGGACTAGCCACTGGGGTTTGTTAGCAGAGAGAGAGAGAGAGAGTTCTCTCTATAGCAGCCTGCTGGTTTGCCAGGAAGTGCTTTAGAAGTGTCCTGAGCTGCTTTTGGGGAACCCAACTTAAGACATAGCTAGCCAAATAAATGACTTCATGTTTGTCTAATGACATCATTTTCAAAATCACCTGAAAATACTGTGGCGGACTTTATTCCTTCAACACTTGCCCCTTCAGTGTCTCTCCCTAAGTCTTCCAAATGCAAAACCTGAGAGCTTTCTTTGCTCCATTGCTGGAATGAAAGCTGCCCCACTCGCCCACCCCTGCCTCAGCAACCCTCAAATAGTGACTGAGAGCAGATGGTGGGTAACCACCCCAAGAGGAACGACCCTGAGTGTGTTCTAGACTGCCTTCCGCAGGTGCCCAGGGGGCTGAGTATCAGTTGAGCACAGCAGAGATCGCCTCAACAGTGCCCCCTTTATTGGTTCTCTTCTCTTTCTGGGCTAACTTCCCCACTTTCCTGTTAGCGTGTTCTGAGGTCCCTTCCCGAATAAAGCCACTTGCACTGACACCCTGCCTGGGAGAATTCTGCCTGAGAGACATAGCCAGCCAAATGTTTGCAGCCTGCTTTGGCTAGTTAGAGACCCCTGAAAATGAGAACAAACAAATCAAACAACTTAAAAATATGGCAGAAAGGGATGTGGTGTAAAAAGCAAGTGATAGGTCAAGAAATTATTCAGACTAGGGCCAAAACTTTAAAGCTCTGGCCTTAAAATTACTGTAGCCAGGCCATGCAGAATAAGGGATAGGCTTAGTAGTGTGGGGTAGGGCACGTAGGGTAGAATAACAGGGCTGGCTGGGTTGAGCTAGCTAGCAGATAAGCCCTAGAGATCGAGTAAACTTGCAAGGCAAGCTGTCCTGGCAGTTCTTTGGGGCTGAAGAATGGACTTCTTAAAAGGATTAATTTTCTCTTTTTTTTCTTTTTTTTTGGATGTATTAAGTGTTTCACAAAGTAAAACAGGTGCAGGTGGACACACTCCTACAGACTCCATCTAGAATGGATCCTTTTTCTTTAGGCTTACCACTTTGTTCTTCTAAATGTTTGGTTTTCATTTGGGAGCTTGCTAGTTTTCCATCATTCGTATTGGGTTGGCCAAAAAGTTCCTTCGGTTTTAAAGTACAACTAAAAGACACATTTTTCATTTTCACCAAGAACTTTATTGAACAGTGTATTCACTGTTTTGTTCCACTACTTCCTGCCATTTTTCAGGCAACTTCATAATTCCATCTTCCCAAAACTTTTTATCTTTTTGAGCAAAGAACTGTTCAAGGTCCCTTTTACAGTCTTCCAGGGAATTGGAATTTTTTCCATTAAGAGAATTTTGTAAAGACCCAAATAAATGGAAATCCAAAGATGCAATGTCTGGAGAATATGGCGGATGAATCAGAACTTCCCAGCCAAGCTGTAACAGTTTTTGCCTGGTCATCAAAGAAACATGCGGTCTTGCGTTATCCTCATGGAAGATTATGCGTTTTCTGTTGACTAATTCCGGACGCTTTTTGTCGAGTGCTACTTTCAGTTGGCCTAATTGGGAGCAGTACTTGTTGGAATTAATTGTTTGGTTTTCTGGAAGAAGCTCATCATAGAGAACTCCCTTCCAATCCCACCATATACACAACATCACCTTCTTTGGATGAAGACCAGCCTTTGGTGTGGTTGGTGGCAGTTCATTTCGCTTGCCCCACGATCTCTTCCGTTCCACATTATTGTACAGTATCCCCTTTTCATTGCCCATCACCATTTGTTTTAAAAATGGAACGTTTTCATTACATTTAAGTAGAGAATCGCATGCGGAAATACGCTCAAGAAGTTCTTTTTCGCTTAACTTATGTGGAACCCAAACATCAAATCGATTAACATAACCAGGCTGGTGCAAACGCATTTCAACACTTGATTTGGATATTTTGAGTATGTCAGCTATCTCCTGCGTGGTATAACGTTGATTGTTCTCAGTTAATGTCTCGATTTGATCGCTGTCAACTTCAACTGGTCTACCCAACCGTGGAGCATCGTCCAGAGAGAAATCTCGAGCACGAAACTTTGCAAACCACTTTTGACATGTTCGATCAGTCACAGCACCATCTCCATACACTGCACAAATCTCTTTTTGTGTTTCAGTTGCGTTTTTACCTTTCTTGAAATAATAAAACAGTATGCCGAAAATGTTGCTTTTTTTCTTCCATCTTCAATATTAAAATGGCTACACAAAAATTCACCAATTTTGATAAGTTTTTATTTTAAACACATGCTGATATGACAGCAGTCACGATACAATCTAACAAATTGTTTCGAATGAAGTTAAAGACAACTAAGCGCTACTAGAGCCATCTTACGGAAAAAACTGAACGAACCTTTTGGCCAACCCAATATTTGTTTTTGTCCCTTATAAGAAAGTAGCAGAGTGTGTGTGCTTTTTTTTTTCTTTTTTAGTAGGAATATTTGGATTGAGTTTTTCTTTAATTTAGGGTTTGAGGTTTTTATTTTTAGGACATAATACCTAAATCTTTATGACATCTTAGAAACTAGGTTATGGTCTGCCTTTTTTAAGGGTTAATTTGCATTCTTTTAAAAGTACGTTCAGTGGATAACTGATGTAGTTTATTATATCATGTTAATTAAAACCATTAAAAAGGTAATTGGCCTAATATCAATGCTTGGTACAAATATTGCCTCAACCGTTATTAAGTCTTTCCTGAGTAGCTAATTTAAAATTGTTCAACAGATATTTATTAATCGCCCACACTGTCCTAGGCTTGGGATTCATTAGTGAACACAACAAAGGTCCTGTCTTCATGGAGCTTCTGCTGCAATGGGGAGAAACAGAATAGTAAACACAGCAAGCAGCTTTATAGCATAAGTACAGTTGCCTGGCCCCCGCGCCCAGGGTTCCATCCTCCATGGGTATGGAGGACCGACTGTACTATGCCGTTTTATACAAAGGACTTGAGCATCTGCATTTTGGTATCTGTGGGGGTCCTGGAACTGAGGGATGACCGTACTGTGGGTAAAGAAAACATGGAGTGGAGTTTGGGTGTGTCAGCACTGTGTGTGTATGCGAGTTTTGCATGGTGATAGTGCAGAGGCTTAGCGCAAATGATTGAGCCTTGAGTTACCTGGGGAAAGAACATTACAGGCAGAGGGATAGTAGGTGCAAAGGCTGTGCTGTGAAGCATGCTGCTTTTGTTTGAGGAACAGCAGGGAGACCCTAGTGAGGCCAGAGGGGTATGAGGGGTGAGGGGTAGATTGTAGAGGGCCCTGTAGATCACTGTAAGGACCTTGGCCTTTACTCTGAGCCACTGTGAGCAGAAGATGCTCTGGCTGCTGGAATGAGGGGTGAGGATAAGGGGGAAGTAGGGAGCTGTGTTAAATCTAAGACAATTTAAAGCCCATAATCTCTGTTTAGAGACCAGTGCCCTAGCATGGATTGGTGGTTATCCAACTTGATGTGCATCAGAATCACTTGGGGGGCTCGATAAAGCACAGATTAGGGTTTCTGATACGGTATTGAACTTGGGCTATGCTGATTTTTGAGGTGGCTGTGAGATGTCCAGATGTAGATGTTGAGTTAGATACCTGTGTATGCAATAGGGAACTCAGAGGAGTGGTAAGTTTGGGCTAGAGATACAAATTTGAGTCCAGAGACAAGGTAGTGATGAGATTGCCTCAGAGAAAGTATAGTGTGTGAGGAGTGAGAGGTGGGTGTGGGTCAAGCCTCAGTTGTTGCTGATCAGATAAATAAGGTGAGAGGATCCTTTATTTAACAAATAACCTTTGAGAGTTACTGTGTCTTAGACATTGCTCAAGGGAACCACACATGGTTTATAGTTTCTAACCTTGTCCATCAATTCATCCATCCACCCATTTATCCTTCCTGTCTCCCACCTCCCTCTTCATTTTTTACTGTCATTCTTGGGTTGTGTTATATATTTGCCAGTATTTAGTGACACGCCTCCCCTATATACTCTTAATTCCTGACTCTAGAATTGCTTAGTGGCCAATGTGTTTGACTTTCCAACCTTCATTCCACACCAAATGATGGCTCTAGGTCACCACAACATCTCTTTCTCTAGGGACTGATAGAGACATTGCCAATAAGAGATGAGGAGTAGTTAGCTGTGAGGCTTGGAGAAAGATTTCTTGGCTCCTAAGGAGATACAAGGAGAGTGTCCATTCTTTTTCATGACTCTGTGCTTGGAGGTGATTTCTGGACCTGGATGTCACACCCTGATTAAGGGTCAGCCTGGAGGCAAACTTGACATTCTGAGAAGGGTGGATCTGAGAGATGGATGGAACCACCCATTTAAGCTGCTCTACTTGTTGATTTCTTGTAATGCCTGAGAATTATTTTTTTATTGTTAAAGCCTTTTGAAGTAAAGGTTTCTGATACTTGCAGCTAAAAAGCATCTTATCTGATACACCTTGCATTCTTTCCTAAAGGACTTAGCTCTTTTAACAACAGTTAAGATATTCCTTTAATTTTAAGCAATTCTTGTGTGCCTCTTCGTTTATATTTTAATGATGCAACATATTCAGATTTAGCCATAGATCCTAAAGTTAGACTCGTGTTCACTAGGGAAGCTGTGGGTTGGTGAAGGGAAGTGGGAGATGTTAAAGAATCTGACTATAAATATCTTTTGGCAATACCTGATTAATATGGCTATTATTAAATATTATATAATATGTCAAGGATTCTTTATTATTGAAGAAAAAGTGTATCTTTAAATCATATTATAGTCCTCGGTTATTCATGAGAGGTATTTTGTAGAAACACATGCAGTACATCACTGACCACAAATTTATGTACTGCTTTAGCTAAATCACTTCCTGTTGTAGATACTGTTTAAAATCTGAAAAGGGAAACATATGTTTTTAAAAAATGGAACTGACATTATATATTTCTTTTTGCAGCACTTTTTTGCTTGTGTAATATAGGTCAAAAACATACTGATTGAATTTTCTCCTAAAATCATCTTATCTCTTTGAGGTATAGGATTGGGGTTGGTTGGGGAGGGGGGATGGGAACTAATAAGTTGGGCCTGATGATTAGTTGTAATTCCTGGGACTTAAAAAATTATTTTTGTTCCCAACTTTTTAATTAAAATTTTCAACTTACAGAAAAACTGAAAGAACAATCTCCCATAGTAATCTCCCATATCACCAATTTACTTACCCAGTAATTAGTAACAACATGCCATTATTTTTTTTCCTTTATATTGGAATATGCCTATATATACACGTTTTCTGAATTATTTGAAGGTCAATTGCATCATGACCCTCTACCTTTATTGAGAAATGTTAAGTGGTTATGAATGAGATGCAGCAGTCTCTACATTGTCTGACTATGAATATCCTAATAATTCTGTGGCTAACTCTAATTTACTAAAAATATTTTTATCGTTAAGGTCAGGTAATGTAATTCTGTTTCTCAGCCATGGTTTACTTTTTCATCCACTTATCATCTGTCTAAGCTCATTCTGGCTGCTGTAATAAGATACCATAAGCTGGGTGGCTTATAAAACAACAAAATTTTATTTCTCACAGTTCTGGAGGCTGGGAAGTCCAAGATCAAGGCACCAGCAGATTCGGTGTCTGGTGAGGGCCCACTTCCTAGTTGGCTGTCTTTTTGCTGCAGCCTCACTCACCTGGCGGAAGGGGACATATGTAGGAGCTCTCTGGGTCTCTTTTACAAAGGCGCTAACCTCATTCATGAAGTCTCTGCTCTCATGACCTGTTCACCTCCCAAAGGCCCCATCTTTGTGGAACATAAAATCTGAGTTTGGGTCAATGAAATACTAATTTAGTAATGGTAATCAGAGCATAGATTTTATACTATGTTTAATAGTCATTGCCTTTATTTAAAGAATTTCAAGGTACCCGAGGGTTCAGTTTTATTTAGAAGAACCTGGCTCTGATTTGGAGGATCGGGAGTGGGATTGCAATTCTGCGTCCAGCTAGGGAAGAATGCCTGATGTGTTAGGATGGGAGTGAGACACGGAAAAGGCAGGACAGGGTTTGCTGGTGGGCATGACGTTTACGTGCACAGGATTCACTGGTTGTGGTTGTGCTTCCAGAGGAGAATTCTCGAGAATTTCTGGTCAACCTCTATCACCCTGTATGAAACAGCATGGATAGTGCTGGAAGCCACTGTTGATGGCACATCGAGAGTGCTGGGTTTACAGCAGTGACTTACCAGCATTGTGAGGAGCAGAGGGCCAGTTTCATCAGGATGCTTTTGTGAAATTGCCAGGAAACCTGTCCAGAAACCAACCCTAACTTTGTAGCTTGTCTGTATTAGTTAGATATAGTTAGAATGAGCCATTAGAAAAAAATAGCAAGTAATGAAGCAGGCCATACAATGGTTAGTTTTCATTAGCTGGTGTCAGTAAAATTGAATGTGCCTCCCTCATTATTGGGAGGAAACATGTGGATCTGTGCTCACTGCAGTAAGCCTTCCTCAGTGTCCTTTTCTTAAGCACAAGTAGACAAGTTGGATGCTTGAGAAAGCAAACTGAGGATTTGCTATTGAGAATTTAGGCTGCTTCTCACAGGCTAGAATGGCCATGATGGTGCAATAATTATAAAAGATCCTGAGACACATCACCTCAGTGTTGTGATAACAGGCGGCACCAGTGGTCCAGGATCTACTTTCAGAAAGGCCTTTTAATTCTCAACTTAAGTGAGGGACTAAAGAACCCGGGGAGGTACCTGCCACCCTGGGTTTGCATTGCGCTTTGCTCTGCATTTCTTTTTTTTTTAACATCTTTATTGGGGTATAATTGCTTTACAATGGTGTGTTAGTTTCTGCTTTATAACAGAGTGAATCAGCTATACATATACATATATCCCCATATCTCCTCCCTCTTGCGTCTCCCTCCCACCCTCCCTATCCCACCCCTCTAGGTGGTCACAAAGCACCGAGCTGATCTCCCTGTGCTATGCGGCTGCTTCCCACTTAACTATCTGTTTTACATTTGGTAGTGTATATGCCACTCTCTCACTTCGTCCCAGCTTACCCTTCCCCCTCCCCGTATCCTCAAGTCCATTCTCTAGTAGGTCTGCGTCTTTATTCCCGTCTTGCCCCTAGGTTCTTCATGACCTTTTTTTTTTTTTAAGATTCCATATATATGTGGTAGCATACGGTATTTGTTTTTCTCTTTCCGACTTACTTCACTCTGTATGACAAAAACAGTGGTTAGATGCCACGAAGTAGGTGGCAATGCCTTAACCGTATGCATGTTGTCAGGCCCGAAGGCCTCTTCCATCCTTGTCGAGGGGAGTGCTAACCTTCTCTCCTTTCACACAACACTGCTCTGCATTTCTGTATTGTTTCACCAACTCCATGTGTATCCCTAAGCTGAATAATTATGAGGACAATGGTGGATAATTACGAGGATTGACGTCAGAAGCTCACACACGGAGGAGGCAATGTTGCCATTGTTCCGGAAAGACTCCCAGAAGAAGAGAAATTGGAAAGAGTTTCTGTTCACAGTCTGACCTGAGGCATTCTGAGAGATGACCAGAGGCCACTCAAGCCTCCATTGGGCAAGGTTACGAGTGAGTCCTGATGAATGGGCCTACCTTGGGTGTCTAGCAGAGCTGAACTGTGGGTCAGCCACTGGCAGGCGTGTGGGAAGTGGGCTACTGTTCTGCTTCTTTCTCAGCACTCCTGTGGCTGATGGTCAGCTCTCTACAGAGGTTAGCTGGACGCTTGTATGGGGCAACTGGGGAGTCTCAGCGGAGCCCAGGCACCCAGAGGACAGCAGCGCCTTAGCAGGTGGTCCACATCCACCCTGGAGGAGGGATCTGGCTGTGACGCTCACTGGTGCCCCCAGTGGTAGTGTGCTGGCATGGGAGAGCCGAGCCCTGGAGAAGAATGGGGATACAGAAGACAACCCACCCCATCCGAGGCTCTGCTGTCCGTGGTTTCATTTACCTATGGTTAACCACAGTCAGAGAATATTAAACAGAAAATTCCAGAAATAAACAATTCCTACGTTTTAAATTACACACTCTTCTGAGTAGTGTGATGAAATCTTGCGCCATCCCACCCAGGATGTGAATCAACCCTTTGTCCAGCATATCCTGCCCATGAGTCACTTAGTAGCTATCCCGGGTATCAGATCCACTGTTGAGGTTTCACGGTGCTTGTGTTCAAGTCACCCTTGTTTTACTTAATAACGTCCCCAAAGCATGAGAATACTGACGCTGGCAGTTTGGATGTGCTAAAGAGAAGCTGTAAGGTGCTTCCTTTAAGTAAAAAGGTGAAAGTTCTTGACTTTAATAAGGAGAGGAAAAAAATTGTATGCTGAGGTTGATTAGATTCATGGTAAGAATGAATCTTCTCTCCTTGAAACTGTGAAAAAGGAAGAAAATTTGTACTAGTTTTGTTGTCATACCTCACTTGGCAAAAGTTATGGCCACAGTGTGTATTAAGCCCTTAGTTAAGATGGAAAAGGCAATACATTTATATGATAAGATACTTTGAGAGAGCGAGAGAGACCAATTTTATATAACTTTTATTATAACATATTGTTATAATTGTTCTATTTAATTAGTTGTTGATCTCTTACTGTGCCTAATTTATAAATTAAACTTTACCATAGGTATGTATAGGGAAAAAAACATAGTATATGTAGGGTTTGGTACTATTTTCAGTTTGAGGCATCCACTGGGGGTCTTGGAATGTATCCCCCATGGATAAGCAGGGGACTGCTGTCAGTTGTGACTGCTATCAGATGCCATTGTATAGGGAGCTGGTGGATCATTGCTTTGAGCTGTATTTTGTGAATTAACATGTTGTTTTATAGAAAACCTAGCCATGGAAGCCTGGGGAGGAAAAAAATATGAACAACCAAATGACATGAATTTTAGAGTGTATATTTTTGAAAATGGTTTAAAAAATTTAATTATGCTTGTGACAAATATAGTCTGATTTATTTTGATAACTGAAGTGTAGAATACTAAGGAAGAGATTGTAGAAATAATGTGTAAGATTGTAGTTTAGTCATAACTTTGAATTGGAATAATATTAGGACACAAATCTTTTTGACATATACCTTTATTCTTATATTGACCAAAACAATGGCTTCAGAACCAGACTTCTTGATTTTGAATTCTGGCTCTACTGCTGGGGTGATTTTGGCTTAACCTTTTTGGCTTCAGTTTCCTCCCATTATTATTATTGTTATCATTGTTTTCTGTATAGCAGATAGGTGCAGTTGCCTAAATATTTCTTACAGTGTCAAGATGTAAATAACTTTTATTTTATTTTTAACAGGGACCTCCGAAACAATCTTATTAGTAGTATAGATCCAGGTGCCTTTTGGGGACTGTCATCGCTAAAAAGATTGTAAGTGTTTGAATTGCTGACTTATGAATTTGAACCGTTATAAGTAACTGTTAACCTACTTTAAACTTTAACACGATAAAAAAGTGGCTTTTTAATAATTTTTAGAAGTTCATCTAGCCAGGTCCTAGATAGAGAAACAGTGTTTAGTGTAAGTAGCTTAGAAGGCAGTTGATTTATACAGTAATTTGATTTGTTTGGCGATAGATGGTTGCATCCCTCTTACGGTAATAAAATCATGATGGTTGGCTTTGCCAGCTGCCATAATCTGTAGATGATTTTCAAGTTATGAATACATTTAAACAATCTATTGTAAATGCCCTAAAAATTGAGGCCCCTTTCTATTAACGATTTAAAATCTTGCCATTTTTCCATATATTTTCTCTATGTTTTATCATTTCAAAACCTAAAGACCAGTTTTTATTATTTCTGAAGCTAAACACCCCTGCTCCCCTTACTGTGCCCATGTCACGGTTGCTGTGTGAACATGCTCATATATGAGAGGTCACCCTATGCTCAAGCCATGTGGACTGTCCCACCCCCCTTTATTCCTTCTAAATGCATTTACTAAGTGCGGGCTACTTACTATGCTCTGACTTCTCTGGAAGAGCTCACAGACTCTTGGGGGCAAATAGATAATGCAAATACATCCTAAATAATAATGATAGTAATCTGCCAGGGAAAGGAGGGGGACCATCTTAGAGGGGAATGACCTGCCATGAGAGCGGCCAGCTGTTAGATTTGACCTTGCCCCTGAGGGGTGAATACATATTGAAGAATAACAGAACGAGCATCCTAAGCAGAGTGGACATAGGTGTGAAAGAACATGTGTCCTTTGGCCAGAGCTTCAAGTAGAAAGGGGGAAAAGAACGTTGGGAGATAAGGCTGGTCAGGGGGGAACTAGGCTTTTGATGCTCTCCTGCCATGTTGAAGAATTTGGAATCTATTTGTTAGACAGTAGGGACTGGCAGAGCTTTTTCATTGCGGAGTTGACATGATGAGATTTGTGGCGTCAGAGTTGCAGTGGATCAAGCTGGGTTCAGAGTTCAGTAAAAGTATTGAATTGTATCAACCAGGTATAGCCATGTAATCGAAGTGGGAAGACAGAGATCAGCATCAATTCAGTTACAAAATAATTCATTGATTCTATCCTGTGTGCCCAGTAGTGAGCTAGGCTCTAGAGATACAAAGGTAACTCAGGAACTGCTTGGAAGGTTTGCAGTTCAGTGGAATTGTATATACCGACCAAGAACCTGAATATGGAATTGGAATATACTTCCAGAGGGAAGGAACAGTAGCTGGAGTTCAGCTGCTAAGAGTCTTTGAAGCTGTTAGGACTCAGCCATACTGACACAGGCAGGGGCACGGAACATGGCCATCAATAGGCTACGTGCATCTCCAGAATCAGTCATTAGGGAGTGGAGGGGCAGCAGCTAACTGAGCTCGATGTATAACAATGAGTCATTTTCTTGTTTCTTACTGGGGCACACTGACATCATGTTTGGAAGGAATGTGAGTCCTCGTGTGGGGAGCAGGAGTGTAGGTGCTAGACCTACCCTATCAAACTCTGGGGCTGAGGCTAAACCACCTTTGTTTCCACAGTCCCTCCTAGTGATTCTGATGCTCAAGTTAGAGAACTTCTAGAATATTTTTCCTTCCAACTCGTTTTTCCAAAAGGAGAGAGGGATGTGGCATCATATGGCCAGACAAGTCCACTCATTCTCTCCTTCTGTGATCCACACCACTGTGTCCTGTTTTCTGGTAATAGGGAGATTAATACTGATAATATCTCCATGTCAAGGTAGAGATTGAATGAAACTTGACTGTTAATAAAAAGCAGGTTCATCAGGATGTTTCAAGGATACTATAGAATATCTTAGGTTCTCCATCCAGTTCTTTATCCTTCAGTGAATAATTTTTCAAGTACTGCTATCCAAAATAAATAAATATAATTCTTGTTCAGTAGCACTTAACTTAATTACTATTATTGTCCCAGATGTTGCCTTAGCATTTTTTCATTGCATTACACATTAAGTAGTCTCTTGTGTTCTTGCCTAGGAAGGTAATTGTCATTTATAATGTTCTTCCCACTAGAAAATGCATTCTTAATTCCAAACAGCTAACTTGTAATTGAACTTACGGTATACAGCTTGTAAGCTGAGAGAGTCCTATACGTAAACTCAATGAGATATAAAGATATTCTGCTAGTTGCTTCTAGATTACAGGCAGTTTTTCTTATGAGGCCTTAAATCATTCATTCATTTCAATTGTGCATCTCACTCGGCAGCCACGTGTAAAGTATTTTTGTAAGTGTCCCATGCCTTTGCCTTTATTTTATAGATAATTTGGATCAGGAATATTAAGTGGCTTTCTGAAGAATAAACTACCAGAAGTAGGTAAAACCCAGACCCATTCAGTTTCTCCTTTGCTTTATCAACAAATTCAAGCTGATTCTCAATTCAAATGAAAACCCATTACCAATACCTAAATTCCATTTTAAATAGGTATAGCTGTAATGAAATTGTTTCCCAAAGAATCAGTGGTAGTTACACCATTTAAAGCTCAGAATTGAGACAAGATAATGAATAGAGCACAGAAATGCTTGTTTAAGCAACACTTCACAAGATGATGCCTAATTTCCTTAAACAGTAAAACCCAGAAATAGAGGAAAATCAGCTGGAATTTAAAAAAAGTCCCACACGATTAAATACTTAGCGTTAATATTCTGAGCAACTGGAGCACAGCGAATGCAGATAAAGACTTGCATTGCTTAAGATTTTTTTTTTTAATCAAAAGTTTCCATAAGAAAGGGAAGGCAGTGCTATGAAATTTTTGAAAGCCAGGATTACCTAAACTAGCTTTTGAAATATCTAGAGGAAAAAGTTAATGAGTAGGTACCGGATTCAAATACAAAGTCTTTGTAATTTCTATCAGACTAATACATTTTTTTTCCCATTACCAGGTATACAATTTAGAATCTGACAGTTTTAATTTAGAAATGGGTGGTACAAGTCTCTAAAGAGTAACTCAGAGTGAAATTCAAAGAATATATGCTTTTCTATTACAGAGAATAATATGGGCATTGAAGAAAATATGATAAAAATATTTTTTAAATTTGGTTTAGAAAGTTTGTTTTAGTTCTTTTATTGAAATTCAAAATGATCAATAATTCCAAACCTAACAACTGAGAAAAATTAAGATTAATTGTTTTAGGGCTTTCATACTAAATCCACTGATGGAAAATGTTGCAAGCCATGCTGTCTCATTTGAAGAAATTCTCAGTTATCTCCCAATTAAAATGTAATCTGATTGAAATGTAAAATTGTATTCCCTGTGCTTGGTGTGAAGAAAAATAGTGTAGAAAGATAGAACAAAATACTTACTAAAATTATCACACAGATAAAAGGAAAAAAGTTTCATGGCTTGATGAGAAGAAGAAAATGGATAGAAAGTAACATTTGATAGGAACTATCAAAGTTAGGAGTGACTGGAACAAATGGGCCGTTACCTAGATATAGTTATAGAGTAATTTGACTTGGAGCATAAATGACAGATCTGTAAAGTAAAAGCTAACTCAGTTGTTTTTTTCATTACAGTCAAAACTTCTGAGTATTTAAGGAATGAAATTAGAAAGCATTAAGTTTCAGATGTTCTTGAGGAAATAAAAGTTTCGGCATTTTGGTAATTTGCCCTTTTACCCATTGTCCGTTGGATGTTGCCTGAGATCAGGCTGTGTTCCCTAACTTAACCTAGCATGATTAGCTGTGTAGATCATCACAGACAGTAAGATAGAGTCTCATTTTTACTACTTCGGTTTTATCTTGAGTCATTTTACAGGAGTAAATGCTTGAAATACCAAGGACGCTGTAATTAAACAGCATTTAGCCTGTACGTGCCAGAAGTAAGTGAAAGCAAGGATTCTTTCTTCTCTCAGTGCTGCACTTGAGATAGGTGAATATTTCAGAGATGCTTAAAAGATAGGACTTGTGTGATACCTGGGTGCCATTCTTGAATATTGAATCTATGAAAGCTTCATTAACCAAGAGAACTAATTGAAGACACTTTTTCCCTTTCTCTCTAGGGATCTGACAAACAATCGAATAGGGTGTCTGAATGCAGACATATTCCGAGGACTCACCAATCTGGTGAGGCTGTAAGTACCTCTTTCTTTCATTTTATAATACAAAGAAGCATTTGAACCAGTACCCAAATTTTTATGACCACCTATATGTTTAATATTAAAATAACAACTGTAGAGGTTACAGAAGTGGTAGGAGATAAGGAGCTGGAAATTTAATCATGGAGATATAATGTCATCAGAACATAACAATGCATTATATCCTCCGTCCCAAACACACACACACACACACACACACACGTGCGCGCGCGCGCACACACACACACACACACACACACACACACGATGTAGTATATACCCCAGGGAACATGTCCACATTGAGAGACATGATCAAAGCTTTGCCACTTTGGGAAAATTTCTTGGAAGAGGTGAAACTTGAGCTGATGGTCCAGATCGTTAGAAAGGAAAAGAAGTCAAGCAAATGATAAAAGGAGGTAGAAATAAGAGCAAGGCCAGTTTGTCAAGGTGAAGGCCATTGGTCTTATGAGTAAAATGACCATCTGAATCACACCTCTGACCTTGTGATTATAGGTGAGTTGTTTAGCTTTTCTCTTTTTCAGATGAAAAAGTAGATTAATTAAGTAAGTAAAGTAAGTAATTAATAAATAAAGTAAGATGAATAATACCTCAAAGTTATTATAAAGATTAATTAGCATTTGAATTATCTATACCTATATCTTATAATTTATATCTAATATAAGTGCAGAACTTTGTATATGCCATCAAATATATTTTAATTTTATTTTTAAAATAGACTCTGAGAGTAACTAGAAGTAAGTTCAGTTATCTATAATAGAGCTTTATACAAGACCATATGAAAAGCAGACTGAAGCTTAGAACTCATTCAACCCTAGGAAGCCACTGAAAGACATTGATGTGGGAAAATGGCATAAAATCATGATTTAGAGAAGAGCAATCTAGAAATAGGGTGCAGGGTGAAATGCAGGATTTAGGGGTAGAAGTTCTAGTATTGAGATCACCTATTCCTGGTTCTTTCTCTTTATAGCTTTTCAGAATGTTTCTTCTGTTTCATTCAAGTTAACTTTGAAAAAGCTATAGCGGCTTAAGTAGTGAGATCATTTCATCTATACAGTAAGGGAGGGGTCTCCAAATCACTTGCCAGAACAGAATAAAGTTACTCCTGCTTCTTAGTCAGCAAATTTGTATTTTTCAGTGTGCCCTTTAATTCTGGAGGAAAGATAGATGGCCAAGTTTATGTTTTTAAACACAAGATTGATTTGGTGTACAGCTTTACTCATAGCGAGAAATTAATTAAATCAATTACGGTTTTTTTGTAGCTGGATTACAAACAATTTCATTTCAGTGCTTTTATTATCTCGAGAGTTTTATATTTTTGGTTTTAAGGAATGCATAAGAATTGGCAAAATGAGGTGTTTATGGAGAAAATTTGTTATATTTTTGGGTAGCTATGAATCAAATAATGAAAAAGGGAGTCTGAAGTTTTTTGACCATTTTCTTGACTTTAGTTTCAGATGGATATGTAGCTTTGGTCCTGGGATTTTTGACCCATCAGCAAATGTTCTTTAGGCAAAAGAGCTGTGTGGGACAGTGCTTACATTAAGGCAAGTTACTATATGCTTACTATTATTATTATTATTATTATTTGCCTCCTGCCTTAAAAGCAAATATTTTTGGAAGTTTTAGAGCTTGGGTTGTCACTTACATTTTTACCAATTCTCTGATACTTGTGAGAATTTACAGGTCATGGAACACAGTGGACATATATCCAGGTGAATCATTAAAACATAGAAATAGCACTACCACGTTTCCTACTTTGAGATTGATTGAGATGATTTTGTAGCCCACGTAATAATAGATGATGGTGGCTCTTTTTTTTTTTTTTTTAAGAAAACAAGTCCACAGTTTTATATATTTATAAACTATGTATTTATATTTAAACTTTTCATTAAGTTTAAATCCATGAAGGGTATAGTGTCACACGGATTCTGTGTCCAATGGCCTTAGCAAGGAGGTTGCTTTGGAATTTAGCATGAACCATGATGCCACTGTTTCCATAAGCATAAGTTATCTTTTCCCAGATTACTCTGGTTTTGTTAGGTTTTCCACCAGGAGTTACTGTGTTGTTCTTTGTTTTGCACACATAAGCACATCTCCTGCCTAGATAGAATTGTTTCATCTTGAGCATATACACCTTCAGTTTTCAGGAGAGCTGTTTGCTCCCTCTGGTTCCGTAGATCCCGCTTATAGCCAGCAAAAATGGCCTTGGACCACAGCCTTCCAGACATATTTGTCCTGTTAGAAGTCCTGTTCCCAGCAGGCCTCCACAGGGTCCAAGAAGGCTGAAATAGAAAGGGTGATGGCGACTCTTAAATGCAACAATATGGCATATATAGAACTATAACTGATATATCCTTTAAATACTGTTCTAAGAAAAATTGGCAATCGAGGTAGCTTCTTAACAGTGAAGAATGCATTGCAGTGGAGTTGCTTGTGATAATTTGGGTTGACATAGTTCTAGAGCTGTGGATCAGGAAACTTTGAATGGGTGTTCTGTGTGGGCTGCTCTCTAAGCCAGGCTGTATGCCGGTTGTGAAGGCTGATAACAATTTGTATTTCAGACATGGAGAATAGCATTTTCTCAATCTAACAGGTGGAAAAGAGAATCTGATTAGTTAAGGGACATGTAGTACATTTTTTTTTTTAACATCTTTATTGGAGTATAATTGCTTTACAATGGTGTGTTAGTTTCTGCTTTATAACAAAGTGAATCAGCTATACATATACATATATCCCCATATCTGTTCCCTCTTGCCTCTCCCTCCCACCCTCCCTATCCCACCCCTCTAGGTGGTCACAAAGCACCCAGCTGATCTCCCTGTGCTATGCGGCTGCTTCCCACTAGCTATCTGTTTTACATTTGGTAGTGTATATGCCACTCTCTCACTTCGTCCCAGCTTACCCTTCCCCCTCCCCGTATCCTCAAGTCCATTCTCTAGTAGGTCTGCGTCTTTATTCCCGTCTTGCCCCTAGGTTCTTCATGACCTTTTTTTCTTTTTTAGATTCCATATATATGTGTTAGCATACGGTATTTGTTTTTCTCTTTCAGACTTACTTCACTCTGTATGACAGACTCTAGGTCCATCCACCTCATGTAGTACATTTTTTAGGTTAGGAATCAGAGAAGCTCCCTAATTACTATTTCTCGCCCCAAAGAGTAAGTGTACAAAAGAAATCAGTGTAGAGTGGATCACTGTTCTAGCTATTTCCTCAGCTACCTCTTCAGCTGAACTTTCTGGGTTACCCTGGAACTTGGGATCTCGGACTGATTTGGCCTCTTAGCCAAGGGGGCTGGAAACCTTGGCAGACACCCTGTTGCATTCTCACCCACACTTCTCATCGTATCGAAACATCTTGGCTTTGGCGATGCAGTGTAAAAATTGGAAAATGACTTTTTAAAAATACGTCAGAGGATTCAGTGGACTTGGGTGTGGTGGGTAAAATTGATTAATTCTTTGTATTGATCTCTGCCTTTATTGATGGAGAAATTCTGGGAAGTGAAACCATCCTCCCAGAGATTCCCATTGTAACCCTAGGAATAACTGACAGACAAAGATGGGGACGCAATAATGGACTTCAGTGAAGTCTCTGTCCTTCACTTAGGAAGTTAATTTACAGAGAAATTGTCAGGAGATCAAAAAAGCAAAGGTTTCCTTTTTTTTCTTTATGAAGGTTGACCAGTTTAAGACCTGTTTTCCCCTAAGAAAATTATACCTTTAATATTTTTCTATCAGAAACAATAGGTGAGTGATATTTATAAGAACTTCCTTTTTACAATTAAAAATTATTGAAGCTGTTAAGTAATAAACCATATAGAGAGATATGAAAGAAAAGTTAAATCTCCCCTTCATCACTTCAGACACACTCTTCTGAGATAGCATGTACTAACTGGTGTATATATTCTCAGATTTTTCTATCGTCCCCCCACCCCCCCAAATGTGTAGGCTTTCACATAGGGCTTTAAAAATGTGCTCTACTCGACATTTTACTTAAAAAATTTTTTACTGACGTATCCTTAACATCTTTTCAGGAGAATACATATTGATTTAGTTCATGTGAATAGCTACAGAACATTCCAAGTATAGAACAGATCATAATTTAGTCAATTATTCCTCTGTTAATGTAGGTACTATCTGATTCCTTTCCTCCTCCTTTAGCAAATCTGGTAAACATTCCTGTATATACACAGACGCTGCATCATATACACTTAACTTACAGGAATACAAATATATCTGTGTAGAAAAAGTAAGTAAAGAAAAATTGACAGAGTAAGAAGCAACGAGTGGGAGTGAGTGGATAATTCACCTACCACCCCATTCAGTAAACTACATTAGGACACAAGAGCAGTGTCTGTGCTGTGAACGTTGTCATTCTCAGTTTCCTTATGCTTTTTTTGGTGTAAGCACCTCAGCGTTGGAATGTGATTTTAATGTTTTAAAGTATGTGTAGGTTTTTATGGCCACCAGCCAAAGCCAATTACTTCATAGGTGTCCAGCCAAACAAATAGCAGTCTGTTCCAACACTGGAGGAAAAATTGGTTTGTGTTGGTACTTACTGAGAAGATGGCATGTCTGTCTCCAATGTGATTGCTTCCTCTGTGATTTCCAAGGAAAAAAAAAATTTATAATACCTAATAATTAGAATAAAGTTACCTAGTAATTAGAGTCTAATGGTCCCTGTAAGCTGCACTTATTTTGTTTATACTTACATCCTGTATTTGTAGAATATATTTTTATTTGCAACTTACTACTATGGACTCTTTCAAAACATCTAAAAAAATATTACAGGTAATTGTATAAGGAATCTCCATGGACCCATGAATCAGTTTCAACACTTAGCAACTCATAGCCAGTTTTGTTTTAGTTATACCTCACATCTCTTGTCTTCCTGTGTACATTTTAAAGTAAATCCCAGAAGTCATATAATTTCACATAGTGTACCTTCATAAAAGTATAGTTGTTCATTTTAATTGCATCTAAGTTACTTTCTTAAAACATTACAGTGATTTACACTCCATCAGCTGTACCCTTTTCAAAATCCACATTCAGTATTCACTCTGATAGGCCAAAAAAGAAAAGGGCTTCGCTTTCATGGTTCTTTTGATTTGCAAGTGTTCTTTTTGTTTGTTTAAGTTCCTAGGCAATTCTTTTATGAAGATCAAAATTATTTTATCCAGCCTTTTTTCTATCAAAAAAATCCTAAGACAATAAAAATGAATCCAGTGATGTTCTTACTGAAATCCATTATATCAGTATATTAATTTGTGAGGGATTGGTGTTTGTGTAATATTAAGTCTTCCCATCCAGGAATACGTTGCTGCAGGTGTCATGGTAACAGCTGACCTCTCCCCCATCAATTCTCTTTCCTCTCCTCACTGGAGAATCCATCTACCCAATTGTCACTTTCTTCCACACTTGAAGGATGAAACTCAGACTCTGGAGGAGAGGCAGGCCTCCTTGCAGGTCTCAGGACTTCTTCCTTGAGAATTCTAGGTCCAAATTTTATCATTCTTTTTTTTTTTTTTTAATTATTTTTTTAAACTTATTTTTGGCTGAATTGGGTCTTCGTTGTTGCATGCGGGCTTTCTCTAGTTGCAGCAAGCAGGGGCTACTCTTCGTTGCGGTGTGCAGGCTTCTCATTGCAGTGGCTTCTCTTTTGCGGAGCCCGGGCTCTAGGCGTGCTGTGGCACGAGGGCTCAGTAGTTGTGGCTCGCGGGCTCTAGAGCACAGGCTCAGTAGTTGTGGTGCCCGGGCTTAGTTGCTCTGTGGCATGTGGGATCTTCCTGGACCAGGGCTCGAACCTGTGTCCCCTGCATTGGCAGGCGGATTCTTAACCACTGTGCCACAAGGGAAGTCCCAAAATTTTATCATTCTTGTTACTACAGTAGGCACAGAAAATATCTTGTGATGGTTGGATCATGCTGCCATTTTCCCAGAGTCCTTGCTAGCGCCTCCTAAAGGTGGGGTCTGAACAGTCAGCCACCACAATTGAGCACCTACTGTATACCCCAGTTTGTTACTAGCTGACAGAGGTACCCCAGTAAATAAGACACACAAGTCCTTCCTCTCCTGGAGCTTATAGTCAATCATGGAAGAAATCACAAAAAATGGTTTGGTCAAACCATGATGGGTGTAACAAACTACTCATATTGTAGCATAAGGTGTTCTACAATTCATACAAAACTCTGCAAGTGTTTAGGTATTTATTAAAGCCATGATACAGGGGGAAACGAGAGAGGTTAAGTAATTTGCCCAAAGCCGACACGGAATTCTATCCCAAGTCTTCCGTCTTAAACCCTGGACTCATTTCACCCTGCCAACGTATTTTACTGGGTTGCTGTCAGCTGTTGCTGGCCCTTCAGACCCTCCTTTTCCATGTTTTTTTAAATTTTTGCTTTCTTATGTGATACTGAGTGAACACATGAAGAATAATTCTAGTTGCAATGAGAGTATGACTAAAGATCTAGTTCAGGAAGTTAACTTTGAGGTTCACATGATATTTGATAGAAAAATCCTTATCCAGCAGTAATTTTAAATAATTTTGTTTACTGCTTTATATAAGGTTAAGAACAATTTACTTCTTCAACTTTGGAGAAAATATTTACTAGATGTTTCTCTTCATAAGATTTAAAACAACTTTCATAAATTCTTTATAGCAGTAGTTAATGATAGGACATTTTAGGAAATATAAAATAAAATGTAGGGCTTCCCTGGTGGTGCAGTGGTTGAGAATCTGCCTGCCAATGCAGGGGACATGGGTTCGAGCCCTGGTCTGGGAAGATCCCACATGCCGCGGAGCAACTGGGCCCGTGAGCCACAACTACTGAGCCTGAGCGTCTGGAGCCTCTGCTCCGCAACAAGAGAGGCCGCGATAGTGAGAGGCCCGCGCACCGCGATGAAGAGTGGCCCCCACTCACCGCAACTGGAGAAAGCCCTCACACAGAAACGAAGACCCAACACAGCCAAAAATAAACATAATAAATAAATAATAAATAAAAAATTTTTTAAAAAAATAAATAAATAAAATGTAATAAATGTAATAAAATATAAGATAAAATGATATATAATTGTTAGCATTTCTTAAAGTGTAATTATTTCCTTTTTTCCAGAAACCTTTCAGGGAATTTGTTTTCATCATTATCTCAAGGAACTTTTGATTATCTTGGCTCATTACGATCTTTGTAAGTAAGAATTTTTCTCCTGTTTTAGTAAATACATTTTAGTGTTTTAAAATTAAGAAGTTATTATATGGCTTAAGAGACTTCATAGGAAAAGCTTGTGATTTTGCAATAATTAGAATCTCACTTGAGAACTTGCATTCACATTGAAAAACATACCATAAACCTTAATAATGTGTTTCAGGCTGGGCCGACCATTTTCTCCTTAGAATACTACTCTCTCTCTCTAATTTATATTTAAAGTAAATAAATTGGTAATGTTTTCTCTTTGTGTTTCCAAATCAGAAAATATTTTGTTCAGCTAATTAAATTCCCAAAGTATAAAATATGCCTCCCTCCCTATGAAGAATTTATAGTTAAGACTATGTTATGCTTTAGCGATTTAATTTTATCCTGTAACTCCATCCCCAAACTGAATTCACAACTTATTACTGAGATTTCTAGGCATGCTTACATAGAATGCCTGCTTTATGAAGTCAGTGTAAGGTCATATTTACATAATTCTCTGTAGCTTTAGAGCTGGCTGATGTTTTTCCCCCCAAAATGCAGTTTTATTAAGTGCAAGATTGTATAGGAGTTACTTTTGAAGCTAACTGTATTTTCAGATAAACCTTAATATATTTCAAAGTATAAGTTATAATGATTTCTGTTGGAATTACAGTTAAATATAATGTTTTTCAAATTTTTATGGTCTATGACATATGGGCTTGAGTCTCTTTTTCCAGTGAAAAATGTCTTCTCTGCCAGATGTCTCTGTTTGATGTATGCTGACTTCTTCCCTTTTTTCTCTTCCCCTCCCCTTCTCTTTTCCCTTCCCTCCTCCTCATCTTTCGTTTTCTAAATTTATCATTTCAGTCTCATTTAGCAGTTTTCATTGGAATGTAGCTGATAGGTTAGGCTCTCATGGTGCTCCTCACTATGGCAAACACATGTATGTACTTCTAGAATCACACTGCATCAAACTCTATCTGGTCTTTTTGGTACTGCTGCGGTTCTTATCCAGAAAACTGCTTTTTAGTGAAAACATCTCCTTTTAGTGGGCTCATGTCAGCCATTTCTGTGAAGTTTAGGAAATAAAGGCTGTAAAAACAATCTGGCTTTTGAGACCCTGGATAGCAGGAATGTAGGAAGTATTTTCATCCAAAAATTGGGCAAAATTGCCAGTGTTTATAACTGATAGTGCTGGAAACTGACCAGAAGGTGGTGCTTAGGAATTAGAAGTCAGCCAGTCATCCTAGTCAGATAAACACAATATAACCATGTGAAACAGTCATATATTGCTTTATGTTGCCAGAATTAACAGAGTTTGCAGGTATTTAAGCCAAGAACATGGCAGTGATGCTGGAAAAATTGCGGAAGGCTTCAAGATCCAGTATTTGTGCCACAGACTGGATGAAAGGGTAAAAGTTTGATAGACAAAAAGGATGGGGGTGTGGTATTCCAGTACCCTGGGCTTCAGGAGTTCGTTACATAGATGAGGAATAGATTTTGTTCACGTACCAACTTTGATTGAGAGTGGATTCACTCCCCGAATCAGCAGGGAAGGGAGCTGGGGTCAGGCATTTGGTGTCATCTCAAGGGAAAGGAGACCATAACCAGTTGATGGTACAGTATGTGCCGTAGCATGGTAAGGGCGAGCAGGAATGTGCTTGTCACCCAAAGGGTAAGCCAACATGAAGCAAAAGTGCTATTTAATTCATTCACCATAACCTCTAAATTGCATTTTGTATGCTACAGAGAATTTCAGACTGAGTATCTGCTGTGTGATTGTAACATACTGTGGATGCATCGCTGGGTAAAGGAGAGAAACATCACGGTACGGGACACACGGTGTGTTTATCCTAAGTCTCTTCAGGCCCAGCCAGTCACAGGCGTGAAGCAGGAGTTGTTGACATGCGGTAAGGAAGACAAACTGAGAAAGGGTTAACTGTATTTTCCTTGCTATCTTGTTTTTCCTGACAAACTGCAGAGTTCTGTTTACACATTGGGACTGATTACAACTGTCAGTCTTCATGGATTTGATAATATTTAGTTTTTGCTGACAATTAAGTCAGCTGGATTAAAAAACAATTTTTGATTGGTGTTTAAAGTTCTTAGGTTCTGAACAGCTTTCTTTATGAAGTCCAGTTTCAATAAATAGTATAGATCTTCAGATTTTCTAACAGCAAATCAGGAATTTGTTGATAGTAATAAAATCTCAGGATACAGTCACATTTTGTTGGTGGGGTATGAATTGATACAGCCTTTTTGAAGGATAGTTTGGCAATATGTATTGGTGTTCTTAAAGAATTGATACAACTTCATATAGTAATTCTGCATGTAGCGGTTAATTCTTAAGAAATCATCACCTATGTATGTAAGTCTTCAGACTTTGTGAACATATCCTAAATTCTCAAAAATAGGGCATTGGTTTAATTATGGCACATCAATTCAGTGAAATAGTATGCAGCTATTGAAAATCATGATTTTTAAGACTATCTGAAGGCTTGAGGGAAATAACACATTTACCATGTGCTAAATGAAAAACAAAAACATAAACCAAAAACAGTCCTTAAAATGATAGAGGTAGGTTCTAGTTTAGTCTTTTGTTTGAAAATAGACAACTGTATCAGTCTTTTCCTTTTATTTTTATTATCATTATTGTTTCACATGTAAAATATGCTCATTGGATTAAAGATTTATGAAAAGAAATAATGTATGCATATATCAAATTACCTTGGTGTACACTTTAAATAACTTATAATTTTGTCAGTTATACCTCCATAAAGCTGGGGGAAAAAATGAAAAACTAAAAGAAGAAAAAAACAAAACCCATACTTACATTCTTATCACTCATAGGTAGCTAATGTCAAGGATACCTTGGTGTGTCATCTCCTATACCTTTTTATTATGTTTTGTCCAAAATATCATACTCTAATGTTATTTTGTAACCTTTTGTAACTGGAAATGGTGTAAACTTGTTTCCTCATCGTATAGAAGATGCATACCAATCCATTATATAGATGTGGCCATAACTTTTATTTTTTCATTACAGAGATGTAGCCATAGCAATTTCCTTATTACTGCATATTTAGGTTAATAATTTCTCACTCCATAAACATTCAAAGGATTAATTTCCTTGTGTACATCTTTACATATTAGCTATTTAGGATAGAATACTACTAAAAGTAGAATTATTGTGTTAGACAAAGGGACTAAATATTTTAAAGGCTTTTAATGAGCCAAGAGATTTGTGTACATTTTTGCATATGTAGCTAAAACTCTCTTTTATTTTTCTTACTGGAAGGAAATATATCAGCTTTGTAAAAGTTGATATGAAATGGTTTCATTTTAATTTTACTTAACGGTGGTTTCATCTTGGACCCTCTTAATTCAGTAATAGCTTTGTTGATACTAACATTAGAATGCTGATTACTGAGGAATTTGTTTTTCCATTTTTAAAATTTCAATTAGAATTTCTATAATTTTAAATTTTGGAGTGTGAATATAGTATTGTATTTGTTAACTGAGTCTTTATTTTACTGTCTCTAGATCCTCCCCTTGAATTACCGTCTTTCTACATGACTCCATCTCATCGTCAAGTTGTGTTTGAAGGAGACAGCCTTCCTTTCCAGTGCATGGCTTCATATATTGATCAAGACATGCAAGTGTTATGGTATCAGGATGGGCGAATAGTCGAAACTGATGAATCCCAAGGTATCTTTGTTGAAAAGAACATGATTCACAACTGCTCATTGATTGCAAGGTAAACTTTTTTTAGATGAGGAATTGTCTCTGTGGATTTTATTTATCATTTCGGAATTGTACTGTTTGGTTAGAATTTGAATGAATATTTTACCTTCTTGCATTTAAAAAAGCAAACTTCTGACATTTCTTTTCCTGATTGTTACTTATCTTCTAAAATTAAATAGCTATCTTTTCCATCCAGTTTTGGAGGAAAAAAGCATAGGATAAAAGGGAAACACTGTTTAAAAGTGGGAGACTTTTTGTTTAAAGTCTTAAGAGGAAAAAATGTAAACTTTTAGTGCCAAACTTAATTTCTAACAATTTCCTTGTACTAATAAGCTTAGAATTTCACTTTTGGGAATCACCTAATTTTCACTGTCTTATGATTAATGTAACATTTTAAGATACTTCCTTTTTTCACCCCACTAGTATAAAAGAATATAACACCTGTCAACCCCACGATTGGTGCAAGCACAGCAATAGTTAATTTGAATGAACTTAAAGTACAAAAAACAGGATAAAAATAAATATGATGTTATCACTTATCATATTTTATTTTGGTAAAATCTTAATCTGTAGGTATTGAATTTTCTCTTTCCTTCTCTCTGCCTCTCTTTCTGTCTCTGTGTATCTCTCCAAGCCTTTTTCTGTCTCTCTCTGTCTTTCCTTCCTACCAATTTCATAAAGATAGACCTCAGCTTGAATATTGAAGAGTAGATCTGGAGTTTCTCTGTAGTTTCTCAACTCTCTCCTGGGGGCACTTTAGGGTAGTATTACAAAAGCATCATGAAAAAATTACCAAGAAACTAAAAGCTGTCTGAGTTGAGACTCAGGTTTGGGAATTTTGAGGTTCGAATATTCTGTTTTATAATATCTCTTTCTCTTCTGAGATTTCCTATCTGTCTGTTAGAAGCGTATCTTCATTTGTGTCTTTTAACTTTTATAGTAGATACCCTTAAATCCTTGCTTTCTTATTCCAGTATCTGGGTCATCTTGGGATCATCACCTTGACTATTTTTCTTATGAATATGGTTTATATTTCCCTATTTTAAAAATACTGTTTATATGTCTGGTAACGTTGGATTGTATCCTGGACATTGTGAATGATTTACTATAGAGAAGTTGACAGAGTACAGCTTAATGGGTCCAATCTGGCCTATGAATTTTTTTTTATAGTTTTAAATGGTTACATTTCAAATGGTTATATAAGTACCTACATAATATTCTCAGTGTTGCTTCTTGGTCAGCAAAGCCTAAAGTATTTACTATCTGGCCTTCAAAGAAAAAGTTTGCTGACCCCTGACTCTGGATTCCTTTGTATTCTTCTCAAGACAGCTGATTTTGTTTCATTGAACAGTTACCTTGGTTAAATTCAAACTCCTAGATCTGGCTTTTCTGTATTAGGCAGCCACTGAAATCTGCTTGGTGTTTGTCCTGTCTACCTGTAGGTCAGGGTCAGTTAAAGAGCTGGGTGGATTTTATATGCAGAAGTTTGGGCTTCCAGCCAGGCTCCTTTCTACCTCTGTCCTCTGATTTTTCAACCAGTAAGATTTTGAGTTTCTATTTGAATAATGCCTCCCCTTGGGCAAAAGCCATTAAGAAAATTTCCTGGTTACTCCCCACTGCCAATCCCTTCTTCCTACTGTCAGGTCCTCTTTGGTTTCTGCTTGCTTTGGTCCAATCTCCATGTGTTCAGATAGTTATCATATTGTAGTTTTGTTCACAGCTTATAACTAACTGTTAATTGCAGGGAGGGTGGTTTGATAGGAGCCACTCTGCTATTACCAGAAGCAGAGTTCTTTTATTAGGGGATAAGATTGTTAGGAAAGTTTTTTATATGTTCTTTGCACTTAACATTAAGTTCTAGTGAGAAGATTCTAATTGTTACATTATTTTTACTGTGTGATAATTTCACAAGTGTATACATACGTCAAAACTTAGCAAACTGTATATATATGTATTTTTTTGACTGCGTTGGGTCTTGGTTGCTGCGTGCGGGCTTTCTCTAGCTGCGGCGAGCAGGGGCTACTCTTCGTTGCGGTGTGCGGGCTTCTCATTGCAGTGGCTTCTCTTGTTGCAGAGCACAGGCTCTAGGCGCTCGGCTTCAGTAGTTGCAGCACGTGGACCCGCGGGCTCAGTAGTTGTGGCGCACGGGCTTAGTTGCTCCGCGGCATGTGGGATCTTCCTGGACCAGGGATAGAACCCGTTTCCCCTGCATTGGCAGGTGGATTCTCAACCACTGCACCACCAGGGAAGTCCCCAAATTGTATATTTTAAGCAGTTTATTTTCTGAGTAGACAATAATTGACATATAATACAACAGAAAAGCTTTAAAAATGTAATAGAACCCTTTTCTGAATAAAAGAGCCTTTTTTAAAAAATTTTATTGAAAAGTATAATTGATTTACAGTGTTGTGTTAATTTCTGCTCTACAGCAAAGTGACTGAATTATATGTATATTATTCTTTTTCATATTCTTTTCCATTATTGTTTATCACAGGATATTGGATATAGTTCCAAGAGCTTTAATTTAACTCTTAAATTTTGTAGCTATAAAGTAACTAGATTTACTTTATAAATTTATTTCTGTAAGTCATGCTTAAATTAATCTAAATTCCTTTAGCATTACAAAAAAAATTAATTCTAAGGATAGCAACTTCGCCTAACATTTTTTTGTTGGTAGGGACACTTACCAAAGTGAAAATCTTTCATATGAAGACTGAGAAGTCCTTTACACAGAGTTAACCCCAGAATAATAAAGAAGTTGTAGGAAAAGGAAATATGTGGTTATTGGACTGGTTAACCTCATACACCTCTTGATTCTTCATTGGTCTCCTCATGTCATTGATCCTTCATTAGTAAGAATCAGAGTTTGTATTTTTCCTAGACACTGAAATTGAAGCTACCTCCTTCTCCTTAAATCTCCTAATATGTCGTGTTGAGGATTCCTGAAAAATTTATTCCGATAATTGGTTTTAGACATTGAAGGTATTGCTGAAAGTTAGGTTAGGACCATTTTCCCCAGAGGGTAGGCTAATGTATCCTGGGGTGCCACAGTGTGTTAACGGAGGTTCTGTGTGGTATTTTAAGTGTTTGAGCATAGTGATACTGGACATTTGTGAGACACCACACAGCTACCAGCTCCAGGCAGTTAGGGTGTTGAATTTACATGATGCTGCATCCCTTTTGCTGGTGCCATACTTTAGATAATGGGATTTTGACAATTACTATGGTGCAAAGCAAGTAGTGTGTAAAAATCATTTTGGAACAAGGAATATGGATATCACTGATCTGTATCTAATGTTTGATTAATTTTGGAGTGCCCAGTAGGCATGCACAACCCATTAGGAAGTAGTTGTGGTTAAGAATGAAATATTTTAATTGACGTGTGGTTTTTTTTCAAATGGCTACTAAGTTATTAGGACATATATACACAGTTTTAGGATTGCATTTAGTCATTGGAGCCACCCTAGGTGTTTTTTTTTGTTTTTCTTTCTATTTTATTCTGTTACAGTCAATTGCATTTTTTTTTAACATCTTTATTGGAGTATAATTGCTTTACAATGTTGTGTTAGTTTCTGCTGTATAACAAGGTGAATCAGCTATACGTATACATATAACCCCATACCCCCTTTCTCTTGCACCTCCCTCCTACCCTCCCTATCCCACCCCTCTAGGTGGTCACAAAGCACCAAGCTGATCTCCCTGTGCTATGCGGCTGCTTCCCACTAGCTATCTATTTTACATTTGGTAGTGTATATATGTCCATGCCACTCTCTCACTTCGTCCCAGCTTACCCTTCCCCCTCCCCATGTCCTCCAGTCCATTTTCTACATCTGCGTCTTTATTCCTGTCCTGCCTCTAGGTTCATCAGAACCATTTTTTTTTTTTTTAGATTCCATATGTATGCATTAGCATACGGTATTTATTTTTCTCTTTCTGGCTTACTGCACTCTGTATGACAGACTCTAGGTCTATCCACCTCACTACAAATAACTCAGTTTCATGTCTTTTTATGGCTGAGTAATATTCCATTGTATATATGTGCCACATCTTCTTTATCCATTCATCTGTCGATGGACACTTACGATGCTTCCATGCCCTGGCTATTGTAAATAGAGCTGCAATGAACATTGTGGTACGTGACTCTTTTTGAATTATGTTTTTCTTGGGGTATATGCTCAGTAGTGGGATTGCTGGGTTGTATGGTAGTTCTACTTTTAGTTTTTTAAGGAACCTCCATACTGTTCTCCATAGTGGCTGTATCAATTTACATTCCCACCAACAGTGCAAGAGGGTTCCCTTTTCTCCACACCTTCTCCAGCATTTATTGTTTGTAGATTTTTTGATGATGGCCATTCTGACTGGTGTGAGGTGATAGCTCATTATAGTTTTGATTTGCATTTCTCTAATGATTAGTGATGTTGAGCATCCTTTCATGTGTTTGTTGGCAATCTGTATCCCTTCTTTGGAGAAATGTGTATTTAGGTCTTCTGCCCATTTTTGGATTAGGTTGTTTGTTTTTTTGATATTGAGCTGCATGAGCTGCTTGTAAATTTTGGAGATTAATCCTTTGTCAGTTGCTTCGTTTGCAAATATTTTCTCCCGTTCTGAGGGTTGTCTTTTCGTCTTGTTTATGTTATCCTTTGCTGTGCAAAAGCTTTTAAGTTTCATTAGGTCCCACTTGTTTATTTTTGTTTTTATTTCCATTTCTCTAGGAGGTGGGTCAGAAAGGATCTTGCTGTGATTTATGTCATAGGGTGTTCTGCCTATTTTTTCCTCTAAGAGTTTGATAGTGTCTGGCCTTACATTTAGGTCTGTAATCCATTTTGAGTTTATTTTTGTGTATGGTGTTAGGGAGTGTTCTAATTTCATTCTTTTACATGTATCTGTCCAGTTTTCCCAGCACCACTTACTGAAGAGGCTGTCTTTTCTACATTGTATATTCTTCCCTCCTTTATCAAAGATAAGGTGACCATATGTGTGTGGGTTTATCTCTGGGCTTTCTATCCTGTTCCATTGATGTACATTTCTGTTTTTGTGCCAGTACCATACTGTCTTGATTACTGTAGCTTTGTAGTATAGTCTGAACTCAGCCTCATTCCTCCAGCTTCATTTTTCTTTCTCAAGATTATTTTGGCTCTTTGGGGTCTTTTGTGTTTCCATACAAACTGTAAAATTTTTTGTTCTAGTTCTGTGAAAAATACCATTGGTAGTTTGATAGAGATTGCATTGAATTTGTAGCTTGCTTTCACCCTAGGTGTTTCTTTTAGGCTCGGGGCATTGTGGAAGTTATCTAGTCAGTGAAGGAACCATGAACCAAGAAAATTTGGGGATCTCTGGATTAGAGAATGCCTTTTATTGCCAAAAATGTTTATCCACTTCTTCCTAGTTCAATAGAGTTATGCAAAGTATAATGTTTGACAGACTTTCTGGTTATTTAAATTCAATGTCAAACTCTTCTGTGTCATTTTACCTTGAATATATTTATTTCAATGTTTTAGTTTGTTTACTAACTTAGTAAAGATGATAAATATTTTCTTTGATTCAGAATCACAGTGCTTCATAGTCTTTATTAGAACATTTGTTGTTGTGTAGCCATTAATGATTTTAGGAAGCTAGAAAAATGTGTTTTAATTTCAAGGCATTATTTTGTTAAGTTAATTAAAATTATACATGCTTTATGTCTAATGATTTATTTGTATTTACATGAAAGCAAAGTATAGTAGACCATGTGGGGGGAATAAAGTTTAATTGAAGGTTCTGACATTTGCTCTTTTTTTTTTTTTTTTTTAATTTATTATTTATTTATTATTTTTATTTTTGGCTGTGTTGGGTCTTCGTTTCTGGGCGAGGGCTTCCTCCAGTTGCGGCAAGTGGGGGCCACTCTTCATCGCGGCGCGCAGGCCTCTCACTATCGCGGCCTCTCTTGTTGAGGAGCACAGGCTCCAGATGCGCAGGCTCAGTAGTTGTGGCTCACGGGCCCAGTTGCTCCGCGGCATGTGGGATCTTCCCAGACCAGGGCTCGAACCCGTGTCCCCTGCATTGGCAGGCAGATTCTCAACCACTGCGCCACCAGGGAAGCCCTGCTCTTTAATTAATAGGTTTTATATTAGAGAATTATGATTTCATCTTGAAAGTTGAATTTTCTGACAGCTATTTAGAAATATAGCTGTTATTATAAGTTGAAGTGTGCTTTTAAATGGAAAGCTACTTTTGTTAAAGCATTAATTGGTAATTTATTAAATCTTTTTAGAGACAGGTTTTAACCCCTTTTCCACAAAATATTTCATTTTAAATATTAATTACACACTTCATAATATTAGTCTTCTTCATGCTTGAGTATGGATCTGAAAAGGTAGATGTAACTTGGAAACTCTCTATTAGTTTTTTTTTAAATTATCATTTTGTTTTTGATTTTTTCTTTTTTTATTGAAGTATAGTTGATTTATAATGTGTTAGTTTCAGTTGTACAGCAAAGTGATTCAGTTATACATGTATGCATGCATCTATTTCAGATTCTTCTCCCTTATAGGTTATTCCAAAATATTGAGTGAAGTTCCCTGCTGGTTACCATTTTATATATAGGAGTGTGTGTATACTGATCCCAAACACCTAATTTATCCCTCCTCCCCCCTTTCCCCTTTGGTAACCATAAGTTTGTTTTCTATGTCTCTGGGTCTATTTCTGTTTTTATTGCTTGTATGTGTAATTTTAAAAAAAAAAGGTTACAAATGAACTTACAGACAAAACAGAAATTGACTCTCCTTTAGTTTTGCTGAAGGAAGTGCCATGATGTTTCTGCCTTGGCACTTGGTTTCTGCTCCCTGTGGTGGCCTGCCCTCCCTTTTCTTGGAGGGAGAAGTCTCAGTGCCACTCCATTCATTCTTCTGCTATAGCTTTTACTGTAGTATTTTAGGTCTCTCTTTACCTGCCTGTCTTGACTTGCTGCTGAAGTATTTAAATGGAGGGGTTATTTTATTATTATTATTATTTTTTTTAATCTAGCAAGCAAGCACTTGGCCTACAGCATACATTCATGTTTGCTCAAAGAATGATCGAAGCACATGTTGTCTTCCTTCTTGCCTAACCATATTTTCTCTCTCTTTAAACTCTTTCTTCATACAGTGCCCTAACCATTTCTAATATTCAGGCTGGATCGACTGGAAATTGGGGCTGTCATGTCCAGTCCAAACGTGGGAACAATACGAGAACCGTCGATATTGTGGTCTTAGAAAGCTCTGCGCAGTACTGTCCTCCCGAGAGGGTGGTAAACAATAAAGGGGATTTCAGGTCAGTGACATGGAGAGTGCTGGAAAGGGCTGACTGGCCCCTCATCTTTTTATTCTCAAAGGCATAGACATATGTGATCAGTCTCCTATCCTCAGAAAGAAAATTTGAGAAATGTATGTGTATTCACATATATATCCTTATATATCTAAGGACTACCCATAAGTGATTCCAGAATCATTTGTGGAGATTAAAAGTAGAAACAGGTGCCTGAACTTTATCTCAGATCTATTGATTTATGAGTCTCTGAAGGCTAAGCCAGAAGTGTTCATTTTTATCAGGTGGTTTTGTTGTAAAAGTTAAGAACCACTACTTTAGGAAACAGTTTGGAAATTCTACTAAAATAGTGTGCTAATAGCATTTCCTGGTTTTTTTAAGGGCTTTTTTTGGATGACCTTTGGAAGGTTTTGTGGTGCTAATTGACTTTTAACCATAGGCAGTTAAGTAGACATCATAATTAGCAGAAACACATAACCATTTTTCCTCCCCTTTGGTTCTTCTGGCAATTAAGCAAGAGGGACTTTGAGAAAGGAAGACTGTTGGGTGGTCTGAAAGCTGGGGAGCCACTAGTGTTGGACTCTGTTAAGATGATCAGAATGGGTTAAGTACTGCGATTTGTTTGCTATTTTTTTAGTAGAAAGTTTAGAATTTGTGAGAGCTAACAACTTTCACCTTAGACTCTCCTTACTTTCGAAGTTGCTTTAAAACATTATCTTTAAATATGTTATTTACCTAAAGTTCTTTATGTTTAGAATTTTAGTAATGAGTTATGTAGTTAATATAAATGAAGGGAAATATGTAGCTCTGTAAAGCAGCATAAAGATTGTTGAATACCCAGTTTATAGCTGTCTTATGATTGGTGGTATTGCTGCCTTGTGGCTGTAAGTCTGATTTTTAAGGATAAGAAAAAAAGCCCTTTGGTGTTAATCTTTCAAGTCAAAGGTAAAGAAGCAATAACATCTTTACCTCAGCTACTTCTTCATTGATTTTTTAAAAATTGTCTTTCGTCCTCCTCCCCCTCCCCCTTTTAAAATTCTCCTTGACATGAATGTGTGGAAATCACAATTTATTATTGCCAATGGATAAGTTTTGTATGTGGATTAACTGTTAATCTATAATATTTAAATATTTAAAGTATACTTTAAAGTGCAATATATAACATTTGTTAATTTTGTTAAATTCAGCATCTTCATTAAATAGTCATAGTATGTTTTCTCCTTAGGGTGGATTTTCTGTTTTTACTCATAGTTTTGGAGTATTTTCCATTTTTAAAAATAGAAGTAGAGTCTAATCATTTAACTGATTAATGAATTATTTATCTTTTGACATTCCATAAGATATTATACAGTTACAACTTCCACTGCATTAATAAGATTTAGTTTAGTCTTGCTTGATCTTTTATATAGTTTTTCATAATGCATTCTATTTTGGTGTGGCTGATATTATAATTTAGCAGTTCATATGTTATGAGTCAGCTATAACTTTTATTAAATATGTTATTTTCATTCCCAGTTTTGGAGAAATAGAGCTCAAATAACAAAGATTTCTCTCAATCCAGTTAGTGCTGGTCCATACCAGCAGGTCAGTGTAGTCACTTCAGTTGCACAGTGACTGTACAATTTATCTGGGCTTCACCCAGATATATTCGGTTGTATATGGTATTGGACGTCTTCAAGACCCACCCCCACCCCCGCCATCCCAGCCAAGCGCAGAAGTTTGCTAAAAGGACTTATGGGATTCAGCGTATAGCTGTAGTGACATCTAAGATATAGTGATACAGTAATATACATAGCTGGATAATAAGGGAAAAAGACACAGCTGGGTTCTGGAGAGATCCACGTGTAAGGTTCTTGATTATCTCTGCCTCCCAGGAAGGTCACACAGAGCTCACTACTCCTCCAGCCTTGAAAAGGCAGCAGCCTCTGTATAGTGTTTCTGCCCAGGGAAGCCCACTGGAGACGCAGCACCCAAAGTTCTTGTTGGGAGCTGGTCATGTAGGCATCCTCTGCCTACCTGATACCAAAATTTCAGAACCCCAGGAAGAAAGCAGGTGCTCAACATACACGATATTGCTTGTCCAGACAGTCTAGGTACAGTGAATCACCCTTACCAGTTAACTGTTTATGGGAACACTCCAAGCCCCAAGTTCCTAGGTGCCACCGAAGGGCCAGCATTGCAAGCAGGCCTTTCTAAGGACAGCAGTCTTGGGCCTGCTATGGTAGCTCTTTTCTACACATATACTAACTCTCCTTCTGTGAAAGGGCAAATTCTGTTTATATTGGATAAGATTCTGACCTTATGTAACTAATGGTTATATAAGCCAACAATGTAGTAACAGTAATTAAAAAGAAACGCAGGACCATTTAGTGTACCATTTTTCTTTTCTACTGGGTAAGATACAATTTCCCTGTCTGTTTATATTTAGAATATTTTAGGAAAATATTCTGTTACGGTAATAAAATATACTTGGCTGATAGCTTAAAATGGTTTAGTCCATTTTAACTTTAAAAAAAATTTTGGGGTCTTTATTATTAAAGGAGTTTTGTTTCTTCTTGATATTTCTCTGATTCTGTGTGACATGTTCTAAACCTTGATTTTCCTCTCCTGTTACTAGTGTCGCTGTAGGTTCTCTTAGGCCATTTTGTCTTCGTCTCTCTAGGTGGCCCAGAACACTGGCAGGCATTACTGCACATCTGCAGTGTACTCGGAATACCCACAGCGGTGGGATCTATCCCGGAAACGCACAGGATGAGAGAAAGGCCTGGCGCAGATGTGATCGAGGTGGCTTTTGGGCGGATGATGATTATTCTCGCTGCCAATATGCAAATGATGTCACTAGAGTTCTTTATATGTTTAATCAGGTAACTAGAAAGTCTTCAGATCTGCTGAGGGTGCTAATAAAACGTGGTACTCACACCAAATACATAAGATTTTTTTTTTTAATACTAGTAAAGCATAGGATTTGGTGTTTATACTTCAGTGGACTGTGTCTTTGGGACCAGACCTGTCCTTCTCAACCAGAGAAGGACATCTCTGGCATCACTCTTCCTTTCCAGTTATGACCTGACTCTGTGCTTTTGCCTGAATACCTTCATCATCTGTATCTCCAGGCAAAATCCCAACCATCCTTCAAGTGCACCTGGGAAGCTACCTTTTAGTTCCTTTTATAAATCCTTTGTCACAAGTGATCCCTTGTTGCACTTGTACTATTAGTATGCTTTTACTTATCTCTGCTTCTGTGTGTCTTTTTTTAAACCATAGCAGATTATAAGCAGCTGGCAGGTGGTTTCTGTGTGTTACACATTTTCTTACGTTCCCCTGCACCTGATATACACTTTTTGTAATGGTTGGTGCTGAGTCGTGTTTAAGTCAATAAATAAACAAATGTAAGACATTACTGGCAGTGCATGGCAATACAGATAAGAGGCAAATAAGTGATTCATGCTCCCATGTGGCAGGAGTTCCAGGCCAGATATTGATCCTTCCTGGCTGGAATACTCGGGAAAGGTGTTACTAGGCAATTGGAATTGAGTATATATAGAATTTGGCTAGGTAGAGATGAAGAGATTGTGCAGCCCATTTATGTACTGTTATATTCCATTCCAAGTTAAAAATAATTCCTTCAGGTAAGTTTCCAATAATATTTCAGTTTTGGAAAAGCACTTTAAGAAGGTCATAGTGAGTAAACGATAAAACATTTGAATTCATTGCCATGTTTTGAAATGCAAAGGTAAGATGTCAGAATTTTGTCCATCATTTTGCTAAGGGCTTCTTTTTGCCTTTTTCATATAGATGCCCCTCAATCTTACCAACGCTGTGGCCACAGCCCGACAATTATTGGCTTACACGGTGGAAGCAGCCAACTTTTCTGACAAGATGGATGTTATATTTGTGGCTGAAATGATAGAGAAATTTGGAAGATTTACTAAAGAGGAAAAATCAAAAGAGGTATTTTCTGGTTCAGATTTGTAGCATATAGCATATCAGCAAATGGTCATGTGATAGGGTTGAATCTGTATTTTGAAAGCCTGTTTATGTTTGCTGTATTTGAACTAAATATACCTTTTAACTTCTACAAATTGTCATTGAAAAACCTATGCTCCATTATAGTGACTTGCTGGGAAGAGTAGAGGTGAACTGTCAGTTCTTGGAAATTACCGTGATAGGGCAGAGCCAGCCTGTGACAAAGCAGCGTCCTGCATCACGTTGTAGGTCAGCCTGGCCGCTTCTCTCGGGCTGCCTGGGATTTCTCTTCTCCACAGTGTCAGGTGTTCATCCGTCTTAATGAGAGTTTTAAGCCCCCAGATCTTGTGTTAAATTGCTTAACTGCTTTTGGAATGTCCTAGAGAAGTGAAAGACTACATTAGGAGCTTTAAAAAAAATTCCATATGATTAAAATACACAAGTTATGAAAATTTAATAGCTTTGAAAAGGGGCCACATTAAAAATGTGATATGCTTGTCCACATGATATCCTTTAAGGGAAAACTTTGACAACCACGGTTTTCAGAATGAATGAGCAGCAAATAATGTTTTGAATAATTTTTTAGATGCAGATTAATATATTCTTAAACTTTAAGTTTCCAACTAGGTGAGAGCTTTATATAAACTGTTTCTCTTGTGATAAAATCACGTACATAAAAATGAATTTTAAAGGTAGACGGAACTTAGATTAGGTCATACACTGAAGCCCAGAGAAAATTAAATGATTTACCTAAGGTTTTTCAGCTAGGTTAGTGCAGCGCTGGAAACAGAACCCAAGAACCTTGGCTGTCTAATCCAGAAGTTTCTGCTGTATAACATTTACTTTCTAGTACAGTGTTGCCCTGTCATTGTATTCCAAAAGTACTGTGGGGAAAAGACTGGACTAAACAAAGTCTAATGTATTTCTTTATGTGGGACATCTCAGATTCATTAATGTGCAGAAAGGTAAGTAATATGCCTTTTTCCTTAAATCATTTAACCAAGGAATTTTTTTTGTAAAGTATCTATTAATATCTTGCATTTTGGTGATAAGTTTTGAAACTGCAGCCCTAGTACATGAGGTACTTTACTTGATGTGACGTAGCTGTTAAAGGAAAGAAAATAGTGACATGTATGTAAATGGGATTCAGGTCAACGGACCACTTGACGATGAGATAGCATTTCTGTGTTGCTATCTGAACTTCAGACCACAGTTTCCTAATGAACTGTTCTCTTGCTTGATTGTGTCTTTGGGCCACAGCCTGCTTCGCATGGTAAATTTTTCTATCACTGGGAGGAGCCGTGTGAATTCTGCCTCTGTGGTAATACTGCTCTCCCTTGTTGATTATAATCACAGGTTAGCTGCCCACATGATTAGAAGTCATTCATGGAAGGTGGTCACTAGAGTAATTGGAATGGCATTTGGAATATGGACCTTGAGAAAGATTTTGCCATCATGTAATAGATGTTTATTCCCATGCTGCCCTGTTTTGGTGTGAGGGACTTCTGCATACCTCCCAACTCGGGAAGAGCAATGTGGTGCCCCGAGGTGTACATTCCACCATGTTTGCTGCTGTGTGGAAAAAATGGTCTGCTGCTTTGGTATGTTCTTAGGGGGAAGCATCTTGTTGAGGACTGGAAGTGGACCTGGTTCGTGAGTTATTAACCATGGGCCCTTTGTTTTTAAAATGGGGGATGATACTTGCCCTGTGTAATGCTCAAAGTTTGTGTGCGCAAGTGAGAAATATAGGTGAAACTATTTTGCAGAGTCATTGCAAAGCTAGGATATACTTTTTATAGGGTTGGGAAATTTAACATTATTATGATCTCAGAGACTACGAAAGAGGTCCTTAAAAAAAAAAATCACAAGACTGCTTTAGTTACTGATCTACAAACTTAGTTTGAAGGAGATTGCTGTCACTTTCACTGGCTAACATAGGAGGTAAAATTTTAATCATCTTTGGAAACAAATGATGGCAACTTATTAAGTATAAATAGAAGAAACAGGAAAATTATTCAGGATTGAACAATTGAGGTATAAATGTAATATTACCTATGATGCAGTGACAGACATCTGATTCTTTGGAAACTTAGACTGCAGGCCATCGCTTTCACTGTTTATTACTATATTAAGAGGCAATCATGAGGCTTAAGGGCTTCATTTTAAGTTAATTACCACTGCATAAAATTATGCTGAGGTATCGTTAAATGCATATAGCATAATTGGACAAACAATTAAATTGATTTTTCTGTTATGTCCAAAAAGTTATTCTGCTGTGGATTTTGTTATAACTAAAATAACCTGTGATTGAATCTAGCCAACACAGGGTGGTACTCTGTTGTCTTAGGTGGATGCTGGAAGCTATCAAACTGCCAGATCTAAATGATTTGTTTACTGGGGTCTTAAAAAGAGCTGAAGGTTGTCTGTCAGGCAGTGTCTGTTCCATATTTACGATAGTGATTCCTCTTATGAAAACAAATGTATATCCACTTCAGAAGATGAGAAAGTCTATGAAGATTAGAGTTGGTTACATGGTATAGTCTCCTTACTGTGCTCTCATTTTAAATATGTGAGTGAGGCATGCACCTTAATGCTAATTTACTACATTTTTATGTACAGATTTTTTAAAATGTAAAGTTCTTTCATTTATTCATTTTAAGACATAATCACTTCTGTATTGACGGTTATGTTTCTTTTTCATTTTCGGTATTTTTAATGTTTTATTCCTTCATCTTACTTGTCAGACTTTTCTGTATTGTTAAGATTTTCAAAGACCCAGCTTCTGGCCTTTTGATCCATCCACCACATGGTTTCTCAAATGTGTGTGTGTGTCATGATCACCTGGAAGGTTTGTTAAACACAGACTGGTGGGCCCCATGCCCTGAGGTTCTGATTCAGTAGGTCTGTGAGGGAGTCTGAGAATTGGCATTTCTACAAATCCCAGGTGATACTGGGCAACAAGTCTTTGGCACAGGCTTTGAGAACCACTGTAGAATCTTCATTTTCTATCCTTATCTTGCTTTTTAAAAAAAAGTTCTCTTTGGGTTTAACTTTTTAAAAACTTTCCAGAAACTTTTTTTTTTTTTAACATCTTTATTGGAGTATAATTGCTTTACAATGGTGTGTTAGTTTCTGCTTTATAACAAAGTGAATTAGTTATACATGCCAAAAGCATAGGAGAAGGAATGTTATTATTAATACTTTTTTAAAATACCTTTCACAAAGCTTCAACAATTTTCAGTATTTACCAATCTTGTTTCATCTCTCCTATCCACTCATCTCCTTTGTCTTCTATCCCTCCCACCTTCTCTCTCTCTGTCTCACTCTCTGTATCTTTCTGTCTTTTTCATTGCTGGAACATTTAATAGCAAATTTTAGATGTCACATTTCATCCATAATTTTTTTTAATTATAAGGAATTTTAAAATAGAACCATGATACTGTTATTATATCACCCAAATGAATTCTGAGTCCTTAATATCATAAAATACCTAGTCCATGTTCAATTTTCCTTGATTATGGTTTGTTAAAAGAAAATGTGGACCTCGTGTCTGGGAATTCATTCATGCAATTTTGTAGTTGGTTATGGGGATTTTCCAGACAATTATGTCACCAGTAAAGAACAGCTGGTTTCTCTGTTCCTATATAAGACACATCCTTCTTTTTTCCTGGTTATACATACATTGGCGAGGACCTCCAGAACCGTGCTGATTCATGTTGGTGATGAGTGGTCCGAATGAGAATGCTCTGTTGTATCATTATTAAGTGTGATATTTATGTGCTGCTGCTAAGTGCCGAGGGGCAGTATCGGGGTAAGGGGGTCACTTTGAAATTAGTTCTCGGCTTGAGGTTTTACAGACCACAGAAAAAAGGTGAACTCTGCTCTCAGTCCTGTGTGAAGGTTGATTTGTGTTGACAAAGTGTCAGGGAAGAGATCTTTTCACCTCCCACCTCATGCCAGGGTCAAGACAGGGAAGTTTCAAGTTTCCTTGCCATTCCCTTCCTTTCTTGAGGCTAATTTAATGCCGGTTTGCGCTGACCCTGGAGGTGTCTCCTTTGGGTTATCAGCTTTACGCAGTGGTCTTCTCCTGTTAGGCCCGTGTTGGTGGGGCCTAGGCCCTGCATGGAAGTCAAAACATAGTCGGTGATCAGCTGAGTTCACCCTCAGAGCTCCTTGGATTCCTGTTGTTTTGCTGTTAGTCTCTGGTGGAGCCTTTATTTTCTCACTGATCAGTGGTGCGTTTAAAAGGTAACTTTTTTCCTTTAGCATTTTTCACTTTTATGAGAATTGTCCAGAGTACTTAGACCTTCATACTTCCAGAAAACGAGATGCACATAATGTTTCTGTAATCAGAAAAAACCAGAATCTGCTTCCGTTGGGAGAACTGGAGGAATCTTAGAAGTTCAGCTTTTCCATTTGTTGTGAACGTATGGCTGAGGGTGTTGCCCATTACACTCTGCCTTCCTTGAATAGTGTTCTTCACGTGTTCTAAGAATTTTTTTTTTTCATGTTCACCAGTGATATTTTGATGGTTCTCCTTTTTTTTTTTTTTTTAACATTTTTATTGGAGTATAATTGCTTTACAATGGTGTGTTAGTTTCTGCTTTATAACAAAGTGAATCAGTTATACATATACATATGTTCCCATATCTCTTCCCTCTTACATCTCCCTCCCTCCCACCCTCCCTATCCCACCCCTCTAGGTGGACACACAGCACCGAGCTGATCTCCCTGTGCTATGCGGCTGCTTCCCACTAGCTATCTATTTTACATTTGGTAGTGTATATATGTCCATGCCACTCTCTCACTTTGTCCCAGCGTATCCTTCCCCTCCCCATATACTCAAGTCCATTCTCTAGTAGGTCTGTGTCTTTATTCCCGTCTTACTAAGAATTTTTTTTTTTATAAAAGCAAATTTGTCTACCTGGAGGAAATGTTCTTCTTTCTGTTAATTGTAAAATTGTCTTTATTGCCTTGACTAGAAACATAGTAAGCATCAATTTTTCCCCAGTCCCAGCAGCTCTGCCATTGACATGTAATTTTTTATTTTTTTATTGAAGTATAGTTGATTTACAGTGTTGCATTAATTTGTGATTCAGTTATACACACACACACACACACATATATATATATATAGAGAGAGAGAGAGAGAGACATTCTTCTTTTATATTCTTTTCCATTATGGTTTATCACAGAATGCTGAATATAGTTGCCTGTGCTGTACAGTAGGACCTGTTGTCCATCCTTTCTATATGTAGTAGTTTGCATCTGCCAACCCCAAAGTCCCAGTCCATCCCTCCTTCTCCCTTGGCAACCATAAATCTGTTCTCTATGTCTGTGAGTCTGTTTCTGCTTCATACACAGTTCATTTGTGTCAATTTTAGTTTCCACATATAAATGATATGATATGGTATTTGCATTGACGTGTATTTTTGACTTAACTGTGTCTCTCTTAAGTCTGTATTTCTCACTCTTAATTCTTTTTAAATTAAAAGATAAATCATCTTTTTAATTGTGTTAGGCTGCCTCAAATCCTTTCTGTCAAGAAATGGAGAATAAGTGCAACATTTATTCCACGTGACATTATTTTCAATCTTTTTCCCCCCTCTTCCCTTCCCACCCATTTCCCCATCATCATCCTCTTTACTTCTGTACCACAATGACATCAGAGCTTTCACCTTTGCCATAGTCCTGATGATCATCACAATTAGACCTCTCATTGAATATTGACTACTTAACTAAACAAGCTGAGAAGCGTTCAGTGGGGTCCCCAGGCCCCTAGGATGCTGAAGCCAGTTAACAGTGACATAAATACACTCTTAAAACTTGACTTTCACAACAGAGCAATTCCTTCATTAAAAATAATCAGGGCAACATAACATACCTTGAGATAGGTATGATCTCGATATAATAGTTTGTAATTAGGAGAAAACCATGAAGACTACTTGAACTTAAATAATGATATCAACTGCTCTTGTTATTATTTAGTCAGGTTTGGACTACATGTCAGTTCTGCATTTCCCATCTCCATCTTGGCTGTCCCCAAACAACTGCCCAGCGTACTGCCCTGCAGATACATGTGTCTGTAATTCTTGCTTCTCTGGTTCTTAGAATTGCTGAGGGTACCCCCTGCTGATTCGTGCTTGAAAACATAAATGTGGGGAGGGGCCTAGATCTCTTGACTTTTCTCAAACTGCATGAATTACTTAATGAAGATATTTGCCTTCTGTTTTTTTGGGGTTTTTTTCTCCTTAATTTACTATGAAATGAGACATTCTGGACACTTCTCATAGGGTTCTTGGTCTCATTTTACAGATGAGCAAACTGAGTCTTGGAGAGGCTAAATAATTTGCTATGGGCATTTAACATGTACAGGACAGTTGAAATCTTAACCCAGGAGTACTTAACTCCAAGGCACATAAATATTCTAGCTGCAGTGTTATTTTCTGCTTCTATTACATTAAAATTAAATATCATCAAGTTTAGTCTATGTATTATCTTGTGTGTTTCATGAACTAACATCAGAAATTCATGAAATTTACGGATGATTTTTGAACTAATTTCGCCCAGGGTTCTTAACATGAATATAGAAAAGAACATGAAATATTCTGTCTCTTACAGCAGATGACATTTAACGATTTCATTGTTATTAACGTAGCATTTTCATTTCTCTATCCTTTTATCTTGGATAAAGTGTGTTCAGAGTGTTTTCATTTGATCCTCGCCGTTTAGTGTGACAGGTGGAAGAGCAGGTGCGTGATTCCTTCTGACCCTTTTGTGGCTGGCGTGGCCTTCAGGGAATGCGGGCAAAGAGCAGTACAGTGCTTCCTAAGGCTGGTTGCACTTATTAAACTATATCTGTGTGTCAGATTTCAGGAATACTTTTTAAATCCAGTGTAATTTTTCATGCACTGTTATCCTTTGTGTGTCCCTTTTTTGCCACTGTGAAGGATTCAGAACTACTTGCGTAACCAAGCTACAGAAGCATGTAGCATTTCGTGATTACCTGCCCTAGGGAATATATTGGCAACAAATCCCTCTGCTTAGTTCTTAGCCATTTGTAATGAAATAATGAGGAAAATAGCTTGTTCTCAGCTAAGGCAACCACTCTTATTAGCTCTGTACCTTCTTAGAGATATTTCTCTGCTTTACAATTATTAACACATGTTAAATTCCTTTACCGGCATTATCTAGTGACCCATAGCTGTAGTTCTTTGATCAAAAAATAGTTTTTCAGAAGAGATGATGTATCAGTCAGGTCTCATGTTGGATTTTCATGAAACCCATACATGTAAAGCTTTTAAAGAAATTAGGAAACTAGTTGTACTTGTGCTCATTTTTTAAACACTACAGAAATATTTGAGTAGTGCCTCAGAGGAGAATTGGGGTATTTTTCTGTATTTTATCTTTTAAGTTTTTGCAGCCAGTGGTCATTTCTTTTCTTATAGCTATAGAGCAGGGGTCCCCAACCCCCGGGCCGCCTACCGGTACCGGTCTGAGACCTGTTAGGAACCGGGCCGCACAGCAGGAGGTGAGCGAAACTTCATCTGCCGCTCCCCATCGCTCCCCATCGCTCCCCATCGCTCCCCATCGCTCCCCATCGCTCCCCATCGCTCCCCATCCCTCCCCATCGCTCCCCATCGCTCCCCATCGCTCCCCATGGCTCCCCATCCCTCCCCATCCCTCCCCATCGCTCCCCATCCCTCCCCATCCCTCCCCATCGCTCCCCATCCCTCCCCATCGCTCCCCATCGCTCCCCATCGCTCCCCATCCCTCCCCATCCCTCCCCATCGCTCCCCATCGCTCCCCATCCCTCCCCATCGCTCCCCATCCCTCCCCATCGCTCCCCATCGCTCCCCATCCCTCCCCATCCCTCCCCATCGCTCCCCATCCCTCCCCATCGCTCCCCATCGCTCCCCATCCCTCCCCATCCCTCCCCATCGCTCCCCATCCCTCCCCATCCCTCCCCATCGCTCCCCATCGCTCCCCATCCATCCCCATCGCTCCCCATCCCTCCCCATCGCTCCCCATCGCTCCCCATCCCTCCCCATCCCTCCCCATCGCTCGCATGACCACCTGAACCATCCCTTCCCCCAACCCTTGTCCGTGGAACAATTGTCTTCCACGAAACCGGTCCCTGGTGCCAAAAAGGTTGGGGACCGCTGCAGTAAGGTATATTTTACCGCATCATCTCTTTTTTATTTATTTTCACATACAAATTTGAAATAAGAAAAGGTAAGAATAAGAGATAAAAACGTAACCAAATTAGTCCAGCTACTCTGAATTCCCATTAAGAGGTGGCAGTTATTATTTCAGTTGCTGCATAGATGGCTGATTGACATATCCAGGAGTCACACTACCTGTCTTCATAACTCCAGAAATAAGGGCTTCTGTTAAAATGAAATTTACCCTCATACCTGTTGTTTTTAGGAATATGTTCCAGGGTGTTGATGTTTTCAAAAATTGTGTCAAATGAACAGACTCAGGATTCTACAGAGTTTGATCTTGTTAATGTCTTGGGTTTGGGTGAAATGCCTCTTGAGAATATGTGAGTCTATTGGAATAGGGTTTTTGAATTATATTCCATTACTATCTATCATATACTACTCTGCTTATTTCCTTTATTGCAGGTATCACAACCTAGTCACTTTTTAAAAATGTATTTACTTGCGTGTTATATATTTTCTTTACTGGGTATAAACTCCAAAACAGATCTTTTATGTTTCTTTAACTGCTGAATCTCCACTGCTTGGGACAGTGTCTAGCTCACCTTGGTCCTTAATAAATATTTAGTCAGGGAGTGAATGGATATTGTACAGCTATTGGCTTTTATACGAAGAGTAGTTACACTAATGAATAAGGGTATGGATATAAATAGGATGTTGTGCTGTCCCTGCCCCCAAGATGTTTACATTGGAATTAAAATAAGGACAGAATTGTGACACACGATGGTAAGGTCAGTATGAAGTCAGTTAACTATATTTTAATTGGATGAGGCGGTGGGGCTTTTCAGAGGAGGAAGTGGCAGTTTTGCTGGATGCATCGTTCCTCTTTATATGTATGAACATATAGACTTTAAAAATGTACCCCTCTTAACACTTCTTCTAGAGCCTGTCATCCTCAAAGAGACTTACTTTGGGATTGAAATGAAAATGAAAAACAATAAAAATAACAAGAAGAGCTATGTTTTGAGTGCCTGCCATGTGCCAGGCATGGTTTCAGGAGTCTTATAGTTATTAGTGGAACTTAATCTTTACAACATGCAGAAAAGAAAAGGGATGGTTATTATCCTTATTTCACAAATAAAGGAAGGTATGGGAGGTGCCTGCCCTGCTCGCGGTCAGGATCTGCGGTTCTGTTCTTTCCCCTGTTCTTACAGCAGTTGCTTCACTCCAAGCCTCCGGGGATGGGATCTGGTGGATTTCCACAGGCTTGTCTTGTTCCTGAAGTGAACCATGGGTGGAAAGGACTGAACTTTTTCCAAACCCCTCTCAGCTGTCATAATTACACACTCTGGGAAGAGTATTGGAGGCAGAACAGGGTTGAAAAGCTCAGCTGGGATCTTCTGGGATGATCAAAAGATCTGCTGAAACGGCCTTGGCTTTCTGGCTTGGCTTTGGGGCTTTTGATGCTTCTTTCTTGGTTAGAGGACCTGCCAGTTTGTAAATCCTCCAGTGCTACCTCTGGAATGCTTGTGTTCTTTCCGCCATGGCGCTCTCCCTCTTGTGAACATTTTGCTCAGTAGCAAACCCCCTCGACAACAGGCTGCCTCCTTAGCCTGGACTGTTTGTTTAGTGCACTTCTCTGATATGGGACACACAAGTCACCATCAACAACGGCCAATTGACATTCCACTGGCATTGCCCGACAGATGTTTACATCTGTAAGTTATGAACTGAGCTAGTGAAAAGAACTCAGTAAATGAAACGAAACAAGTGGTGGAAAAGTGGGCACTTCTTAGGATCCATTTATTTCGTGGCACTGGGTCTTAAACCATCCCTTGAGTTGGGAGGAAAGCAAGAAGCAGCTCATTCGAGGTAGAGGGAACCACATGTGTATAGACACGTGCGATGGCCCAGCGCGTATGGGGAACTTGCAGTAGTTGGACATACCTAGAGTTTTGAACATGACAGGATACTAAAGAGGGAGCCAGTGTAAGTTTCTTTCTTTTTTTTAATTAAAAAAAATTTTTTAAAGTTGGAGTATAGTCGATTGACAATGTGTGGCAAATATTTCTTAATAATAATGTTAAGTAACACGCAAGAAGAAGATAAGTATTTTTCCAGACAGAGTCGAGATCTTTCTATTCTGAGAATCACGTGACGTCTTTTCCCTCCCCTTGATTAATTTAATCACCTTTCTCCCCCTCGCCCCCATCCTTCATCAGTTTGAGTACTGCATGTCGGTCTTCTCCCCAATGATTCGATGGTTACTTACGTGCACTGTTTTGAGCTAAATATTACCAAATGGTTATAACTGACTGTGCTCTTCCTATCTGCAGATGTTTTAATGAGAAGCAAGTCAAATGCCTGTTGGGTTTTCACATGAAAATTTAGACTGAAGGCCCATCTTGGTGTCTCATTAGGATTTTGATGATGTAAAGCCGCCTGTGTTGGCTTTAAAGAGCTTCCTTTTCTCTCCTGCACGCCTGCTAGCTCGGTGACGTGATGGTTGACATTGCAAGTAACATCATGTTGGCTGACGAGCGTGTCCTGGGGCTGGCGCAGAGGGAAGCTAAAGCCTGCAGTAGGATCGTTCAGTGTCTACAGCGCGTTGCCACGTACCGGCTAGCAAACGGAGCTCATGTTTATTCAACAGTAAGTGCAACGTTAGCCTAGGATTCTAAGGAAAAGGTTCATTTAAAGCAGCTCTAACTCAAAAGAGATAAGTCTGTTCCCCATTGTGGGGTGAGTATTTTGTTATTGCTGATTATTACAGAATTTCCTGTTCTCAGACATTTTAAGAGAGAGTTTTGCCTCTGAATGGTCTGTGTTCTTGGTAACTGGAAAGTGCTATCTTAATTTGTAGTTTTAACGGTTAGCACTATCTCATCCTCTGAAACTTGCTACAACACAAATAACAGCACTGTAGAATTGCCCTCCTGTCACATACCCACTGTCCATCCTAGCTGGTATTCTCTTCCCGTCCCTGAAGGATGTTTTGAGACAGTGCTTGATTTCTTGCCCAGGTTTCAATTTCAAAAGGGAACAAGGATTCCCCCCCAACCCTTCTGAACCTATGGGCATTTTTTAGTCAGTTTCACTCTTGGGATAATGAGTTATTTATATGTAATAATCACTCCATTAAATAGTATTGTTTTATTTGTCCTAAATTTCTTGGTGTACTGCTTCCCTTTTTTGTTCTAAAATGTGGTAAATATGACAAACGTAGTAAATATAATAAATAATGCTTTATTCTTTTAGCAGTCATATTCTGATCTGGCCCATGATTTTCATTTTCTAACTATTTGAATGGGTCCATCGAATGTTCTGTACCTCCTCCTATGATTTTACACAATTCAAGATTGCTGTCTTTCCATTGATCAGTGGAACCTTTTCGATGAGACTGTGTTTTATTGGTCCTTTTGCTCAGTTACGTTTAGGATTACTTTCCTGAATAATAAACAGAATGGAGGCTTAGCATGACTCCGGTCTTGACAACATAGTTCAGGGAAGTTGCCCGCTCAGGCATATGATCTTACTTGACATGAGCTTGCCAGTTTTAGGGCCACACTTGGTCCTCCAGGTCATTTAGATCCATTTTCAATCCTGTGCTTCAGCCTTGCTTATTGCTCAGCACAGAGAACTTCCTTCGTTCTTCTGAGAACCCAAGGATATAATAGAGGGCAGTGTAGTGGGTATTTGCACACCATTTCAAAGTATAAAAAAGTTTCTGAGAAACTGTATATCTACTTATGATATGGCTCCAAGGCCACCTCAAAATGGCAGTTTTCTTTCTTTCAACTGAGGTCTCACATGTTTATCATGATTATATATGTCTTTGATTGACAAAAAAATTTCGGATATAATTTGCTAAATATAATTGAATTTAGTACGTTTTTTCGCAATATGTCATCTGTGGGACAAAAGCTAATGCAAAGATTCCTTAGTCTTAAAAATTTAGGAAGCCACCAGTTATTTTCTGTTGTGCATATGGTACTTGGAAAATTCTGCCTTCTTATATTTAAAAATTTTAATCTTCCCAATAGATTTTAGATGCCTCGCACGAAAGTCCTATGTTTAAAAAAATTTTTTAAAGAGGACTTTGTCCACATATGGTACTTAGAATGATGCCTTGCCTCTATAGTAGGCATAGAATGAATCATCCTTGAAGGAAGGAGATGTCATCTTGTCCCTGAAATTTACGGCAAATGCTGTCATCTTGCTGGATGTGGAAGAGACCCGTCAGCCTGTCACTTCTCATGCCCTCTCTGTCGTGGTTCTCACAGAGGGAGTGGTGGCAGCAGTCCTCCGGACATGGGCTTGGTGGCTCTTTGTATCGGCAGGCCGTACATTTTGGTGGACCCTCGAGTTCAGTCTCACTCTTGCATTCCTTAAAATTGTTGGGTCACGTGCCATCTTTTTCAGGTGATTTTCTGGCCTAATTTGCTTTTAAAATCTGTTCATTTCTTTCTGGCCTAGCACCTCCCTTCCTTTTCTGAAGAAACAGCTTTGGAGCGAGTCTGTATAAAGATTTTATTGGTGAAACTTAATGCTAAGAGTTGTTGTTCCCGTGAAAGAAAAAAGTGAAGATGGCATGAAGTGTCGAATGAAGCAACTTTTAAGTGTATTATGATCATTAAGAGGGTCCACTGATTTTTCTAGCTTGGTTTTTTTTTTTTTTTTTTTTTTAGTAAGACACTTCCATTTTCAGCTTATAGTTTCCTGCAGCGTACTCTTCAAATTATTGTAAATTGACTTCTCATTTATATCTGATCTTCCATACCTTGGGACTTGCTCTTTTCCTCTTCATGGGTATCTTTCTATTTTAGGACATCCTTTTGTTTCCAGCGTCTTTTTTCATTCTGCCAGTTATCTACAGTGTCTTTGTTTAGTAAGAACGTGAGCTTTCTCTTCTAGCTTATGTATAGTGTTTTGTGTTTGAAACTCTTTGAAAGTGCTTTTTTCCCATATTATAAATCTTTTATAACTCCTGTTTGATTGACTTTTGAAGTATTCACCCAATATTGCTCTGGAAGCTTATGTCATCAAGGCTGCTGGCTTCACTGGGATGACATGTACCGTGTTCCAGAAAGTGTCAGCTACTGACCGGACAGGCTTTTCTGACTATGGGAGGCGGGATCCGGATGGAAACCTGGATAAACAGCTGAGCTTTAAGTGCAACGTTTCAAATACGTTTTCAAGTCTGGCTCTGAAGGTACGTTATATTCTGTAATCATTTAAGGCTTTACAGTTAGATTAGAATACAGTCGACCCTCTGTATATGTAGGTTCTGCATCTGCGGATTCAACCAACTGCAGATTGAAAATATTCAGTCAAAAAAAAAAAAAAATCCCAGAAAGTTCCAAACAGCAAAACTTAAATTTGCTGCATGCTGTCAACTGTTTACGTAGGATTTACATTGTATTTTCAGTTATTTGCATAGCATCTGCATTAGGTATTATAAGTAATCTAGAGATGATTTAAAGTCAGTATACTGGAAGGTATGCCTAGTTATATGCAGCTGTTATGCCATGTTAACGTGAGAGACTTGGGCGTCCATAGGTTTTGGTATCCGAGGGTATCCTGGAGTCAGTCCTCTGTGGATATGGAGAATGACCGTACTCAGCATGTTTTGCTTTGCAAAGATAACCGTACTAAAAGTTATTTGGAGGGAGGGGATATTGGTATTGCCTTTGCTGTTGTTTTGAAAGAAATTTAGACCAAGAAGGGACACATCATGATTTTCATGGGCCTAGACATTTTTACCCTCTGGACCCCGTTCTCCACACAAATATGTCAAAATTATATTTTACGACTGCAGTGGTAAAAAGATGAATATATTAATATTACATATTAAGAAATTTTCTTTGACTTTAAAGTTCATTTTTATGCTTCTGATTTTAAAGAAAAACGTTTTCGTAGACCTCCTAAAAGTATTGTGTGCCCTTGACTCTGTGCCTCCTGGGCCTAATGGGAAAATCCAGGCATTTAATCAGGCAAGCTGTAGATCAAGATTTTTGGCACAGAAGTGCAAGCATGTGATGTGTGTTCACAAATTGTGTGTTTTATTGCAGTACGCAAAATTAAAAGCATTTTTATTGATTTTAAAAATTTGGGGTTCAGGCGTGTTTCATTAAACTGCATTGAAGCAAACGGTGAAAGTACAATTTCAACACCCTAATGGAATCACGATTTTTTGTTGAGCTTTGTGTGGCCACGTGTAACTATGTTTTTGGTAGTTTATAATTACACAGTACTTTCTTTGTTTCTGGTTTGTTCCTGAATTATATCACAAACAGTATTCCAGTCATTTTAATGCCTGCATAATAATCAATGAAATAGGTGTTAGGTGTCCTGGTACCCTGTGGAGCCTCAAATATTGAATGAATGAATGAAGAATTAATATATTTTGTCATACTTTACCCTGGTGACCTCCATAAGGAGAGCCAGTTTGCCTAATTTAATAATAGTCCAACTTCCCCCACTGCCCAAGACAATCTCAACTATGTCAGAATGTCTAATGATAATATATTTACTTGACACCATATATTCAGAGGAAACTTGGCAAGATTTCTTACTCTTGTCTGTATGAGAGTATTTGACGCACCTAGCGATGCTACTCCTTAATGCCTGCTCCTTTCCTTAGAGTGTTTTTTTATTGGTAAAAACGTACCACAAAAGGCATCAAAACAGCATCACACACAAGCCCATGAGAGGTGTATGTCCTTTAGGAATACTTAAAATTGATGAACCCTTCTATCTTAGATGATCGTCTAAGAGAAATTAAAAATGATGAAACCCAACATTTCATCAACTTTACAACCTATCCCTTTGGGTAAGGAGAGTTTCTACCTGCTGAAGTAGAAAGCTTTAAATGAATACTCTCAAATTTGTTAATTTCACACTGTTCTATCATTTTTTTTAAATAAATTTATTTATTTATTTTTGGCTGTGTTGGGTCTTCGTTTCTGTGCGAGGGCTTTCTCTAGTTGCGGCGAGCGGGGGCCACTCTTCATCACGGTGCACGGGCCTCTCACTATCGCGGCCTCTCCCGTTGCGGAGCACAGGCTCCAGACGCACAGGCTCAGTAGTTGTGGCTCACGGGCCCAGCTGCTCCGCGGCACGTGGGATCTTCCCAGACCAGGGCTCGAACCCATGTCCCCTGCACTGGCAGGCAGACTTTCAACCACTGCACCACCAGGGAAGCCCTGTTCTATCATTTTAAGCTCATCTTGGTGGCCAGAAACCAGGGACACATCACAGTATTATTCATGCTTTATAGATGGACATGCTTAAACCTAGTGAAAAAGGAACATATCCTTCATGACACAAAATTAGTTAAAAATTTTAATGTTGAGAGTACCAAATGCCTTAGCATTTTAACAGGAAACTTTTACATTGTAGACTTTATACTATGGCAGTTTTTACTCTTTTTGCCTGTTTTTTTTTTTTAATGCCTTGAATATACTAACTAGACATCTTGAACATCTCATAATTGATTGCATTACCCTTGGATGGGAGAACGTGCTAGGGTAAGAAGTTAAACCCATAAAAAGACAGACCTTAGCAGTAGGAGCCTAGCTTGAGTTGCTTTCTACATATTTCTTTAATCTCTATTGTCCTGTCTTTATTACCTTCACAGCCCAGATTGGACTTCCGTTCTGCATTGCCCACGCTATCGTGAGAGCTCCTATTTAGTCTCTGTGCCTCCAGGCTTTTCTTAAAAATTCATCCTTTTCATACAGATTGGTCTGCCTAGGGCAGTCTTCAGCCAACACGCACCAATCCAACCATACCAGTTAGTAAAATATTGAAGTACTTCCTTACCCTTTAGCGAATAGCTGCTGCCCCAGTCGCCTGAGTCTCCTCAGCTGGCGTCCTGGTCCTTCTTCCAGGAACACGACCCAGTGTGTCCACCCTTTAGCAACTGAAGGGCTGGTACCTACAGAGCAGAGGTCCTGTACGAGACTTGCCCTCCGAGGAAGCTGCTCAGATTGTTAATATTGTGAACATTATCCCTGCATCTACCCAACATGGAAAAGGACCTTGCAGATCCCACGATAAATGGTGTCCCTTGGAGGCTTGGTGTCCCTCTGGAGGCTGGCTGTCAGTTAACTTCATCGTTTGGCATTTATCTGCCCTTGTCTAGTAACAGAAAACTTCCCTTGTTGCCTCTTCCAACTGCTGGCCATTCTTAGGCCAGGCTCATGCTCATTCTTCTACTAGAACCCCTGCTCCTCCTCTCCCCTCCCCAGCTCCTTGGTTTTATGATAACACACAGCAGAAATGTCACCTTCGAGAATCTTACCTAATACCGTTTGGTCTGTCCTCACTTCTTCCATCCTCATCTTCATTTCTCTTCCTCACTTTGCCCATAACACCCTGCTCATCTCTGTCATTGCGTGTTACACACAGGAGCCAAATGGGTTTCTTACAGCTCCTGCGTTGGACTGAGGGTTACTCGAGGTCAGAGCTAGTGCTTGATTCATTGATGAAATCCAGTGCCTGGCCTCAGTCATTCAGCCAGTTGGAGATTGAATTACCTGTCATCTGACCCTTACAGCACCTAATCTAATTTTTTTCTTAACCAAATGCTTCCTTCCACTATTGCTACCGTAATTCAGGTTTGTTAGCATCCAAAATATTACCTATTTTCGATTAACTGCTAAGAGCTTTTAGTAGCTGTTGGTGTTTTGAATTCAGCTGTTAATGTAGCCAGAAAGAATTGGTTCTTTAAAATTTTCTTGACTGGAATTTAGAAATCAGGTTTTCTTTATGCATCCCATATTTCTCTCATCCCATCTAGGGCTTTAGCCCAACTGAAGTCCTTTTCATTTCCAAGCCAGTCATATACATCGTCACACTTCCTGCCTTCATATGTGCCCTTTTTCATGCCCTCAGTGTCCCCCCTGCTTGGGGAGATCCCTGCTCCTGTCTTCTAAGACTCCATTCGGTTGGCAGCTTCCTTCTCTTCCTCAGACAGAATTCATCATTGCCTGTTAGTCCTATAGTGCTTTGTTCGTTGTCCAGAATAATTAGAAGCTGGTATGCTGGTGAGTTGAGTTATAGTGAGATGCCAGAGGACATGGTTACCTAAATATGTTCATGTTCGGCTCCCCCACTTAAAAGCTGTGCAAGCTTGGGCAAGTATCTTAACCTCTCTGAATGTCAGTTCCTTTCTGTTACATAGGGATCATGAAGTGGTACTAAACTCAAAGGGTTATTGAGAGGGTTTAATGAGGCAAATATGTAGACATTTACAACAGTGCCTGGCACAGGGTTAGCACTTAATAAATGTTAGCTCTTATTGTTTTATTATTGTTGTTGTCTTTTCCTTGCTAGATTTTTAATACTTGAGGGCAAGGACCATGGCTTATTTCATTGTATATCTCTAGATTCTGCACAGTGCCATGCATAGAGGAATGAAACATCCAATAAATGTTGTTGAACAAAAATTAACAGCCAAACTTAATTCGCAAAGAAAGTCAGTTAAAAAAAATTCTAAAGGCAAACATAATCCCTGTTCATCTTCAGCGGTGAGATAATCAAAAGGTGGAATGCAGTTAATAACTAATTATACACAAGAAAATAATTAGGATGTATCATAACATCTATCTGTTTAAAATCTAGTGAGTAGATAGTCAAGGAGACATGAACAAATTACTGTTTTTAATCAGCTGGCTCTTTGACCCATTCTAATTTTATTGTTAGAATTCTAGAGACTTAAACAAAATTAGGATTTCAGAAAATTTTGATTTATTAATTATGTAATGTCAGAAGTCCAGATTGTTTCGTAAGGAATGCCGTTAAAATCTAGTGAAAATATTTGAGTTAACATCCGTTATGATACCTATCATTTTCTTCTTAGTGTCATTCTAAATAAGGAAATATGCATGAATTCAGCAAATAAATTCATGATTAGAGCTCTATGATAACATTATTTCATGTGTGTATAGTTTGTCAATTTTTTAGTATTGAAGTTAAAACTAAAGCTGAGTTGTAGAAGTCAAAACAATATGAGGTTTTAGATGATTGTTGGTAAGTCAATTACTTTAAGGCATTTTTCTCTCTCCCCAGCCTCCAGATAACGACCTGCCACACTGTGGCAGTACAGGCAGACCTCGGAGATATTGCGGGTTCGGTTCCAGATAACTGTAGTAAAGCAAATATTGTAATAAAGCGAGTCACACAAGTTTGTGGTTTCCCAGTGCATATAAAAGTTATGTTTATACTATACTGTAGTCTATTAAGTGTGCAGTTGCATTATGCCTAAAATATAATGTACAAACCTTAAATTAAAAAATACTTTATTGCTAAAAAACGCTAACTGTCTGACAACACAGGGTTGCCACAAACCTCCAGTTTGTTAAAAAAATAAAACAAAAAAACCCAAAAAACCGCCTCCTGCCCCCCAAAATGCAGTTATCTGTGTGAAGTGCAATAAAACGAGGTATGCCTGAAATAGTAATAAAAATACCACCCACAGTTCCATAGCCTTTTGTGCTTGCCATGGTCATGATCCCCTTTGGTCCTCATAATCATTTGTGAGGAAGATCATTAGCTGCACGTGACAGATGCAACTCACAGGGTTGACAAAATTGTGCAGTGTTAAGCAGCTACTACATGGTGAAGCTGGGATCCAAATTCTGGTTTCTTCTTTCAGATCCCATGTTCCTCTCCCCATGGGTGGCATATGGCCTTCAATAATAGATGTTAGACACCAAAAACATGTCTTTCCGAAAGTTGTTGTTTTTTTTTAATTCAAATAGAATTGATGTACAATGTTGTGTTAATTTTTGCTGTACAGCAAAATGATTCAGTTATACCTGTATATACATTCTTTTTTATATTCTTTTCCATTATGGTTTATTACAGGTTATTGAATGTAGTTCCTTGTGCTTTACAGTAGGACCTTGTTGTTTATCTATTCTATGTATAATGGTTTGCATCTGCTAACCCCAAACTCCCAGTCCATCCCTCCCCACTCCCCCTCCTCCTTGGCAACCACAAGTATGTTCTCTATGTCTGTGAGTCTGTTTCTGTTTCATAGATAAGTTCATTTGTGTCATACTTTAGATTCCACATATAAGTGATATCATATGGTATTTGTCTTTCTCTTTCTGACTTCCTTCACTTAGTGTGATAATCTCTAGTTCCATCCATATTGCTGCAAATGGCATTATTTCATTCTTTTTTATGACTGAGTAGTATTCCATTGTATGTATGTACCACATCTTTATTCATTCATCTGTCAAAGGACATTTAGGTTGTTTCCATATCTTGGCTATTGTGAATAGTGCTGCTATGAATATGAACATAGGAGTGCAGGTTGTCTTTTTGAATTATAGTTTTGTCAGATATATGCCCAGGAATGGGATTGTTGGATTATATGGCAGCTCTATGTTTAGTTTTTTAAGGAACCTCCATACTGTTTTCCGTAGTGCCTGCACCAACTTACATTCCCACCAACAGTGTAGGAGGGTTCCCCAGAGGTTTTTAGGAGAGATTTTTCTGATTTATTAGCTGTAATTCATATGTTTTATATCTATTTCCATTGCTGTAATCCATATATTTAAAAACAAATATATGGTTAAATGAAATTATTACCTTTGTGTTCTTGTTTTCAGGCTCACTGGCAAAAAGTATAGTCACAGTAAATGTAACAAATGTGTTCCTTAGTGATTTTTTTCATTAGATTTACAAGCTTTCTGGAATAAATGATCAGTACTTCTTTTAAGGAGGTTAAATATGCAAGTGATACTTTTTTACTATAAAAATTAAATATTATTGATATAGGTGAAGTTTGCTTTTCCAGCACTTCCAGCCACCCCAGGGAACCTATAATGATTATTTAGTAATATTCTTTATTGGACTTTGAAAGATGTTTTAGAAGTCGTAAGTGTCTAACAGCCTTGAATTTGTAGCTCTCATCTCTCAGGGATCTGTCCATACACCTGAGGTTTTTCATTTGTTGTTGTTGGGATGGTTTTACAAGTTTAAATTTGTGTAGAAAAAAAGCTTATGCTTCTAGAAATTATAGTTGTCATTTCCTTTTTCAGCTCTTTTAGAAAGTAAAGTATGACTTCTTTTTTTAAATTAATTTGATTTATTATAAAACTTTCCCAGAGAGCTACGCTTTGTTTTCAAGTTATTTTGTGTTCACAACAGAATCATTTTATGAATTTTAAAGTACTTAAGCTTAATAAATGCCTGGTATGTAACAGTTCCTCAGGATTTTGACCTTCTAATTAAATCAATCTACTGATGTTTTCCCTTTTTCTCATGCATCCTTATATACTTAGGAGAAATTTATATACTTGATAGAAATATACTATATTAGTGAATGAATTTATAATAAACTTTGTCTTCCTATCAAGTTATATTTGTGAGAATAGTAGAAACCTTTTTATATGTTTTCTTAGGTGAAATATTTCCACTGAATATTTTCTTGGCATCCTCAATTTAAAAGTAATGATCAACTGTCAATATTCAAACTTCTGAAATACTTTTTTCCAACAGATATTTATGGTTATTTGCTGTGTTACAACATTGTTCTAAGCACGGCAGTTAAAAACTAATTCTGAAGTCGATCATTTGCTTCAGAAGAACCTTTTAAAAAAATGGCACACAGACTTTCATTAATTTCATAAACAATGGGCTATTTTATCCAATACTAGTGCCAGGAACTATTATTAACATAGGCTATCCAAAGATAAATGAGATTATCTGCATTCAAAAATTCTCTTACTCTAGTTAAGAGGAGCAGACAGTGAGATACACAGGGCTACTTTTAAGTATTACTTATCATGGAGCTGTGTGCAGAATGCTGCGTGAGTCTAGAAGAAGGGGCACCTACCTGTAAAAGCAGTATCTGGAGGAGTCGTGTAATTAGTCATCCCCCTCCCCCACCAAAAGCCCTATTTATAGAACTTTGCAGCGTCCTTCTCTTGGCTGCCAGCCTTTTTCATCCCGATCCTCTATCCTTTGCATTGCCAGCAGAATTAACTTACTGAAAATCAAATCTGACCAGTTTGAGCTTACCAAGTAAAAGAATCATGGAGCATTTCAGCCGGAGATGCTGGCACGTGCACAGTGGCATTTAAAAAGAAGGAGATTTCAAAAAGTGATAAACTCAGTGTGGCCCAGTCTTGTGGTGTAGGGAGTGTTAGGGGATGAAGTTGGGACCAGGAAATTAGCCAAGTTATATGGCATACTTAGGATTTTTTGGCCATAGTTTCTAAACATTTGGGGACCAAGGTGTTATTTGAACTGAAATAACAACAGATTTGTTGAAGAGGAAATTCTGTTGGCATCGTGCATGTTGGATTGGAGAGAGAAGTGAGTGCCAAGAGAGCGGCTTTGTGATGTCTTTAAAATAAGGATGTTTTTAGATCATTATTTGCCTCCCTGGTGTACAGATTTATTTTTTATGAAATGCTGAATAATTTATAATTTTAAAATCCCTAATAAAGAAATCTGAAGAACACTCAGTGCCCAGCCAGAATTTTCACTTGTTCCTCTTTGTTACTGTGTTTTCCTAAATGTGATGTGTTTCTTAGTCTCAGTCTTCTGCTAAAATAAGTTTGCTGAATCTAAACTTCTATTATGTTTGTGTATAATTTCTTTCTTCTGTCGTTTGACAGTTGGAATCCATCATAAATCACCTTGAAGTTTCATAAGCCCAAATTAATTATACTCACACTTGTGATATGCTCCCTTTGTGCTCATTTACCATATTTTGTCGTTGTAAAATTCACATAAAGAGTGGTCACTGGGATCCCTGTTCTGTTTAATGCTTTCTACTTCAGCAATGTACATTATCGGGAAAATTCACTTTATAGTTTGAAATAATCCCTTGTTCACTACTTTAGCGCTTTGAAATATAGTTTGCTTTTCTCTTCATTTTCTACTTCTTTTGTTCTATGCTATTATATGATGTTTAGACATTTCACTTAACAGATAAATTGTTCTAACTATTAAATTTCACATACCTACATTTAAAAACTATATTCAGCATATAACTAGACAACATTCATAACTATCTAAAATATTCCTGGTTTTACCTACTAATATGGCAACTCTTCTTTGTTTCTGTTTTTGTTTTTTTTTTAATATATTTTCAGAATACTATTGTAGAGGCTTCTATTCAGCTTCCTCCTTCCCTTTTCTCACCAAAGCAAAAAAGAGAAGTCAGACCAAGTGATGACTCTCTCTATAAGCTTCAACTCATCGCATTCCGCAATGGAAAGCTTTTTCCAGCCACCGGGAATTCGACAAATTTGGCCGATGATGGAAAACGGCGTACAGTGGTTACCCCAGTGATTCTCACCAAAATAGGTTCGTCTGTGGCATATGTCATCCTATAGTCACTGGACAATATGACTTTATCATGCCCTGTTCCTAAAGATGCTTATTTTTGTTCCTTCTCATTTTAATGAGTCACTAGTGAAGAAAAGGTATTTGCAGAGTTCCCATTCGTGGATAAGTTGACATTTAATTGTTTATGAAGTTTGTTTCAAGAAATATTTTTATTTCCCATTTCCTCCAGATGGTGTGAACATTGACACCCACCACATCCCTGTTAATGTGACCCTGCGTCGAATTGCGCACGGAGCGGATCCTGTGGCCGCCCAGTGGGATTTCGATTTGCTGAACGGACAAGGAGGCTGGACATCAGATGGGTGCCGTATACTCTGCTCAGATGAAAATATCACTGCCATTCAGTGCTACTCCCTTAGTAACTATGCGGTTTTAATGGTATGGCAGTTGTTAACGTTATGCATCAACACTAAGTATTCTCATTTTTCCCTACGCATAGTTAAGCTCAAATGAAGATTGTGTTTTTAAAACTTTTGACATAAATTGCTCTCTTTAAGTAAGAGGAGACTTTTGGTATAATTCTGAGTTGAAAGGGAAATTGAGTTACTACGAAGTGAAATGTATGGGATTGAATTTGGCATAGGAATTTTCAGTAAACTTTTTAAGCAAATCCATTCAACTAGACCTTGACCTTAAAATTTGGAAACATCTTGGGTGTATGCAGTCCAACTCTCAACCCAGAAAGCGTGACTCATTTGCCCAAAGATGCACAATGAACAGTGAGAGATCTTCCTTCTTTGCCATCTAGTGCCTTATCCCACTACACATCATAATCTTTAGACTTCTTTTGAATTTAGAGTAATGGTGATAATTTCAGTTTAGTTGCTGCAAGTGACAGTATTGACCCAAATATCTTCAATTTTAATGCTAATCAAGTTAATGTCTTGTGTTATTTACCATTTTTCATGTCTACTAATCTTTGGTAGAATAGCCAGTTTTTAATGTATAGGAACAGATCTTTTTATTAATGAGTCATTTAAGTGAATCTGATTCCTGAGTTGATAATTATGAAATTAGCCATGCTAGTTTTTATTTCATATTGTGGTTATTATAAGATACTAACATCCTGGAGTATGTATACATGCATTCAAAGCATAGTGGAAGGAATTACTGGTGACTGTGAAGGACATTTCCCAGCAATGGCTTGAGGCTAGCCTGGGAGGGAGGACGCCTGCATTCTGATTTCTGCCTCCAGCTCATCTAGACAGTGTTTTATCAAAGCACCAAATAATCTTGAAACGTGATATATTTTACTTTAAGTGAAGTATTATTTTCTTAAAAAGACAAAAGAGCGCCTACCACTGGAAATGGTCTTGAAGCAAGCTTGAATTAGAGTAGATTTTCCTCAATTCTGTGTTTTGGTTTTCTCCTTGCTGCTCAACTTAAGATACATTACCTAGTGTCCCAAACAGGCAGAGGAGTAAGTAGATTATCTGGCAGGGCAGAAGGATTAATGTGTGTGTTATTCAGCCCAGCTGACAGTGGGTAGGGTCTACACTAGCAAAGACTCAGCTGTGTTTATATCAGTCATCTGTCCTTTGGGGCTTAAAGTTAGTGTTGATAGTTTAGGACTCACTTCACAAATAGATGTTTGATTCTGTAAGTCTGAGTCTGGTTTCTGTAAGTCTGAGTCTGGTTTCTGTAAGTTCACATTCTATTGTTTTGTAGTCACCTTTCAAAGAAAGCTTGAAGCAGTAATTAAAATATGAAGCATTTTCTCTTTCAGTTTGAAAGTGTTTTCTCATTCAGGTTTTGATTATAAAATAACATGAAACTGAGAAGTACTGAAGGAGAAGTAACAGAGATGCAGCATCATCTGAAGTTTTTATAGTCGTTAACTAGAAAAAGTTGGGCAAGAGACACGAAGCGCAGACACACACAAAAGGCATTTTATAAGCTTCATTGTTAAAGACATGACACTGTACCGTGTGAAACTTTCATTTTTATTTAATTTAATACCAGTTTAAAACATCTATTTTTGAACTTCCTAGCTGTTCTTTTCAACAATTTAAATTAGTATAATCCTTTTCTTGAAGGAATAAGCTATTCTTTTATCTTTCATACTTTTAATCTTTTAAAAAAATGTGATACACAATTATTTAAAGCTAAGAAATAGCACCAAGATTTTTTTCTATTTTCAAAGAATATCCTTTTGCTTTCCTTAAATATAGCTATGCCACCTAGAGGCAGCAAGGTGAAATGTATCTGAAATTGTTGACAAAACTGTAATAAAGTTAGTATATGGGATTTTTGGAGTTGCTAATGAAACATGAAGGCAAAGTTAATGAAGTCATACCTACTCTTAAATAAGTCATGCCTAAGATAGAAGAAATAGCTTTAAAAAATTAGAAGTCAACATCTTTTTTTCCTTGCCTGACACTATTTTGAACAATAGGTAGAATCCTATTTTTCTTGAAAACTGCCTTAGTATTGGGTTTTATATAGCAAGTCTAAATTCCTGTTTTGGCAGCTAGCCCATAAAACTTTTCCTGCTCTGGCTTTAAATAATTTTGTATTTAAAATATGATACAAAAGAATGTATTTGTTTGTAAATCTCGAATAGATACCATAGTTTGGTTCAGTAGACATCCTGCGATAGCCATTTATATCCCAAGTTCTCAAAGAAAAAAGTTAAGCAGAAACTGGGTTTGTTTGAATGATATGATCGGAAATACACAATTGAGCAAGAAACTTTCAAGGAGCTGGGGTCAGTAGGGAACAAAAAAACTGAATGAGTAGGGCCAAACTATTTATGATAGTACTTACTACTTAATTGGTAATAGTAGTGAAGATAAAATAATCACTATACCTTGATTCCCCTTTTGTTATTGTATTCACCTAGAAATACATGAAACCAGAGAGCATTCGTTTGTTTTGCATTCGTTTGCTACTATTATTACCCCCAGTTTACAGGTGGAGAAACCAAGGCATACAGAGGCTAAGGACCATGACCAAGTTTTCAAAGATAGTTAGTGTTGGAATTGGAATTTAGGCTCCAGAAATGTCTTCTTAATCCCACTACTAAATGTCCTTTCTGAAAGTTTCCATATCAGTGTTAAAGAGCTTTCTCATTCTTTCTCACCTCTGAATATTATTTTATGATCTCACCATAATTTATTTGCATATTCCTCAATTTTGTTTGTTTCCAATAATTTCCATGTACAAAATTATTTTGCACATTAGAAAATCTGCAGGATAAATTATCTGAAGTAGAATTGGTAATCAAAGGGGGACCAACACTTTTTCCTTTTTTCATTAAATTGAGCTAATTGAGCAGTGTGCACAGATCCTAACTATATAGCTTGATGATATTTTTATCTGTGAACACATATTTAGCTGCCATCAAGATAAAGACTTTTACTTGAGCACTCAGAAGCTCTGGTATGTTTCTTTCTAGTTAATTTCCACTGTCATCTCAAGAGATAACCCTTCTGATGTCTATCACTGTAGATAAGTTTTTCCAGTTCCATATAAGTGGAATTGTATAGCATGCACTCTTTGTGTCTGGTTTCTTTCCCATCATTACATCTGTGAGATTCATCTTTGTTTTTTCATGTGGCAGCAGGTTATTCTTTTTTTTTTTTTTTTTCTGTATAGTAGTCCATTGTGCAAAGATATCAAAATTTGTGCATTCTACTGTTGGTGGGTATTTTGGTTGTTGCAAGGATCTGGTATCAAGAAAAAGCTGCTGTAAATATTCATGCACATGTTTTTTGATGGACATGTGCATTCAGGAGTGGAATTGCTAGGTTGTAGGCACCCATATGCTTTGGTAGGTAATGCCATGCAATTGACCAAAGTGGTTTTATTGGTTTACAGTCTCACCAGTAATGAGTTTTAATTGCTCCACATCCTTGTCAATGCTTGATATTGTCAATCTTTAGTTTTCGTCTTCTAGTGGTTGTGTTGTGATTGATCATTGTGGTTTTAATTTGCCTTTCTTTGGTGACTAATGATGTTGAGTACCTCTTCATTTTCATATTGGCAGTTTGGGTATGCCCTTTTGTGAAGTTATTGCTCAAGTCTTGCCAGTTTTAATTTGGTTGTCTGTTGTTTTCTTATTGGTTTATAGGAATTCTTCATGAGTTCTGAATAGGAGCTCTTTGTTGGATTTATGTGTTGCAAATGTCTTCTCCCAGTTCATGCCTGTTTTAATTAATTCAACTGTGAGAACAGAATACAACAGAGTAGATGGTTTACAAATAGCAGAAATTTTTTTTTCACAGTTTTGGCGGCTTAATTAAGTCCAAGATCAAGAAGCTAGCAGATTCGGTGTCTAATGAAGGCTGGCTTCCTGATCATCATAGATACTGTCTTATCTCTGTGTCCTCTCATGGTAGAAGGGGCAGGGGAACTCTCCGGTATCTCTTTTATAAAAGGACACTAATCCTGTTCATAAGGGCTCCATCCTCATGACCTAATCGCCTCTCAAAGGCAGCATCTCCAAATAACATCACATTGGAGGTTAGATTTAAACATACGAATTTTGTGAGGGGGACACATTCAGTCTATACACATGCCTTATTCCTTTTTCTTTTAATGTTGTCTTTTTATGAGCAGAGTTTCTAATTTTTCTAAATTTTCTTAGTAGTACTTTTTTATGTCCTATTTAAGAAATCTTTGCTTACCCCAAAATCATGAAGATATTTTCTTTTGTTTGCCTTAAGAAGCTTTACATGTGGTTTACCTTTCACATTTAGGTCTGTGATTTGATTGGAATTGACTTTTGTGTATGGTGTGTGGTAGGAGGATTAAAATCTTTAAATTATGCTTTGTTTCTTGGGGGAAAAATTAAAAGCAACATAGACGTCATAGTCTCGGGGGTTTTTTTGTTTTTTGTGGGTTTTTTTACATTTTTGATTTCAGATCTATTTTAAAATTTTATTTTATTGTCAAACTCTTAAAAATACTTACACTCTGACAAACAGAGGGTACCCTGAGATGTTTTTCTTTGGACTTCCTTCCATTATTCAGATCCTGGTGAGTTTAAACAATTACTGATATATAATTATTCTTATTATTGATATGATGATAATGAATTATTTAAAACTGCCAGTAATTTTATATTTAGTAATTCTCAGGCTAAAAGTAAACCCTTGTAAATCTCTGTCAAGTAAACAAAGAATTTCAAAAACTCTTCTTCCATTTATTCGGTTCCTTAATAATAACTATCTTTGCAGTTTTTAACATACTTTCAGGTATTCTAATGTTCTCTGAATTGATGCAGTTTATTTTGGTGGAAAACTTTACTTTCCGTTTTCTGGCCTATTTTCTTAAACTTTGCACCATATAGAAGAGAGTGACTAGAATCACCATTTAATGATGGACTGTTGAGTGAGCACCAGAGGCACAGACTTTTCCTATCTTGTCTATCACTATATTGCAAACTGAATGACACTTCTACTTTTTTTCTCATGGGTGTCTCCTAGTGGCCATTTATGGACTATGTATTTGGTAATTTTTTTAATACAAGTGATTTCATTTACAAAAAGAGAAAGAGGGCTTCCCTGGTGGCGCAGTGGTTGAGAATCTGCCTGCCAATGCAGGGGACACGGGTTCGAGCCCTGGTCTGGGAAGATCCCACATGCCGCAGAGCAGCTGGGCCCGTGAGCCACAATTACTGAGCCTGCGCATCTGGAGCCTGTGCTCCACAACAAGAGAGGCCGCGATAGTGAGAGGCCCGTGCGCTGCGATGAAGAGTGGCCCCCACTTGCCACAACTAGAGAAAGCCCTCGCACAGAAACGAAGACCCAACACAGCCATAAATAATAAATAAATAAATAAATAAATAAATTTAAGGAAAAAAAAAAACCAAAAGGTTGCCAGTAATCTTTAAAAAGAAAAAAGAGAGTGAAAGCAAGAATCATAGGTAGCAGTGAAATTACAGGATTTGAGGGTATTTGAGATGTCACCTCCTCTCCCTGTACAGGTAGATACTGTATTTTTTAAAGTAGAGGTATAACTGACATAGAACATTGTATTAGTTTCGGGTATACAGTGTAACGATTTGATATTTGTTTACATTGCAGAATGATCACCACAGTAAGCCTGGTTAGCACCCATCACCATACAGTTACAATTTTTTTCTCTTGTGATGAAAACTTTTAAGATCTACTCTTTTAGCAACTTTCAAATATGTAATATTGTATTATTAACTATAGTCCTCATACTGCCCACTGTATTGCCAGGACTTTATTTTATAACTGGAAATCTGTACCTTTTGACCCCATTCACCTATGTTTTCATTATAGTATCACAAAGCCTATATTGTTGACCTATATTATATCAATTATATTGATATAATTGCAAATCATTTTGATTCGGATTTCTACTTCACCTCTTTTGTTTTACTCTTTAACTTCTCTTAGCTTCTCTCCTATCCCGATCTTCGCAGTTATTTTAAATAGTATTCTCTTGTATTTTTGTCATCACGATAGGAGGTTTTTCTTAACTTGATTTGTTTCCTTTATACTGGGCAGGGGGTCTGCAAACCCTGGCAGACATTTGACCCACAGGCCTGTTCCAGTCAGCTGCCATTTGTTTGTTTGCTTGATGTTCTAAATGCTGGAAAGCTAGGAGTGGTTTTTAATTTTTTCATGGTTATATTTTAAGTGGTTAACAAGTACCTGCATAATAGCCTCGATTTTGCTCTTGGCCCGCACAGCCTAAACGGTTTACTCTCTGACTCTTCACACCTTTCCAAAGGTCATTTTCTCAGCAGAGGTTCTCTTTCACTTGGGAAGCTCAGTTTGTTGTGACAACAAAAATGCCCGTGCAGAAGCAGTGCTCTGTGTGACCAGTCAATAGTACTTGCTCCTTCCTCCAGCCCTAACTTGGAATTTTAAGAGTCTGGGTCCTCTGTGTCAACATCCAGCTTCTTTCTCATACTATATCACATCCATTTGGCTTTTGAAAAAAAAAACTGATTTCTTTTAAATGTAAATATTGTATATGACATATTTTGAGAACTGAACTGGCACTTTGATGTTTTATGAGATAATATCCAGCCGCCTGTGTCTTGTTATTCTCTGCAAAGGCTTGTGGAAGACACGCGTACACACTTTCTGCCCCTTCCCCAGACCCTGCCGATGAGATAATTGTGGTGTCTCCATCTCAGTAACTGCCCCAAATCGTACAGCTAGTAAGTGGTGATGTATTCTTGAACATTTCCTGGAGGAATGGAAAGCAGGCAGTGCACGGAAAGAGTCTAGAGACCACATTCTGGACGCTGAAAGTTTATCCTCAATTATTTAGTCTACATGGGAAGAGGAGCTTTTCATAGAAGCGAGGGGAAATGTGTGCACTCCAGCTAGCATCTAACTGGTTCCAGTTGCCCTAGTAGTTTTTTAATTTCTCTTCTAATATTCTGGACTTTTAGCAGAATGCAAGTACCTTGAAGCTGTGTACCATAGACCGATCCCGCGGGCATCTCACAAGGGCAGGTTCAGAATGGTGGCGGTAGGCTTTTGTCTTGTATCTTCCTTTTCGAGTCTTAGTTTATAGACTGTCAGCCCTGGAGGGTCCTGCGTTTAGCTGATGCCCAGTGCTTGGCATAGCGCCTTGCCATGGTGGGTACCCAGTTAACATTTATCAAATAAAGAGATGAACTATATGTTCGAGACTCATCACAGTGGGGTCGAGTGCCTGGGCTGGAATGCAGTTTTCTGTGTTGTATCTTCCAGTTTCCCATTAACTCTGATTTTTGTCAGGCTCCATGGCCTCTGTTCGTAATTTGTTACGGTGAGGGGCTTGTTAAGGTGTTCTAATAGGATCTTTTTGGATCTGTAATTATACACTGTCAGCCTCTGATTCTTCTATGGGAAAATGTGCTGCTTCCTTCCCTACTCCGTTGAGTCCGTCTTCAGTGTCCTTGTCTGTCACCCATTCCCTCCTGTCTTTCATCTAGTTTTTCTAGTTTCAGGAATTGTCTCAAGAACTTCCTGATTGGAGATATACCCATTGTGAATGCCTTCCCACATCCAGCTGATCTTTTTGCAGCTTTCAGAATCAGTTTAGAAAGAGAGTTTAGTGATAGGATCTGGTATTATTATTTACTGTTAACTGATCTCTGACCTCTTTGCTCCCATCACCGGGCTGGTCTTATGTTCATCAAACATTATTGTGATCTGATTGTGCATCTGAGTGCCCTGTGACTTTCAGCTCTTCAAGGGCAAGAACCATGGTTTACCACTCTGTCCCTGTGCTTTGCACCGTGTCTGGTCCATTCATTTGCTTGAACTTGACTGTGAGAGGTTAGAGAGGTCTATTTAGGCTTTATTGACTTGGAGATACTGCTGCTTTGTGCCTTATCAGCTGGTGAATGCACAGAGTGATAAGTGGGGTGAAAGAGCATCAAAAAGGATGAAGTCTGTGGTTGCCCTTCTAAATCACTGCTGTTCTCTCCCCATTACCCTCATAGGAGAGTCAGTATTCAGATTTGTAAAGCAGATGGTCCATGGTAAGACAAGAGTGTGTGTGTATGTGTATACACACACTGCATGAGTAGTTAACACATGGAAGTTAGGAGGGCAAAGTAATGTGTGAGGAAAATAGCATGAACCATAGTCCTTGAATAAAATGAAGAGATGTAAGGGCCAGAGTTCGGTTTATCAGTAGGTTTTAGTCACTGAGAAAATCTCAGTAACTAGATGTCCAGAGAAATGCTCCTAGAATAATGCTTTCCTTTCCCCCCCCCGCCTCAGGATTTGACGGGATCTGAACTCTATACCCAGGCAGCCAATCTCTTGCACCCTGTGGTCTATACCACGGCTGTCATTCTTCTCTTCTGCCTCTTAGTGGTCATCGTCAGTTACATATACCATCACAGGTAAGAAATAACACTTTGTGGTGAATAGAGGTCTGTGGAGTTTATTTCACATTCAATTAAGATAAAACTGAGTTTAATACCATGCTATCCTTCCAAAGTAAGGACGATTACTTCAGAATACCTACAGGCCTTCTTCACTTCATGCAATTCAAGACATAAATAATTAGTGCCTGTGATGGTAAATTCATCTTCTACAGCACCCAGTCATTTTGCTGGGTTTGTACCTGGGAAAGAATATGGGAAGTATGTGTTGGTGGCTGGGGGGTGGGGCATGGGGGGGAGATACGGTGGAGGCTGGTTACCTGCAGATGTGTCTCCCAGAACCAGACTGTGGTATCATTTCTGTTTTATAAATTCTTGCCTGTTGTGATATTCTTTTTTATAGACAGCATTTAAGAATGTCTGTGGCATTTAAGTGTGGGATATGGTTTTTGTTAATTGGAGGCAAAGCTACAGAAATTTTTATTTTATGGTGAGAAATAATGAACTGAAAGGATTTTTCTAAGCAGAAATTCACTTTACAAGATGTTTTGCTAGAATGTATTTTCCTCTTTAAGCTGGACATATGTGACATTTCTTGATACTTAGTTAAGAAACAAGGAGATTCTGATATAAAAAAGAAAGACTTCAGCATTTCATTATGAAAGGCCAGGAAGAAATGCACTGGGCATTTAGACCATGTTATCCTAGTAAGTCAGGAAAAATAGAGATTGGCACCTTGCAGAAATCTCTGGGAAGCAAACAAGTAATCCATTTGTCATAAGACATTGTAACTAACAAAAGCCCACATATTTCTTATTATGGAGATTTTGTTTAGCCTTTAGTGGATGTAGTAGTTCCATTTGACTTGTCTTTTTTACTGTACTGCAAAGTTAAATGTTAAGAAACTGTACTGAGTGATTTCTCAAACCCTGTGTGTGTCTGTGTGCGTGTGTGTGTCTGATAGTATGTTTTAATAAAATGTTTAAACATTTACATTTGGCCTTTTATGAGTCGGAAATGTTAACTTGAAGATGTCCAACTTCAAGTATACTAACCTGGGTCTTATTTTTTCCCTTTTCTTTTAACAGCTTGATTAGAATCAGTCTCAAAGGCTGGCACATGCTTGTGAACTTATGCTTTCATATTTTTCTGACATGTGTGATCTTTGTGGGAGGAGTAACTCAAACTAGAAATGCCAGCGTCTGCCAAGCAGTAAGTCAAAGTAAAAAACTGAAATGAAAAAAAATTGCTATTAGAAATTTCATGTTTCATTAACTATAAAAGGAAAATTGTTTCTTTAAAGCTTTTTTCTTTAGCTAATTAAAGTCAAACTGTATGTCACTTAAACAGTTTACCAGTATACTTCAAATTCTGAATTATCATTTCACAACTGAATATATGACTTATGGAGCTTGTCATTTTATCTTGGGGAATTTTGTGCTACTTGTAATGCCTGTTATAATGCCAAACATTTAATTAAAAAAATTTATAAAATCCTGACTATGATTGAAAGAGCAGTGACATTTTCCGACAGTAGGATTTTAAAAATTATTTTATCTATTTATGAAAATAATAGGAATTAGAAAAAATTTTAACTGTAAGATACAAAAATGAGAAACTTTTTACATGTGGTACATATAAAGAATTTAAAAATATAATCAACTCTTAATTTCAAATAAATTATTACACATGTAGCCTTAGTAAACAGTATTTTTGCAGTGTAAGTATAAAAAATCAGAACTTTAATATGTGAATAGGAAATATGTAAAATTTTATTTATTTGCATACTGTTTTCTGTGTACATGATGGCAAGCAGTGTCACAGAGTATTGAGTTCAGACTGCCTAGATTTGGATCTCAGCTCTAGTTTCCAGTGTTTCTGTGGTCAATTTATTTAACTTTTTTTGATTGCAGAAAAGCACATAATGAGATCTACCCTCTTAACAAATTTTTAAGTGTGTAGTACAGTTATTAACTATAAGGACAGTGTTGTACAGCAGATCTTTAGAACTTTTTCATCTTGCATGACTGAAACTATACCCACAGCTCAGCAACCTTCAATTTCCCTCTCCCCTCAGCTCCTGGCAGCCACCGTTCTACTTCCTGTCTCTGTGAGCTTGACTATGTCAATACCGCATATAAGTGGAATGATGCAGTATTTTTCCTTCTGTGACTGCCTTATTTCATTTAGCATAATGTCCTCAAGGTTCATCCATGTTGTAGTATGCGACAGGATTTCCTTCTTTTTTATGGATGAGTAAATATTCCATTCTGTGTATACATCACATTTTCTTTATCTATCGATAGACATTTAGATTGTTTCCAACTCTTGGATGTTGTGAGTAACACTGCAGTGAACACAGGAATACAATTATCTTTTCTAGATCCCGATTTCAGTATGTAACATTTCTGTGTCTCAGTTTTCTCACCTGTAAATTGGGAATAATAATCGAGTTGTTGTCAGATGATGTGTTTATTTATATTAAAAAAGCTGAAGTAATTTACAGGTAAATTATTTGAAAAAAATAGGAAAGTTTAGCAAAAGTGAATGTAGTTTAACATACAAAAGTTTGCTGCTAGTATGCAGAAATGCAACTGTGGGAAAACAATGAGAAGGTATCGTTTATATAGTATCAAAAAATATCACGTACTTAGAAATAATAAAAAATGTTCAAGATTTGCAGGTAAAAATTAATTATATATTAAAGAAGACCTAAATAAATGGAAAGATACACTAGGTCCAAGAATAGGAAGAGTGAAAATCAGAAAGGTGGCAGTTCCTCCTAAATTAACCTATAGATAAGAAGAGAATTTTTCATGAAACTCAGTAAAATGGTCTTTGAATTTATATGAAAGTAAAGAAGAACCAAAGATACCTAGGACACTTCTGAAAAATAGTAGAGTAGGAAGACTTCTAATGATCCAAACTTTTGAGGCTGTTGTAGTTAAAACTGTAACGTTTAGTGTAGGGATGGATAAATTGACCAACACAGAAGAGCAAGCTTGGAAGCAGACCCACGCAGAGCTTTGGTATAAGACAGAGGTTACTTGCCTCATCAGTTGGGTAAAGACAGACCCCACTGTACAGTTAAGGGAGCTGGGGAAATCCATTTGGAAAAAGATTAAAATGGATCTATACTTCAAGCCATTTTTAAAAAGTCAACTTTGGGTAGATTAAAAACTTACAAGTCCAAACCAAAGAGTTAACATTTATATTAGAAAATAGCATAATCCTTGGGATAAGGAGGGATTTCTTAAATATGACTAGAAAGGACATACATTGAACTAAAATAAAAATAAGATCTTTTTGAAAAATTAAGATTCCTAAGGAAAGTGAAAAGACAAGTTTCAGATTAGAAGAAGCTATTCCCAATACATAACCACGGACAGAGCATTAGAATAAAAAATATATATATATGTTAAAAACTGTAATCAGTGAGAATGCCACACACAGCCCCGTAGGAAAAGTGGCGAGAGTGACAGACAGCAGAGTAAACACAGGGCCAGGGTACGCCTGAAGAGATGTTCCATGGCATTGGTGGTCACGGAGATGCAAATTCAGATAGCTACCATACTATGCATTTTCTGTCAGAAAAATTAAGCCTGACAATGCCAAGTATTGAAGAACATGTGGATCCACATGTTTTATACATGGTGGGAATGTAAGTGGATGACTCCGGGAGGCTTTACCTTCTAAGGGTAAGCATTCACACACCCTGGACCCCCAGTCCCACTCCTGGGCTCAGAGTGAGCTGACACACGTGGAACAGGCGTGTGCCTGTGAATATTCATAGCAGCACTCTACGCAGTAGCAGAAACCTGGAAGCAGCCCCAGTGCCAATCACTGAGAGGGTGAATGAATAAACGGTGATATTACACAAGAGTCAAAATTAATGAATTACAACCAGGCATAGCAATGTGAGTCAGTCTCAGGAATATAAGTGAAAAATTAAGTCCCGTAAGTGACATTCACCCTGATATCTTTTTTTTTAATAAAGGTAAATGTAACTAAAATGAAACAGCACACTTTTAATGAAAATATATAAGTGCAACAAAACTGTATAAAAAAGGAAAACAAAGGAATGATAAACACAGGATACAGGGCGAATGATTACCTTGGGTAAAGGGGACCATATGGTTTGATACAGGTTTTTGACAAGATCTTACTTTTTGTCTTATTGAAAGATTCTTGGACACCTATTATTAGCAATAGCTAATGAAATAACTAAATGAAGGCAGGCTGTGCTTTTGTGCTTGGCCCAATCATTAGAATGGTCATTAACCTAAGGCTGATGATTAATCCAATATTGTATTCATGAGATCCAATTGAAAGTGTGTGTGCACATGCGCCCATAAGATTTGTTGACAGGATTAAATGACTCAGGAGTGCCTGGCATACAGTAAATGCTCAGTTAGATGCTAGCTATTACTACTATTGTTATTGATATAATTACCTCTTACCTGTGCAGAATATTTCCCTGTTTCAGGCCATTACTATACACCTGAAAACAAATTTGTTAGGGAGGCTATGAGAAGTTAGGTAACGGATCTCGGATCAACTTAATACGTGTACAAAAAACAGTGCTTCACTTTTCTCAGTCTTTCTCCCCTTCTTTACCTGGCCCACTCCCACTTACTTTGTAGGTCTCAGTTTACTGTCACTGTTTCAGAGATGCAGTCCCTCCACCCCCCTCCCCTCATTATCCTCTGGTGCTTATTAAAATTCCATGGTGCCTACAAAACTTTGTGATTGACTGTCGTTTACCTATTTGTTGTCTCTGGACTCAGCTCTACAGGAGCAGGAATTATATTGATTTGATTCACCAGTGTTTATCCAAGAATCAGTGTAAGACCTGACGCGTAGTAGGTGCTCAGCAGATATTGGATAAATCAACAAAAAAGGCCTCTGTTTGCTAATAGTAGAAATCATTCAACCTGGAGCTATTTCGAGCATGAACAATTAGGAGTGTATTCAGCACACAGTGGTAGTAATAGTCTCAATTCTATCTAAAAAATATTCATTGATTTCTTGGAATAGACACATAAATTTATTTCACTGAGGAAATGAACAGAAAGAGGCCATAGTAAAGATGACTGCCTTTCATCATCCTGAATGGTATTTTATACCATTTCTAGAATGAAAAGAACAGGAATTGCACTGAGTTATTAGAGTCTCAATAACAAATGTCTGTTAGTTAAAGATTTACCCAGAAAAGCTAGGGTGGGGGATGGGAAGGTTTTATATGTTGTTTTCTTCTGTTCTTTTTTTTTTTTTTTTTAACAATGTTCTTTCCTTCCTCTATGAAAGACATAACATCATTCTTGTTATTTCTGACCCAGACATGACTTACTTCACTTTGTTATTCTAGTACTTAATTCAGTTAGTAGCCCGCTGTGTCTGCCAGAACGACCCGTATGACTGGTTACTTAACCTAGCAGGGGCTTCACGTTTCTTGGGCTCTTCTTCCATCTCTAAAACTGAACCCTAAAGTGTCCACCTTTCACAGGCAGTTTCTGTATGTGCACATGATCGGTGTAGATTTGGCTTATCTCCCTTTTAGAGCTCACATATTTTATGAACAGTGTGCACAGGTTCTAATACAGTTTCCTCCCCGAAGTGATTGGTGGAGGTTATTAAATGCCCCACCAGCCAGGTACTTCCCATTCTGGTTCTTTTGTCATCTGTTCTGGGTGGTGCCGTGGGCGCACTCTATAGCCTTGAACTCTCTTTTTGCAAGAGGAGCCAAAGGAGAACGGAGAAGTGGAGTGGTAGAGTAGAAGGGGCTGTTGACTCAAGGTGGGAAAGGATCTGGGTTCGGGGTCGTGCTGTGCTGCCGAATAACCGCTTGAGCGTTAATTTTCTGGTCCTTGGTTTCCTTAGCTATGCAGTGAAAGGATTTGGCTGGATCTTATTTAAGTTACCTTGTTGCTCTCCCACTTCATGATTTAATCTATTAAATATCGTGCCCGCTGACCTTCTCAGGTGTTCTCTGATGTCTTTTATCCAGAGGACCGCTGCAGTGGCATGTGAGATGCATTGGGAAAGATTCAACCCATGGATATTAAGAGCTTTCTACTTGCCAGCTACTGCAAGTGTGTTATCTTAAATTTCATATTAACCCTAGGAAGTATTTCTTATTCACAGATTTTATTAGTACAGAAATTGAGTCTTAGAGAATTGAAAAAACTTGCCCCAAGTCACTAGGGCCTTTGGGTGGCAGAGGCCTGATTCAAACGACAGTCTCTTTGACTCTGTGTGTCCTGTCCCCCACCCCACCCCAATAACTGTGCTTGCCTATTTAGAGAGGACCCGCAGAGTAGAGGGGTCTACTGTGAGTTGCAGCCCTGCCAGTGACCATGTGACCTCTGGTGGATGATTTAACTTCTTTCAGCCTCAGTCTCCTTGTCTGTAACACCAAATGAATGGTGATGCTAAGAGGATAAAATAGAAGCATGTGCAAAATTGTCTGATACCTTCTGGGATACATAGCAGGCATTCAAAAGTGGAAGCTCTTAATTTTTATATATATTCGTATCTGACTGAGTATTAAAGATCATTTTTTGCACACTTGCTGTGCATGCTGCACTATTGTAGTTTTATTGGTGGTTAAAAATCCAATTGTTACAATGTCTGGTCTCTGGTATGTGAGCAGTGTATGGTTAGGTAACATGTATATATAAAGTGCAACTGTTGAGGATAAGTATTTTGTGTCCATTTTGCAACTTTGGATATTGATGTCCTGAGGTAAGGTGACTTTCTTAAGTTCTAATCTGTTGCATTTAATGAATCATTTACATGCCCTAATGAATTAGATTATTTATTTCCAAACTGTTTACAAATTTCCCACATGTATTTCTTGTTTATTTGGAAGAAATTGTGACAGTGAGGTTATATTTCAAGTATAGCCCAAGTGTCTGATGGAGAATAAAATAAGAAGCACCTCCCTCCTTTCAAAAGATAGGAATGCCCTCGCTGCTAGATCTCAGTGCCTACTTTATTCTGGTTCTTGTGGAATATTCGGTGATTTGTTTATGTGACTGTTAGCAGGTGACATCAGACTCCTGAAATTCCACTATTGGTAATAATTGTTTAACTAGAAGACTTCAGTGTCTTTCAGGTGTGAAAATTTCTCTGTGTATTTTGAAATGCCATAAGAAACACTTCAAAATCTAAAGGTTGAGTTGTACCTCTTAGATCTAAAACAAGAAAATTCTCCATCTTGCACCTCCTATGTTGAAAGTATTTTTAACTTCTGTTTTTAAACTTATTTACAGCCCTGTCTCATTCTTTTGACCTCTGCGTCAGAGAAAACTCTAGCAACAGTAGAGTATACCATTTTGAGTCAATATCAGTGATTTGTTTTGAATGTTTGGTTTCTATGCACCAAATCCAAGTATGCTATTTTTATTTACAATATTTCGTGTGACTCCAGATAGCTCAAAGGGTTATTTTATGCTATTTGTTCCTACTTATATCTGTAAATTTTGCTTTTCTAGTGCGGTCAGTAAAACTAACGAGAACCAAGGAGCCACTTTTCTTCTTAATAAGAAGATACTCTGACGGCTCTGGTTTGGCCGGGCTGGATCCACTCTCCTAGCCCTTCCAGTCATTAAGAGGACAGGGACTGCCCTGGGCAGTGACCACCCTAGTATTTTGCCCTGCAAAATAATACCTGAGCTTCTATGTCACCACGTTTAACTGCAGATTGGTTCTCATTAATATGAGCCTTAGGCAGCAGTCTGAATGTTTCTGTTACTGACCTAGGTTTGATAATGTCAATCAATTTGATTTTCTTGAAATTGGAGAGTCATCCTTTAAAAACAATTTTTTTTTTCCCCTTGGAGCTTTTCATTAATAGGATTTTACCTGTAATCATTGTATAAGAAGAAAGAATCAAAAAGATAGTAAGTAGTTAGATAAGAAAGCTGAACTATGTCCTTTCTGCTTCAATGACCCATGTATTTATTGTTCTTAAAACAGATTTTAAACCTCTCTTAGCCCCATACATATCTTCATCGAGAATTTTATCTTTAACTGGTGTTGCTTCAAACACAGGTTACATGATCAGCATACCCCCCATCACCCCTCTGGGAAGAAACTTGGTGTCATCATTTACGTATATTTCAGTTATCCATCATTTATCAAGCGCTAATTATGTCTCAGGTCTTGTGCCCATTCAATCCCTACAAAAACCCCTAGAGATGGTTATTGATAATCCTTCCACTGTTCAAATAAGGAACATTAATTTAGGAAAGGTTGACATTATTCTCTTAAAACCATACTCCTAATAAGTAATAATAAAAATATTGCCGTATTTTTAATTGCTTATCAGGGACCAGGCGATGTGCTAAATGCTTTATATAGACTGTCCTTTTCAAAGCCTCACGGTAGTTTTATATTATTCTCAGTTTACAAATGAGGAAAACAATGCGTGAGATGTTATGCAAGCTTGCTAAGGTGTCACAAGGGGTGGATTCTTGTTTTAAAACCAGGCAAACTTGTTGATTTCAGAGCTCACTCACTTAAAATAATCAATCTGTTATATTGCTCGCTTACCATTTTGATATATAAAAGCTCTGAATTAGAACTACTTAGGTCTCTGACTCTGTGTGCTGTGACTTTCACCCTCTAGTTACCCTTGACTTCTATATTCCTCCTTAAAACGGGCTTTAGGAACTCAACTCTAATTTATAACATAGCATCTACGAGTAACACGCCTTTAGCTTATTGTTTTCCAGGAGCGAATTCCGTGATATATTTAGAGTCATCTTGGGTATAAGTTGTAGTCTGTGGGCCTCCTAGATCCAGCTGTTGATTTGATCCTCTATTATACGTCTGTTAGAGTGCTTTCTTTGTTTCATCAGCAGGCGAAGGAATTGATCATTAGAATACACCTTCATACTGTTTTTGAGTCAGATTTTCAAAAGAAACTTACCAGTCTTTTTGATAAAGCTTACTGGCAGCTACTGTACTTTATGATTGTAAAGGAGAATTTTGTTTGTTTTAGTTCATGTATTCTTCAATCTTCTTTCTAGGTTGGAATAATTCTTCATTATTCCACCCTTGCTACAGTTCTCTGGGTGGGAGTGACAGCTCGAAATATCTACAAACAAGTCACTAGAAAAGCTAAAAGATGCCAGGATCCTGATGAGTTGCCACCTCCACCAAGACCAATGCTCAGGTATCTAATATCTTTGTGTACTGTTTTATGTTAAATGTCCATTACATCTTAAATTTAATGAAGCATGGTCATAACAAAAAATTGCTCAGTGAATTTTGGAAAGTAAAAAAAATGGACTTGTAAGCAGCCTTGCAACTGGGAGTGCTTTGTGAAGTTATGTATCCCACGTGTATTCGTTGAAGCAGTGATAACAAGCAACCTCTCCTAGAGAAAAGTTAGTTAAGAATGATCCCTGGGCCGTATCAATGGGCCATAGCAGATACAGGGAAGAATTGAAAGAGAACATTGAAGATTCGGGGGAGAGCGGTTCTGTGGGCAGGAAGGGGCAGCAGGAGTGCTGGGCCACGGTCAGATTGCAGGATGTGATTTGACACCCTTGTCAGTGGTATTAAAGGAACTGAGGGATGGCGTTTGGCCAAGAGATGGGAATCCTACCTATCCTCATGCAGCTTTCTGTTAGGTTTCTGTTAGGTTTCCTTTCTGTTAGGTGATTAAAAACAAAAAGGCAGCTTGGGCTGCAAAGCCTGTGCAGTCCCCAGTGGCCTGCAGGTACCCCCTTTGCTTTAGACAGTGCAGGCTCACCCTTTAGGATGCTCTCCTTCCCGCATGTCCTTGAGCTTAAAGAAACCCCAGCATCCCGGCTACCTGGCGGGTGGATGTGGGGCTTGCCTTGAGTCTGCTGGCCCCAGAGAGGGCGGTTTCAGTAGCATGGTAGGTGGAAGGAGCCTCATCTCACAGTAAGGTGACAAAGGTCAGGCACTTGATGGTGCTATTGTTTCCAGGGGTTTGTCACCAAAGGGAGCAAGAAAGAAGTTGGTGGTTGAGGGAAAGTTTTAGAAGATGGGGAAAACGTGAATAGACTTATAGGCTGGAAGGAAAATGCAGTGGAGAAGAAGATTTAAAGCTGCAAAATAAGGGTTATTTGAAAACAGGCAGCCCCAGAGTTGGGTGGGGAAGGAGTGGCAGAGAGGAATGTGGAGCCCGAGATAAATTTGGGTGAACTGATGCCTTCTTTTCAGGTAAGAAGCAGCTATGAATTAGTATAGCAGGAAGAAGGGCAGGGTCACGGACGTTGGCCTGCCTCTAATCTGTGAAGTAGAAGACAGGGTTATAGTTTTATAGGGTAATTAGCTGTCTTTTTCAGCAATGATATCATATTAAAGGATTTTAGTACCTGTGAGAATGACTAAGAAAAAATGTATGGAAAATGTGTTACGAATATTGCCTTTATCCAGCCAATTAGCATTTGGACTGTGTCTTTGGACCTGGCAAATGCAGAATTAAGATTGGCTGTACCCAGGGGTAGCTAGCCGGGGCAGGACGTTCCCTGTTCTCTTTTCAGAGAACTCAAAGGAGCTGCACCTCCCCGCAAAAAGTTGTTCTTTGTAGGACCAGCCACTCTGTCTCCCTCATTTCTTCCTGCACCAGCTAGTCTGTGGGAAAGGGGTCAGGAAGGGCCTGAGTGCTGCAGGACGTTGCTGGGATCCAGGTATCTTCCTTGTCCCAATCTCAGTTGACTGAAGGTAAGCATACACAGCAGTAGAACATCCTGGAATATGCAGGTTTAGCCGGACATGAATAAATAAATAACGTCATTACATATTTAGTCTGAACTGTGGCACAGTAAGATCTTAAAGTCCGTTATGTAGTGGACTAACTTTCTGCTTCATCAGCTGAATCTAAAAGAAGCCCCATTCCCCCAAAAGAAAAAAGTATAAACTAAAGCCCTACCTGTAGTAGCTTACTGTTACTTTGCCTGTCCACAGGGTGGCAGAAGCTGATCAGCTTTCCTTAACTCAGAAAACTTACGCTTTCTTTAAAAAAAGAAATCCAAAATAAATAAAAACTTTAAAAAGTGTTATTGTTAACAAACCAGCCTTTAAATGTCAACCTTCAATGCATTATTGGAATAGTAATGAATCTTGAAGGAATAACTTCTGCAGTACTGAGATACTGTGATGTGTCCACCTTAATAAATTGGATTGATGTGCTGTTATTTCCATCACTGCCCTTTCTAGGTTTTACCTGATCGGTGGCGGGATACCCGTTATAGTTTGTGGCATAACAGCAGCAGCAAACATCAAGAATTACGGTAGTCGGCCAAATGCGCCCTAGTGAGTATTTAGTGTTCTCTGTGTACCTGAGTCGATTGCCTTTCTTCTGTTGCCTAAGCACTAAAGTTTACTGCAGTTTCTTAAACACTTTGTTGACATATGTAGCATCTGAGCTGGTTCACCATTTTCTTTCCTAGCTGCTGGATGGCATGGGAACCCTCCTTGGGAGCCTTCTACGGGCCTGCCAGCTTCATCACTTTTGTAAACTGTATGTACTTTCTAAGCATATTTATTCAGTTGAAAAGACACCCCGAGCGCAAATACGAGCTGAAGGAACCCAGTGAGGAGCAGCAGAGGCTGGCAGCCAACGAAAATGGCGAAGTAAATCATCAGGATTCCCTGTCTCTCTCCCTCATTTCGACGTCAGCCCTGGAAAATGAGCATACTTTCCATTCTCAACTTTTGGGAGCCAGCCTTACCTTGCTCTTGTATGTCGCTTTGTGGATGTTTGGGGCCTTGGCTGTTTCTTTGTATTACCCTTTAGACTTGGTTTTTAGCTTCTTTTTTGGAGCCACGTGTTTGAGCCTCAGTGCGTTTATCGTGGTTCACCATTGTGTCAACAGGGAGGACGTCCGGCTCGCGTGGATCATGACTTGCTGCCCGGGCCGGAGCGCGTACTCGGTCCAGGTCAACGTGCAGCCCCCCAGCTCCAGTGGGCCGAGCAGGGAGGCCCCCAAGTGCACCAACAGCAGCACAGAATCTTCGTGCACAAACAAGAGTGCATCGAGCTTCAAAAACTCCTCCCAGGGCTGCAAATTAACAAACTTGCAGGCTGCTGCAGCTCAGTGCCATAGCAACTCTCTACCTTTGAACGCCACACCTCAGCTTGACAATAGTCTGACAGAGCATTCGATGGACAATGATATTAAAATGCATGTGGCGCCTTTAGAAGTTCCATTTCGAACAAACGTACACCCAAGCCGCCATCATAAAAACAGAAGTAAAGGGCACCGGGCCAGCAGACTCACAGTCCTAAGAGAATATGCCTATGACGTCCCCACGAGCGTGGAAGGCAGCGTGCAGAATGGCCTGTCGAAAAGCCGGCCGGGCAGTAATGAAGGACACTCTCGGAGCCGAAGGGCTTACTTAGCCTACAGAGAGAGACAGTACAACCCTCCCCAACAAGATAGCAGTGATGCTTGTAGCACACTTCCCAAAAGCAGCAGGAATTTTGAAAAGCCCGTTTCAACTAGTAGTAAAAAAGATGCATTAAGGAAGCCAACTGTAGTTGAACTTGAAAGTCAGCAGAAGTCTTATGGCCTCAACTTGGCCATTCAGAACGGACCAATCAAAAGCACTGGGCAGGATGGACCCTTGCTGGGTATGGATAGCACTGGCAATGTGAGGACTGGATTATGGAAACACGAAACTACTGTGTAGCATTGGTGGGCTTCCTGGGCAGAAATCCATATAAACTGTGATACTCACATTCCTTTAAGCTATGAACATGTAAAAACCGACTGTTTACAGCCAACTTAGGGATTCAAAAGAATTTTGAATAAACTTGTAAGTTTTGGATTTTATGTATTTTATATCCCCCACGTGTTGCTTTTTTATGAATTTTGAAAAAAAAAAAAACCCTCTAAAAAAAAAAAACTCTCTAAAAACCCTCTGGTGCTTGTTTTAGTTGTCAGAGCACCAGCAGGACATTTTGGGAATCTGAAATGTAATTTTCTTGGGATCTGTAATATCTACTTAACATTTCAGGCTTGTATGTAATACAATAAATAGGTGTTTGTCATTGTGTCAATCTTATATTTTTACATTTCAGGAGCATTTAGTGCTATTTGAATGAAGTTTGTGCATTGGGATAGTTTAATGAGAATTATACATGTATCAGTTATCAGAGTTTTACATGATTAGCTCCACTGATGGCATATAAATCAAAGAGCTTTTGGATTGTTGTATTTTATAAATACAGTTTTTTAAATGCTACAAGTTTTTTTTTTTTTAATCTCACAGAATTTTTTTTGAAAATGGAGATGCCTGAAAAGCTTTTCCTAAATTGCATTACTTTTGCCCATCTTATTAATACTATTTTTGATTTTTTGTGGCTTTTCAGTGGTTTATATTTGGGTTTACTTATTCTTTTTTTTTCCCCCAGCACGTTATTTCTGTTTTAATTGAAATATAATTGACTTATTATATTAGTTTCAGGTGTACCACATAGTGATTTGTTTGATATTTTTATACTTTATGAAGATAGTAATCACCATGGTAAGTCTAGTTACCATCCGTCATTATACAAAGTTCTTAAAATATTTATGACTCTGTTCCCTATGCTGTACGTTGCATCCCCATGACTTAATTATTTTATAACTGGAAGTTTGCCTCTTCATCCCCTTCCCATATATGAACGTAAATGAAGAGGTGTCATACAAGGTTCACGTTCACTTATTTTGGATTCTTCAATATTGGCTCCTATCTGTTGGCTGTTACTTTGTTCTTAAACAGATAAAGTTCCTCAGGTTCATGCTAAAGTTCTAATTTTTAAATTCCACTCTAAGGGCAAAAACAGGTCTGATGCAAAAGTTATCGTTGGTCAATGATGCACTGCAGTCCTTATCTATCTCCTGTCTCCAGGCTTACTGGGGTCCTTTCTGGGAAAGTTAGATCGGGTCTGCCCTGGCTCCTTTGTGCATTCGCTTCTCACCGATATGCAAGTCAACGCCTGAAAAGATTGGCAGAGCTTAGATCTGTTTTTGGCAGTAGTCTCAAGGTTTGAATCAGATCAGATTCAAAATATATATCCAAGAAATGCTAAAGTCAAACTTGATAAACCTCAAAATCTGAGCAATTTACTGCTTACTTAGAGTAATTCTCAGAGATGATACCAGGCGATCACACATTATAGTGTAAGTGTTCACTTTTCATTGGGTTACTGCATTAGAAATTATTTTGCTTCACAATAATAAAACTGGTGGTTCTAGTTAAGCCTTTTGTTAGGTGTTGTTTTAAAGGCATTCTTTTTGGTGGAGGAAACAAGACAATTAAGTAGATAGATCTGGCACCTGTACATTTAACTACCGCCTGGCCTAGGGTCTCCAGGTAAGTTGATATATATGTGCAGGATGATGTTTAGAAATGACCAAGACAAACTAATGAGAAATGGAGTAAATAATTCTTGTTTTTAATTGTTATTGTTATTTAAATTTTGCTCTGTTATTTTGCAGTACATCATTCCAATGTTTAATCTGTTTCTTTGACCCATAGGTCAAATAGAAAAAGGACTTTGTTCTTCTGCTTTTTCCTACTTCCACAGGAAGTGAGGGCTTTGTCTTCTTGGAAATGTTCACCCTTCAGTAAGCATTTATTAATTTAAACAGAGCTTCTTGTAGGTAACAGAAGGAAAAGAAGCCTGGGACTGGTAGAGTTGGGGATTGGAAAGAAATCAAATATTTGGAATAAAATGAAGATTCCGCTAAAAATATTCGGAGTGTTTTGATATACAAAGCATAGTTGATGAGTGATGACTTGATGCATTATATTCTTAGCATTTGAATTGAAATTTGATGTTTGTGAATAAGAAGTGAATAAAACATTGCATCCTTCCCATATTTGTCTTTTATAATCTATGGCTTGTTGCTAGTTGAGGTTTCTCTGTTTTTCATAGAATCATAAACTCTTAAGATATGTTTCAGTTTTCTTAAAAATCGGTTCATTCATTTTCCTCATTTTAAATTTTCAGCAACTGAGGCTCAAAGAGTTTCTTACCTGCTGAAGTACCAGCAGGTTATGCCACGTCCAGGACCAGGTCCATGTTCTCTGATGCCACGGCCGCTGTGCTTTGATTGCTTCTCTGAAGGCAAGCACCCGTGCTCTTCACAGTGTCTATTATGTATAATTTTACTAAACTTTATTCTCATCCTGGTTATTTTGAGTTTTGTTTTAAATTTCATTTATTTATTTATTTTTGGCTGCGTTGGGTCTTTGTTGCTGCACGCGGGCTTTCTCCAGTTGCGGAGATCAGGGGCCACTCTTTGATGAGTGTGCCAGCCTCCCATTGGCGGTGGCTTCTCTCGTTGCGGAGCACGGGCTCTAGGCGCACAGGCTTCAGCAGTTGTGGCACGCGGGCTCAGTAGTTGTGGTACGTGGCCTCCAGAGAGCAGGCTCAGTAGTTGTGGCTCACGGGCCCAGTTGCTCCGTGGCTTGTGGGATCTTCCCAGACCAGGGATCCAACCCATGTTCCCTGCATTGGCAGGCGGACTCCTAACCACTGTGCCACTAGGGAAGTCCCTATTTTGAGTTTTAATTTCATAATGAGATATAATTGGTCATATTCTACTTAAGGAAACACACATGATTTATTCCATGAAAGTTTTTCTTTAAATCAAGCTGTTATATACTATGCAATGTGTGTACTATGCACACTTTATATATATATATAATGATGTTATATGCTAATCTATTTTTAGGTAACAATTAGAAATTAGGTTTGTGTATGAGTATTTTTTGTGATTTATATACATGTGTAAAAGTATGTTAATATTTCAGGTTGTAAATAGGTGGCAACTAATTTCTAAATCTCAGGCTATTTTGCACGTGTAACTTAATGTAACTCTACATCCATGTTCACTATTTATCTAAATTGGTATAATATAAACAGATGGCAATTTATGTGTAGATGCTAAGGTTTAGATTGTGTTTATTATTGAGAAGTAACAATGTTAAAACCTTTAGGCCTGTGTATTTCAGGCATTGAGTTCAAATACCCAAACTGAAGTTGGTTGAGACCATAAAAAATGAGGAAGTAAAAAAATTAGCTGAATGCATTTGATGCAGGAATTAAACTAAATCATCAAGTTAAGTGTTGCATACAACAGCAATCCGAAATTTAAAACAAATGTTAATTTTGTTTTTCCTTTCACATTCCCAGAATCATTCAATTACTTTAATATTCACTTCAGTGCTCTTAGCTAAGAAATGATTTGATTATTTATAACTACTTAACAATATTTCCCGAACTTAAGTCATTTTATCATTTATGCCAATTTTGCTGTATTTTCCCTAAATTTATATTAATACTGTCATATGGATCAACTCACTTGTTTTCCCACTGAAATATAAGTAGTAATAAAACCAATAGATTTATTTGTATAAATAAAGCAAACTCTTCAAGGAGAAATTTGTAACTTTATAAATTTGTTAGTAATAAAAATCTTTGACTATATATTGCTTGGTTTTAGACAAAGATGAAATAGCAATCAATAAGATTTTTTTTAAGTTTTGGTATTAATTGAATTTTCTTCCCAACCTACCTACGGGTCTCCAGTCTAGAACCATGTCTTATATTGGCCATTAGAGGCTCATAGCCAGTGGTAATACTGGAATACTGGAGGCATCAATTGAGGAACACAAGTTGAGTATTAACTTAATCACTGTAGGTTAATGAGTCCTGTCTTTCTACCTTCCCTGGTGTACCCAGCTCTGTGTGGGATGAAGTCTCAGGCAGCCTCTGGTCATAGGTTTTTTTCAGCATCTTTTCACCGTGGATGTCATTGACTCAGAGGTGGATACTGAGTGTGAACTTACAGGACCATAATATTAATATTAAGAACCCCCGGGCTTCCCTGGTGGCGCGGTGGTTGGGAGTCTGCCTGCCAATGCAGGGGACACGGGTTCGAGCCCTGGTCTGGGAGGATCCCACGTGCCACGGAGCAACTGGGCCCGTGAGCCACGATTGCTGAGCCTGCGCGTCTGGAGCCTGTGCTCCGCAGCGGGAGAGGCTGGGATGGTGAGAGGCCCGTGCACCGCGATGAGGAGTGGCCCCCGCTTGCCACAACTGGAGAGGGCCCTCGCACAGAAATGAAGACCCAACACAGCCATAAATAAATTAAATTAATTTAAAAAAAAAAAAAAAAGAACCCCCCATTTGTATAGTCAGCAGTGGACCGCTACCTTTGCTTATAGAGTTTGATGCTTAGAATTAGCTTAGAACTTGTTTAACGAAGTTTTGCTTCATTCTGTTTGAAACATGTACTGTCCTTCTGTGTCATGTATATAAAATGGTAGAAGGAAAAAGAGTTAAATTCCGTTGTATGCTGCTGCCATCTAGTTTGAGCCTATCTGATGAAGGCTTTTATTTACCAGAGTATTCTAAGTATATTCAAAAAGTTCAAAATATTTTCAGAGGGCTCTTCAGATGCAGTCCTTAATGGGGTTGTTCCAACAATATAAAGAATTCAGCTAATCATATTTTCAATTTTGCTATCATTGTGTTCATTCTGTCTTGGCATATAATATTGATGAAGTTTTGCTTGTACAGAAAAATTGAGTGTTCAGATGAGCAAATATATGCAACTTATGATTGGTTGCAAAGCCAGGTCTAGTCACGTGTACCAACTCAGGTTGAAGATTGTGTCTAGGAAGATACTCCACGTGAAAGTAATGAACTCCAGTTCTAAACAGGTATTTTTTTGTTATCAGTGTCCATTCCTTTATGAAACTGTGTAAAAACGTCAATTTGGTGGCCAACCATGGTTAACAAATTTTTACCGCTTAGTTTTTTTTTTAACTTTCATGTTGAGTCTGGGTAAACTTTTTTAAAAAGTCAACATTTTAGAGGCTTAACGCAATAAAAGTTTCTTGCTGAAGTAATAGTCTGGCATGTATGTTCCTAGCATGGCACCTGTCCCCAGGAGTTCTCACCCAGGTTTCTGCCCTTCTCTTGGTACTTCCTCAGAGGGTGGGGGATGGCATATGGGAGGGTTTTATGGATCAGGCCTGGAGATGGCATATATTTTTTCTACCCACACAGTCCATTGGCCAGAACCCAGTTGTGGCCACACCTAACTACACGGAATCCAGGAAATGTAGTCTAGGTATGTGTCCAGGAAGGAAAGGGAGATGGCTTAGTGAGCAATTAATCAGATTGTCACAGGGATAAATTCCTGGTATGTTCAACAGTGAGCTTTATTCCCACCTAGTCTTCATTACCTTTTTTAAAATCTTACTTTTAAGCACTGACCCTTTATGAGTTCCAAACAAAAATGCTAGGTTTTAGGTCAGTTTGCAAATTATGTGATGGTCAGTTTTGAAAAGAATTCAATAGAAATTCAGTATCCATTCTGCTGAACTATGTCCTTCATATTCTCATTTAAAAATGATTATATTGGAAGGCTCATTTCCTAAAGGTTAAATATATACACAGTTGTTCTGCAATCAATCCCTAGAACTTTTTGGTCTTGCAAAATGGAAACTCTATACCCATTAAACAACAACTCCCCACTCCCCGCCCCCAGCCTCTGGCTGTCATCATTCTAGTTTGTTTCCGTAAATTTGAGTACTCTACACACCTCATGTAAGTGGAGTCATACAGTATTTGTCTTTTTCTGACTGGTTTATTTCATTTAGCATTATGTCCTCAGGGTTCATTCATGTTGTAAGCATATGTCAGAATTTATTTCCTTTTTAAGGTGGCATGTATATTCCACATTTTCTTTATCCATTCATTTGCCAGTGGACATTTGGGTTGTTTCTACCTTTTGGCTTTTGTGAATAGTGCTGCTATGAAAATGAGTGTACCTCTGTACACTCTCTCTTCTAGTCCCTATTTTCAGTTCTTTTGGGTTTAGGTTCAGAAGGGAATTACTGGATCATATGGTAATTCTACTTTAAAATTTTTGAGGAACCACTGTACTGCTTTTCCTAGGGGCAGCACCATCCTACTTTCTCACCAACAGTGCACAGGGGATCCAATTTCTCCACATCCTTGCCAAGACTTTTTTTCTGGGGTTTTGTTTGTTTGTTTGTTTTTTTGGTAGTAGCTTACCTGATGGGTGTGAGGTGATATCTCATTTTGGTTTTGATTTTCATTTCACTAATGATAAGTGATATCGAGCGTCTTTTCACAGGTTTGTTGGCCATTTGTGTATCTTCTTTGGAGAAATGTCTGTTCAAATCCTTTGTCCATTTTTTAATTGAGTTATTTGTTGTTGAATTGTAGGCACTTTATCTATTCTGAATATTAACTCCTTACCAGATACGTGATTTGCAAATATTTTCTTCCATTTCATTTATTTCTTTTTAATTCTATTCATTGTGTCCTTTGACACACAGAAGTTTGTAATTTGGTGTCCAGTTTATATTTACTTTTGTTCCCTATGCTTTGGTATCATATTCAAGAAATCTTTGCCAATCCAGTGTCATAAAGCTTTTCCCCTATGTTTTCTTCGAAGAGTTTTGTAGTTTTAAGTCTTACATTTAGGTCTTTGATACATTTTATGTTAAAGTAAGGATCCAGCTTCATTCTTTTGCCTGTGGATATTCAGTTTTCCCAGCATCATTTGTTGAAGAGACAGTCCTTTCTCCATTGAATGGTCTTGCCACCCTTGTTGAAAATCATTTGACCCTGTTTCTGAGGGCTTGTTCCTGGGCTCTCTATTCTATTCTATTGATCTGTATGTCTCTCTTTATGTCATTACCACACTTTTAATTACTGTAGCTTTGTCATAAGTTTTGAGATCAGGAAGTGTGAGACTTCCAACTTTGTTTTCCTTTTTCAAGAGTGTAGTATTAGTTTGCTAGGGCTACCATAATAAAATACCACTGATTGGGTGGCTTAAACAGCACACTTTTATTTTTTCACAGTTCTGGATGCTAGAAGTCCAAGATCAAGGTATTGACAGGTTTGGTTCCTTATGAGGCCTCTCTCATTACTTTCAGATGGCCACCTTCTCTCTCTGTTCTCACATGGCCTTTCCTCTCTTTATGTACATCCCTGACGTCTCTCTAATGTATTCAAATTTCCTCTTTTAAGGACACCAGTCAGATTGGATTAGGGCCCACCCCAGTCACCTCTTTAAAGGTCCTGTCTCCAAATATGGTCACTTCTGAGCTACTGGGGGTCAGAGCTTCAACATAGGAGTTCTGGGGGACATAATAACGCACATAATGATTACTTTGGTTATTTGGGGTTATTTGAGATTCCAAATGAATTTTAGGATGGGTTTTTCTATTTCTGCAAAAAACATGTTTTGGATTTTGATAAGGGATTGAGCTAAATCTTTAGGTCTCTTTGGGTCATATTGACATTATAACATGTTTATTATAGGACATGTAGTAGTTATAGTAGTAGTTACAGTAGTATACATTTATTGAAAAAAATCCATGTATAAGTGGACCCTGCACAGTTTAAGCCTGTGTTGTGTTGTTCAAGGGTCAACTGTATTTTATTTGTTTTTGATGGTATTATAAAAGGAATTGTCTTCTTAATTTCATTGCTTGGATTGTTCATTGTTAGTGGAAACACAACTGATTTTTGTGACTTGATATTGTACCTTGTAACTCTGCTGAATTTGTCTATTCTAACAGTTTGTTTTCAATGTTAAATTTTCCTTATGTAAGATCATGTCATTTTTGAACAGAGATAATTTTATTTCTTCCTTTCCAATTTGGGTAAATTTTGTTTCTTTTTCTTGTCTAACTGCTTTGGCTAGGACTTCCAGTACTGTGTTGAATAGAAGCGATGAAAGTATCTTTGTCTTTAAAAAAATTTTTTCAAATTGTAGTATGGTTGATTTACAATATTATATTAGTTTTAGGTGTACAGTGTAGTGATACGATGTTTTTATAGTTTATACTACTTTTAAAATTATTGTAATATATTGACTGTATTCTCATACATTACATCCTGTGCTATACATTACATCCTTGTATCTTATTTTATACCTAGTAGTTGGTACCTCTTAATCCCCTTCCCCTATCTTGCCCTTCCCCCCACCCCTCTTCCCACTGGTAACCACTAGTTTGTTCTCTGTATCTGTGAGTCTGTTTCTGTTTTGCTATATTCATTTGTTTATTTTTTAGATTCCACATATAAGAGAAAACATGCAGTATTCATCTCTCTCTGTCTGACTTACTTCACTAAGCATAATACCCTCCAGATTTGACCATGTTGTTGCAAATGGTGAAATTCCATTCATTTTTATGGATGAGTGATATTCCATTATCTATCTATCTCTCTCACATTTTCTTTATCCATTCATCTGTTGATGGACACTTAGGTTGCTTCCGTATCTTGGCTATTGTAAATAATGCTGCTATGAGCACTGGGGTGCATATATCTTTTCGAATTAGTGTTTTCATCTTGTTCCTGATCTCAGAGGAAAAACTTTCAGTTTTTCACCATTGAGTGTGATGTTAGTTGTGGGCTTTTCGTATATGGTTTTTGTTATGTTGAAGTAGTTTTCTTTTATTCCTAGTTTGTTGAATGCTTTTGTTATGAAAGGGTACTAAATTTTATCAGTGCTTTTCCTGCATCAGTTGAGGTGCTCATGGGTTTTTTTTCCCCTTTATTTTGTAAATGTGGTATAGTACATTGATTGACTTTCATGTATTGAATCATCCTTTCACTCCAGGAATAAATCCTACTTGATCATGGTATATAATCCTTTTAATGTGCTGTTGAATTTTTTTTTTGCTATTATTTTATTGAGGATTTTTACACTCATAGTCCTCTAGTATTTCATCTTTTGATATGACGTTAGAGTTAGGTGTTTTGTAAATAGCTTTTATGATATTAAGAAAGTTTTCTTTTTTACCATGAGTTAGCTGAGTTTTACCTCAGCTGAATTAGCTGAGTTTTACCTCAGCTGAATTAGCTGAGTTTTACCATGAATGAGATTTGGATTTTATCAAGTGCCTTTTCAATATTTGTTGAAATGTTTGAATGGTTTTCTCCTTTATTCTGATATTATAGTCAAGTACACTGACTGAATTTTGAATGTTAAACCACCCCTGCATTTCTGGAATAAATACTATTTGATCATAAAACATTATCCTTTCAATACATTACTGGGTTTTATTTGCATATGCATTTTTAGATTTTTGCATTTATGTTTATTAGAGAAATTGGTCCATAATTTTCTTTTAATAATCCTTACTAGGTTTTAGATTAATATTATACCAGCCTCTTAAGATGAATGGTGCTACTTTAGTTATTCTCTATTCTCTGAAGGAGTTTTTATAAGATTGGTATTAGTTTTACATCTTAATTTGGAAGAATTTTCAAGGAAGTTATCTGGGCATCAGTTTTCCTTTCATGGGTAGTTTTAAATTACAGATTAAATTTTCTGAAAGATACTGAGTCATTAAAGATTTTCTATATCTTCTTGTTCAGTTGTGCTAAGTCGTATAATTTTCTGAAGGTATTCTGTTCATTTCATGTAAGTTGACACACTTAATGTCATAAAGTACTTCGTAATATCCTCTCAACCTTTAAGGTATGTACTAATTTCACCTTTTTCATTCCTGATAGTGCTATTTTGTGTTTTCTCCATTTAAAAAATTCAGTATTCCTAGAGGTTTGTCACTTGTATTAACCTTTTCAGAAAATCAACTCTGGTATTGTCCATTTTATCCATTGTGTGTTTGCTTTCTACTTTCGTTGCCTTTTGCTCTTCATTATTTCCTTTTTCCCATGTTTTTTGGAGTTTGCATTGCTGTTCTTTCTCTAGCTTTTTTAATGGAGTTAATCCTTTTTTTTTTTCTGTAATATGCATTTAGAGCTGTATATTTCCCTCTGAATGTTGTTTAGAAACAATGAAGACCATAAGATTATCCATCTAAACCTTATAAACTATATATAAAAATCTTCATGTTGTTTTCTTTTTTGTTTATTTTGAAGAAAATAATACGCTATTTCTATTTACCCTAGAGTATAGTGAGAAACTACTGTACTGTTTAAAGTTTATTCATTATTTCTGTTTTTAACCTTCCCACCTAGGATCCCCTTGCCTGCTTAAATTTCATAACTACTTGTTTTGATAGTTTTTCTTCCATGCCATTAGAAATTTCTGGGTGTGAATTCTGTGGGGTACAGTTGCCTGAACGTGCTCCCATTTGAAGATACGTTGCATGGGCGTCTCCTCAGTGTAGGCAGGACACTAAGAGAATATCTTGCCGTAGAGCAATTCTAACAGTGCTTCTAAGACATTTAGATCATCTTCTCATATAGACTATTCCCCAAAATAGTTTAGCTTTACGAAAAGCTGAAGAAAACCCTATAACTTTAGAATTATTATAATCAACAACAAAAGGAAACTAAAAGACTGGTTTGAGTTAGATAAATGGATTTTTCATTACAACTTAAGCATTCCTAGCATTGAGTGCAAACTGTGTTTGATAAGTGGTTTTCATATGAGATTTCCATACATTTTACTGCCTTCAGGGTTAAACTGGCAACCTGGTACCAAGACAGGCCTGGAAGGTTTGGCAGGTTTTGTTGAGTAAAGGACTTGGCTCTTGACATTCATATAGGGACAGGACTGAAAGCCTGGTGCTTGGAGAGACAGGAGTTTGTAGCCAAGATGACCACATGAAACTGAGCCCCTCAATGTGCTACATCCACAGGAAGAAATCCTACCTACATTTAGGGACAGAGAACAGGGGAGTTTTATCAGTAATGACCTGGGCTCTGGTTTGTTGCCTCTGCAAGTTTATAGCCACATGGGTTTGGTGTTCACATTTTTATTTCTTGCATCCTTCTGTGCTTATCCCCAACCAAAGATGGTAGCCTAAAACGTGGCCTTGCTAGATGCCACTTCCACAGATGGAAGAAGCAAACATAATACAACATGGAAAGTATACACTCTCAACAACCTATGGGATTTACGTGCACAGGTCTGAGCTGTCTCTTGGGTATTCAGCATCACTCTATCCAGACACTTTTGGAATGACCTGCTATAGTTGTCTTTCTTGCGCCCCTCCATTTCATCGATACCATCTTTATGCAGTGTCACATCGGGCTGTAGTTAATTATTCCAGGAACAGGTACATGGCCCAAGCCAGGGCAGGCAGTCTCTTCCCTGGGAGTTTGAACTGAGAAGTCTCTCCTAGTCACTTGATTGATAATTTGATGACTCAGGATCCTTTGGTTGCCATATATTCTGACATGTAACCCTGCAGCCAGAGAGAATGATGCAGAAAACCAGAGGGAGTGGCAACAAAAGAGAGTCCCAAAGGCTTTTGAGTGCCTGGGTTTAGAGTTATCCTAAAGTCAGCTGCATTCCCTACCTGTGAGTTCTGTGACATACCTTCTATCACTGAATTTTTCTGCCACTGGGTCCCCTCCCACCACCTTTTTTTTTTTTTTTTAATTGAAGCTATATTTGATTTCTGTTACCTATATCCCCAGTGAGTTCAAGCGAATATACCAGTAGAGACTCCGTCTCATTTTTTGGTGTGTTCTCAAAGGTTAGACATCTTTATTTTAATGAAATGTTTGATGGAAGAAATACTCCAGATCCGACAAGTGAAAGCTGCAATTACATTTTTGGATAAACACACTAATGCATTTTCATCATTTGAGTAAAAATGCCTAAAAATAATGTGAACGTAATTTTTGGCACCATTATTTTGTGGATTTTTATAAATGAGTTTAGCCGTTACACTAATAGAAAGAATTTTAAGAATGAAAAAATACATTTCTTTAAACAAAATAGAGTATGCCAACATCATGTAGCACATTTAATATTTTTCAGGTGAGATTTGCTCTCCAGCTAAAATTGTTCTTTTTCACATGAACAGAAGATTGGTTGAGTGATAGTTCTTAATTCAAGAAGGAACAGCATAACTGACTGAAAAGCTTTTCAGAAGCAAAAATACTCTCCTAAAAATATTTTTGCATTTGACAGAATGTTGTTCCTTTAGTAATCACCTTTGAATAATGAAGTTCCTTTTGACTCATCAAATACATTATTCTGTCACAAAATAAGACATGCTTGAAGAATTTAACAATTCCTGAAGATCTACTTCATATTTCTACTTTAGGGAAATAGTTATGTACAGGATGTTAGAATGGAATGCTCCCTGCCTGAGTTTCAACTAAGGTACCAATTTGAAGTACTGACAATATCAGGATACCAAATGGACTGAAAGCATCACATGTAAATTTTACTAAAGAACTGTAAAGGAACACATTCCACAACTATATCCGTCTGACAGACATAAGGATCAAAGAAGAGGTCAGATAGGCTTTTGTGAAGAGACTGGAGAAGAGATCTTTGGAGGACCAGTTGCCATCCTTGGGCGAGGAGTGCAGTGTGCTACCTTCTTTACCTCAAGCCTAGTGGGAGGGACTTCCATGAGGAAACCCGGAAAGGCCGCTTATGTGTTCTTTGAAATCGAGGCATATTGAATTAGGGTCCAACACACACACCCCTACCTCCAAGAAATGTAGTAGACAGGATGCATAGGCAAAATAGTGGTTCCCCCCCCCAAAGATGTCTACATCCTAATCCCCGGAACCAGTGAACATGTTACCTTACGTGGCAAACAGCACTTTGCAAATGTGATGAAGGATCTTGAGATAGGGAAGTTATCCTCGATAATCCATGTGAGCCCAGTGTAATTAAAAGGATTCTTTTGAAAGGGAGGCAGGAGGGTCAGAGGAGGTGTGATGATGGAAGTAGTGAGGCACGAGCCAAGGAATGTAGGTAACCTCCAGAAGCTGGAAGAGGCAAGAAATGGTTTCTGAGCCTTCAGAAGTAACACAGTCCTACCAGCACCTTGATTTTACCCAGTGAAACTGATTTTGAACATCTGACCTCCAGAACTGTAAAATCACGAATTTGTGACAATAGGAAAGTAACGCACAGAGTGCCGCTTTGGTGACAGAGTTCAGAGAGTGCTGCTGCCGTAAGGTAGGTTAGCAGGCACAGAATATGGGGAGAAGGTTGGGTGAATATTTCCCATGGGCCAGCTGTGGACCTCACAGGAGAGAGAGACCCGGTATGGGGTTTTCATCAGATTTATCCAACAGTGCCCTCTGTAGGAGCAGGGAGGTCTCCGCAGGAAGAGTCTGGATCCATTGACTTCCTGTTAAGGAAGGAATTTCAAATGACCATGTGCATCTACCTATGTCAACAAAACTGTAGCAGAGTAGGGCCCAGAGAGCTCAAAGCCAATGTATGACAATTCCAGTTAAAATTTATCTTGTCCCTTTCCCCAAAGTGTCATTTCTGATAGAAGCTAAAGCGGCCTTCAGGTAGATGGGGGAGATAAGGAGCGGAAATGGACAAGGTGGTCTCCATGCCTTTCCTGTTGCTGCCTTGGAACTATTGTAGTTACAACAACCTAGAAGAGTGTAGAAGATTGGATACCAAAGCAGATTCACAGCTTTATTATCTTGAACTGGACTTTCTAACTACTTAATCAAGAATTGTTAATGGTATAAAGGGACTGTAGAACCTTCCAGAATTTTCTCTCAGGGAATATTTTTGTCTCTCACTGAATGAAGTATAAACAGACAATAGAGGACAAAATACAGGAACACTTATAAATTTTAGGAAAGCTTCCAAACGTGAAAAATTGGAAATAGTAGTATGAATTCCCCTCTGTAATGAACTGACTTGTGTGCCCCCTGCCCCAAATTCATATGTTGAAGCCCTAACCCCAGTGTGACTCTATGTGAAAATAGGATTTTTAGGAGGTAATTAAGGTTAAATGAGGTCATAAGGATGAAGTCCTATGATTAGGATTGTTAGACTTACAGGAAGAGAGAGCGCCATCCCTCTCTCTCTCTCTCCACATGTACACACCGAGGAAGGTCACGTGAGGACACAGTGAGAAGATGGCCACCTGCAAGCCAGGAAGAGAGCTCTCACCAGAGGTCTACCATGCTGGCACACTGATCTCAGACTTAACAGCCTCCAGACTTGTGAGAAAACATCTGTTGTTTAAGCCCCCACTACATCTGTAGTGTTTTGTTATGGCAGCCCAAGCAGATGAATACACCCTTCATCCATATCCTGTAATCAATTATCATCGACATGTCATGCTTCCTTCATCTATTTCTCTCCATTTTGTCCTCGTCCTCCTGTCTGCTCGTTCTGTGAAGACTATTTTATACCAAACCTCGACATCATATGATTTTTACTTCTAAACATCTACATCTCTGAAGAATAAAGGTGACTTACAACCTAACCATTGAGGCGTAATCATTACTATCTGTTAGGATCTCGCTTCCCAAACCCGCTGGATATGCTGGTCGTTGAAGTGAGTTGTGGGCATGTGATTTGTTTTCACTACTGAAATGAAAACAGAAGTAGCATGTATCAGGTAGCTATTACTGTGTAATAAACCACCCCAGAATGTAGCGCCTTAACAAGCATTATTTTTCACAATTTTGTGGGTTGGGTGGGAATTTCTTTTGGTTTGAGACAGCTTGGCTTATCTCTGTGGTCAGCTGGCAGCTCTGTGTGGCTGGATGGTGTAGGAAGACCTCAGTTGGGATGATTTGTTTGACCACATGTTCTTTCCTATTAGTAGACTAACTTTGGATTCTTCATAGAGTGATTGCAGAGTTCACAGAGCATTAAGAGAAAGTAACCTCCACTGTAGAAGCACTTTTTAAGCCTTTCCTTCTGACACATTTACTAATGTCCCATCCACTAAAGTAAGTCACATGGCCAAGTCCAAATTCAAGGGGTAAAGAATAGACTACCCTTCTTGATGGGAAGAGCAAGAGGGATAACGTCATATTTCAAAGGAGTGTGCGTACAAGATGGGAAGAGTTTGTGGCCATTTTTGTAATCTACAGCAGTGTGAGGCTTTTCCTGAGTGATGATTAACTGAGGGTTTTGTTTTGTATATAGTACGTGTGAAGGCTGGATAACAAATTTATAACAGCTGAGAACTGGCAGTGGAACAAAGCAAAACAGGGTTAACAGGCAAGGAAAGAAGGAATACTTTCATTGATAACATATAGAAAAACTATGTGTGCGTATATACATATATATATATACACACACATATATAGATCTGCAACTTGCTAAATTTACTTAAAAATTAAAGTAACTTTCTTGAGATTCTTTAGGTGATCATGTTGCCTACAAATAAAGACAGTTTTAATTCTAATTTGTATGTGTTTTCTTTCTCTTTCCTCATTTCTAATATTAAAGGAAAAGCATTTAGTCTTTCACTATTAAATATGAATTAGGTATAGAGTTTTTATAGATGCCCTTTATCAAGTTGAGGCTATTCCCTTCTATTCTTAAGGTGGAAATTTTGTTCATTTGTTCATTTATATTAGATTTTTCTTCTTTTCTAGCGTAAGCATTTAGAGCTATAAAATTTCTGCTTTAGCTTGTTCCCCACAATTTTTATGTTTTCTTCCCTTTTCAGTCATTTAAAAATATTTTTAAACTTTCCTCATCATTTCTTCTTTGATCATGTGTTCATTAGAAGTGTGTTGGGAGATTTTCCAGGTATCTTTATTGTTACTGATTCCTAATTGAATTCCTTTGTCATCAGAGAACACGCTTTGTAAGTCTTCAGTCTTTTCAAATTTGACTTGTTTTATACTCAGTATATAATCTATCTTTTTGAATGTTTTATGAGCATGTGTAAAGAGTGTGCATTCTACTGTTATTGGATAGAGCATTCTATAAATGTAAATTAGGTTAGTTAGATTGATGGTGGTGTTTGAGATGTCTATATTATTGATTTCTGTCTAATTGTTCTGTCACTTGCTGAGAGAGCATTATTGAAGTCTCTAGCCATAATTTTGGATTCGTCTGCTTCTTTTTTGTCATTTTATTCCTAGTGGATTTTAAACTCTGTAATTAGGTACATACAAACTTAAGATTGTTATGTCCTTTGATGAATTAATTTATTATAAAATATTTGTCTTTTTCTGATTACTTTTAAGATTTTCCTCTATCATTGGTTTTCAGAAATTGCATTATGTGTTTGGTGTGGTTTTTGTTGTGTGTATATTTCTTGGATCTCTGTGTTTATTGTTTTCATAAAATTCATAAAACCCACAGCCTTATTCCTTTGAATATTTTTCTTTGTCTTACACATAAGTTAGCCCACAATTGCCCCCAAATCATCAAAGTTCTGTTCATTTTCTATCTGTTTCCTCTCTGTTCTTCAGTTTAGATAGTTTCTGTTCTTTTCACTGGTCTTTTCTTCCAAAGTGTCTAATCTCTCTTAAACTCATCCATTGGATTATTTATTTCAGATATTGTATATTTTATCTCCAGGATTTAATTTGCTTCTTCTTTGTATTTTTCATTATGTGTATGTTTTTCTTTAAAATATTGAATGTATTTATAATACCTCTTCTAAGTCCCTGTTTGTAATTCCATCATATAACTCATTTCTAATTATCATCTATTGACTGCTTTTCTTCATAGTTATTGGGCCACATTTTTCAGCTTCTCAGTCTATTAATTTTAACTGAAGGCTGTGAACTGTGATTCTTTGCCGTTGAGTGTTTGCTGCTTCTGTCTTAAGGCAGTTAAATTACTTGTGGGTTTGTCTGATTCTTTAGAGGCTTGTTTGTAAGGGCTTGTCTAGTGTAGCCTTCACTGTAAGGCTGTTATACCCCTACCACTTAGCAGTGACACTCTCAGGTCTCTACTTTCAGTGGGCAAAGAGGCCTGTCCACCCTGGCTGGGTACATTCAAACATCTCTCAGCCCTACTTAAGCTCTGATTGTTTCTCAGTTGTTCTTTCCTGATTTTGTGAAATTTCACCCTATGAGTGCACAACTGAGTATTCAGTTGTAGGCTGGAGCAGATTCCTATGCAGATTCCTGGTGCTTTTTCTTTGTATAGCTCCCTCCTCTCTGGTTCTTTACCACAAATTCCAACCACATGGGCTTCCCTGAATTCCAGTCTTCCCTCATGAACTCAGTGCCACTCCTAAGCTGTACTTGGGTTTTCTCTTCCAGCATGGTCTGTAATGTGCCTCCAGGCAGAAAACTGGGGTGACTGTAGTGCTCACTTTGATTGTTTTTTCCTCTCTTGGGGAATCATAGTTTTTGCTGCATGTTTTCTAATGTCCAAAAACAGTTGTTTCACATATTTTGTCCATTTTTTGTAGGTCTTTGTGATGGTGGACAAGTATGATCCCAGTTACTCTAGCATAGCTGGAAGTGAAGACCCCACTCCATTAGATTTTAAGAGAACTTTTTATGTGTTTTAAAAATTTCCTCCAGAAGTAACTAAGGTATATGAAACTACTCAACAGGCATTTCCTATTCATAAATGGAAGTCTCAGTTGCTATTAAGAATGTTTTTCAGTTAATGAGACAAAACTGTATAATGAAGTACCATTAGATTGGTTGAGGAAGCATAATTGTTGAGAATGTATGTGATTTCGCTACTTTCTTCTGAATTTGGCAAAACATTTTTTTTCTGTTGTCCACGTACCTTATAATAATGTCATTGATCTTCGTCATTTTTTAAAGGCTGAACTTGGTTATATTTTGGGCACTCATTAATTCTTGGTTTACATGGCTTTTAGAAACTTATTTTTTTGGATAAATTTGTCTAATTTGAACTGATAAAAATTTATTCTCTTTCCTTTCTTTAGCCTATTTAAAGACGCTGAGGGGACATTAATTTGGAATTATTCGTTCATTTAGAAAAATCAAAGAAAGCCTGCGAGAGGTTTGGTTTTTTTTCATCTTTAGTTTAGAAATTGCATTTTCACAGATTTGTTAATATTGGTCTTCTAATAAGTGAAAATATAAAAGACTAGAGTTTTTGGATGAAGCAAGTAGAATTAAAGGAGCCCATGTTACTGCAGATACAAAACAAATATAAATATTAAAAAGGCTAATAATATACCAGATTCTGCATTTCCTGTCATACCCATTCCTGACATCTTATACCCAATAGAAATCTCTTAATGAACTGACCATAATATTAAAGCCCACCTTCCACACTGCTGCCACTAGTATGGACGCAATCATCCAAGAACAATCAAAACCAGAACCAGAAACAAATTCAGCCAAGAGTCAGATATAGCAGTGTCCAATTGCTCAATTACTTAACCTGTGGCCCAATACAGAGAAGCTTGTCTGGAAAAATTGTGGATGTGGCCTTTGGGGTACAAAGTGAACGCAAATAATGTTCATAGGACATGCACATACTATAAACATCTGCAGATTTTTTAAAATTAATTTTTATTGGAGTATAGTTGACTTACAATGTTGTGTTAGTTTCAGGTGTACAGCAAAGTGAGACAGTTATCCATACACATATCTCCACTCTTCCTTAGATTCTTTTCCCATCTAGGCCATTGCAGAGCATTGGGCAGAGCTCCCTGTGCTACACAGCAGGTTTGAGGACTTCTTGGCCTCCACAAGCACATGCGCCAATTCCTTACAATAAATCTCTCTCTCCAGAGAGGGAGAGAGAGACATAGACATAGGTATATATCTATATCTATAATATCTATATATCTGTATCCTATTGGTCTGTTTCCCTGGAAAACCCAGAGTAATAACAAGTGCTGAACCAGTTTTGAGTATTAAGATTAGGACACCATACTAGGGAATGACAAAACACCAAGACAGAAGGACCTGGGATTGCCATATGATCTTGTGGAGTAGAGACTCCTGTGTACCCTGGACCACTTGCCACCTGAACTGTTATACGACAGAGTAGGAAACTTCTGTCTTGTTGAAGCCATCGTGTTTGCTTCTTTGTTAGAGCTGCTTAGCTTATGCTCCACCACTGTGCCAAGAGTCAACCTGGGTACATTTGTCCCTCTTCAGGTTAGAACCTTTCTTCCTTTAAGTCCTGTGTCTTTGACTACGAAAATTGGGAAATTAGACTAGGTATGTGTCCGTGGCCTCTTTGCACAACTCTGTAACCCATCTGGACAGCTGTAATAAACTTGTAAAGAAATCCATGATGTGTTCACTCAGTTTGTAATTGTAATTCATTGTAATTTTTGATTCACAGTTTCTCTTCATTTGAAATATATTGCAAACTTTCAGTTTATATGCATTCGTGGAATAGGGCCACAGTGTAAGTATCCTAAATTCAATTCAACCAGGGTTAATTTGGTACCTAAAATATGCCAGGCATGCAGTTGGTCCTATTTGGGACACAAAGCATTATAAATAATGCTGTCATCCTCATAGGGAGTTATTATTTTAATGAGGGAGAAAGGATATTCATAATTATACTATAATTTCCCCAAATGGCTATTTCAATAAAAGTAGTATTAATAATGATTATTCAGTTTTAGACGGAAATGGACAATGGTCATGAAGTGAACAAAAAAATAATGCAAAAGTTATGGCTATATGGTTTTTGGAATGCATGAAATTGTTTTTCACGGGATCACGTGGGAATTTTTTACCCTGGGTGAATGTAGGTGACACAGAGAGGGGGATGTAAACATGACCTCAGAGGCAGAGAGCTGCTCTTTGAGGTGTGAAAAATTGCCATTAAGTGCGGTAGTTGTCAACTGAGAGTTAACTTATTTGCATCCATTATAGCTTTCTTCACTAAAGTTTTACTATTCAAGTACTAGGGCTAAGCCTTACTCAACCAGAAATGATAAACAGAATAATTAGCTTAGAGTTAAAATGTTTTCTTTCCCATTTCATGAGAAAAACAATTTTTATTAGAATCACATCTGGATTGATGGAATTCTCACATTGCCTCAAATACAAGAAGTTTGTGGAAACACATTATTTTGAGTGCAGCTGTTTAACCCATAAACTCTACTTTCTTCCCTGCAATCACTCAGGTCAATAATTCCAATCAAGAAATACTCACTGCGCAACTGCTATATATATAAGGCAATGTACAGTGAAGACCCAAGTGTTAAAGCCTCAAGCGAGTGGACAAATGTGCGTACTGTAAGACAGACAATTCAAATTAAGTTTGAATCGAGTTTTAGGGGTGTGCTACAGATGCGTGATTAATTCTGAGGTGAGAAGTGTCCAATAATATATTCACCAACAATGTGGCATTTAAATCCGCCTTGAAAGATGTATTCATTTGCTAGGGCTACCATAACAAAGTATGACAGAATGGATGACTTAAAGCAACAGATGTTTATTTTTTTAATTTATTTTTTACTGAGGTAACATTGGTTCGTAACATTACATAATTTTCACATGTACAACATCTCTACCTCTGAAAGCGTACAGTGTGCTCATTGCCAAAAATTTAGTTTCCATCTGTCACGATTTAGTTGATCCCCTTTAGTCATTTCACCCTCTCCATGCCCACCTCTTCCTCTCTGGTAACCACTCCTCTGTTCTCTGAATCTAAAGTGTTTTTGGTTTTTCTTAATTTATTTTATTTATTTTTGGCTGCATCGGGTCTTAGTTTGCGGCATGCGGGATCTTCGATGCGGCGCGCGGGATCTTCGATGAGGCACGTGGGATCTTTCATTGTGGTACACGGGCTTCTCCCTAGTTGTGGAGTGCGGGTTTTCTAGTTGAGGTGTGCAAGCTCAGTAGTTGTGGCACATGGGCTTAGTTGCCCTGCAGTATGTGGGATCTTAGTTCCCTGACCAGGGATCGAACCCGTGTCCCCTGCATTGTAAGGTGGATTCTTTACCACTGGACCACCAGGGAAGTCTCTAAGGTGTTTGTTTTTGTTTGGTTTGAACAGACGTCTGTTCTCTCACAGCTTGGAGACTAGAAGCCTGAAAATCAAGGTGTCGTCAGGACAAGAGTCCCTCTGAAGCCTCTGAGAGGAGATCCATCCTGGCTCTTCCAACTCCTGGTAGCCTGCACTCCTTGGCTTGTGGCAGCACAACTCCAATTTCTGCCTCCGTCTTCACATGGCCTTCTTCTCCCTATGTGTCTATCTTCACATGGCGTTCTCCTTCCTCTGTGTTTTCTCGTCTTATAAGGACACCAGTCATACTGGATTGGGGCTCACTTTAATTAAGTATGACCTCATCTTAACTTGATTACACCTGTAAAGCTCCTTTTGCATTTCCACATAAGGTTATATTCACAGGTATGGGGAGTTAGGACTTGAACATGTCTCATTGGGCGACATAATTCAACCCATAACCAAAGATGTTGCCCTTTGTTCATTGGTACATTTCTTGTCCCCTTCCTCTATTTTTCATTGTCTTTTCTTTTTTTCCAGTTTCCCCCCAGTTGGCACCATTTCCTCTGCTCCTGTTAGCCTCCAATTCAGGAAGCTCTTCACTAGTATGTCAGTTAAGGTCATCTGGACCAATGACCTAAATGTCGCAGGCTCAACAGTAACTGAACTGTGAGCCTCTGAAGCTCTGGAATCATGCTTTGTGCATCTTGTAATAACTAGAAGATATTTAACCTTTTGCAGTGTCATTTTAATGATCTATAAAAATGGACACAACAATAATGGAACATACTAAATAAGCCTGTAGTGAAGATCAAAAAGGTTCATATACATAAAGAACTGACACCTACTAAGGACCTTAGGTAAGTGTTAACCCCTTACTTGGTACCCTAGTGCCCCTTATTAGTCACCACTTGGTGAGTGTCTGGATAAAAGAATGAATGTGTACCTCAGTGTAAAAAAGCTTATCCAGGAGTCATAGGTTGGGAAACTCTAGGGTTAAAATATTTGGTGGAATAATGGCAGGTGAAGTTTGCATAGGTAACAAAGGCTATATGGTGTGAAATGAACTTGGATAAGAGTGAAATGAAGTTCAAATGGATGAAAAGATAAGAAAGCAACTAGCAACCACCAGCTGATATAAATTATAGCATCCTGGCCGCAGTGACTTGCAATGCTGGCTACTGAAAAATTGCAAGTGAACTATCAAACTGCCGTTTGAGGAATTATGAGGAATAGAAGATTCAGGAAGAATCTGAGTTGGGTAAGTTTATTTCTGATATTTAAAAAATGAGAAGCTTCCACACACTGTCAAGCTCACCCACACTTAGAAGACAAGGCAAAGCCAAGGTCTGACTAATCAAACAGTTGAGATACAATGAGGTGTAGTTAATCTATTACAGACAGTGGGGAGAAGAGTAAGTCAGGGTGCTGGCTCCCAAGCCCTTGTCCCATGCACCAAAAATAGGAGGGGGCAATGATTCCAACATTAGTTGTGGGATGTCGCATTGCTAAGTTGCCTGTGCTTCATCAGAACCTAGGAGATGATGAGAATCTGTCTGATAGCATCCTTTCAGGGAGGTAGGGAAGGAAGTGGGAGATGGCATCATAGCAGCTCCTTAGAGACCTCCAAACCTCTCTCCATTCCAGGATGGTGTTCAGCCAGGACTCAGGTAAGCTGCAGTTCAATCTTTGTTTATACAGGTACTTGCAAGGTCACCAGGGCAGAGCTGTTCCTCTACACCAATCAATAAACTTGGATGGATCTAGAGAAAAATCTTAAACATATTATTTATAAGAAGTGAGATGATTTCTAAACACAAAGATAATGAGCTAAAGATGTAGATGCCAACAAGGTAAAATTTAATATGAATGAATATATAATTATGACTTTTGTCACAGGGAACTGACCTTTCCAAATAGGTGAGAGTGAGACCTGGTTTGGCAGAAATCTCCAAAGAAAAAGACTCAGGAGTCAACAAAACTCGAGGGTTTTACTGGACACCTTAATATGAATGTTTTGTGCTCTAAGTGCCAAAAGAGTAAATGGGCTCTTAGCTTCTAGTGTTAGGATATTGTTTGCAACCCCATGGAAATGATAGGCTTAGTCTAACCCATGTTCAGGGACAACTAGGTGATCCCTTGGAGGTTACACAGTTAGGGTTAAGGGGACTGAAACCACATCAAATAGAAAGTAAGTGTTTCTTAGTTCAGAGGAAGATCAAGAGAGATTACTATCGTTGTTAGTATTAAGTAAAGCCCTACCATGTGCTAGATACGATTAAGTGCTATACATGAACTGTGAATGCAAACCTCACAATACTAATTGAGTAATTGCCATTACTATCCTCATTTTCCGTGTAAGACAGTGAAGACTCCCTGAGATTAAATGGCTGCCCAAGGTTAGCCATGTTACTAACTAGTGCCTGAACTGGGATTTGAACCCAGGTTGACTAACTGGTCCACACTCCTAACTAGTATACTGTGGTACCTCACTGAAATTTTCCAATATTTGAAGGGCTTTAACACTTAAATGGAGTATTATGGACTGAATGGTGTTCCCCCAAATTCATATGGTGAAGCCCTAACCTCCAAAGTGACTGTGTTTGGAAATAGGCCTTTAAAGAGGTAATGAATGTGAAGTGAGGTCATAGGATGGGGCTCTAAGCCAGTAGAACTGGTGTCTTTATAAGAAAAGACTCCGGGGGTGTGTACACAGAGAAAAGGACACAGCAAGAAGGTGGCCTCTGCAAACCCAGGAGAGAGGTCTCAGAAGAAACCAAACCTGCCAACACCTTGATCTTGAACCCCAGCCTCCAGAACTGTGAGAAAATATATTGCTTTTGTTACAGCCACCTGGTCTGTGGTATTTTGTTATGGTAGCTAGAAAACTAATACAGGGGGTTAGATTTGTTTCATATTCAACAAGTATTGAGCTGAGAGTATGAGATGGAGGAGCCCCTCTCCTTGACCTAGTGGCCTATGAGGACCCCAAAGAAAGCTCCAAAATGGAAGGTGCAGAGAGACAACCTTAGACTCAGTAAAGGGAAGAACTTTCTCTAAGGGGTCTCCAAAAATATCCTTTTTGAGTTGCCTTGGCTTAGAGGTATTTCTGATTAAAATGCAATTCAGTTGTCTTTAGGCTGGATGAACCTTTATAGGTGATGTTGATAAAAAAGGGTTCAATGCTTAGCAGTTGGTTGGACTAGATAATCTGTAAAGTCTCACAATTCTTACCTCTCTTATCTCTGCTCTTTGTAACCACTGAGATTTTTTAAAAACATATATTTTGTTAGAATAATTTTAGATTTAAGACAAATTTCAAGGATAGTACAGAGAGTACCTTTATACCCACACCCAGTTCTCCCTTGTATTAATATCTTACATCACTATGGTATTTGTTACAGTTAATGAACCAATATCTCAGTGACCTTTCAAACTTATTTTTTGGAAAAAATTTCAACTTTGTCTTTAATCAAACTGACACGTTTCTTTGTATTGAAAGTAACAATTAAAAATGCAAATGCTGGTTGCTTCTTAGAGTTTTAACTGGGCAAAGAAATTTTGAGGAAAAAGCAAAAACTTACCCCCCAAATTTCACCCAAGTGGGCAGGACAAAAGCTTAAGAATCTTGAGAATTGGTAGATACCTCAAAAATGGAGACTGTGAAGAACATGAGAAATAATGATATATATCAGAGGGGAAAAAACAGCAACAAAAGAAAAAGCAAGACAGCTGCTTCTGAAGTTTTGTTACCAGAATGTAACTAGAATGAACTTATGTTAAAGCAGAGTGCAGAGTTGCTCTTCTCCTATTTTTGTTTGGTTGTTAAAAAACTTAACCTTCATGGGGAAGCCAGATTTTATTTTGCTTTCTTTGTGCTTAGGATGGCAGATTTCTCCCCCTACTTTTTAAGGGAGCTGAAACATGGCAGTTCTTTGATTGGCAGCAGAAACTTCCCAGAGAGACTTTCAGGTGCAGAATTTTGACCTCGTGCCCCATCACACGCACTGCAGTTCCCATGATACAGGTTACTTAAGGGTCCTTCTCTGGGCACAATTTACCTGACATGCCTTGGACACTAGATGCCTGTTGCAGATGCACAAGTGTAACTATCTGACTCTTCCTTTTAGCACCGTTTATGAATTAAAATTTTTAGCATTAAAAACTATACAATGAAGGATATAGAGAAAGATTTTTATCCTGTGATTATTTTCCTAGGAAATTAAATTATTACTGGAAAAAATGATTGAAAATATCCACTGTCTCTCTACAGGTCTCAGTATGTTGAAAACCTAACCTATGTGATGGTATATCCCCACCTAAAAAATCTAATCTGTAAAATCCCAACGTACCTAAAACACTAAAAACATCTTTTCCATCACAAACGGCAACCCCAATGAGCAGATTTTGATGCAACTCTGTCACAAAAGAACCAACATGGTAACGTTAACTCAGCTCATAAAACCCATAGGAGGAGGGAATGGTATATTTAAATGGCAGCATCCAGTTGGGCATTGAATTATGTGACACATACTAAAGTAAAAACTTTCTGCCCATTGATGGAAACTGTTTCAGACATCTCTCAGTTTAGCAGCTTTTCTTTTCCTGTGAAAAGGTGAAGCTGTCTCTATCATCCTCACTTTGTCATAACAAAGATTATACCTGTTCCCAGGCTGTCACAACTGGACATGGCTAACATGTTCACCAAGTTGAAAGATAAACACATTTTAATTCTACACAGATCTGTGCAGTAGCTAAGAAAAATATGAACAACCAGAGTTACAGATACATAGTTGGTGAAGACCTTAATGAACAATTAAGGTAGTCTAAAAGTATTTTTACATTAGCAAATGGCAGAATCAACATTAACACCTATGAGACAAGATGGGAATCGGCAGATTCCATGATAGCAAGACAAAGAAAGGGGATGATTTATGCAGTAATAGGACAAAAACATGACTCCAACCTCACCTGGATACAATTTTCATTAGTCCTTGAATGAACAAGGATAGGTATTAATGACAGCTCCTAAAATCTGCTGTATACGTGTTTTTCTTACATTAACTGTTGAATAAATGGCAAGTAGTTCATTCTATATTCCAGGTTCAGTCCTTCTTAACTAATTTTTGTGTTGGTTTCCAAAATCCTCTCATTGAATCCTTCAGCAGTGGTTGAGGGAGGTGCCTCAACTATGTACTCACAAACTCACCCGTCAGTAAGTGGCTGATCTGCCTAGTAGGTAGACCCAGGTACACGGCCCTCTGTCCAGGTGCTCCCTGAGCAAAGCATCCATGTCAGGACACAGCTATACGTTGCTCTGACATCCTTTGATCTGTGTTTCTCAGAGTATGGTGGGCTGATCAAGTGCATCAAAATTCCCAGAGGGGGCTTGTTTAACGTACAGACTCTAAGCCTCCCCCCTCTGCCCCCCAAGATCTAATGAATGAGAATCTCTGGGAGTGTCCAGAAATCTACATTTTGAAGACACAATAAGCTTCTTTGAATGAGCAAACAAGAGACTGAGAACTACTGTTTTATATTCTGCCAACATTAAGGGGAATGAATTCTATATAGAAATTCTTTGGGAAACCAAGAGATAATTACCAGTTTTTAATATTTCCACAGGAACTCTTCTATTCGTATCCATAAATGATTTTCTCAGGAAGGCTTCACTTTGATGTTGATATGTGTATGGAGGTAAACTATAATTACCTACCTGAGAACCCATATGACAGAACCACAGTATATATCTGCAGGTGGTTTTCTAATTACTCAAGCAATGTGGAAAGCACTTATTTAAAAGCTAAATTGAAATCATACAACTGAGACAAGTCTACTTTGTCAGTTCCCACATTTCTCCATATATCTAAACCCCCTACACAGTTCCATGGCACGTTATATGCGGTTTTATAAATCATTAATGTAAATCAGAGTAATTAATGTACTAGTTAGTGTTCCTCCACTCTGAATCTTACAGAAAATATTCTCTATGTGATTACGTTCACTAGACAGCAACAATTATACTGTGTACTTTTGTAGCTGGACCAATATACAAACCAAAAATCTTAATTTTTAATTCACTGACTTGTATGAAATAATCTTTGTCTGCAAAGTAATAATATAAAATTATATGTATTTTTAAAATTTTTTAAATTAATTTATTTTTATTTTTTGCTGCATTGGGTCTTCTTTGCTGCGCACGGGCTTTCTCTATTTGCAATGAGCGGGGCTACTCTTCCTTGCGGTGCACAGGCTTCTCATTGCGGTGGCTTCTCTTGTTGTGGAGCACGGACTCTAGGCGCGTGGGCTTCAGTAATTGTGGCACGCGCGCTCAGTAGTTGTGGCATGTGAGCTCTAGAGCGCAGGCTCAGTAGTCGTGGCACACGGGCTTAGTTGCTCTGCGGCATGTGGGATCTTCCCGGACCAGGGCTCGAACCCATGTCTCCTGCATTGGCAGGTGGATTCTTAACCACTGCGCCACCAGAGAAGCCCAAATTATATATATTTTTTGAAATATCCAAAAGTATTGTGTTAGGAGAAACTGTATTTCAGCAAAACTAATATTATATCCCTGAAGGATGGTGGGATGATTAACAGTATAGACTCTGGAACTAGACAGTCTAGACTCAAAATTCCAGTTCTAACACTTCTTCGCTAAGTAACCTTGGGCGAAATATTTAACTTGTCTGTGCTTCGGTTTTCTTATCTGTAAAATAGCAAAAATAATTGCACTTGTCTCATTGATTTGCCCAAGGCTTATGTAAGACTTAGTACATAAGTCTTATATATAAGACCAGTAGCACTCAGTAAAGTTAGACATTATATTATTATTATTATTAATCTATTTGATGACATGCCAAAATGATGCTTCAGGTCATTAATCTGTTTTTAGTATATTTTCCTACTCTTTTTTGATCTCTCTAGAATCTTGAGAGTTCTTTTTTTTAATTATTGAGGTATAAATGACATAACATTATATTGATTTCAGATGTACAATGTAATGATTTGATATTTGTATATATTGCAGAATGATCACAATAAGTCCAGTTCACATCTGTCACCATCCATAGTTAAGAGAATTTTCCATTGTGATGAGAACTTACAAGAGCCGCTCTCCAAGCTACTTTCAGATATGCAAACAGTAGTATTAAGGATAGTCACCATGTGGTACATTACATCCCCATGGCTTATTCATTCTGTAACTGCAAATTTGTACCTTTTGACCCCTTTCATCCATTTTGCTCATCCCCTATCCCCACCTCTGGCAACCAGCAATCTGTTCTCTGTATCTTTTGAGGGTTCTTTTTTCCCTCTTCAGCCCACACCAATGCTGAAAAAAGATTAAAAGTAACCACTGACTTGAATGCTAAATGAAGATTCTTGGGTCAATTTTTTATTATAGATCAGAAGGTTGAGGGCTTGGGGCTGGGGAAAGGGAAAAGAAGGGCAGAGTGGTGACTCTGGAGGGAAAGAACTGGAGGAAGAGACTAGGAGTCCCCAGAGTGGGAGGGAAAGGAAAGGCCCTTGATCTGGAAACGACTCCCAGTAAGAACACCACCCAGTGTGAACACCTGCCAACTCACCTCCCATGGACAGACAAGCTGCTCTCCAGCAGCCCCGAACACCCAGAAGCTTCTGCTAACAGGCTGGGGAATCTGGCCACCTTGTGTGGGCTTAGGTGCTTGAAGGGAGAACATCAGCCTTGCAGACCCAGTTAGTTCTGTATTGAACCAGTTGGGAATGTCCCTAAGAATGGAGCAATGGACAAAGAATTGCTGTTACAATTCAACTACATATGAATCTACCTACGTAATGGAAAAATGCTACAGTGCAAAAAGGTCAAGCTGGAGTTTGGGTGTTTTTAATTTCCATATTGTAGAATTATAAGAATTAGGCAGATACACCGATTAATTATAGAGTAAAATTTGGAGTTAAAAAAAAAAACAGTTCCTTCTCAAATTATTCTTCTCTCTAGCACTTTTAATATTTCCCTCTTAAATGAATCATTTCCCTTTATCCTTTAACAAAAACAGGTTTTAAAAAAACTCACAAATTTCTTTCTCATGACATAAATCTCAACCTCCCACCACCAGCTACCATGTCTCATAGCTTTTGTTTGTACATGGTTAAAAGTACACTGCTAGTTCCATATTTTCACTATTTATTCTCTCCTGTATCTATACATAGACATAAATTTAATATATAAATTATATAAATTAGATATATATATTATATTTATATATTATATAAGTATGGTTTGTTTGGAGAATTGCATTTTCCAAATTAACTAAGCCCTAACCTGTGCAAGTCTCTTTCATTCATTGTTTTCCTTGACTTCTCAGAAATATTTGACACCAATTCCCTTGTATACTTTCTTGAAGTTATCTTCCCTTTATTTGTACTACATTATGTATTTCCACTACATTTCCACTACTTTATTTCCACAATGATTTTCTTCCTTTCTTTGTAACTCCTCTGTGGTATCTTAGAGGTCATCCGTGGCCTCAAGAAACTTATAGTCTAGTGCAAAGACCAACATTCTGGTGGACATTGCTGAGTGGCTGACCCAATCTCAGTGCATAACATCTTCTCCCCAGCCATTTTCCTTTATACAATCTACTAGTACATGATTAAGTGTAAAAACCATTAAGTAGTAAAACTATCTACTAAAAGAACATGGACAGGGGAGAAGCAATTTAAATGGGAGAGATGGGGAAGCTTTATACAGGAGGTGACACTTGGGTTGAACATCTAAGGATGGAGAAATTTCAACACTAAAGATATTCCACATGGATGAAACTACTTGAGTGGTGACACAGATGTAGAAAAATATTACATATTCTTAATAGTTCTTGGATGAAGAATGAACACTAGGATGAAGTGAAAGATTTGAACTATAGTAGATTGCAGGGGATGGGGAACATGTAGATCATAGGTTAATGCTATGGAACCTGCCCGGTTTTATGTAGGTAAAAGGGAGTCCGACAATTAAAGGAGAGAGAGTGTCACAATTAAAGCTGTGTTTTAGAGAACTCCAGTGTCAGTGTGAAGAACACATTAGTGAGGAGGGGAGAATAGAGGTGGGGTGTCTTTTTTTAAGTATCTCATTCAGTATCAATCATATGTCGTTCTCTCATATTATCTTTTCTATGCTAAATATTTATTCATGACTTGCTTCTAAGATCGTAAGCTCTTTAAGGCAGGAAGCATATCTTATTTTTCTTTCAAGTATACTGTCCCATACACAGATGTTATCACCCTGCCTGTACATTATCATCATAATTTTCATTGTTATATTAAGTAACATTGAGCACTTACCACATACCAGACATGACGCAAAATCAGTTACATGCATTATCTCACTTAATCCTTAAATATGATTGTCCCCAAGTTACACATGTGTAAACAGGGACTTAGAGAACTTAGTCATTTGCTCCAAATCATGGAGTTGGTAACCAGTAGAGCCAGGATTCAAAACAAGTTCTTTGTGACTGCAAAGTTATTAACAACAACGTTAAATGGGCTCTCCATGGTGGCCAATAAATGAATACTTTTGAATGACTGTGTAAATAAAAATGGTGTATCACAGAATGAAGACTTGTTGGTTTGAGTTGACCTATATAGCAATTAACTGTATCCATTCATATTGGAAAGATATCTTTGAGTTGTGCAAAGTGTGTCTTTCTGTATTTTAAAATAATAAAGTTAATAATAATGGTATAAAGTATTACTTATATAAATGAACATTATTAAAGAACCAAGTAGTAAATAACGTCAGAGCTATATCCATATTCCCTAATATCTCTTTTCCTGTTCCTGTATCCCCAGACTTTAATATGCTTTTATTCCCATCATTCCATCAACTATAACAATTTTGGGGAGAAGTTTCTTCAGTCTACTGGAGCCTTCTTTGACTGAACACATGGGAATTTGTGTCCTTCTGGGCTGGCCCTATATTGATGACCCTTTTCCAATGGCTGTGGGAGTTTGAAAGCCCAGCTCCCTTGACTCAGATAACTCTGAGGGGTAATTTCCTCTCCAGAGTTTTCCTTGGGATCAAGCTGAAGCTACCCTGTGTGGGACTTTGAGATCACACCCTCATTTGGCTTCATTCCCTTCACTGTCTTGCTTCCTTCAGTCTTTTATTGGTTTTGCTAATGAGATTTCCTTGATAAATCACTTACATATGAACTTTTATCTCAGGATCTGCTTCTAGGGAAAATAACGTAGGAAAAATGATACATTAAAATCTAATGAATATGCTAATATTTCCCTTTAAAATAAATATTAGTTTCTTTTCAATATTTAACATGGTATATGTGCCTTCTTACTTCATTTTAGGTGGGAGAAAAATCAACCAACATTACATGCAGTGTCATGTTAGGACACCCTCTGTTATCATATAACTTTTCACGAGATTTGATTTGACCTGTGATAATTTTTGTAGCAAGCCATGTAGAAGAAAAGTTTTCTACTGAGTGTGTTCACGTACAAAAATGCAACTTATAGATATTTGTTGTATGAAAACTAGAAATTGCCTTAAAATTTTCACTATTGAATTTCTAGGAGTTTGAAATTCTAAGTTCTTAAATTGTATCCCAAATATAGCAAATGTGCTTTTTTAAAGTGGGTACATTTTGAATTTACATGGTTCAGATAACTCCATTTCTTCCAGCATGATGAACAAAACATTGATATGTTTCCTTTCTTCATTTCCCAAGCTGAACATTTTATTTCCTCCAGCAGGACCACGGATAAGCCCATCATGCCAAATTTAGTACATTGGAAACGTCTCATGTTTAAATCATAGGTGTTTTTTATGGGTTTTGTGCCTTTTGCTAATTTATCCCACACTTTGCTTCAGGTAACATTCTGAATGATGGAAGTTTTTTCTGCATCCAGGCTGGCGATGGTGTTGAAATCTCAAAATGTCCAGGTCATAAATATGTCTTGCATTCTTTTTTTTTTTTTTTTAAGTATTTGTTTATTTATTTATTTATGGCTGTGTTGGGTCTTCATTTCTGTGCGAGGGCTTTCTCTGGTTGTGGCAAGCGGGGGCCACTCTTCATCGCAGTGTGCGGGCCTCTCACTATCACGGCCTCTCTTGTTGCGGAGCACAGGCTCCAGACGCGCAGGCTCAGTAGTTGTGGCTCAGGGGCCCAGCTGCTCCGCGGCACATGGGATCTTCCCAGACCAGGGCTCGAACCCGTGTCCCCTGTATTGGCAGGCAGACTCTCAACCACTGCGCCACCAGGGAAGCCCTGTCTTGCATTCTTTAAGCAGACTCAGTAGTCCTCATGATCCGCAAACTCACTGGCCCCTCTTCCTTCCAGTCACCTTCCTTAGGTTGGAAGTGACCAATGTGACCCCATCTTCATTCTAATCCTACTTATGAGACTGATTACTGCTGACATGGAATGGAGCTCCCTAACCTAGAAATTCTCCTTTAACTTGTAGGGAAAGAGACTTGGGAATTTTTAGTTGAAGAGAAGATATATTTTTATACTTAACCCTTTGAAATACATAGTATTAGCTACTTCCTGCGTCTTGGAGATTGTATACTGACTCCTGATTAGAGTATGTTCTAAAGCCTTAAAGTGGAGTGGCTACTCTTTGTTAAGTGTTAGCTGATCCTCCAGGTAGAAGGCCAGGGTGTGGTAATGCAGAGAAACCACTGTAAGATGGAGAATCAGATGGAAGACAGAGGATTGATACCCAAAAATGACCAAGGAGAAATCTATCATCAAGTTCTAGCACCTGTTGGATGCTGGGCAAGAAAGATGAAACTAAAAGGGCAGGAACTGAGTATAGGCAGGGACGGAGGGGAAGGTGATGGAAGTAGCAGGAATGAGGCAGGAAGATTTGGACTTTTACAGTATTCTGAGCTGAGATGACAGGGGCTAACTTCTGATGTGTTGGTAGTTTGATCCATGTTAAAACTGCAGGATCAAGCAAACAAATACTATATTAAAATCCACTTATACAATAATTAAGAGTGATTCACTGTTTATAATTGAAGGGCACTGCGGTAGGCAACGGGGTTGCAAATAATAATAATGATCATCATCATCATTGTGATAATAATTGTAACAAAAATAGCTCACACTCCCGTAGAGCTTACTTGTTATGTGCCAGATACTTTTCTGAGGGCTTTACATATATTAACTCCTTACAACGACTCTTTGGTGCTTCCATTCTTTTATTTGTTTGCTTGTTTTGTTTTTCAGGTGTTACTGTTCAAATTCCCATCTTATGGATGATGAATCAGAAACACAAAAAGGTGAAACACTTGCTCAGTGTCACTCAGCCAGTAAGAGGCAGAGCCATGATTTAAATCTTAGGAAGTCTGGACTTAGGGTCTGCAATAAACTGCCCTCAAATAACCTGCTATTAGATGGAGAGGCAGGAAATGTCCATAACCATGTAGATGACCATATAACCCACTTTGTCCTAAATATTGAAATAGTGCTATACACAGTGGATGCCTCAGAGGTCTGGAGCTGGGAGACAGTGTTGCGGGTGGCTACTTGTGCAGGTTATAGAACATTTAGGATTCAAATATCAAACCCAAACTTACAGAAACAAAAGGGGTTCATTAGTGACATAACTTAAAAACCCAAGAGTTCACCTTCTGGCATGGCTGTCACAGAATGCAAATGATGATATCAAGAATATTCCCTTCTTTATTCTGGAATTTCTTTCTTCTGTCAGCTTAATTTTCAGCAAGGTCCTCTTCACGTGGGCCAGATTGCCCCTAGAAGTTTCAGAATTACATTCTGCCCATTTACCACCACCAGTTAGGAGGTTGTTTGTCCTCCTCCGTGTTTCCAGAAACGGTTCAGGATTGATGCTCATGGATTCTAATTTTCATGGCTTTAGTGACATATTTGCTTCCTGAGCCAATTACTGTGTGTGGGTCTCGGTTATTTATGCATCCCTCTCACCAAAAGGGTGCTCTTCCGGAAATGTATGGATTAAAACTCTAGAAGAAGTCATTTCCCAAAGGAAAATCTAAGTGCAGTTGCTAAAGGAAAGGGAGATGATGAACTCTGGAAGAAAATAAAGCAAAACAAAAGATCCCTTGTCCCTGTATTACCATGTGATATATTGACTAACCAGCAAGTCAAGTGCACAGACAATTTTAGAGAAAGTAAAGCTGAAATTTTTTATTTTGGTCAGATTATGGAGAGAACTTGAATGCCTGGCTAAGAGATATGTAGATTTTATTTTGTAGGCAATGGATAGATAACTGTTGCACGTATTTCTGCAAAGAAATAAGTAAATCCAACACTAATTTAAGAAGATTAATCTAGAAGAGATGGCTAGCAAATCATGGGTTCCCAAATCATTTACTAATTTCATGATTGACAGTATCCATGCATTTGAGATTTTTAGAGGAAATTACCCAACTGGGCAGATTGATATATTGATAAATTCATGTTCGTCTCAAGTGGGTACACAACACTGCTGCAAAATCCTATTTCGCTGTCTTTAGCAATGCTCACTTTCTGAGATGAGTATTTCACACCTTTCTTTCCACTGTCTAAACTCTAATTCTTCTGCCCTTTAAACCTTTCCTCCATCCTCACTGCTACCATATCAATCCAAATTCCCTTTCACTTCCACCTGGACTATTACAGTATCTCATTAGAGGCTGATTCTACCCTTGTTTTGTCGTTGCCCCATCTCATGGCTGTAGCCCACATACGAGGTACTAGAGGTGACGTGGTGGAGTCAGTCATTAAAAAATCATTTAATGAAGTGCCAGAGGAAAGGAAAGGAACAAAAAAGGTGGATGGAGGGATATTGAAGTTGTTTTTTGGCTGAAGAGATGAAGCCAGTAGAGAGAATTATGATGCAAAGGAAAAAAGGGGGATAATTAATGGAGCAAAGCCCCAGAGTGGAGAAATGTCATGGTATTGCAATAAAGACACTCCTTACTATGAAACAGGTGACAAGTAACAAGGACTTGCTGAGTGTTGTTACTGACAAATGGATGAACTTCCTTGTGCTGCTGGCTTCCTACCCTGAACTCAAATCTGAAGATGCTATGGGGTGAGTAGGTACTAGACACATTTATTCAATACTTTGTTTAGTCACCTTCCAGGCCTTTCTATGCCTATTGGAGTTTGACTGTGACCCACTGAATGTGAATCATTGTGGAATATACATTGCATTAGGAAAAAGATTTGAATAATGTAGTTAATATACCCAGGATAATAGATTTATACAGAAATAGAAATATAAAATATACATGGAAAATTTTTAGTATTGTTGAATGCTCATAAAACATTCACAAAACTATATAAATACTATGTGACAAAGAAGTTTCAATAAATAAAAAATCAACACTACACAAAATAATTCAATCAGGTTAGAAATCAATAACAAAAGGAAAGCTAAAAAATTGGCACATGTTTAGAAGCTAAAATCATACTATTAAATACCCTTGTGTAGATATTTCATAATTAGAATAACTATGAAGTATTCATAAATCATTAGCAATAACTTCATAACTAGAACAAATATATAAAATTGTTACATGACAAAATTTATGGAATATAGTTAAAGGCGGTATTCAGTGGGAAATTTATAGCTTTAAAACATTTACTACAGTAAAAACTAAAGTCAAATGAACTGATTGTTCATCTATAAAAAGAATTAACAATGTACAAAAGAGTTAAGCCCAAGTAAGAAATAAAGAAGAAAATTAAAATTATGACAGTAATTTTTATATGTAACATTGACCCAGGCATTTTATTAATGTTTAACTCAGTTGATCCACAATAATAAAGACAACTGCAGAAATTAATGAAATTGGGTAAAAATAGTAGAGAACATTAATCAAACCAAAGTTTAAATAACCATTTAAAAATATTAAAATAAATAATTTTTCTGTTGAGTTTTATCAGATTATCAAGGAACAGATAATTCCTACTCCACTAATTTTTTTTCCAGAAAACAGACATATGCTCAATTCATAGTATAATTGGCTAGAAAAACCATTCTTCCAAACATGAAAATGATATGAAAAAGAAAATTTTAAGCCCCTTGCACTTAGAAATATAAGTGCTATAATGCAAATAAGATATTAATTAGGTCTAACAATGTAACATATCATGATAAAGTAGGGTTTATTCCAGGAATTCAAATATGATTTAATAACAAAGATTTACTACACTAATGGATTAAAGAAGAAAAATCACGTTACCTGAATAGAAGTAGAAAATGTATTTGGTAGTATCCAATTACTATTTGTGATTTAAAAAAATCTAGACCACTAGAAATAAATGGAAAATTACTTAACTCAATAAAAATCTACTGCAAACATTACTTAGTGATGTTTAATAAATACAAAAATCTCCACTTCCATCATTACTCTTCATCATGGTATTGGAAGTACTGACCAATGCAACCAGATAAGAGAAACAAATAAGAGACATACTAATCGGGATGGGCTAGATTATATAAACCACAAGAGTTTATATCTTGCTCATGCTTAATGTTCTTTATGGGCTGGCAGAAGGGCTGGGCTCATTAACACTCGGAGAGGTGGACTGGTGGAATAGCCACCATCTTAAACATTGCCAGTTATTGTATCTAAGGGAACATGGCAACTTGGCAGGGTCTAGTATCCACAATTAAATGCTCTGGTTCCAAAGTGATACATGTCACTTGTCTCAAAACTCAGTTGGTGAGAAATAGTCACATGGCTCCACTCAAGAATAGAAGACCCAGGAAGTAAAATCCTAACATGGTCCCAGAAAGGGAAGATATGGAAATATTGGTGGATGTTACTAATGACTACCACAGAAACATATTAATTGAAAAAGAAGACAAGACACAAAACTGTCTTTCTTTGTAGATTTAAGAGTATTGACATAAACCAACAAGAAATACAAAAAAACCAACAGCCCAACTATCATAACTAATAAGATCTTGTAGCAATGTTGCTGAATACATGATCAGTTTACAAAAACGAATAGTAGTGCTAAACACACCTGTGCTCATGTCCATTGCCTTCTCTAACTGTGGATGAAATATTTGTGCTTCGTGACCACTTCAGAACCAGATTCTAATCTCTCTCACTTATTCAAACAGAATACAGCTCTCCATTTTTTATTCATTCTGGAATATTTCCCACCAGCACTCAAACATTCTACAAGTTCTCGCATCTTAAGAAATAGTCCTCTATTTGTTGATTGCACATCCACCTCTAACTCCCATCCCATTTAGTTGTTACACTTAAGAGCAAAACTTGAAAGAGTTGCCTGTTCTTGCTATCTCCAATTGCTCTCCCGTCTTTGTCTCTTGAACCCACAATATTTTACCATTCTTTCCATGATGATTACTGACTTCTATGTTGTGAATCCAGTAATGGTTTCTCAGGTCTTTTCTAACTTGACCTATCATTGGTATTTGACAAAGTAGATTACTTCCCCTAAACCTCTATTCACTTGGCTTCTACAAACTTGTAACCTTCCAGGTTTACTCTACCTTCACCGGCCACTCTTCTTAATATTTGTTCATTTCCTCTGCATCTCTGGAGTGATGTTGGAGTACACCAGGATCAGTCCTTGGACTTCTTTTTTCCCCTTTTCCTTGGTGATTTACTATAGTCTTTTAAGCTTATATGGTAATGTTGCTCAAATTTATATCTTGTAGACAGATTTTTGCCTCTGAACTCCAGACTCACATATACAAGTGAGATCTATTCCAATCTCACTTAAGTGTCTAATGACATCTAAAATGACCTTTTAGATCCCTTTTTTAGAAGACATCTAAAAGATTAAGGGAGTTTTTTCCTTAATTTGTTCTTTAAGTAGTCGTCTGCATTCAGTAAATGGCAACTCCATCCTTTAAGTCATTCAGGATAAAAACTTTGAAATCATCAATGATCCTTCTTTCTTTCCCAGACTCCACTGCCCAGTTGTCAACGAATCCAGAATCTGACTCCTCCTTACCTCCTCCATTGCTACTAAATCATCCAAATCACCATCGTCTCTCATTTACACTGTTGAAATAGGCCCTAGCTGGTCTCTCTTTTCTACTCTTGCCTCACCTACCGCCTAATTGCAACACAGTAACCTAAGTAAACCTGACATGTGGGTCAGTCATGGTTCTCCTCCTGTGGTTTTCCATCCCACTCAAAGGTGGTGCAGGGCAGTGTGTAAGAGCAGAGGCTCCAGAATTAGGCTGACTGGGTTGGAATCCCAGCTTTGTCACTCATCAATTGCATGACCTTGGGCAAATTACTTAAGCTGTATGTGCCATGGCGTCTTCATCTGTAAAGTGGGGGATAATAGTAGTTAGTATCTCATAGGGTTGTTGAGAGGATTAGATAAAACCCTTAGAACAGTGCCTGACAAATAGTAATGCAAGATATGTGTCAACAGTTACTGTTATTTTAGTAGATGCCCAAATTTTTATAATGACCTTTAAGGCTCTACACTATCTCCCTATCCTAAGTTAAGCTCTGTGGTAGTCAGAAACTTTTGTCTGTTTCCCCAGGACATAAAATAATGTCTGGGTTATAATAGGTGCTCAATAAATATTTCTTAAGTGAATTAATGGATAATAGAATAAATGAATTCAAAAGGGCCAATTAAATGGATGTCCCAGAATCTAATCCTTATTAAATGCTATAAATTTCACCACAAATCATGGGAAACAGAAGGACTTTTTAATTAAACTTGTTGAAGAAATTGGCTTTTTATATAAGAAAAATGTACATCGGTATTTTTAAAATCTACACCAAATAGAAAGCTAAATTTTATAAATATGATTTTTTAGACAAAACCCTAAATCACACACCCTAGAAGTCAAAAGTTGATTGGGCAAAGCTAGCAGAATGAGGAAAATAATGATTAAAGCAGAGATAAATATAACAGAGAATAGAAAAACAGTAGGAAAAAAAATCAACAAAACCAAGAGTTGGTTCTGTGAAAAGGTCAACAAAACTGACATTGAGGAATGTCCCTGAGGAATCTTGGGGCAGGAGACCCAAGAAGGAAAATTGTATTTTTCCCTAAATTGAGCAGAATAAGATTGGGTTTTTTATAATTTTAACAATAAAAGAAATATGTATTTTTTTATACCCAAACCGATGAAGAAGACTGATATTGTGAATCATTTTATATAAATAGGAACATAGTATACATGCTGATTTATAACTTACCTTTTTCTTTAACAATATGTTGTGAACATATTTCCACGAAGTAAATGTATAAATGTGAAAACAATTACAGATCTCAGAAAAAAGTGGGTTGAATTGACTACATCTAAATTAAGGATTTTTTTGTAAGTGAAGGACACTGAAGGTAACAAACAGCTGACAAACTGGGAACTGAGAACCGTATTTGCAACACCTGAAACCGAAGGATTATTATCTAGAATATAATAGAAATGTCTGTTGATCTGCAGTTAAGATAAAATTGAAAATAATCAATGGATGTGAGTTGACAATTCATAAACGGGGAAGCCTGAATGTCTTACAAGAGATTCTTACCCTCAGTAATAATCAGATAAATATAAATTAAAAATTGTATAATCCTTTATACTTTTCAGATTGGTAATATAATAGTGATACAATCCTTTAAACTCCTCAGCTTGGTAATTAGAAATTAGGATGCTAGCAAACACTGGTGATGGTAATGAAATGGGAACCCTCATACTCTGCTGGAGAGAGTAGAATTTGGTAGAAACCTTGGGGAGAGAAATCTGGCAATACCTCATGAAATAACATACGTGTATACTCTGACACTCCTGCAAACCTGCTCTTGGTTACCGACTCCTCTTCAACATGTCTAAGGATGGTTCCTGCATCCCTGGTTATGGTGGTGAGAAACTGGTGGAGGAACCTGTCACTGGGGAAAGAATAGGTAAAATGAGGCCAATGCACACGAGGACTTTTTTTTTTTTTTTAACATCTTTATTGGAGTATAACTGCTTTACAATGGTGTGTTAGTTTCTGCTGTGTAACAAAGTGAATCAGCTGTACATATACATATATCCCCATATCCCCTCCCTCTTGCATCTCCCTCCCTCCCACCCTCCCTATCCCATCCCTCTAGGTGGTCACAAAGCACCGAGCTGATCTCCCTGTGTTATGCGGCTGCTTCCCACTAGCTAGCTATTTTACATTTGGTAGTGTATATATGTCAATGCTACTCTCTCACTTAGTCCCAGCTTACCCTTCCCTTTTGTGTAGCATTTAGAAGCAATAATCAGGGTGTGATTGTAGGTAGCTATATACATCTTGAAAGTGTATTGTTGAGTGGAAAATAATAAAAAGAACCAGATTTATAGGTCAATGCAACTTATATAAGGTAAGACCATATATTCATATGAATCAACCCCTGTAATCTTATAAGGATATATACATATCCAAGGACACATACACAACAGAGATGCAGGGACCAGAGAAGGGGGAAGTAATGGGGTGAAGGGGAAAATTCATAAATTGAGAAAGGCCTTTGGAGACCTATGATGATGGTAAAGCATATACATCCACTATGGAGGAAAGAAGAGTGAAAACGGAGATCATTCATAGCAATGATTCTCCTGATTCTTTTTTAGTGATTCTGCACCTGACCACTTCTCAGTGGGGGGGGGAGGGGGTGCCTCCAACACCAGAAGTAGGCTGCAAGACCAGTGTATGAGGTGTTATTTGTGGCTGAAGACTTGAAGACCATTGAGAAGACCTCTGCCTCCAGTGCAAATAACACACCTGGATCCCCAGAGTGCCTTAGCGGGGAGTTCCTTCAGAAATGAGGATGAGAAGTACAGATTCACAGGAGATCACATTTAGGGCCAGACAAGAAATTGAGAACATAGGAAAAAAAAGAATACTTCCTTACGCTTAAGTAACTAAAAGGGGCAACAATTTGCAAATCTTTATAAAGTTCAGTTTCTAAAAACACCACCACGGTGTCTTAGATTGTTCACATCAGACGTTAACTACAGTTTTGGGCCTATTGCTTAAGTTCTTACTGTGCTTTGGGATACACAAGCTGTAAGCCATCGCTTCTGCCCATATTTCACTAAAACCAATGTAAACAGTTCATAAATGAGTATACCTGTCAGAACATGTCTCTGCCAGTTTGACCTATGATTGGGCTTGTGTTTAAAAATGGAAATCTCTATTATAGGCAACTCCCAAATTAAAAATCAATTTTATTTCAAAATTTATTTTGTGACCTTGTGGTTTAGAAATGAGAATGTCTTTTCCCATAAAAGGAATGTTGTCAGTGGTGTAACCCCCTTTCCTGGGCACTGGGCCCACTCTAAGCAAAATTCTGCCAAGTCTGACAGTTACCGTTAGTGGTTAACCCTGCAGTAGTCACAGGCTGTGCTTCATGTGCCCGGCACGTCTATCCATGCGCACACCTGCGCACAGGGAAATTACGTCAATTTTTTTTTTAATTGGGGTATAGTTGCTTTCCAATGTTTGTGTTAGTTTCTGCTGTACAGCGAAGTGAATCAACTATATGTATACATATATCCCCTCTTTTTTGGATTTCCTTCCCATTTAGGTCAAATACCATATATTAACGCATATATGTGAAATCTAGAAGAATGGTACAGATGAACCTGTTTGCAAGGCAGAAATAGACACAGATGCAGAGAACAAACGTATGGACACCAAGGGGGGAAAGGGGAGGTGGGATGAATTGGGAGATTGGGATTGACATATATACTCTACTATGTATAAAATAGATAATTAATAAGAACCTGCTTTATAGCACAGGGAAATCTACTCAATGCTCTGCGGTGACCTAAATGGGAAGGAAATCCGAAATTACGCAGATTCTTAAGCTGAAGAGCTGATCCGGAGGAATTGCAGACAAAGTAAAGAATAGGGATGTATTGTTTCCCTAAACCCCTGGATCTCAATCTTGTTTGGGGATCGAAGTTGCCACTCAGCATCTTTCAAAGGAGGAAATCAGAATCCCGGCAGGTGGGTGTCAGGTGCAGGAACTGCACAGGTGATTCTGGGCCCTGCGGTGTTGCCAGCAAGCACCACTGTTATTCCAATCCTCCATTCTCTCTCCTCCACACCTGTGATATCGACCAGGGTTTTAGGAGAGCAGGCAGCTCAGGAGGCCTCTGGCATCTAAAATCCAGCATGCAGGTGACTTTAAGACTTCATCCTTGCTAGCTGTGGAATCTTTCATGTGCCCAGGCTGACAAACCCTTATCTACAACCTTATCTTCACTTGATGTGTCTAGTATAATGCTGAGATTCTCGGGAAAGTGACACCTTCTTTTGTTTTAGAAATAGGTGATCAAGATGTTGACTTTTGCTTCTGATCAACAGAAAAAAGAAAAAATCAAACCACATCATCTGAAGGGAGAGGGAATGGGTCAAGTTCTGATACGGGTTCCCTGTTGACAGCCGGGCCATCATTTGTGCGTTCCTTCATGCAGTCTGTCAACAAGCAGTAGGACAAACAAAAAGTGCTCTGGCCGGACACTTCTCCAGGCTCTGGGGCTACAGAGGAGAGCAAAACAGATGAAAGTCTGTTTATAAGTAAGTAAAATATGTAAAATGTATGTTAGAGGGCACTCAGTGATAAAGCAAAAAATAAGTTAGGAAAGAGCCTCAGGAATTTTTGGAGGTGGGGGTGGGATAATGAAGGCCTCGCGAGAAGGTGACGTTTGTGTATAGACTTGAAAGGGTGAGAGGTGAGCCACGTGGTGACCTGTTGCAAAAGCAGGTGGCATGTCTGGGATGGAGGGGCGGCGGACATCAGGGAGGCTGGAGTGGCCTGAATGGGGTGAGTAAGGAAGAATCTGGATAGAAATAATGAGAAATGAAAAATGAGGTTTATTTGATTTAAAAACAAAACAAACCGTGTAGTGACAGTGGAAGGACATGATCCCCTTTCTCTCGCCACCCTCTCTGAGTCCTGGAGCTTTTGCCCCAAGACTGAGAGGGTCTGCATCCCTATTTCCCACATTCCCTGATAAGGTACTATAGTAGCTTTACCCAGGACTTAAACTTTCTTCCTCAAATACCCCATGTCCCCCAAATGTTTTCTTCTTTCCCCCTTAAACAATATTCCTTGCTTCCATGAAGATGAAAATAACTATGTGTTAGTTATTGAATAGAACTCAGTTGAATATAGAGTTCTCACTAAGGTGCTTGTCAATAAGAATAAGTCTCTTTTTGCCTAAACAGATTTGGAAATATCTACCAAGTAGCAAAAATACATAAATAAATAAGTCTCTAATTGTTGTACCATCCAGCCCTGGGAGGAACAGAATTCCTGACACATTGCCTGCACCTACAAGTCTCTTTTGGGTCAGGGGCCGTAGCTGGTGGTTCAGTGTATTTTCCCATTGTTTACTCCAGAACCCACAGGCTCATTGGCATCAGGACCCCTGCTTGATGTCTTTTGGAAGTGATGACACACATTTCGTGGTGGGAAGGGGCAAAGATGACAGGCCTTGGACAGAAAGAAAACTCACCTGTCAGTTGGCATTTGCAGTTTGCTGTCTGCTGCACTCGCCAAGCTTAAGGCAGGGCCTGGGGGAATTTAGGGGCCTGCCGTGCCTTCTGAGAGCAGACTTCACAGAATGCCCTGGACCTCTGCTGGTATGGCAGTGAGTCAGGGAGCACGGGGTGGGGAAGCAGCTGGGGTGAAAGCAGAGAGAGGATAAATCAGTGCAGGAAACAGCAGGCCAAAGTTTCCAGAAGAGCTGCTACCACTGCCTGCTGCTTTGAAGTGAAAGAAAGCAGACAAGAGTCAGATGGCTCAGAGGGACCCAGAGGTGAGAGAAGAAACATTTTCAGGAGCTTCAGCACCAAAATAGGTTTTCATTCTGGATGACCCAATCCAGATTTAGAGTCAGCTAGATCACACACTTACACACACACCTCTCTCTCTGTCTGTTGTCTATCTATCTATCCATGAAAAGACAAAGTCAAACCCACACTGTCTGGAACAAGAAGAAATGGGTCAAATCCTGAAAGCTGTTCCTTTGGTATCCAGGCTGGAATTAAGAGATTTATTCTGCCAACAAATATTAAGTGCTGCACGTCAATAAACACACACACACACACACACGTTCATAAAGACGTGAGGTCACTCCTGAGACCCAAGTGAAAAGTTAGGTTTTACCGAATTGGGGTTCTAAACTCAAGGCTACTAGGCAGGTTCAGCAGAGGGGTGGAGGGACTCTGCACCCGGGAATGAAGACATTCCGCAGCCTCATTTCCTGGGGGTGTTGCGATTTGTTAGCAAGAAACACGCTTGCGGTTTGTGATCTAAGGCAATTTGCGGAAAATATATAAAATGTATGGAAGGACTTTTTATAATGATAGAAAAAAATGTTGGAGGATCATGAGTAAGCGTGCTGAATGGTGGTTTTCATTATTGTTAAGGACTGTTTTGCATAAGAACTTTAAATTTAGCGTATTCACAGTACTTCATAACAGATTTAAGGTAAGAAATTTGGTTTAATTGCTTTCCATAATACTCCTCCCCAACATACTCCTTAGCCAGAGTTTCACACTCTGAATGGGCTCCCTGGACTTAACCTAAAAATGCGACATTGGCTTAGCAGTCAGGCTGTGAAGGGAGGGTACAGGTGTGCGGGCTGAAAAGCTGGTGACCCTCGTGCATTGTGGTGAAGCGTGGGTATAACATTTCCTTGTGATACCCTGGAAAACTGACCACACGCTGACTAAGCCTGCAGCTTTAGGGAAAAGAAAAACATTCAGAATGCTGGTGTGTGTTCTTATTGGTCATTTCAGCAAAGCCCTACGAGAGCAATGCGCTGAGGCCAGAGCTAGCCAGCCTGTGAGCACAGCAGGGAGGGAACAGACCTCTGCGTGGATGGAGGCTCTCTTACTGCAGATTAAATCCTGAATGACAGAGTTAAGTCACGTGAGGTGCAGCAGAGCTCCGCACTCCAATGGAAACAGTTGACAGGTGGCTCTACCCACAATCTCATATTGAAATCTCTGGAAGGCAAGGTGAGACAGGCCTGAAGCAAACATCAGATTTAGGAAGCTGCCTTCTCCACCAAGCCTAATCAGAGACCAGCAAATCAAAGGGCAGAGCTTTTAGCTAAGCCTACTAATACATTGTGAAGGTACAGGTGGCTATGGGGGTAGGGGGGCAGTTTAATCCACTTTGGAGTTCAGGGAACATTCTGACTCTCCACAGTTTTTCCCTGTTTCACTTCTTGATGAATTGATGTTTAAGCTGAAACATGAAAGACAAGTTAGAAATTAGCCAAGGGAAAAGTAGGAAGAAGACTTTCCTAGCCAAGGACACACTGCAAAGAGGGGCACACCTGAGAACAGAGAGAAGCTCCAGGGTATTGTTAGCTAACCCTGGCCATGATATGGTGTTCCCTTTCCTGGCATACTGAAAATGGCACAGGATTTTCAGGTATCCAGATTTGAGTCTGAATATTTGAGTGCCTCTTATTGTTATATGACAATTGGCCATGGTCATAATTCTCCACAACTTCTGTCAAATGGAATAGTAATAACTACCTTGTGAGATCTGACAAAGGGAAATTATGTGAAGTAATTAGAAAGGTGTTAGGTACATAATAACTGCTTAGTAAGTGTTGACATCTTTGTAACATGATGATCCCTACATATTTTTCACAGCCAAGGTGACCCTTACTGCTTTCACAAATCCTTTCTTCTCTGATAATTCCAGCTCCTTTCCCCACTTCTTTAAACTCCTATATTCCCTTCTCTTGTCAAAGAATGTAGTTTTTCATTTTTCATTAAAGTAAAAAAAACTAATATAAGTTTCACATGCACAACACAGCGATTCAGTATTTTTATAGGTTATATTCCATTTAAAGTTATTATAAAATAATGGCTGTATTTCCCGGTGCTGTATAGTTTTTAAAATTAGCCTTTACTCACTAACATGATTGTAACTCTCTAAGAAAAACTTCTCATAAACTCCAGGGTAGCTAGAGAGTTAATGAACACAGAGTTGGTAATTTATGATCATAAATTTTCAGGGCTAGAAAGGCCCATAAAATTATGGTTGTTGAACTACCATAAATGCTGAACTTGATGGTGCTCATGCAACGAGAGTACCTGAAAATGAACCAGAAATATACTCAGGGAATACATTCCCATAGAAACTATTTTGGTGTGAACATGTATACATAGATGCTAAATGCTACAGAAATTTAATAATTTTGGGGGGTCGGGGGAGGGAGAATAATGTTATCTATTCAAACAGGTGGCACACAGGTAACAATGGACTCTGTTACACTGAGGGAGTCTGCTTACCTGGTCTGCCCCTCTGGGAAGGAGAACCCCAACTTATGTGATCAGGTGGGTTAGTTCATTTCAGGTACATTTCTCAGTAATACCCCAGATGGTGGTTTACTTGGTACCTTAGAAAGAGAGCAAGGATTAGTTGAGAAGAACTGAACCTAAACCTAGAAAGAAGCTGTATTTACTAAATAAATAAATGAAACATAACAAGTACTCTGTCATATGCTTACTCTCAGGATGGTGTACTTCTAGGAACTGGTAAAAAATCCTTAACAGGGGTGGTTAAGGGAGGCATTTCTATTCTGATTCTTGCCTGGGCCCTCACATGTCACCTGTTTCTGCATCATTCACTACTTCGGGGTGGTGCATTTGGATCCAGGTGTGTTTAAGTTTGGATTCGGGCCTACTTCTTACTAGAAATATAGTTTTGAGTAAGTTTATCCACCATTTTTGAATTGCAGTTTCTACAGCTAAAAGTGGGGAAGATAACTTTACCTTATGGGATGATTGTGGGAATTGGTGATAAGAAATTTGAAGCTTATGGTGATGTGTGTCACAGAGCTCACATTTATACAAAGATTGCATGGATAACGCTATGGTTTATTACTTTGTTGTTCTTTTTAACATCATCCTTTTCTGTGGCCCACGCTACTCCGTGGTAGATTGGTCGGGTCCTGATAGACAGGGAAGGTAGAATTCACAGCCTGCATTTACTCAAGTTGCCAGCTCTTAACCACACAGTTGTCGTCAGTCCTGTTTCTCCACCTTGGCTCTTGTGTTTCTATAGTTTCTTGTCCATTAGCGACTGCAAGGCTGACACTGGAGAAAGACCAGTATTTTTTCCAGTGTGTTCCCTACTGCAATCAGAGAATTCTTTCTCTCTGTGCTTTTTTGGTAGTAGTTGTGTGGGTGGGAATTTTATAGAACACTCTGGCTCAGGAAAGGGAAAAAAAATCAAGGCTGCACGCTACATCAAAACTTCTCCTCGCATTAATCAAAAACTGACTTAATGTTTTATTTCAGTAGCACGTTGCCTTTTGTACCTGTCAGCTGAACCACCTGGGATTTTGTGGTTTAAACATTTCATTTTCCTGTAAGGATGAGATATAGTGAAACAACAACAACAGAAACAGTAAGTTACACAGATGAATACCTTACTGAAATAACATGCTGTACAATCTCCAGTGGCCAATTCACATGAAAAGTGACTGATTCCTTTAAATATCAATGACTCTCTCTCTCCCAGTATATTAAATTCAAATCCTCCTGATATTTTCATGGTTTATTCCAAAGTACTCTGCTCATATATAATTTTTATAGACCAATGGAGACTTTTAGGTAAAATACTCTATTGCATTCAATTCCATTTATTAAATAAATATATATTGAAACACTACTAAATTCAGAGGGACTAACTTAAACCCCTACAGGGCTCCAAAGATTTCCTGTTCGTAAACAACTTATTTTGTTTCTTCTCTACATGAAATACAATCTGTTTTACATATAAATAGAGGTTTCTTTTAATTATGGAACATCCAAATTGCAATCATAGCTCTTTTTATTTTATATGGCATGTATTTCCCAGGGTGAATAAGATACTTCATAAATCAGAGTAGAAGGATATATTCAATTATGCAAGATGCTACGTTTCCAAAAATGTAAGCAGTTGGACTTGAAATATTTTACTTCAATTCGTACATGTATTAAATAAGTATATTTTGGGCACCTACTATGTGCCTGACACTTTGGTAGTATCTGAGAGATGAATAAAACAAGATCCTTACTCTCCAGGGACTCAAAATCCAATAAACATACAAATTACAATAAATCATGGTATGCACAGCAACAAAGGTGTGTTTAAGGTATTGAGGAGGCTACTACAGATATAGAAGAGAAAGTTGGGGAGCAATCTCTTGATTTCCTGCTTCTTCCAAACAACCTGTTCTCCCTGGGTGTTCCCAGTTGGTGAAGCCAAAAATCTAGGCATCGTCCATGAATCGACCCTTTCCCTAATCTCCCACATTCAATCTACCAGCTGGTCCAGCCAAACCTTCCCCTAAGCTGTATTTTAGGCCTGCCAAGACTTCTGTCTCCCCACTGTTACCCCTCAAATTTTAGCTCCCATCATATCTCCTCTGGTCCTCTTCAATAACCAATTTCCTTTGTCTCCCTGCTTCCATTTTTGCCACCCTACAATGCATTCTTCACACAGCCGTAAATATGATGTGTAAACATATAAATCAAATTATGTCATTCTCCTGCCTAAAGTCCTTCAGTGGCTTCTCGTTACATTTAAAATTCAACCCAACATTGGACTTTGACCTACAAGGAGGTCCAACATGATTTATCCCAAGCCTTCTTTTCCTTCTTCATCTCCTTCCCTTTTCTGCTCAGTTCCACTTTATAATAGTGGTGAAATGTACAAATAGTGCACCATCTTGGTTGCTACAAGTTATATTAATGCAGCTGTGTACATCAACCCTCTTTCTGTTTTTAAATATGTCTAGCTTGCTCTCACCTCAAACTTTCTGAATGAAACTCTTTTCCCCCAGATATGCCCATGGATGGCTCCTTGTTTACTTGCAGATCTTAGCCCAGAAGTCACGTCCTCACTCTCTATCAACTCACTCTTTTTAATTCTTCACAACACTTTCCTATATCTGAAATTATCTTGGTATATCATTTCTTTATCTTTCCTTCCCAATCCCTCCTTACCCTTGCCCTCTACACACACACTCAAATGTGAGCTTCACAAGATCAAGGGCCTCTTAGCATTAGATAAGCACTTAGCATTAGATATTTGTGGAATGAATGATTTCATAGGCAAGATGACATTAGAACTAGGTAAACTCTTATTAGATCAAGAGGGTGGAGTGTGGATTTAAAACTATAAGCTATTGTTTGTTCCCAAATTGCCTCATGAGAGAGAAATGTAAACATAAGGAACTGGCAATATCATGGCTCACATTCCAATTGGGAATAACTTCCTGATAAGCAGGCATAGTATGGATTGAAATAAGCTTCGCTCCGTGCAGCCAGACAGACTAAGACAGAGTACCCTTGGAACATGTTTTCATTTTTAAAAAATTTTGGGTGTCAGAACTGGGGTCTACAATCAGAAGTCAACACATGGTTTATATCTTTCCAATTATACTGTCACTCTCTGGTATTTTTAAAGGTGAAATTGTAATTTAAAATTTAAATACTTTTATGGGCTTTTGTGTGTGTGCATGATTGAGAAGAGGGGTCATGAGAGTTTATTGGCAAATCTGGCATATACCGAACATATTCAGTGACAAAATCACAAATCATTTGCAAGAGTCTCGGAAATAAAAGCTCATTTAATTATCTGTCACGAAAGCTTTTAACATAGGGAGACTTGAGCTAACAGTGACAAGAATCTGCAAAAAACCCCACCACCTTTTTTACATTTTCAGGAGGCCATTCCTGTTCTTAATTGAATCTTTCAAGTTTTTATTATGATTTATGGAGCTATTGGAAATAAATCAGCTTCTGTCTTCTCATTGTCTTTATGGGGAGTTTACCCATTTCCCAGGAATTGTGAGAATTTGTCAGGTAATTATGGAATCTGGCCTCTTCGAAGTCCAAAGTGTAGACCTCTCTAGAAAGCACAAAATTAGAATGTGGATGACTTAATGAAGAGATTTTTTTTCTTCAAATTAGCATTTATATTTTCCCAAGAAATTTATATAACCATAATAAATGTCTGATGTTAATGGCATAGACATTCTTATCATCTGAAGTCTAATTATTCTATTTTCTTTTTTCTAGTAGATAACTAGCTATTGCTAACATTTTTGGTTTCTGGGAGTTTGGGTTTGTCTCTGCATCCCCTCCATCCACAGAGCTCATCTGGTTTCAGAGCTACACAATCACTTCTGTCCCAATGACATCCTGATTTCCAGGCTAGACTTCTTACCCAAGCACCAGGCTTTAAATGATCCCAGGATATTTTCATGCAAAAGCTCAACCACTGTATAAAATTCAACAAACCCAACTAAACCAAGGCTACTCTGCCATACACTTGTGTCTATCTTTCACTCCCTCATCCCCTACACTCCCTCTCCTATATTCCCTTCCATCATTTCCTCATCCCTTCTGTTCAGACTGTAGCACAGTCTTATATATTATCTCTTAGATTTGTTTCTTCTAGTCCCATTGGGTACACACTTGTACAGACATCATCACACCTAAATCAAGTCATTAATGTCCCCATCTGTCTCCCTGCCTCTTATTCCTTTGCCCTTCAAATCCAGATACATTTTCAGAAATAGTATTAGCAGCATAAAAATGATAGAAAATGATCCAAGAACTCTTCACTTACCACAAAAAGGAGAGCTTGGCATTACCTGTCAAGACAATTTTTAACAACACATCTTAGCTCTTAAGGCCCCACCTTCCCTTGTTTTTCGTAAGCTTGCAATCTAGACAATCACATCTCTTTGCTGTCCTCTCCCTGACCTTTTCAGGTGATCCTGTGTCATTTTTCACCTTGGATGATCTCCTCTCTTCCAATCACTTTTCCAAGTTTACTTTTCCTTCAAGTCACTTTTCAAACCTCATCTTTTCAAGGAAGTCTTCCCTGGACACTAAACTCTATATCCATTTCTTTTTTGACAGTATATTCTCCTGTGTTGCTTTGTGTGCCTGGATCTTGTCTCCCTCCTAAGAACATGAATTCTGCAAGGCAGAGATGTTATTTTCTGCAACCTCTGCATCTTCCACAGTGCTAAACATTTTTTTAAATGTTAGTAAGCACAGCAACAAAGAATCAGTCTAGTATATAAGCTCCATGAGGGCTGGGGTCATGCCTCTTCTGTTCCCAGCTGTGTATCCTATAGGTAACACAATGCCTGGCCCATAACAGGTGTCCAATATATATCTTGTGATTCAGAGAATGAATGAATAAGAGCTGAGAGAGACTCACAAGTTACAGTGAAAACCCTCCTATGTCAATTTTTATAGTGCTCATTTAACAAGTAAGGGTGATTAAGAGAAAGAAATACCTAGGGTAGAATCTCAAATCCAATGCTATCTATCCATGAGTTAAAATAGAAACCACAGCATACATATGTTTAAAGAAACTAGTGTAGGAGGATGACCCATGACAGTCCGAATCCAGTCACCTCAAAAAGCTCAAAACTTCGAGATTTCTGTTACCTTTGGTCAGGCACGGAGGACAAAGTATCACAGAGCAAGATCGTACAGTTGCTTCAGGCAGGCGGAAAGCAAGGGGGAGGGGAACTGGTTCCCACCATCAGGAAGCAGGCAGATCTGCCCACAGAGCGATCACTGCAATATGTTCTTAACAAAGATGATATTTTAGTTCTCTTCCTCTCAATCTTAGGGTTAGGTCCCCATGTTAGGAGCTGTCATTTCACACTATGTTCTACTCTAGCATTTATTACAACTGTAATAAATTAATTTTTTTGTTTGCCATGTTTCTTTAAAACGTTACTCCTGCAAAGTACAAGCTTCAGGAAGCCTTCTTGTGTCCCACATGCCTGGAATAGAGCCTGCAGCATAGTAGGTGCTCAATATAGATTTGTTAAATGAATGAGGAATTCTAGGTCTATACTCAAACGCATGCGCACGTGTGTGTGTGGGTGTGTGTGTACACCCATGCATGTGAGAGACAGACAGACAGATATTAAAGTTCTGGATAGACCTGAAGACTACAGGACAGTCTCAGAGAAAAACACTGAAACCCATAAAGGGAATGGAAAATACGTGCTAAGAGAAGAAAAGCTCACAGTTGATGTTGTGAAATTTAGAGATAAGAATGTTATAGAATGAGGCAGCTCTGTGACATGAAAAGTGCCTATTCTTGGCTGTCTTATTTCATTTGTACCTATAAAATGGGGATAATAGCCATTTTCCCTTACATTAGGGTTAATTGGGGTTGTGTATGTGAGACATTGAACCCAGTCCCTGGTTTCTACACAAGAAACTACTCACCCTCTTGACAATTTTCTCTGAATTCACAAACTCATAGGCTATTCTTTAAGAGAATATGATGAAACAAACCTGAGAAAACAAAAAAGCGGGAAATACAAAACACAGTGTAACAGATCCGATTGTACATGTTCAAAAATCATTCAAAGCCTTGCAAAAAGGAACTAGAAAATGTTTCCTCTGATGTCATCCCATCCTAAATACTATGTCTATGTGTACTTATATGTCTGTATCTCTCTTTCCAGTCATATCTCGGACTGCATTTGTCCATATTTGTTCATGTATTTTAATTAGTGGTAGACTTTTTAGCAACTGATATGTAAATAAGTAAAAATCAACATTTTGTAAACAAAAAGTTGAAATCTCCTCCTTCTCTTCCTCTTCACCCTTGCTTGTTTTGTTTTGTTTTTGAAGTGACCAGATATCAAAACAGATTTCTTCCTGTAACTTTGGAATATCTTACAGAGTTTTGATGAACTTAAAATTTTGTTTTAGGTACAAAGGGCCACAATGAAGTTTTTAAAGTAAGTGCCAAGGTAAGTTCTGCTGACTTCAACATCTGACGAATGCTGGGCATTTTCCTTTATTCACAGGCTGAGCAACATTAATCTTTGTAAAGACATTCCTCCATGACTCAAGTGCCCAGAGTGATGGTGTGAAACACTGGTGCACTGTTGACCAGCCATCTTCCAACAGGAAGCAAACCAAATCTTGGGCTGGGATCTTTTCCTGAAGTGTATAGTCAGGGACTTGAGATCTCCCTCTTAAAATTTAAATCGTTGAATAAATGTTGGGATTAAAAAAAAAAATCTCGGTGGTAAAATTGACTGCATCAGTTCAAAGCCCTTTTCAACCAAGGGCCCTAATGAAGCTCCACTGTAAAGAACAATGGTTAGAGGTAAATTTTAGGATAGGGGTGAAATGTGAGCAAAACTTTCAAAATAAGAAGACTTCCCTCCTAAGAGATTCTGTTAGATTTTGTCATTTAACAGTAAGGTAAGTATTAATATTTACTGGACATTTAACATGTGTCAGGAATTTTGCATGTTAAATCTTTGCAGCAACTTTGTGTAGTAAATCTTATCTTTCTTATTCGTCTCTTATAGATGAGCAGACTGGAGCACTGAGAGGTCAAGAAACATGCTCGTGCCATGCGTCCAGTAAGTGGCTGAGCCAGGGTTTAAGTCCAGGCAAATGCATTCCTCAGGCCACGGGCTATGCTGTGTGCCATTGCAACTCATGTTGGTAGCAATCAGAATCTGTCCTTAGGACGGGGGCTACCAGTGGACTGATTATATATGATTGGGAGATTTTTTTTTAATTTTTAATATTTTATTTGTTTTTATTTTTTTCTTCTAGTTTTATCGAGATATAATTGACATACAGCACTGTATAAGGTGTACACATGACCCAGCAATTCCACTCCTGGGTATTTATCTGAAGAAAATGAAAACACTGATTGAAAAGATGTATGTACCCCTATGTTCATAGCAGCATGATTTACAATCTTATTTACAATAGTCAAGATATGGAAATGACCTAGTTGTCTATCAACAGATGAATAGATAAAGAAGATGTGTTATTTATATATATATATAAAATACACACACAATGGAATACTACTCAGCCTTAAAAAAAATAATGCAATCTTGCCATTTGTGACAACATGAATGCACCAAGAGGGTATTATATTTAGTGAAGTAAGTCAGGCAGAGAAAGAAATACTGTGTGATTCACTTATATGTGGAAGATAAAAAAAAAACAAATAAACATAACAAAAAAGAAACAGAATTATAGATACAGAGAACAAACAGGTGGTTGCCGGAGGGGAAGGAGGTGGGGCGAGGAGAGAAATAGGTGAGGGAAATTAAGAGGTACAAACTTCCAGTTACAAAATAAATGAGTCATGGGTATGAAATGTATAGTATGGGGAATATAACAATGATTATATAATATATTTGTATGGTGACAGATGGCAACTAGATTTATAGTGGTGATCATTTTGAAATGTACAGACATATTGAATCACTATGTTGTTAACAGGAGCTAACACAGTGTTGTAGGTCGATTGTGTGATTTCTGATCCAGACAGAGGACTGATATGTTTTTATTATGTCTTTATTCACTTCTGATGGAAAAGAGGTATGTGTTTTCTACTGAAGAATGAAGAACTTCAACCTCAGTAAAGGCTTCGATACCTGATGTGGCCTGCGTGATAATTTACTTTATTTGCAGTTTACCTGTCACTGACCTACAAAGATAGCATCTGGCTCTGCTTACAGAAAAGCAGGAACTCATGATTAACTGCCTTTGACTGTGCTTTTCCCAAAGCCGTCTGCATCTGCTGTGCTTTGCAACTTAAATTTCCAAAAAGCAGCCCCTCCTGACATGAAATTAGGTTTCATACAAACAGAAGTTCCACATCAAAAAGGAAAATGAGTAGAGGGTGTAATAATTTAGTGCTAGATGTTCAAAGAAGCAGGGCCCCAAATAATACATGGACTGAAACTGTTTAGATAACGTACCTAAAACAAACAGTATTTTAACAGGTGAAATTATTTTCCTTTTCCCTGAACATTTGACATTAGTGACCACCCTGTCAGAGTATGTTTGAACATGTGGGAGGGACTTAACAGAAATCAGCAAAACCTTCCTGAGGGTTTTTGAAGGAAGAGGACTTGACTTGTCAAGGCTAGAATATGGGAAGGGTGATGCATTTTAGGCAGAGGGAGAGCATGAACAAAAAGATAGATGTGGGAGGAAAGAAGTTTCCGGAGGCTGGGACGCCAAGTGTGAGACATGGAATAGCTAGCCAGGTAGTTCAGAGGCAGCTCTGGAAACACTTTTGCATTATGCAAAGAAGTCTAATTTTATTCTACAGGCAAAAGGAAGCCATGAAATGATGTGAAGCAGAGGAGTAACATGATTAGTTTCAGATTTTAGAAAGCTCACTGGAAGTATGGTGGCCACTGTATTGGAAAGAAGTAAGAATGGAACAAGAGAGGACTAGTCATGAGGCTACTGGAATAATCCTTGTAAGAGATGATGCTGGCTTGAACTGAGGCAGTAGCAATGAGTTGGGACACGGGGGTGGATGTAAGAGGTCGACCTTAGGCTTTTGAGTCTATAAATATGGTGGCTGATTGTATTGGGTTGGCCAAAAATTTCATTCGGGTTTTCCATAAGCTGTTATGGAAAAACCTGAATGAAATTTTTGGCCAACTCAATATGTGGAAGTAGAGGAGCCAAGGATAACTATTATGTTTCTGACTTGGGTACCGGAAGATGGAAGAGACTTGCATCTGTTTGTCTGCTAAGAGCAAAGAACCAGTGGTGGTGAAAATGTTGGATAGATGGGACAGATGAAGGCTGTTTGATGTCTGTCTTGGAGAAGCAAGAGGACACGGGATGCCAGTGGAAGAAGAAACCCCTTCCACTGAGGTGGGAGATCAGAAGATAAAGAGGAAAGAGGATGCAGGTAAGTCCGTGCTGGCATAGTGGATGGGGTAGCAGTGCTTAGAAGGCTGAGAGACTTTTGAACTTTCTCTAAGAGGTAATAGACAAGATTTTTGGACAAAGGTGTTAGATAAGAAACTCGGGGAGAGTGAAGGTTTGAACTGTTGGCACAAGAGAAAGGAAAGTAGCCTAGGAAGAGACAGATGGCAGCTGGGTAGGTTAGTGGCTTGGAAAGGGCTGAAGGAAACCATAAACTGGCAGTGGTACCATTCTGCTCAGTTCGTGATGCATAACTTGACCCTGCATTGTATTATGACTTATTATCATTAGGGCCACAGGGATGGCAGGGACCATGTTTTGTTTAACCTGAAGACTCTTCAGTGTTCAAACAGAGCATGACCCATATTAAATGCTCGATATACTTTTGTTGACTTGAAATTTGTGGAGCTATGGAGCAGTAGACATGAAATACTATTAGCAAACTGAACTTTTTTTTCCAAGTGCGTTAAATGGCAGTACCTTGGAGAACACTGCAAGTAGAAGAGCCAATATTTTAGGATGGTTCTCCCAGGAGTGACGGTTCTTTGTGTGAACAGGTGTATCTGAAAAGACCAATTTGCTGCCACTGGTCACTTTCCTGCTGCAGACTCTGGGTTTGATGATTTAAGGTGAGGCAGAACACCTGGCATTGTTTACAGCGCTCTTTCTTCACAGTGACAATCTCAAAGAGTCTGGGGTTTCAGGGAGAAAAGTGAAGGGAACTGGAAAAACAGATACAAAGGGATAATGAAGGAGAAGAGTGAGCTGAGGCCAACTGCCAAGTGAAAGTTGCTGCCTGACAGTATATGCTGTAAGGCAAAGAGCACAGAGTTGGACGTAAAAAAAAAAAAGGAAAACACCTAAGTTCTAGTTTGAGCTCAGTCTCTGAGTAATTATATCACCTTTGACCTGTGACCTTTAATCAGTTTTCTGAGACCCAATTTTTTTGGTTATCCAAGGGGAGTCATACATTTGCATCAGACGATTCTTTTAATAAACATTTTGTGAACTGCCCCGCATTCTACAAATATGTAGTCAAAGGCTACAGATGAGAACCTTGATGCAAAGCTGACTTTTACATTGCATGCACGGCATCTCCGTATCTTAGCCTCACTGCCCTACCTTTGCTCCTGCTCACCCCAGCCCAAGTTGTCTCTGTTTCTCTTTCTCCTATCTCTTCAGAATTTTATCTCCAGACAGTCCTTACGTGGAAGTTGCAACTTCAATGTTTACTCCCCAAGGTATCCTTTTCAGTGTATCCAGTATGATCACTGACACACCATCCTTCCAATCTCTAAACATTTGCAAATATGAAGTCATTTGTCAATGCAACTCAATGAATGCTTATTGAGTTGCTATTATGTGTGAAGCCCTGTATTAGGTGCAGAGAATACAGGGATGAGGTACAATAGAGGAGATGATTCTACTGATTCTACTCAGATGCTAACCGTTCATATTAAAGTACTGGGTTGGCCAAAAAGTGCCTTTGGTTTTTTTTTAAGTAAAAATAAAAGACACAGTTTTCATTTTCACCAGGAACTTTATTGAACAATGTATTCACACTTTTGTTCCACTGCCTTCTGCCGTTTTTCAGGCAACTTCATAATTCCATCTTCCCCAAATTTTTTATCTTTTTGAGCAAATAACTGTTCCAGGTTCCTTTTACAGTCTTCCAGGGAATTGAAATTTTTTCCATTAAGAGAATTTTGTAAAGACTGAAATAAATGGAAATCTGAAGGTGCAATGTCTGGTGAATATGGCGGATGAATCAGAACTTCCTAGCCAAGCTGTAACAGTTTTTGCCTGGTCATCAAAGAAACATGCAGTCTTACGTTATCCTCATGGAAAATTATGCGTCTTCTGTTGACTAATTCTGGATGCTTTTCATTGAGTGCTGCTTTCAGTTGCTCTAACTGGGAGCAGTACTTGTTGGAATTAACCGTTTGGTTTTCCAGAAGGAGCTGATAATAGAGGACTCCCTTCCAATCCCACCATATACACAACATCACCTTCTTTGGATGAAGACCAGCCTTTGGTGTGGTTGGTGGTGGTTCATTTCGCTTGTCTCATGATCTCTTCCATTCCACGTTATTGTACAGTATCCACTTTTCATCACCCGTCACAATTTGTTTTGAAAACGGAATTTTTTTTTTTTTAAGTAGAGAATCACATGTGGAATTATGGTCAAGAAGGTTTTTTCACTTAACTTATGTGGAACCCAAACATTAAAGCAATTAACATAACCAAGCTGGTGCAAATTACTTTCATCGCTTGATTTGGATATTTTGAGTATGTTGGCTATCTCCTGCATGGTATAACGTTGATTGTTCTCAGTTAATTTCTCGATTTGATCGCTGTCAACTTCAACTGGTCTACCCAACCGTGGAGCATCGTCCAGTGAGAAATCTGCAGCATGAAACGTTGCAAACCACTTTTGACGTGTTCGATCAGTCACAGCACCTTCTCCATACACTGCACAAATCTTTTTATGCGTTTCAGTTGCATTTTTACCTTTCTTGAAATAATAAAGCATAATATGCCAACTGTTGCTTTTTTTCTTCCATCTTCAATATTAAAATGGCTACACAAAAATTCACCAATTTTGATGTCTTTTTTTAAATGCATGCAGATATGACAGCTGTCACATACAATCTAACAAAATGGTTTCGAATGAAGTTAAAGACAACTAAGTGCTTTTAGAGTCATCTTACGGAAAAAAATGAACGAACCTTTTGGCCAACACAATATATTAATAGAAACACAGAAAAGAAATTGATTAATTTTATCTGAGAAGTTTAGAGAAAGCTTTCTAGAAGCTGTGGTATTTGACCTTGGCCATGAAGAATGAACACAGTCTATATAATTTCACCAGATAGAGAAAGGGGAAAAGACATTTCAGGTAGAGAAAACAGCCTGGTTGAAAGCCTAGAGCTAACAAAGGGTGCTGTGTGTTGGGGAGAATGACAAGTGGCCTAACTGCTCATTCTCCAACAGGAGATTTTTACTACAAGTTAAAAAATCAAATATGGACACAGTGGCCTCAAAAATGGTTATTTCCATTGCTTTTGGAGAGTTATGGCTACCAGAGACTTTGGAACTGTGGCGTAGAAGGGTAGTGATAATAACTGTTGAACATATAAGAAGAGCTGTCCCACCAGCAGACGTTAACTTGACTCATTGTGGAGATCATTTCTTAATATATGCAAATATAGAATCATTATGTTGTACATCTGAAACTAATGTTATATGTCAATTATACCTCAGTGTAAAAAAAGGAGCAATGCATAAGACCAGTGAACTAAGTAGTTTCATCTTTTGTGGAAGAGCCCAAAGATGGCTGAAGATTTGCCATGGTTTTGGAAACGATTAAAAAAGAAGAAAGGAGCATGCAACTTGGTGTTTTACAAACAGACAGACACACGCACATTCCTAATCACTTGAGATGTTCAGATACCTGCAAGGTGCATGGAAGCCCGCCTCGTTCATCTAAATTCTTCTAAATCTTATGGCAATTGATTACATAGCTATAGCTTGTTTGTAAGAGTCAGAGGTGAAGCTGGGTTCAATCATAGGCTTTGATACTTATTCCATGTGGGAACTTGGCCAAAGTATTTGACATCTATAAATACTATAAATCTCAGTTGGCTCATCTGTTTGAAAAGGTGAGAATAAGAATACTTATTTCACAATTTGACAATGAGGATTTCCAAGGATGTACGTAAAGCAACCAGCAGCATGCCTCAAATTTGCAATGTGTTCAATGCATGGTGCTCATTATTACTCTTGTCTTAATTCTATTGCCTTTTCTCTACATTTAATAATAATGACGGTTTAATTTGGCATATTTCACAACCAGATATCAAACTGTATTTTAAAAACTCTTATTCCCACCTAACTGGCCTTGCCAGAGCCAGGACTCCTGAATAGGAATTGATGTGGGTAATAATTTTCTTGTGACCATAGAAAGAAATGAAATTGAGTTATTTGTAGTGAGTTGGATGGACCTAGAGTCTGTCATACAGAGTGAAGTAAGTCAAAAAGAGAAAAACAAATACCCTATGCTAACACATATATATGGAATCTAAAAAAAAAAAAAAAGATTCTGAAGAACCTAGGGGCAGGACAGGAATAAAGATGCAGACGTAGAGAATGGACTTAAGGACATGGGGAGGGGGAAGGGTAAGTTGGGACGAAGTGAGAGAGTGGCATGGACATACATACACTACCAAATGTAAAATAGCTAGCTAATGGGAAGCAATCAAATAGCACAGGGAGATCAGCTCGGTGCTTTGTGACCACCTAGAGGGGTGGGATAGGGAGGGTGGAAGGGAGACGCAAGAGGGAGGGGATATGGGGATATATGTATACGTATAGCTGATTCACGTTGTTATACAGCAGAAACTAACACAACAATGTAAAGCAATTATACTCCAATAAAGATGTTAAAAAAATAATTAAAAAATAAAATAAATAATTTTCTTGTGAGAAGGTAGGTGAAGAGTTGTGTTTTACCTATTTTATAGGTGCCCACACTGAGGCAGAAACCTTGGATGTGCCCCAAGAAATACAGACTCTGAACTAAAACTACAATTAAATGCCTTTATCTCCAAGCCTGCTGACTCAGTCATTTGCTTCTGCAATCTTGTCCACACGAGTGTATGTCACCAGAGTGCTGAAAGGAACACTCTTAAAGCTCTCTGGGCACCAAGCGGCACTGCCATGGCTAGCATTTCACAAAGAATGAGTCCTTTAGGAAAATCCAATTTGAGAGAAGCAAGAGTAATAACAAAACAAGGATTGCCATTTAATCATATCAAATTACAGACATGTATATCTATATAAATATATGCATACATATATATATGGTAATTGTAAAAGGAAAGAGTAATTCATTTTTGCTGTTCTAAAATTGGATTTTTCCCAAAGGTCAAGATAGAGCTCATTCTTTGGACTTGCATTAATGATACTGTAGCTAACAGAGAATGCTGGGAGCGAGAGCTGAAGCCATTGCATGTTAAATAGCTTCCCTAAAAGTGATTGTCCCATTTATGCATTTGAAAATCTGAATTGTAGAAGGAATGATATATGTCTCAGTCAGGTATGGCCTTCTATAAGATTTTTCATTTCAGAAATTTAGTAATTTAGGCAATTCTTCCTTCATGAGAAAGGCAGCGGTGGCATGGCATTTAATAAGTTTGCAGCAACATTAAGCTCTATTGATCTGAATTAGTATATCTGCCTTTTGCTTTGATAGTTTATTACTGTGATTCACAGGTAGAAAGATGTATAGTCACCCAGTTTCTATGGGCTATGCTAGAAAAATGTATTGCATGTCATTGAATATACTGCAAGTCTTCGGAATAATTTACACAGTGTATTTTGGTTTTATATATTAAGGTTTTTTTATCCTGGTGTTAATATCAGTACATAGACACGTAGAACAATGCACCATAAACACTGACTGAATGAATGATTGAGTTAATAGCTTGTATAACATCAAAGAAAGTAAGTGGTGGATTCAACATTCAAGTTTTAAGCTTGAGAATGCTCAAGTCTTCTGGCCAAGGAGAATGAGGTGGGTTGGTTAGGCCAGAGTTAAGCCCAATAGCCCAAGACTCAGATCTTGATGTGCTATTTTGGCTGCATATCTTTTTTTTTTAAAGATTTTTTTTTTTTTTTTTAATTTAGTTTTGGCTGTGTTGGGTCTTCGTTTCTGTGCAAGGGCTTTCTCTAGTTGTGGCAAGCGGGGGCCACTCTTCATCGCGGTGCGCGGGCCTCTCACTGTCGCGGCCTCTCTCGTTGCGGAGCACAGGCTCCAGACGCGCAGGCTCAGTAGTTGTGGCTCACGGGCCTAGTTGCTCCGCGGCATGTGGGATCTTCCCAGACCAGGGCTTGAACCCGTGTCCCCTGCATTGGCAGGCAGATTCTCAACCACTGCGCCACCAGGGAAGCCCTTGGCTGCATATCTTAATTACTTGGTCTAAGTTGGGAGAGCTGATGAAGTTGATTTGAGTCAGATTCTCTGAGGCAGCATTAAGACCTAGAAAGCAAAGTGATAGAACATGATTATCAATAAGAATTGAACTTAGAACTGGGACCATGGTGCAACAGATTCAGGAATGAGCTGGCTATAATCTAGGAGGGTTCCAGGAAATCACTGTGTGCAGGGGTGGGTGTTTGTTGTAGTTTTTACTTGTTGATATATATGTGGGTATGTTCTATTGGCTGAAAGTTTATCAGGTCAAGATGGACTGAAAATGTTTTAGAATTTAGTTTAAATAAATAATAATAATAATGGTGATTGCTATATACCAGGCAGAATTCCAGGCTTTTCCATGGATTATCTTAGTTAAATCTGGTATTATTATTACCCTCATTTTATAAATGGAGCACTGAGGTGTAGAGAGTTTAGGTATCATGCACAAGGTAAGGAAAGTGGTAGACTTAGGACTTGAATCTTTGGAAACTGACTCTAAGGTTTGGGCTCTAAACTAGAAGTCTACAAAAGTAGGGTGTACCCTGGCCTTACCATGGACCATTCTCCTAATTTTTATCTCACCCCATATATCTGGTTCCCGAGTTACTGACAGTCACTTCTGTGACAAGAAATAAATAAATAGGACTTCCCTGGTTGCACAGTGGTTAAGAATCTGCCTGCCAATGCAGGTGACATGGGTTCAACTCCTGGTCTGGGAAGATCCCACATGCCGCAGAGCAACTAAGCCCGTGCACCACAACTACTGAGCCTCCGCTCTAGAGCCTGTGAGCCACAACTACTGAGCCCACTTGCTGCAACTAATGAAGCCCGCGCGCTCTAGGGCCCATGTTCCGCAACTACTGAGCCCGTGTGCTGCAGCTACTGAAACCCACGTACCTAGAGCCCATGCTCTGCAACAAGAGAAGCCACCACAATGAGAAGCCTGTGCACCACAACGAAGAGTAGTCCCCCTTCACCACAACTAGAGAAAAAGCCTGTGCGCAGCAACGAGGACCCAATGCAGCCAAATAAATAAATAAAAGCTACTTTACCCTAAAAAACAGAAAAAGATCAGCCTCTGAGCATAATTCTTCTACCGTTCACCATTTCTCTATGTCAGGATAATCTATGTTTCGCATTTTGTGCTGATGCTTGCATTCAGTTATTCAATACGTTTTTTACTGAGCGATTACAATATGCCAGACACTTTTAGGTGCTTGGATTCCATCAGGTGTAAAACTGACAAATATCCCTGGTCTCATGGATCTCATATTATACCAGGGGAGATAGAAAATGGAAAATAAATAGAGCATATAAGTAAGCTATAGGATTTATTAGAAGCCGATCATTACTGCAGATACAAGAAAAAAGAAGAAGGGTAAGGAGCATCAGGTGTGCCTTGGTGGGCGTGGGAGGTGGTAATTTAAAATAGAGTGATCAGTACAAGTGGCCCTGAGAAGGTGATAGTTGAACAAAGACTTGGAAGCAAGGGAATGCACCTTGTGTGTTGATGGGTAGTGGTGGTCATGTGACCCAGAGGCTGAGTGATCTTAGATGCCTGGCCTAGGAGACTCAGGGTTACCTGTGGTCCTGGGCAAAGTCAGAGGGAAGGGTTCTATGTACAGTTTGGTCCCATAATCTTGGCCTTATCAGACTCGAGAAAATTAAAAGTGTAACCTGTCCTTTCTCAGTGACACACTAGCTTTGCCTTAGGGTGGCCCCAAGCTTCATCCCGACAGTTCACCTACCTGCAGTCAGCATGAACCATCAGGGCAGGCCCTTCTCCAGAACGATGTCCGTTCCCCGTAATATGGTGGTTTTCCATCTGTGAGCCCCACGCATGAGGGGTTGGCACTCCAGCCTCTAAAGGGAGCTCAAGATTTCCTTTTCCCGCCGCTTCCTTGTCTCACGAACCCCGTCCCACCCCTTAATACTCTGATTTTCTCATCCTCTGAGATGTTGAGGCCTAGGACTGTCTTAGACGTTGGAGCTACGAGTTGGAACTTTTTGGGTAAAAGTACATTAACTCAAAATGAAAATACTGATGAACTCTTGCTAATTAGAATCTCTGGTATTGACTTGGATCTGCAATTAATAAAAATGATGGGTTATAACTTTGCAAATACAATATGGAGGACCCAGTATTTCAAAACATGTTCCTTGGAGGCAATACCCATCTATCCAACGAAGGCAGCTTCCTTTTCAGTTTACAACTTTTATGACTGTTCTCTTTCTTTGCTCACTGCAGCTTTTTCCCTCGAATGGAGTTGGCTATTTGTCTGCCATACCGTGGGATCAGAATAAAAGCCAGCACTGACAAAAAGACAGTCATAACAGGATCACTTCTTTGTTGAGGCTGGCTTGACAATCCAGGAGAAGAGATTTTTCCTTTGCAGAAACTTTTATTCCAAACCTAGCCTTCTTGACAGGGATTAGTTTAGCTGCAAGCAGTTGTCAAGTACCGGCAAAGCCTCTGTAGAATGCTGACACAGGCCCTGTTCGGGGCCATCAACACTTAGTATCGAGCGGATGAAAACTGATTTTTTTTTAATGTGTGCAGTTTGGCAGCAACTTTACTGATTGTCAAAGCTGATTTTTAATTATTCATAGACTCTTACAAATAGAGAGACTGTGTGTGTGTAGTAAATACTTTGGGTTTGAATCTCTGATGAAATCCTATATAGAGCAACTCAGGATAAAATAGAGAACTTCCTGTCCCAGATATGCTTGACAAAATGGATATCATGGTTAATGGAAAGGAGAGATTTTGGAGTTGAGCAAAAACTGGGTTCAAAGGACAGACATGCTTTGTGATCATGGGCAAATTGCTTAAATATATTAAACTGCAGTTTCCTGATTTCTAAGAATCAGTATTGCAATACTTCCCACCCTGTAGGCTTCTTAGGAAGAATAAATGAAAGAACATATGGATAACAAGGTAAAAAAAAAAAACATGAACTCATCCAAGTCCCTCAATTTACAACTGAGAAAATGCAGCTGACTTGTTTATAATGTACAAACTCAGGACTCCATTCTCATATGCTTGACTCAGAGCACAGTAATCTTTCAATGGGCTCAAGCAAAGAGAAATACCTATAAAAAGCACATGTTATATAATATAACTATATATAACTATGCTCAAAAGAACCCACATTATCTGTTTAATTCTAACTGTATGAATCTGGATCCCAACAGGCTAAACGGATGCAGGATGTGGCCACAGCCAGTTGGGTTTCTAAATGCTTCATCATGGGTGCAGGATGGGATAGTGGCTTGAGTTGCAGCCTCCAAAAAGGTATGTCCATGACTAATCCCCAGAACATGTGAGTGCAACCTTATTTGGAAAAGGGTCTTCCGCCAGATGTCATTAAGATAAGGATCTTGAGATGAAAGGATCATCCTAGATTATCCAAGCCCTAAATCTAATGACAAGTGTCCTTATAAGAGACAGAGGAGTTACACACAAAGAAAAGAAGGAGGCAGTGGGACCACGGAGACAGAGATTGGAGTCATGCAGTCCCCAAGCTCAGAAATGCCCACAGCCACCACCAGAAGCTAGAAGAGGCAAAAGGACCGGAAGGTTCCTAGAGCCTCTGGGGCATCACAACCCTGTCAACATCTTGATTTCAGCCCTGTTATACTGATTTCAGACTTCTGGCCTCCAGAACTGTGAGAGAGTAAATTTCTGTTAATTTAAGTCACCAAGATTGTTTTAATTTTGCAATACATTAACAGCAGCCCTAGAAAACTAATACAGGCGGTTAAAACTCAGAGACAAAGAAATGAAAACAAGTTGTGTGCTAGCTAGGATGTAATTCACATGCAAGCATTGGCCTGTGGAGAGGGCAAAGATGCCCTATTTTTAAAATCTCTCCTTGCTTGTATGCACAGAGTCTTGAAAGATGCTTTATCAGAGCTCTGTGTCTTGGTGCATTAATTCAATCCCCATTTGAGAAATACAGGATCTACCTTCAAGTGACTTAAGTCATTGACTAGTGAACAAACCAACCAACAGTTCAGTTGTAGGGCAAGGTGCTGAGCGCTCCAACAGAGGGGTTTTGCGAGCGCTGTGATTCACTTAGAGAAAGGAAGCGCCAGCTCTGACGGGGGCAGGGTAGACACCAGGACAGGCTTCTGAGAGGAATGGATGCCTGAGCTGGACCTCACCTTGTTGGCTTAGAGACAGGGAGCTTTTGCTGACAAAAGGAGCAGGGATGCTATTTTCCCCAGCCCTGAGATGAAAGTCCTGAAGGCTAGAATTTCTGTCTATTATCATGTCTGCTCCCCTCTTTTCCATGACCTGGCATGTTTATGTAGGGAACACTGCAGCTGTTTGCTGGGTTAAGATAAATATTAGACAAGGAAGTGTGTCTGACTAACACATGTGAGCCAGGTGTTCTGGAAAGATAAACCCTGGGTAAGGGCAATGTGTGGGGATGGAGGACTTCACGCTTCCACTGGCCAGGTGGGAGCACGTCCAGCTCTGCAGTCATCAGCTCTGCCTGTGGCTTAATTATTCCTGCCTCCGAGGCCCTGCCCACCGCTCCCTCCGGCCTCTGACTGCCCTTCAGTTCATCACCCTAACTCCCAGTCCGGACAATGGAGCCGAGCAGGAGAGAGGGAACAAATCTTTTTATGTATGACAAGCACTGTACTAGGTTCTTTACATATGTGATCTGCTTTAGCCCTCGCCATATTCCTCAGGGAAAAGTATTGCCATTCCCATTTGTCAAAAGAGGAAACACTCTTATTTGGTTAAGTAACTTTCCTGGAGCTGAAAGGCATAAAGACGTCTGAAGATCTGACTTTTGCTTACCTCCAACGCCAGTCACTCTCTGTCTCAAGATTTACGCTCCAGCTGTACCAACCTGCTTCTAGTTCTTCCTTCCACGCTTAGTGCGATGATTCTCAACTGGGGGCGATTTTGTTCTCCAGGGGTAAAATTTGACATTATCTGGAGACATTTATGATTGCCACAGTTGAGGAAGGGGATGCTCCTGTCATCTAATGAATAGAACCCAGGGATTGTTGCCGCTAAACATCTTGAACCGAACAGGACAAGCCCTGCCCCCAACCAGAAAAGAATTATCTGTCCCAAAATGTTAGTGACGCTGAGATTGAGAAATCCTGCATTAGTGCTTCTCATTCTCTCTGTCTGGTCTGTTCTCATTCCCTTCTCCTCTTAGCTGGATGTCTTCTACTCGTTTATGACCCAGCTGGTGTTCACTTCCTCTAGGAAGACCTTTCTCATTTCTCCAGGCTGGGCCAGGTTCTCCCCTACACAGCCTACCTAGCATTGCACCTTTTATTGGTTCTCCACTGTCCTCTCCATGAATCTGAGGCTCCTACTGGGCGGGGAACCATATTCCATCTACCTTTATATCCCTAGAAGACAGTGCTAATCCTGACAGGGCTTAAAGGGTATTATTGCATGAATGAAGTGGCGATTTGGGATTTATACACTATATGGAAGGGATAATGGGGGAGAGTTGAGATTGTCATTCTCAGTGCATAGTGATTAGTGTGGAAAAAGAACGGCAGGAAGTGCTGCTGCAGAGATTGAAACGTATTTCCTACTGGTTTTAGCTCTGGTTTCCTGAACCAGAACAGAGATTCTCAGAGCTCTGAGAAAGAGAACAGAGAGCCTCTCAGAGAAAAGAGAAAGTAGCTGAATGTAAAGATGCATGTCCTTTTCTTCTTAAATCCCACTTGCTCCCCATGTTGTGATAATAAAAAGAATGACAAAAACAACCTAACTTGAACTGAGCAAAAATTAGGTCTGGCTATTGTAGCTTGAACAGCTCTCAAATCCAGTGGAGGAAGCACAGGTAATGACAATGTTTCCACAAGGTCACAGATGCAAGAAAACCTAGTTGGCCCTTTCCTTGCTTCCGTCGGAGAAATTCAAGTGACAGTAGCACTTGCGCTGTCTGCCAAAGGAATTGGCTGAAAGCAGGAGATATTTGAGGCACTTGATATGCTATTTTTTTTAAAGAGTGTGTCCATGACAGCCTTTGAGCTCCCCGGCTCCCTTTGGCACTCGGAAGCAATGACAGTCAAGGGAACATTGAGGACCAATCCTCATTGCTTTGTCTCTACATAATCTTAGAATTTAGAATAGCACCCACTTGGATAAAAAGGTGGCTGCAACTGCTTTAGTTAAGCTCTTCTACCTGTAGCAGAAGAGAATCCAAAGATAAAATACGACTTGGTTAAACATAAACACCCAGGAGTCTCCACAGGCATAGACTAAATTGAAATCTGGAACCAGGAATTCTTGCAGGATTTTAAAAGTAGGAATCTTTGGATATTATCTTTTATATTTTAAATTCATTGCTGTTTATGAACAGGATCTTAAACGTAGAACCTAAAGAGGTCATTGAAAACTCCTAATTTAGTGTCAGAGCAGCCTGATGGAAAAGATAGATGGCAATGAGCATCTTTTCTCCCACACTGGTTTTCCCTTTGATTCCAAATACACCTGCTTTCTAATACTCATTTTCTTCCTGAAGGAAAAATATCATAGGAAAATTATTATGAAACCAGCCAAAGCAATTCTTTCCTGGACAATATGCTACATGGGGCAGGCACTGTCTAGCAGTCCTGAGAATGAAATGATCATACAGTGTGACTTTGAGTGCCTTCTGTCAGGAAGGATGTTGAACAGTGTTGCGTGGGAAGCACATGCTGTCCATCTCCTATGCAGTGGACCGTCTGTCTTTACCATATAGCCAATCCTGAAGTTACTACTGCCGGGAGGACAGCATTTGACAGTCTCCTTTCTCCCGTGGCATTGACAGAGAGGTCAGTGGACTAGGGGGGCGTGGCCTGAATGCAGACACAGCTGAATACGAGTCAAAGGGCAAAACCAGAGTTTGAAGTTTTAATAAAAGATTAAAATTTTAATGTAGCTAACATTTCAAAATCTTCTTTAGGATATGTACTTAAAACAATCCCTCCTTATCCCAAGGTTATGAAAGTATTTTCCTGTATTTTCATCTAAACGTTTTGAAGTTTTGTTTTTTTATCTATATTTTTAATCTACTGGAATTTTCGGGTTTTTTGGTAGAGGTGATGTAGGCGTTTATTTATTTATTGAAGTATAGTTGATTTACTATATTGTGTTAGTTTTAGGTGTACAGCCCAGTGATTCAGATATTTATCAGATTATTTTCCCTTATAGGTTACTACAAAATATTGAGTATAGTTCCCTGTGCTATACCGTAGGTCCTTGGTTATCCGTTTTATATACAGTAGTGTGTATATAGTAAGCCATCTATTCCTGTGCTGATATCAAACTGTCTCAATTACTGTAACTTAGTTATGGCTCTTGCTATCAGATAGAACAATTTTCCTACTTTCTTCAAAATCTCTTATATTCCATGTGTAGTTTGTACTTGGCTTGCCATATTGCACAAAAACAATATGATACAAAGCGACCAAAAAACCCTGTCATTGAAACTTTATTGCATTCAATAAATAATTTGGGGGTAAACTGACAGTTTAAGGTATTGATTCTTCCTATTCATCAACATGGTTTATTTCTTCATTTATCTAGGGCAGCTTCTTTGAAATTTTCCCCTTTTAGTAACGGTTTATAACTTTCTTCATCAAGGTCTCAAAAATCTTTTGTTAAATTTATTTCTACACATCTTAAAAATTATTTGTTGATATTATAAATGAAATGCTTTTCTATATTCTAACTGAACTATTAATGGTGTAAGGAAGGCTGCTCACTTTTCTTTCTGATGTTGCATCTAGAAACCTTGTTGAATTATTTTAGTTGTTCTACTAGTTTTTTGGCAGATTATCTAGGAATTCCTACAGTTATACTGTTTGCAAATCAGGACACATTTTTTTTATTACTTTTAAATTCTTTCATCTTATTTCTTTATCTTGTCTAGGGCCTTGTATATTGCTGAATGTAAACTATCTTATTTGCATTCTTATACTTTTGTTTTAAGGAATTCCTCTAAGGTTTGGTCATTAAGAAATAAATTTAATGTGGTTTTCTTTGATATATAACTTTCATTAAGAAAAATACTTTTCCTTCTTTTTTACTTTGCTTAGAGGTTTTCATCATGAAATTATTTTTGTGACATGATTTTTTTATTTGTTGAGAGAATTATGTTTTTTCCCCCTGTAATATGTTTTTCTGGTGATTATAGTAATAGGTTTTTTTAAAATGTAGAATTACCTTTGCTTTCCTAGGATTACCCATTTTAATTGTGGTGAATTCTTTGTTAACAGACTGCTAAATTTATTTTACTTGTGTGTGTGAAAATTTTTGCCTCTATATTTTTAAGTAAGATTGACTTAAATATTTTTTCTTGTGCTATCCTTATCTAGTTTTGGTATAAATGTCACATTAGCCTCATAGACTGAGTTTGTAGTTTTCCTTTATTTATTTGTATTCTGTGAAGCAATTTGCATAAGAAAAGAATTTTTGTTCCTTGAATGGGTAATGGAAATCATCTAAAACCGTCTAGGCTGAGTATCTTTTGAATTTTATGATTTGTCTCATGTGCTCAGTATTGCTCCATGTGTCTTATCTTGGGACTTAGACCGAAGGATCAGATTTTACTTGAGGCATGCTCTGGTTATGGAAGGACAGGGGCAAAAGGCCAAACCAAATCATGAAAGCATGTGTATAGCTTCTCAGATGTGAGAGAGAAAACCACTGTGCCTGACTAGTGGTACCATGATATTTGCTTAGCAATTGGGTGGCAAGTGGTGAGCAAACAAAAATAGAAATCTAGATGGTTGAAAATCCAGGTATGAGGTGGCAAAACTTTGGCAAAACTGACACCTGTGATCACTTAGAGGACTTTGTGCTGAGCCTACAGTTCTAGAGGAAGGGACTGAACCATGATGTTAGCAGGTTTAAATTGATTGTTATTAACTTCATTTTGCAAATTATTTCTAAAGTTCATAGACTATGACACGTCACAGATTGCAAGACACGCCTTTATTTTGTGTACCACTCAGAAAGGATGAAACACATCAATTATGCTTTGATATAATGTCTTTTTATGACATCAATTATGAAATGCAGCCCAATCACAAAGATGTTAAAATGAAAAATGAATATGCATCTTATAATTAATGAAATATGGTATAAACAAGAGTAATAATTGGACAGTTTATATGCAAAAAAGAAAGGGAATAAGTTCTAGAAAGTCAGGATCCTGCAGAGTTGGAAAAGTCAACTGCTTCTAGACTCCAAAGAAGAGATGTGGTTTGAAAAGACCTTGAGAGGCCAAGACCCAGTGAGACTTCTTAGTTGTATGGAGTGACTCAGCTTTGAGTCAGAGACCAGCTTTGAGTCAAGGAAACGGCCTGTCCACTCAAGCCTTGTAGCCTCAAGGTAGTTGCCGTTAGGTTGAGAGGGGCAGGCGTGGGGGTGAGGAGGTGAAAAAATACAAAATCTGTGATCCAAATCTACAAAAGAACTTTGAATATAGTTAATAGCACGTGGATCTAACTAGAAGCAAATAAATCAGAAGCATACTAATTATCTGAGAGAGTTTGCTGCCAAAGAATTCTTGAGCCTTGCTTAAAAAAAGCTTAACTGTTTGAGTCTTAAAACATCCTTCATGCAGGAAGTGGGCTGTGTGACCTGTGTAGCTCTCAAAAGGGCATCTCTTCAACACCCACATTAGATGTGGCCAACGTGGATAAGTAAACCAGAAAGAACGTCTCTGAAGTCTAGAATCATGAAGAACAAAGGGCAGGCGATTTCCTCCTTCAAGAGAGCAGAATTGGGGTCAATTCAAGAAGCTTTCATGCCTTCCATGGTTGAAGACCTTCACAAAGTTAGCCCAGTGGTATTTCAGAATTGCTAGAGACCAGTGCCTGCCAAGCATCTCCACTTTTTCCATTTCTGACTGGAAGTGTCTACATGGTTATTTTTTCCCTTTCCCACCACTGCACACTGTATGTGGGAGTGGAAGAAGGTATCTTGTCTTTTTAGTTCATAGCTTGTTGTACAATAAAGAGTCACATGCCGATATAAATGGAAAGCTCACTCAGAAATCCTAGACTTTGAGCTAGTTTCAGTGCAGACAGGATCTCCAGTTGCCTCCTTGGGGAGGGTGTGAGAATGTTCTATGTGTGGGAGAAAGAATGAAATGCATATGTGGAAACCAGAAGCAGGGACATTTACAACGACAGTGATAGGTATTTATCAAAACCAATTCATTTCCCCTGAATACATTGGAGGACCATTTGCTCACTTTCTTATTGTATTAGTGGAACCAAATGAGTGAGTTCTGGCCAATGGGACGTGGGTAGAAGTGATGTGCACCACTCCTAGACCTGACAGTCAAACCCCCTGCATGACCTCTATGTTCTCTCTTTCCCTTAAAGGAATTCAGACGCTTTGTGTTGAGATGGAAGGGGCTTCTTTGAATGACTGCAAAACCCAGAACAGAGAAATGCACTCCCAATCCCAGACCCCTCCCTCCAGTGACTACAGTTGAGAGTAAGCAATAAAATTTTATTGTGTTCAATGAGATTTTTTTTTTTTATCGTTGGAAACTTTTTAATCTTGTATACAATGAGATTTTGTTTTTTATTTCTTACTACAGAATAATTTAGCCTAGCCTCATTAATGCAATCAATCAATGTCTCTCCACTGGATTATTCTTATTGGACTAACTGTGTGTTCATTAATATTGGTCTCCTAGAAAATATCCTTTCTCTTGGCCTCAGAATATCCTCCAGCCCATTTCTCTGTTTTCTGTTCAAAGAACAACTTTGTGAGTCTTCTTTTTCACTCAAAGTCTCTATTTCCTTCTTCTCCCATTTAATCCCAGACCTAATGGTCATTTCCCTGTCCTTATTTAATTTGAATTCCTAGAAGCATTTGTAATGGTTGACCATGCTCTTTTCTTTGGTTTTCTTCCTACTATATTGGCCATTTCCTCTCCATCTCCCTTGCTGGCTGCATCCCTTCACCAGATATCAAAATGTAGATGTGACCCAGAACTTCTTCTCTTGGCTATTTAATTCACACCCTAGGTGATCTCATTCATGTCTGTGCCTCTGAAGGGTACCATATTTGTGCTAGTGGAACCCAAACCTATAGATTTAGTCCAAAACTCTAACCTGAGCACAAGATTCATATATTCAACTGTCTATTCAATATCTCTATGTGGAGGCCTAAGTGACATCTCAAAGTTAACATGATCAAAACAGAACTATTAATAGCCCCTCCCATCATATCTGTTCTTCCCTTAGATTTTCCATCTCTATAAATTGTATTGCTATCCTCAGCCCCCAGCCTAGGATTCCTCTTTGACTTTCCTATAATTCATCTTTTCCTTACATCCCTTGGTCAATTAGTAATTTATCCTCACCATCATCACTAACCAAACTGTAATTCAAGCCAGCCTCATCGTTTGGCTTGATAATGCCTCAGAGCTGGTCTTGTTGCTTCCTTTGCAGTTTCCTCAGAGAAGCCAGTGGGGTCTTTTGGAAAAATAAATCAAATAATATCACCTTCCTGCTAAAGGTCTTTAGGAGTCTCTGATTGCAACTAGAGTAAAATCCAGATTCTTTACTTCACCCCACAGAGTCTTGCATAATCCATCCCTTGCCTGACTTTCCAATCTCATCTTCCCCTCTTGCCCCTCACACACTAATGTTTAGACTGTTCTTCTTATTGTCACCCAATCATGTCAAGTTCATTCCTACCTCAGGGCCTTTGCACTTCCTATTTCTTCTGGTTGGAATGATTTTCTTTTGAACCTTATTATGGGTGCATCTTTCTCATTATTCTGATCTCTGCTCAAATGTCCTTGTCCTAGAGAAGCAAATAGACAATCCCTGAGTCATTTTCTGTCTTTTTAACCAGTTCTATTTTCTTCAGAACATGAACCTATATATGAAATTATTTTTTTCTTTATGTGTGACTGATTCACTCTAAGGAGGTTTGACTATATTTTAATAAATGATACACTTCCAATATTTTAGTTTAAACTATTATATTAATATTTATAAACAAGTAAAGGAAACTGTGGATATTTAGCCTTTCTACTAGGAAATATCAAGCAGGAGCTAAATATAATGAATGTAGCAGGAATTGAAGACAGGTGCCGGCTTTTGTGCAGAGAGACTTAATAAAACCATTGGTTCAAATCATTACTTAATTATAGCATGCCAGAGTTAGAATGCCAACTGATTATGGCTCCATTTTAATTTACCACCAAGATTCTGGTGCAGCCAGCTCTCTGAGATGCCATTGTAGCATTGCCTGCTGGAGCATCTTATTCTTGGTGAAAATGTTTTTTTCTTTCTGGTTGCTTGAGCACCACTTCCATTAAATTGCAATCAAGTCTTTGCCCTACAGCGTGTCTATTTTCAGAACCAGTCCCACCCCTTAAGCACCCACCCTCCATTTGATAGAGTGCACTTTCTCATCCTTTAAAGAGACCCACGCAGCCCGTCTGTGATGGAGCCGTCAGGTCTGGCTTCAGTGTCCACTCCCATCTACAGGTCTCCCCATTGGCAGCTCTTCCTCCTGCCCTGTTCCTGCTTTTGTCCCTCCAGTCCTGATGAACACATGGCCCAGTTTTCTCAGCCACAGCTCTCTCTTGCTGGCCAGGCACTTCCAAGGGTATAACACCAGTCTACTCCCCAAGCTCCTCTTTGTTACAACCCTGGCACTTCTAATTCTTAGATGCCAATCTTGGCCTGTTCCTACTGAGTACACAGCCTGGGGTGGTTAGGCTCAGAAATGGTCTGACTTTCAGTAACTTGTCCTCCATCCAGAAGGCTGGGGACCTTGTGATGATAAGAGGAATGAAAGTCTTCGGTGGCTTACCAGAGGACTGTTCTGTACTCTTTCCACAGAGTTAAATCCATTCATGAGAAACCTTAATCCTGTGCTGGTCAGGAAGCTTTCAAAGATGTCAACGGAGCCCCAACTCCTAGAGAACTAGTTTGCTTCTAGACTTCTTCCCATTTCACCAATCCACTTGGCAAAAGTCCTGGGAAATCTAATCTGAATTAGCATTTACTATCCTTTTGTAGATCAAAATCTTTTAAGTATAAACTTTTAAATTTGAATATAAATAGAAGGGAAAAAATTCTCTTTATTCTTGAGAATCAGGCCTGTATTTAGTTTGCTTGGGCTGCCATAACAAAATACCATAGACCGGCTTAAACAATAGAAATATATTTTCTCACTGTTCTGTAGGCTAGAAGTTCAAGATCAAAGTGTTGCCTGGGTTGTTTTCTTCTGAGGGCCATGCAGGAAGGATCTGTTCCAGGCCTCTCTCTTTGGCTTATAGATGGTTATCTCTTTCCTGTGTCTTTATATTGTCTTCACTCTGTACATGTCTGAGTCCAAATTTTCAGTCATATTGGATTAGGACCAACCCTAATGACCTCATTTTAACTTAATTACCTCTGTAAAGACCCTATCTCCAAATATAAGTACATTCTGAAGTACTGGGGGTCAGGGCTTCATCGTATAAACTGGGGGTGGGGATGCAGAATCCATCCCATAATAAAATTTTTAGCCCTTTGAGAAACACTCCATCAAAAGTTACATTCTGTCCCATGATCACCTGTAACTAAATGAGTAAATGAATATGAACACCTTAGTTTATTCCTGCCCAACAAAGTTTACAATGGCTTTTTCCTTCACCTAGAATGTTCTTCTCTACACAGCTCTGTGACTTGCTCCATCACTTTATTTAGGCCTTTGATTAAAGATCACTTAAATAGAGAGGACCTCCCAGCTCACCAAGTAGTGCTTTTGTCTTACCCCCATCATCTGCCAGTGTCTATTACTTTACCCTGTTTTATTTTGTTCATAGCACTTAGTACTACATGAAGTTTAGAACCTTTGTTTACATGAAAGAATAAAAGATAACAACGACTATATCTAACGTTCATAGAGTCTTTATGTTAAACCCGTCTTTAAGCACTTTTCATTAAATTTCACAGCAAACCTGTCAGGTTATCACTATTTTTAACACTGTTTTGCAAATGAAGAAATGTGTTTATTCTCTTGACTACCAGTGTGCATTGCATGACACATATTAGGAATTAAATATATCTGGGGTTTTTGTTAAATTTTTAAATTTTATTTATTTTTTTATACAGCAGCAGGTTCTTATTAGTCATCAATTTTATGCACATCAGTGTATACATGTCAATCCCAATCACCCAATTCATCCCACCGCCACCCCCACCCCACCCCGCTTTCTCCCCTTGGTGTCCATACGTTTGTTCTCTGCATCGGTGTCTCTATTTCTGCCCTGAAAACCAGTTCATCTGTACCATTTTTCTGGGTTCCACATACATGCGTTAATATACGATATTTGTTTTTCTCTTTCTGACTTACTTCACTCTGTATGACAATCTCTAGATCCATCCACGTCTCAACAAATGACCAATTTCATTCCTTTTTATGGCTGAGTAATAGTCCATTGTATATATGTACCACAACTTCTTTATCCATTCGTCGGTTGATGGGCATTTAGGTTCTTCCATGACCTGGCTATTGTAAATAGTGCTGCAATGAACATTGGGGTGCATGTGTCTTTTTGAATTATGGTTTTCTCTGGGTATATGCCCAGTAGTGGGATTGCTGGGTCATATGGTAATTCTATTTTTAGTTTTTTAAGGAACCTCCATTACTATTCTCCATAGTGGCTTTATCAATTTACATTCCCACTAAAAGTGCAACAGGGTTCCCTTTTCTCCACACCCTCTCTGGCATTTGTTGTTTGTAGATTTTCTGATGATGCCCATTCTAACTGGTGTGAGGTGATACATCATTGTCGTTTTGATTTGCATTCCTCTAATAATTAGTGACGTTGAGCAGCTTTTCATGTGCTTCTTGGCCATCTGTATGTCTTCTTTGGAGAAATGTCTATTTAGGTCTTCTGCCTATTTTTCGATTGGATTGTTTGTTTCTTTAATATTGAGCTGCATGAGCTGTTTATATATTTTGGAGATTAATCCTTTGTCTGTTGATTTGTTTGCAAATATTTTCTCCCATTCTGAGGGTTGTCTTTTCGTCTTGTTTATGGTTTCCTTTGCTGTGCAAAAGCTTTTAAGTTTCATTAGGTCCCATTTGTTTACTTTTGTTTTTATTTCCATTACTCTAGGAGGTGGATCAAAAAAGATCTTGCTGTGATTTATGTCAAAGAGTGTTCTTCCTATGTTTTCCTCTAAGAGTTTTATAGTGCCCAGTCTTACATTTAGGTCTCGAACCCATTTTGAGTTTATTTTTGTGTATGGTGTTAGAGAGTGTTCTAATTTCATTCTTTTACATGTAGCTGTCCAGTTTTCCCAGCACCACTTATTGAAGAGACTGTCTTTTCTCCACTGTATATCCTTGCCTCCTTTGTCATAGATTAGTTGACCATAGGTGCGTGGGTTTATCTCTGGGCTTTCTATCTTGTTCCATTGATCTATGTTTCTGTTTTTGTGCCAGTACCATATTGTCTTGATTACTGTAGCTTTGTAGTATAGTCTGAAGTCAGGGAGTCGGATTCCTCCAGCTCCATTTTTTTCCCTCAAGACTGCTTTAGCTATTCGTGGTCTTTTGTGTCTCCATACAAATTTTAAGATTTTTTGTTCTAGTTCTGTAAAAAATGCCATTGGTAATTTGATAGGGATTGCATTGAATCTGTAGATTGCTTTGCATAGTATAGTCATTTTCACAATATTGATTCTTCTAATCCAAGAACATGGTATATCTCTCCATCTGTTGGTATCATCTTTAATTTCTTTCATCAGTGTCTTATAGTTTTCTGCATACAGGTCTTTTGTCTCCTTGGGTAGGTTTATTCCTAGGTATTTTATTCTTTTTGTTGCAGTGGTAAATGGGAGTGTTTCCTTAATTTTGCTTTCAGATTTTTCGTCATTAGTGTATAAGAATGCAAGAGATTTCTGTGCATTAATTTTGTATCCTGCTACTTTACCAAATTCATTGATTAGCTCTAGTAGCTTTCTGGTGGCCTCTTTAGGATTCTCTATGTATAGTATCATGTCACCTGCAAACAGTGACAGTTTTACTTCTTCTTTTCCAATTTTTATTCCTTTTATTTCTTGTTCTTCTCTGATTACCATGGCTAGGACTTCCAAAATTATGTTGAATAATAGTGGTGATAGTGGACATCCTTGTCTTGTTCCTGATCTTAGAGGAAATGCTTTCAGTTTTTCACCATTGAGAATGATGTTTGCTGTGGGTTTGTTGTATATGGTCTTTATTATGTTGAGGTAGGTTCCCTCTATGCCCACTTTCTGGAGAGATTTTATCATAAATGGGTGGTGAATTTTGTCATAAGCTTTTTCTGCATCTATTGAGATGATCATATGGTTTTTCTTCTTCAGTTTGTTAATATGGTATATCACATTGATTGATTTGCATATATTGGAGAATGCTTGCATCCCTGGGATAAATCCCACTTGATCATGGTGTATGAGCCTTTTAATTTGTTGTTGGATTCTGTTTGCTAGTATTCTGTTGAGAATTTTTGCATCTATATTCATCAGTGATATCGGTCTACAGTTTTCTTTTTTTGTGGTATCTTTGTCTGGTTTTGGTATCAGGGTGATGGTGGCCTCATAGAATGAGTTTGGGAGTGTTCCTTCCTCTGCAATTCTTTGGAAGAGTTTGAGAAGGATAGGTGTTAGCTCTTCTCTAAATGTTTGATAGAATTCACCTGTGAAGCCATCTGGTCCTGGACTTTTGTTTGTTGGAAGATTTTTAATCACAGTTTCAATTTCATTACTTGTGATTGGTCTGTTCATGTTTTCTATTTCTTCCTGGTTCAGTCTTGGAAGGTTATACCTTTCCAAGAATTTGTCCATTTCTTCCAGGTTGTCCATTTTATTGGCATAGAGTTGGTTGTAGTAGTCTCTTCTGATGCTTTGTATTTCTGTGGTGTCTGTTGTAACTTCTCCTTTTTCATTTGTGATTTTACTGATTTGAGTCCTCTCCCTCTTTTTCTTGATGAGTCTGGCTAATGGTTTATCAATTTTGTTTATCTTCTCAAAGAGACAGGTTTTAGTCTCATTGATCTTTGCTATTGTTTTCTTTGTTTCTATTTCATTTATTTCTGCTTTGATCTTTATGATTTCTTTCCTTCTGCTAACTTTGGGTTTTGTTTGTTCTTCTTTCTCTAGTTCCTTTAGGTGTAAGGTTAGATTGTTTGTTTGAGATTTTTCTTGTTTCTTGTGGTAGGCTTGTATAGCTATAAACTTCCCTCTCAGAACTGCATTTGCTGCATCCCATAGGTTGTGTATCGTCGTGTTTTCATTGTCATTTGTCTCTAGGTACTTTTTGATTTCCTCTTTGATTTCTTCAGTGATCTCTAGGTTATTTAGTAGTGTATTGTTTAGCCTCCATGTGTTTGTGTTTTTTACGTTTTTATCCCTGTAATTCATTTCTAATCTCATAGTGTTGTGGTCAGAAAAGATGCTTGATATGATTTCAGTTTTCTTAAATTTAAGGTTTGATTTGTGACCCAAGATGTGATCTATCCTGGAGAATGTTCTGTGAGCACTTGAGAAGAAAGTGTAATCTGCTGTTTTTGGATGGAATGTCCTATAAATATCAATTAAATCTATCTGGTCTATTGTGTCATTTAAAGCTTCTGTTTCCTTATTTATTTTCATTTTGGATGATCTGTCCATTGGTCTAAGTGAGGTGTTAAAGTCCCCCACTATTATTGTGTTACTGTTGATTTCCTCTTTTATAGCTGTTAGCAGTTGCCTTATGTATTGAGGTGCTCCTATGTTGGGTGCATATATATTTATAATTGTTATATCTTCTTCTTGGATTGATCCCTTGATCATTATGTAGTGTCCTTCCTTGTCTCTTGTAACATTCTTTATTTTAAAGTCTATTTTATCTGATATGAGTCTTGCTACTCCAGTTCTCTTTTGATTTCCATTTGCATGGAGTATCTTTTTCCATCCCCTCACTTTCAGTCTGTATGTGTCCCTAGGTCTGAAGTGGGTCTCTTGTAGACAGCATATATATGGGTCTTGTTTTTGTATCCATTCAGCAAGCCTGTGTCTTTTGGTTGGAGCATTTAATCCAGTCACATTAAAGGTAATTATCGATATGTATGTTCCTATGACCATTTTCTTGTTTTGGGTTTGTTTTTGTAAGTCCTTTTCTCCTCTTGTGTTTCCCACTTAGAGAAGTTCCTTTAGCATTTGTTATAGACCTGGTTTGGTGGTGCTGAATTCTCTTAGCTTTTGCTTGTTTGTAAAGCTTTTGATTTCTCTGTCGAATCTGAATGAGATCCTTGCTGGGTAGAGTAATCTTGGTTGTAGGTTCTTCCCTTTCATTACTTTAAGTATATCATGCCACTCCCTTCTGGCTTGTAGAGTTTCTGATGAGAAATAAGCTATTAACCTTATGGGAGTTCCCCTGTGTGTTATTTGTCATTTTTCCCTTGCTGCTTTCAATAATTTTTCTTTGTCTTTAACTTTTGCCAATTTGATTACTATGTGTCTTGGCGTGTTTCTCCTTGGGTTTATCCTGTATGGGACTCTCTGGGCTTCCTGGACTTGGGTGGCTATTTCCTTTCCCATGTTAGGGAAGTTTTGGACTATAATCTCTTCAAATATTTTCTCGGGTCCTTTCTCTCTCTCTTCTCTTTCTGGGACCCCTATAAGGTGAATATTGTTGCCTTTAATGTTGTCCCAGAGGTCTCTTTAGCTGTCTTCATTTCTTTTCATTCTTTTTCTTCATTCTGTTCTGTGGCAGTGAATTCCACCATTCTGTCTTCCAGGTCACTTATCCATTCTTCTGCCTCAGTTATTCTGCTGTTGATTCCTTCTAGTGTATTTTTCATTTCAGTTATTGTATTGTTCATCTCTGTTTATTTGTTCTTTAATTCTTCTAGGTGTTTGTTCTTTAATTCTTCTAATGCCTTTGTTAAACATTTCTTGCATCTTCTCAGTCTTTGCCTCCATTCTTTTTCCGAGGTCCTGGATCATCTTTACTATGATTATTCTGAATTCTTTTTTCTGGAAGGTTGCCTATCTGCACTTCATTTAGTTGTTTTTCTGGGGTTTTATCTTGTTCCTTCATCTGGTACAAAGTCCTCTCCCTTTTCATTTTATCTATCTTTCTGTGAATGTGGTTTTCCTTCCACAGGCTGCAGGATTGTTGTTCTTCTTGCTTCTGCTGTCTTCTTTCTGGTGGATGAGGCTATCTAAGAGGGTTGTGCAAGTTTCCTGATGGGTTGGACTGGTGGTGGGTAGAGCTGGGTGTTGCTCTGGTGGGCAGAGCTCAGTAAAACTTTAATCCGCTTGACTGCTGATGGGTGGGGCTGGGCTCCCCCCTACTGGTTGTTTGGCCTGAGGTGACCCAACACTGGAGCCTACCTGGGCTCTTTGGTGGGGCTAATGGTGGACTCTGGGAGGGCTCACGCCAAGGAATACTTCCCAGGACTTCTGCTGCCAGTGTCCTTGTCTTCATGGTGAGCCACAGCCACCCCCTGCCTCTGCAGGAGACCCTCCAACAGTAGCAGGTAAGTCTGATTCAGTCTTCTATGGGGTCACTGCTCCTTCCCCTGGGTCCCAATGCACACACTACTTTGTGTATGCCCTCCAAGAGTGGAGTCTCTGTTTCCCCCAGTCCTGTCAGAGTCCTGCGATCAAATCCTGCTAGCTTTCAAATTCTGATTCTCTAGAAATTCCTCCGCCTCTTGCCGGACCCCCAGATTGGGAAGCCTGACGTGGGGCTCAGAACCTTCACTCCAGTGGGTGGACTTCTGTAGTATAAGTGTTCTCCAGTTTGTGAGTCACCCACCCAGCAGTTATGGGAATTGATTTTATTGTGATTGCACCCCTCCTGCCGTCTCACTGTAGCTTCTCCTTTGTCTTTGGATGTGGGGTATCTTTTTGGGTGAGTTCCAGTGTCTTCCTGTCGATGATTGTTCAGCAGTTAGTTGTGATTCTGGTGTTCTCCCAAGAGGGAGTGAGAGCACATCCTTCTACTCCGCCATCTTGGTTGAACTCTCACATATATCTGTTGAGTGAATAAATTAATGATTACAATTAGAAAGCTGAAACAAATAGAAAGGAATAAAGTCAGCTGGCAGGGCTTGGTTATCCAGATCAAGAATTAACTTAAAGAGTAGTTTTAAAAAATTGCTATTGAAATGAGAATACAACCTTAAAATTTCCTGTGTGTCTCCAAGGATGTCTGAGAATGTGTACATGGACTCCCATGTGACAGGATTACTACATTATGTGATCAGTTGTTCTTTTTTTTTTTAATTGAAGTATAGTTGATTTACAATGCTATGTTAGTTTCAGGTGTACAGCAAAGTGATTCAGTTATCCATATATATATATTCTTTTCCAGGTTCTTTTCCATTATAGGTTATTACAAGATTGAATATCATTCCCTGTGCTACACAGTAGGTCCTTGTTGTTTATCTGTTTTATATATAGTGGTGTGTATCTGTTAATCTCAAACTCCTAATTTATCCACTCCCACTTTTCCCTTTGGTAACCATAAATTTGTTTTCTATGTCTGTGAGTCTATTTCTGTTTTGTAAATAACTTCATTTGTATCATTTTTTTAAGATGCCACATGTAAGTGATATCAGTAGTTCTTGATGGAAAGTGCGCATTAGAATCAACTGAAGAACTTTTGAAAACTAGATCTGCCTGGCACCCAGACCCATTGTTTAGAATCCTTTGAAGAAAGGTCCAGGCATGTGAGTTTTGAACTCTAGACAGACACTTCAAACTAAACCTAGAGGTGGAGGAATAAACCTTATGCCCTTGGAGACCAAGGTGATGATAACTCTTTCTTGCTATGCAGAACCTAGAGTAGCATATCCATACCAGCACGGACTTTGAAAGTCATTCAGACCAGGGTTCAAATCCTAGCTTTGTTCTTGCTTTTGGTGTAAATAACTTAAACTCCCTAAGCCAAACCTTAACTGTAGAATGAATATAATGTTTCCTATTTCATAATATTCTTCTGAAGATTAAATGGAACTATACACTGTTCAGTACAGTTTCTGGCCCAGAAGTAGGTCCTCAATACTTTAAAAATACTCTAAATAGAAAGTCCTTGGGAAAGTAAAGGATGGTATATATATATATTTTGGTAAATGTGTTAAAACCAGAGATATTCAAAAGACATTTCTCTGCCAGAATTCGCTACTCTAAGCACATGAGATCCTTGGAGAAGTCCCAAATACTGGTATCACCCGATCAAAGTTTTCAGCTGTAGAATTATCTTCTTGGTCATGATCAGTGGAATCTCAAATCTCCCAAGAAGTCAGGAGTGATTTTTTTTCTAACTCAGAGACTCTTGGGGCTGCTTCCAAGTAGCAAAAGCCAGTATCTCTGCCTCAATTAACAAGGACCAATGGTGGCTTTAGCCACAGTTGCAAGGTAATCACAGCCACTTTTTGATTTGGGCCAAGCTGAATAATTTGAGAAAGATCATCAGGTATTATTTTATCATCCTAATATGCCAGCAGAGGAAAAAGTCACCCATGAAGTAGATTCCAATAGAGGAACCCCTAGCAGCCGATTGGTTCTCCATCATGTGGGTGATCTAACAGGGCTCCCATCCTCAGGATACTGTCATTCTAGAATCCTGCAGAAAATCTGACCATATCAGCCTTGGCTTTCCTGGAGCTATGTAAATATGAAGGTAATTAACATGCAGTTTGCATCACCTACTCTCTGTTGTTCGCTGGGCAGAGTTTAAATGGAAATCATTTGCATAACTGAATTTTCCCTTCTTCCGTGTTGTGGAGGGAGCTACTTGTTGTGAGTTACTCCAGAAGGTGAATTATCTTAATGGAGTCAGTGTGTGAAAAATGAACAGATGTTTGTGGAAGTCTAAATCTATTTTGCTTTGCTTAAGGATGTGATTTAAACTCATCTGTCTTCAAATAGCTCCTAAATGATTCAAATAAATGACTAGTCAACCACAGAGCATATTACTGATGGAAGGCTCTGCCCAGAGAAAGTATGTGCACCAAATTGTATTTTAATTTTTTCAAGGAAATGGATGGCTTCCATTGTTTGAGGTGTTTACCATTTCTAAGGGTAGGCTTGAGCCTGTGCCTTTGCTTTTTTGTAGCTTCTAGAAAATTGAGAAAATGAATATGCCAGAGGGAGCAGCGTTCTATATTAGGCAACGTGTACATTGGCAGATGGTCAAGAGAGTGCTACCTGGGTGTTGAGAGCCATTTAGGAGTATTCAAATTTAAATCTCTGATTTGAGTTGAACACAGTAAAGCAATAAACCTATTTGTCGCATTTATGCTTGGCTAAAGCCAGAGGAAACGTAATATTGGTATTATCTACTCTTGTAATTATGGACATACATTAAATGGGTCATGTTTAAAAGTATTTGGATAGTAATGAAAGTATAACCGCCAACTGAAAAACTTAATGGAGATAATAACGTTTATCATACATCTATTGCATAGTATTTATTGCGTGATAGGTGTAACTCTGAGAACAGGTTTACATAATCTAGGAGAATGTTTCACAACATTTCATACAACTCCATGGGCTATACAGGGCTCAGAAATATATGCCAAGCAGTTTTAGATCTATAGGAACAAACAACCTACTTTTCTTTGAAAACACATTTCTATTAGTGATTCTATAAAAACTTCTGAAGCAAGCAGTTTAAAAATGAAATAGTTAGCTATTATTTTTAAACCTTCCAAAATTCCAAGAAAGGTTTTAATTGCAATTTGGCTGTAGCCGGGCACTATACCTTGGACTTTTTGACAATAATAGATAAAAAGGCAATTGTGAAATTCACATTTAATCAAATAAGTTAGCAATTCTTCATTTAACTCATTCCCTGAATAAAACCGAAATATTTTCTCTGCCGTTTAGAGTTTATTAGCAATTTAGTTAATATAGTTAGTATGGTGGGGTAAGGGAAATTCAACATGTAATTAGATTATGACTAAACTTTAATCCCTACTTCAGAAACACAAATATTATTGGAACTGAAAGGAAACTTAGAGGGTTTCTAGTTCAACTCCATCATTAAACAGGTAAAGATAAAGAGTGACTAACATAAGGTCAAATCACTGATTAATGGCAGAACCGGAAGAGAAGTCTAGGAGAGCCCAGATTAATTAGGATAATTAAAATTAACAGAAAAAATAAGACCTATCAATAATTTTCCTGACACTATTTCATTCCATTAGTTTTCTTTTCTCACACAAATTTTATTGAAAAACAAACTTACAAATGAGATCATCACGGTGTCCACTGTAGAATCATATGTAATTATATGAATGCATTGAATTAACTAGAATTTCTGAATGAGTAAGGATTTCTTGAGACATACACAAAAACGTTATTGAAATGACATGGCAGGGGGGGACCTTCAAGATGGCGGAAGAGTAAGACGTGGAGATCACCTTCATCCCCACAAATACATCAGAAATGCATTTACATGTGGAACAACTGCTACAGAACACCTACTGAACGCTGGCAGAAGACCTCAGACTTCCCAAAAGGCAAGAAACTCCCCACATACCTGGGTAGGGCAAAAGAAAAAAGAAAAAACAGAGACAAAAGAATAGGGACGGGACCTGCACTTCTGGGAGGGAGCTGTGATGGAGGAAAGGTTTCCACACACTAGGCCCCTTCACTGGTGGAGACGGGGGTAGGTGGGGAGGAAGCTTCGGAGCCACAGAGGAGAGCGCAGCAACAGGGGTGCAGAGGGCAAAACAGAGAGATTCCTGCACAGAGGATCGGTGCCAACCAGCACTCACCAGCCAGAGAGGCTTGTCTGCTCACCCGCTGGGGTGGGCAGGGGCTGGGAGCTGAGGCTCGGGCTTCGAAGGTCTAGATCCCAGGGAGAGGACTGGGGTTGGCTGCGTGAACACAGCCTGAAGGGGGCTAGTGTGCCACAGCTAGCTGGGAGGGAGTCCGGGAAAAAGTCTGGACCTGCCGAAGAAGCAAGAGACCATTGTTTCGGGGAGCACAAGGAGAGGGGATTCAGAGCACCGCCTAAGTGAGCTCCAGAGATGGGCGTGAGCCACGGCTATCAGCGCCAACACCAGAGACAGGCATGAAACTCTAAGGCTGCTGCTGCAGCCACCAAGAAGCCTGTGTGCAAGCACAGGTCACTATCCGCACCTCCTTTCCTGGGAGCCTGAGCAGCCTGCCACTTCCAGGGTCCCGTGATCCAGGGACAACTTCCCTGGGAGAACACATGGCACGCCTCAAGCTGTTGCAACGTCATGCTGGCCTCTGCCGCCGCAGGCTCACCCCACAAGCCGTACCCCTCCCTCCCCCTGGCCTGAGTGAGCCAGAGCCCCCGAATCAGCTGCTCCTTTAACCCTGTCCCGTCTGAGTGAAGAACAGGCGCCCTCAGGCGACCTACATGCAGAGGCAGGGCCAAATACAAAGCTGAACCCCAGGAGCTGTGCGAACAAAGAAGAGAAAGGGAAATTTCTCCCAGCATCCTCAGGAACAGTGGATTAAATCTCCACAATCAACTTGATGTACCCTGCATCTCTTGAATACCTGAATAGACAATGAATCATCCCAAAATTGAGGTGGTGGACTTTGGGAGCAACTGTAGACTTGGGGTTTGCTTTCTGCATCTAATTTGTTTCTGGTTTTATGTTTATCTTAGTTTAGTATTTAGAGTTTATTATCATTGGTAGATTTGTTTATTAATTTGGTTGCTCTTTTAAATTAATTAATTTATTTATTTATTTTTGCCTGTATTGGGTCTTCGTTTCTGTGCCAGGGCCTTCTCTAGTTGTGGCGAGCAGGGGCCACTCTTCATCGCGGTGCGCGGACCTCTCACTATCGCGGCCTCTCTTGTTGCGGAGCACAGGCTCCAGACGCGCAGGCTCAGTAATTGTGGCTCACGGGCCCAGCCGCTCTGCAGCATGTGGGATCTTCCCAGACCAGGGCTCAAACCCGTGTCCCCCGCACCGGCAGGCAGACTCTCAACCACTGCGCCACCAGGGAAGCCCCTTCTTTTTTTATATATAGATTTTTTTTTCCTTTTTCTCTTTTTGTGAGTGTGTATGTGTATGCTTCTTTGTGTGATTTTGTCTGTTTTTGTTGTTTTTGGTTTTTTGGTTTTTTTAGTATGATGAAGAGGGGTTTATCCCAGGAATGCAAGGATTCTTCAATTTATGCAAATCAGTCAATGTGATAAACCATATTAACAAATTGAAGGAGAAAAAACATATGATCATCTCAATAGATGCAGAAAAAGCTTTTGACAAAATTCAACACCCATTTATGATAAACACCCTCCAGAAAGTAGGCATAGAGGGAATGTACCTCAACATAATAAAGACCATATACAACAAACCCACAGCCAACTTCGTTCTCAATGGTGAAAAACTGAAACCATTTCCTCTAAGATCAGGAACAAGACAAAGTTGTCCACTATCACCACTATTATTCAACATCGTTTTGGAAGTTTTAGCCACAGCAATCAGAGAAGAACAAGAAATAAAAGGAATCCAAATTGGAAAAGAAGAAGTATAGCTGTCACTGCTTGCAGATGACATGATGCTATACATAAAGAATCCTAAAGATGATACCAGAAAACTGCTAGAACTAATCAATGAATTTGGTAAAGTAGCAGGATACAAAATTAATGCACAGAAATCTCTTGCATTCCTATACACTAATGATGAAAAATCTGAAAGAGAAATTAAGGAAATATTCCCATTTACCACTGCAACAAAAAGAATAAAATACCTAGGAATAAACCTACCTAAGGAGACAAAAGACCTGTATGCAGAAAACTATAAGGCACTGATGAAAGAAATTAAAGATGATACAAACAGATGGAGAGATATACTATGTTCTTGGATTGGAAGAATCAACATTGTGAAAATGACTCTACTACCCAAAGCAATGTACAGGTTCAGTGCAATCCCTATGAAACTACCAATGGCATTTTTCATAGAACTAGAGCAAAAAATTTCACAATTTGTATGGAAACACAAAAGACCTCAAATAGCCAAAGCAATCTTGAGAAAGAAAAACGGAGCTGGAGGAATCAGGCTCCCTGACTTCAGACTATACTACAAACCTACAGTAATCAAGACAGTATGGTACTGGCACAAAAACAGAAATATAGATCAATGGAACAGGATAGAAAGCCCAGAGATAAACCCACGCACATATGGTCACCTTATCTTTGATAAAGGAGGCAAGAATATACAGTGGAGGAAAGACAGCCTCTTCAATATGTGATGCTGGGAAAACTGGACAGTTACATGTAAAAGAATGAAATTAGAACACTCCCTAACACCATACACAAAAATAAACTCAAAATGGATTAAAGACCTAAATATAAGGCCAGACACCATCAAACTCTTAGAGGAAAACATAGGCAGAACACTCTATGACATAAATCACAGCAAGATCCTTTTTGACCCACCTCCTAGAGAAATGGAAATAAAAGCAAAAATAAACAAATGGAACTTAATGAAACTTAAAAGCTTTTGCACAGCAAAGGAAACCATAAACAAGACGAAAAGACAACCTTCCAAATGGGAGAAAATATTTGTACATGAAGCAACTGACAAAGGATTAATCTCCAAAATTTATAAGCAGCTCATGCAGCTCAATAGCAAAAAAACAAACAACCTAATCCAAAAATGGTCAGAAGACCTAAATAGACATTTCTCCAAAGAAGATATACAGATTGCCAACAAACACATGAAAGGATGCTCAACATCACTAATCATTAGAGAAATGCAAATCTAAACTACAACGAGGTATCACCTCACACCAGTCAGAATGGCCATTATCAAAATATCTACAAACCACAAATGGTGGAGAGGGTGTGGAGAAAAGGGAACCCTCTTGCACTGTTGGTGGGAATGTAAATTGATACAGCCACTATGGAGACAGTATGGAGGTTCCTTAAAAAACTAAAAATAGAACCACCATACGAACCAGCAATCCCCCTACTGGGCATATACCCTGAGAAAACCATAATTCCAAAAGATTAATGTACAACAATGTTCATTGCAGCTCTATTTACAATAGCCAGGACATGGAAGCAACCTAAGTGTCCATTGACAGATGAATGGATAAAGAAGATGTGGCACATATATACAATGGAATATTACTCAGCCATAAAAAGAAACGAAATTGAGTTATCTGTAGTGAGGTGGATGGATCTAGAGTCTGTCATACAGTGTGAAGTAAGTCAGAAAGAGAAAAACAAATACCGTATGCTAACACATATATATGGAATCTAAAAAAAAAACCAAAATTGTTCTGAAGAACTTAGGGGCAGGACAGGAATAAAGACGCAGATGTAGAGAATGGACTTGAGGACACGGGGAGGGGGAAGGGTAAGCTGGGATGAAGTGAGAGAGTGGCATTGACGTATATACACTACCAAATGTAAAATAGATAGCTAGTGGGAAGCAGCTGCATAGCACAGGGAGATCAGCTTGGTGCTCTGTGACCACATAGAGGGGTGGGATAGGGAGGATGGGAGGGAGATGCAAGAGGGAGGGCATATGAGGATATATGTATATGTATAGCTGATTCACTTTGTTATAAAGCAGAAATTAACACACCATTTTAAAGCAATTATACTCCAATAAAGATTTAAAAAAAAACAAAACAAGAACTAGCAGGTGAAAAATAGATTAAGTGATATTGGGATTAAAAAAAAAAAAACGATATGACATGGTTTCCTGATGTTGCTTTCCATTGACCTCCTTCTAGGCTTTTCTTCTGAAGGTCAGCACAGCACAGCTGAACAACATCTGTGGGGAACAAGGGCCTGAGCTTGCCTGAAGGTTGGAAAGTTTTAAAGCTCTATAGTCTCTTGATAGGCATAAAGGAAGAATGTGGACTCTGAGCTAGTCCTGTCTGTGTGTGTGCATGTTTGTGTGTTTGTGTGTTTCTTCCTCTTTTCAAGGGTAAATACACCAAATCTCTAACCAAAGGCATGACTATGCTCTTAGAATCCCCGAGTACTTGGATTCAAGGTCATACAGTAACCCAGTCTTCCTACCCTCCACCAATAGCACACATTAAATCATATTTCTCTCTATGTGAATATTTTTATATTATTCCACTTTTAGTATACACTTGAGGTTTATGCGTACATCTTTTACTTCATACATGATTTTGAAGAAGGAACCAAAAGTTGATGTTTATAATGATTACAGCTTCCTCCTGGATTGATCATTTTATCATTATGAACTGTCCTTCTTTGTCTCTAGAAATAATTTTTATCTTAAAGTCTGTTTTGTCTGATATTAACGTAGTCATTTGACTCTCTTTTGACTACTGTTTACATGCTATTCTTGCACTTTGAACCTATTTGTGTCTTTTAATCTCAAGTGTTTCCCTTATAGAAAGTCAATAGTTGGATCATGTTTTGCATCCATTCTGCCACACCCTGCCTTTTGATTACTTATTCTATTTCAATTTAATGTAGTTACTGATAAGGTAGTGTTTAAATCTGCCATTTTTTAATTTCTTTTCTATATGATTTGTGTTTCATTTCTCTATTTTGCCATTATCTTCTTTTTTTTTGAAAACTCCATTGCTGCAACTTTATTAAAGCATTATAAGGTGTAAAAGTTCCTTTAAAACTATAAATTCTTAGATAATTGCACAATTAGAGAAAATTCAGTTGGTCAAGTTATGGTAGTACTTTTCAGTGTTTTACAGTATATTTGCATTTTAGCTCCATTATCTTCTATTCTGTCCAATAGATATTTTCTAGTACTGCACTTTAATTGTGGTTTTTCTGTATATTTTGTTGAGTTCTCTTCTTAGTGGCACTTTTGGAAATCAGGTATTCCCCCTACCTAGAGTCTGTTGTTTTTGCTACTTGTTGTTTGTTTAATGACTTTTCTGAAGTAATTGTGTAATGTCTGTATCCTTTGTTGTGTGTGGTCACTAAAGCCTTTGCTCAGTCAGCCTAGGGGGCAAATCATGATTGGACAGAGATTTCCTTAAATGCCTTGAGCAGTCCATCTCCCACTCTTTAGGTTGTTGTGGCATGCCTTCAGCACTTTGGCAATTTACAACTCCACCTTATTTTTCACTTACTACTTGCAAAGAGCCTTAAAGTTAGCCAGGAGTGAGAGCTTATGGTCTTCTCGGTTCTTTATTGGCGTGTACATGGCCTTCTAGGTCCCCAGGAATATGTTAGAACTTTTCAAAACCTTCTATAGACATTTCATTCCCTAGAATTTCCTCTTAAGTTTTTTGGGAAGCCTCTTACTTCCTAAATTATATCCCTAGCTCAGGCAACTGTGATGTTAAACAATTGCTGCTGATTGCTTTCGACAAATGCCCTGGGATTAGGAATTTTCCCTCTGAGTGATGTCACCTGAAGATAAATCCTGTGAATGGAACTTTTATAGAGAGCTGCCAGAGAGGACAAATAGTGACAGTTCTCTGGGGATGGGCCTTTTGCAGTGTTTCAAACACATTCTACCCCCTCCAGTGTCCACTAGGCTGCTGTGTTTCACAGCTATCTTGGTAGTGAGACTGCTATTTTTTAAGGCTGCTGCAGAGTTAAGGAGAGGCAGATGGGAATAGGTAAGCACAGCAAATCTCACTGTTATTACTGATACCTCAATTCTGAACCCACATTACATCCAGGGTATATCTTTGCATAGCACTTGCCATATTATGGTGAAATGGTAAGTTTCTCTGTTTCTGGTTTTCTCTCATTAGTCTGTAAATTCTTTAAGAACAGGGACAGTGTCTTATTACTCTTCATGGCCCCGACTCCTTTAACTTATTTTTTCGTTTGTGTTCTCTCTTTAAGTTTATGCCATCTTCCCTCATTCTATAATCATTCAAGGCAAATAAGAACATAATAGTGAAGGTTAAAATAAATGTTTGAGGGGACTTAAAGATAGGGAAATAAATTTAGGGCTAAGATTCATACTGCATATGGCTGCATCCAGTTATTAGATTTAGAGTAAAAGTTGGCCTTGCGATTCTTTCTGGTTTTGAATACAGGGTTATGAGTATAAAACACAAATATTTAAAAAATATTGTAACTTGTATCTCCAAATATCTGTTATCCTTTTTCATGGTCACTTTAGGAGTTGGACTTATTTTCAGTAATATTTCCCTAACTCAGATCTCTCCTTGGGAACCAGCTCTTACCAATATAATCTCATTACCGAAAGTCCCCTGCATCATCAGCTTTGGTTCAGATTGATTTTGCCCCATTTCTTGTGCTCAGTCCCTCCCTTCAAAGGATGAAGATTTATTTATGTCAAAGTGCTAGGAGTGAAATACATGTCATTTGAGGACCAAATCTGTGGTCAAAGAGTCTCAGGGGGGACAGTCCTCTAAGCTGCTCCCAGGGGCTCTGCCATGCTTTCCTTTGGCTGAGGTATCAGGAAGGCTTCTCTACTTGGAGTGACATGTCCAAAGCTGCTAAATATCCAAATGTCCAGCCTCCTTTATCTTAAATTTGTGGTACTGAATGGATTGCAAAGAAATTAAGACAAAGTGAAACAAATGGGAAAAGGCACTTGCAGGGAGACTTAATTTCTTATTCTCACACCATACTGCATACTTATTTACTCAGGAAGGGTACAGTGGTATTTGAATGGGTATAAAGCCCTTTGAGATGCTGATGAAAGGATTTGTAATATGATCTGTCTTTATTTTGTGCAACCCTGGCACTGAGCTCAGCAATTCAGAACCTAGAGCCTCTCTTTCATGGAAAAATGGAAAGAATATGAATTAACCCTTTCCTTCTCTAGAGGAAAACTGAAAAGCTGGTGACTCAGGGTCAAGAGATTTTCCATTTAATAAAGACTACTTCCCGGCCACCTGCTATTCCATATCTCTTTAACGAAACAGTTACAATTTTTAGTACAAATTCATGAGATGAGCATACTTGCATCCCTTTGAATTTTCCTTTAAAAAATGAATAGTTCATAAACATAATGTTATACTTAGTTTCCATTTCTTTTAAAATCAAATTTTCTTAAAAAGTTATTACATCTCAAGCAGAATTCTCTGTACTAACTTTGAAACTATAATGAAACTGCCCTTGGGGTGAAGGATTACGGAAATGCTTTTCTTATTAATAACAGGAGCTGACAGGTATTGGGGAGTTTTAAAACTCTTTCCCATTGTTAATGGTAAGTGAGTTAGGTGAAGCAGGTCATATCCAGCTAAATTTAGAGCCAAGTCTCTAATTTCTGTAAAACAAGATTAAAAATTGGAATAGTTTTATGTCTGGAACGTTCTGAATATTCTTCTCTCTTTTTATAGCAAAGACTTGGTATGTTTGATTGACAGGAAATGTTTTTTTCCTTGGTACTTAGTTCAAGGTATAAAACAAAGAAATGTTAAGCAGTAAACAATCTCTTTTGAATTTATTAAGATCTAGAAATAAGACAGAGAACCAAGAAGAAAAGGAATAAGAAATTCAATGAGAAAGGAGAACATACAATTATAATAGTCTTGTTTTCTCTTCCATGAAAGATGATTATATGGTGACATTTCTCCAGTTCAGAGTTCACATTGTACCTGTACCAAATCCCAATGATGCTCTCTCTGTATATAGTAGCAATCCACAAATATTGGCAAATGGCAAACTAAACTGAATAGTTGAACTAGCTCATTAATCCATGGTCTTTCATTTTTCATATAAGGTTGTGAGAAGAGATTGTCACTTATAGGGACAGGAGCTCAAAATGAAGTGTCATGGCTATTTCAGATTTGGCCAGAGCTGTGTCATTCCTTGAATTCCTAAGTGTCTGGGCACAGAGGAGTGACGGGGGTGAGACTATTTGCATGAAGGGCAGAAGCACCTCCTATGTAGAGTTATGATGAAGGGAGGAAGACATGAGAAGCAGTAGCTTGATTCAAGAATCATGCATTAGAATCAGAGAGGAAGGAGATTTGGGGTGTAATATCCTTTTCTCAAGTTCTCTCCCAGCCCAGCGTCATGGACTCACGTCTGAGTGTTCTGAATAAAGGGCTACAAATAAGAGTCAGAAGAGCAAGGTCATCAAAGCCTCACCAAGTGGGGACACTAGAAGCCCAGCGCCAACACCCACAGAGCTGAATGTAACACGAAGGTGGTGAGAGCCCGTCTCCCCTTCATAATGGAGGTGACAGCTGACAGCACTCTCAACTAAGACTGATGTCTTGTGATAATAACATGTACTAGTTTAAAAGAAAAAAAATGGGGACGAATTTCCAAACAGAAAAATAGCTGAGCTGATTATAAGAAGGTGGCAGCAGGAACCAAAGGCAAGAGAAGAACTTGTAAATTAGCAGCACCTTCCATATATGTCTTGGGCCATTGCAGTTCTCCTAGAGAGGTGACCTTAATTGTGGTGACAGCTTTGTGAGCCTCAGAGACCTGGTAGATTACCAGAGAGGGGGGCAGCAAGAATAACCATGGTAAAAGTCACCTAGTGTCTGAAAGGACTAAAATGATGATTGTTCCGGAAACACCACTGAGAACTTCCAGGAGTTTATAAGGATACCATATCCAATAAGGGGAAGTGGAGGTCTTATAACTGTGGGTGGATGCAGAGTCAGAAGACGCAGTATGAAGCTCTGAATGCCACCTTCCTCTTATCGCCAGCATGATGAGGTCAGGGGAAACTTATAGAACTTAAGAAAACAAACTGTCCCTAAATCCTTACAAACATTAAGCTTAAGGAGAAAGAACTGGAAAAAAAACCTTTACTTATGAATAGAGATCACTTTCACTTATGTTTTGATGCCTACTTCACTAAGGCTGGTTTTAGAGGACTTCTTATCTTCACTGCGTAAATAAAGGAGATGAACCTCAGTTGCCTCAAGTTTCTAAGGCTCCAGAACTTATGAGTGGGAGAGTTTTCATCAGCCCTCAGGGCTAATGAGTCTTGTCTGAGAAGCGCTGTCCTGGTAAACCCTTTAGAGTCCTCAATACTGTCTCATTTGCAAGAGGGCAGGTGCCATTTGTTAGCCAGGGGCGTCAGGTTAGGGATGAGTTAAACATTTTCAAGAAGAAAGGAATAATGACAAAATCAAATTCTAGATTTATTAAGTTGTGCACGATGTTCTTTAAAAGAAATAATCAGAGAGCACCCACCTTCCTTCTCTGGAGTTTGGAAGAAGAACTGGTGGGAACAGTGGGTGTGTGTGCTGGCCCCTGGCAGCCCCTACAGCACAAGTGGGATGAGAAGGGCAGTGCTTGGAATAGGCTGAATCAAAACTTGTCTCTTACAGTTGAAGGGTACTTTATTTCCCACTATAAGATTGTGGTAGTTTGAGACAATCATATTTAAATCTTCATGGACAAGTGGACTACCCTCAGTCTGTGAATAAGGAGTTGGGAGATGCCTGGAAACGTACACGCCCTGGGGATAGTCTTTAACAATGACGGCGGATAAATGCTCCAGCTACTGTGTCCTGATCAGGACAAATCTAAGGGTTACTTACACTGCCCCCGGACTTTCCCAGTGGGATTGAGCCAGTAATGTCCTCTCTGAAATTTTGCTTGTTACCTTGCCCTGTTTGGCCTTCTTCATGTAACCTCTTCTTGAATAAACCCTTTTCACCAGAAAAAAAAAAAAAAATTGTCTCTTAGAAACAGAATCCTCACCCTGGGTATTTGTGTCCAGCCTGCAGCCACCAGCATGATACAGAGATTGAGAAATTTCAAAGAATTATCAGGTCAGTGTTTTGTTTGTTTGTTTCTGCTTTTGTGTTGACAGTTGACTCAGATGAAGGCGAGAGAGTACCACACAGGTAGTCCAGCTCCTCTGGAGCCCTGCAAAGCCCAGTAAAGCCCACATCCCTTTCAGCCCGGTGATGATATCTAGGGCAGCTCAGCTTCGGCTGCTGTCTCTCACGGGGCTGTGGCTGGCTAGCATTGTGGATCGCAGCTGGACCAGCTAGGACAGCTTCACTCACACGTCTGGTAGGTGGCAGGCTATCAGCTGAGGCACCCCCGTTCTCCTCTGTGTGGACTCTCACCCTCCAGCAGCCTAGCTCAGCTTCATTCCCTAGTCTCCAAGTGCAGCAAGAGAGGGGAAACTATGAGCAAGCGCTTTTAAGCCTCTGTTTGCTTACCGTTTGCTTATTGAACCTTGCCAAATCCTATTTCTTAAACACCAACAAAATCCCATAATATATGCTGATGCAATTAATTTTTTAGGACTCTTAACTATGAAATTTTCAAACATAACTAAAGTAATATAATGAATCTCTGGGTATGTGTGATCCAGCTTCAATAATTATTCACACAAAGTCTATCTTAGTGCTAAAGGATTATTTTAAACTAAATGCTATGGCATAGACTGCTAGTTCTTCCCCAAATCTGTTCACCTCTTCGGTAACAATAGATGCCCAGATTTGTAGTCCAAAATAGAGACTGCGTTTTCAGTTCTAACTTGTAGCTAGGTGTGACCATGTGATTCCTTTCTAGCCAGTGGGATGTGAGCAAGGGTGATGGGTGTCATTTCCATGTGTGTCCTTTAATGGAAGGAACTTGGCACCTCCTTCCCTTTTCCCCGTCTAATTGTCTGTTTTGTACACAAGGAAAGGAAGCTGTCTTGGACCAGAGACAAAGCTCACACCTTAATGATGGTGTGAGAAATATTTGGCAGCAAAATAGAAAGTGTCCAGGCCTCTGAAGACCTGGCAGAATTGAACTGCGACACCAGGTGGGATTATGTGAGAGAGAAATAAACATCTATCTAGCTTATGATGTTTGGTCCTCTAGCTTAAACCACAGTTTACTTGGGTCTCTGTTACCAGCACAAAAATGAACGTCCTAACTGATAATCATGATAAACTATCCTATAATGTTTGGAGAGTAAAAATCCGATCTTATATATTAATGGCACTTCTTTGATGAGACGGAGTCCATTATATTTTAGCTCAGCAGTTACATTACAGACAATTTCTCCTGTTCTTTTTTTTTTTTTCCTGTTCTTATTTAACAAATATTTCCCAAGTGATCTCTTGCTTAAAAACTAGGTATCTTTGCTCACTCTTGCAGCATTTCTTTTTCTATATGTTATTTAACTATAAATATTGTCCCTACAAAACCAGCCCTCTGTATAGTCCTTTGGGCAAATGCACATTGTTTCAGAAGAGCAGCATGAGTGGCACTACAGGAGCAAAATCTGATTGGATGACCTGATGGGTGAGTTTGAAGCCAGACAAGCTGGCAGCGGTGAAGAGGTGAATCATGGAAAGGAAGCAGGAACTGAAGCATCACGGGGCCAAAGGTTTTTGGATGCGGGCAGTGAGCGGCGTCAGGTGCCAGCAGCCTCTTAGTAGTACCACCTCTTTGTGGTGGGTGGGATGTCTTGTGCAGAGGAATGGTAATAAATAGGAAGGGGGAAAGCATCAAGGAGATACACTTGGGAAGTTTTTGTAGAAAATGTTCAGGTTAGACCTCATGGAGGGAGAAGAGTAAAACAAGCTGACAATAGAATGGTTTGCATACTTTTAATCATACAGGTGAGAGGAGCTGAGAGCACAGAAGGAATGACCAAAGTGAGTGGAAGGGCTTGGCCAAAGCCCCCCTTGGTTGCCTTGGTTTTAAGAGATATCAGCTGATTATAATTGCACTATAATGAGAAAAAATGTCTGCCAGTGAAGTAAAGAGTAATTAGAAGTAGGGCCATGTGTTCTTGTTAGATTTCCCCTGAGGGAAAGAGTTTGAAAGGACCTTCTCACAACCAGGGAAAGGGGAAGAATTTGAGTTGATGTAAAGGACTTTGGGTGCTGAGTTCTGGAGAGAGCCCCTTTGTATAGCTGACATTTCACTTCTCCTGCTGACCTGGAGTGGAGCCGGTGCAGGGAATAAGCAATGTCGCAGCGCGTCCGTGTTCTATTGCGTGGTCCACTCTGGCGATGCGACTTGGACGGAGCTCTGAATCTTTTCGCTGCCCTAATGGATAGGACTTGTCCAGAGGGTGCAGCAGAACAGGGAGGCCACTATGGAGCATAAAGACAGGGCGGGTCAAACAAACAGGAGGTGAAAGTAGGTGATGAAAACGGGAAAATCTCCTCATTTCCCCTGTCAGCCTTGCTCTATACCTTGTGTCTTCCCTAAGTGCTGTCTGATTAGAAGGCTGAGGCTGTCAAGCTCAATAGAATGGAATAGCATGTGTGGCTGATTCATTTTCTCTGCCATGAGCATTCCAGGGAGGGTGGTGGTCTGTGAGGGTGTATTTGCCACCTCTGCACTAACTTACTATTTTTTAGTAATAGAGACTTAAATATTTTAGATAAATGTTTCTTTTATAATTGAACATACTTTAAATTCGAGAACAGTGGAATTCTGTCCAAAGAAATAATGGAGATACCAATACCAAAAAAGTATATATATATATAATTTAGAGAAAGGCTTTAATTGTTTTATTTACAAATTTCATCCAGTACCCCTTGCCTTAAATTCACTTAATTTGTGATTCAATTTGTATCATATAGAAGCAAATGAAATAATATCTTTATATAAAATTATTAGGGTCAGAACTCTCTGAAATAGGGCAATGAATGTGCAGTCTCAGAATCAGAAGCAGGAATATCCTTTGTCATTTTAGAAGGTGTAATTGAATTATAACATACATATGGAAAGTGTGAAATTTAGATAAGTGGAATCAAAGAGTAGGAACCCATCTGTGTTTGGTCACTTTCCCTCTTTATTATGCCTGTGAGATGCAGCAACACTGCTGTATGTAATTCTTTTACTCTCACTGCTATGCTACGTGGTAGGACTACACCTCAGTTTAATTATGCTCTCTCCCATTGATGGATACTTAGGTTGTTTTCATTTTTGTAAACAGCAAATTTTGGTGGCTTTTTAACTAGGAATGGAATTTCTGGGTCATACTATAAACTTTAGCTTGGTGGATACTGCCAAACATTTTATCCAGGGTATTTGTGCAAACTTACTTTACTGTGGCAGTTGTGACAATTCATTTTTTCCCCATATTTTACTAACATTTAATATTGTCTGCTTTTAAAAAATTTAGCTACTCTGTTGGGTGTATAGTAATTTTGCATTGTGGTTTTGATTTACATTTTCCTGAAAACTAATACAACAGTCCCATTTTTTAAAAAGTGTGTACAATAACAAGTATGAGGCAAAATAATTTCATTGTGTTAGCATATGAAGCACAAATGTTATTATGTTGAGATGGTGCAATTTCAGTCTCATGGGTGAATCTGAGGTACAAAGATGAAGTGATTTGCTCTGGGAGGTCGTGTTCTCTCTGTGCCAGTGGAGGTCAAAGCTAATCACTTGAAGGGAAGTATAGAAGAGATTCCAGTGGTATTTGTATTTCAAATCCATTTCAATGCCTAGTTTAACAGTCTCTTAAAAATGTAAACCTGCTACTACATTTTTCTTAAAAAATCACAATAAATTTTAGTGTTGTCTTGATTTTCTTAAGGTCATGGTCACATAAGCAGATATTCATTATAGATAGCATTCATTTTTAGTGGCTTAATAGAGCCTGAATTAGTAAAAAAAAAAGTGATTCAACTTAGAGAAAGTTTAAAATATTAAAACATGTTACATGCATATATGGCAGAAATAATGAAAATGGTCATGAGCATTCCTGTAATATTTAAAGAGAAATGGAACCTTCAAGGGTTATATTAACCTTGCAAATGAGGGATGCTTTCTAGCGCCTAAAGGGTATTGTACACTTTTCTAGTGCCTAAAGTTCTTTGATTGATGCTGTACATTCATTTACAGCTAAAACATGTTCATTGGTGATGGTGGTTATGATTCATAAAACTTTGGAGACTATATTAAATGCTGTTCAGATGCTACATCAGATATATTGCTGCTTCCTAAGGAAAAGTCTAGTTTTACTTCAATTTGCCTCCAAGTCAAAATTCAGGTAGCTTTGGATCCAAGTGAAAGTTCTGCTTAGGTGCTTGCCTCTGTTTTCACAGAGTGTCAGCCTTAACTCCTTGTCATCTGACTTTTACATAATAAAAAGCCTGCCATTCACTGAGGACTTACAGTGTGCTAGGCACTGTGCTAAACATGTTCCATCTATTATTTGGTATAATTCCACGACAGCCCTATGAAGGAGGTATTGTTATTATCCCATTTCACAGATAGAAAAACTGAGACACTCAGAATTTAAGTAACTTACCCAAGGTCATGTAGCTAGAAGGTGTTGAAGCTAGGATTTAAATTCAGACTTGGCTCTGACAAGTATTAACTTTTGTGTCCTTGGGTAAGTTGTTTTAATTTTCTGGGTCTCTGTTTCTTCATGTGAAGAAATGAGATAATATTGACAATATTGGGTTGTTGTAAAAATGATTTTAGGCAATGATCTCTCTAAAGGGCTTAGTATATGCCTGTGAGCATCACATAAGAACTCTACTCATTATTATTGTTATTATTACTATTTATTATTAGTAGTAGTATTACTATGATCATCAGTTATCATTATTGATCAGGTAAATTTCTAGGTGCTCACTATAACTCAGCAAGTTAGTTATTACCATCCCCGTAGAAAGGGGCTAAGTAACTTGCCCACTGTCTTATCAGTTAGTTAGTGTGAAACCATTCTCTCCCAGAACTGGCTTACTCAAAAGGTTTCTCCTTCTTGTACACAATCTTGTAACCCTGTCTCCTCATTGGATAACTATATATTATCCCAAGTGAGATGTCTCCAACCAGCTGCTCAGGACGTTTGTATTCCAGGCCAGATCAGAGTCTACTTTGAGCTCTCTGCTTCCCAGCTCCAAACAGAAGTCCACCCGAAGGAAGACGTATGTGGGGGATGGGTATATGGAGTATGCATTCCATCTACCCTCCCAGGCGCTCTGTCTTCTGTCATTGCATCTGGCTGGACCTCCAGGACACTACACACCTAACATTAGCTCGTTTAGCCTTTGGGAATTGCTTTCCCTGAATCACTGTGCAGCTTTACCTCCAGCTTCTATGAAAGATCCCTTCAAGAACCTTTTGAAAGTTATTGCTCTTGCTTCTGAGGACATTTCCCTCCATAGCACTTGGTGTCCCATTTACAGAGTCTTACTTGAGACAATTTTTCTGGGAAAAACTTTTCTTGTGCTAAATAACTAGTAAGTTTCCTTCCTTCTAATTCCAAGAATTCTGTAATTGCTTGTCTCACATTTTTCAATAAGGAAGCTCAGAATCAAATTTCAAGTTAAACTACAATCATTATCTTGCAATATTAGGTTATAAGTGTTCTTGTAACCGGCTGCCGGAATAGGAGGAGGTTTGAAGACAGTGGAACCTCTTGAAAGCTTTCCTGAGCATAAGCTTTTGTTCTGGAATAATTTTAGATTTATCAAAGTGTCAAAGATCATATGACCTGCACAGAAAGACCTTGTGTCATAGTTCACCCTGCTACACTGTGTGTGGTATTTCATATTCCTACATGTGTGATAGTTCCTTCTACTACATGGTGTGTAGTTCATGTGATGTCACTGTTGTGCGCATGGCTTACCATTCACGCTACTACTCTGTGTATTAGTGCATACTGTCTTAGAATTTACACTATTACACGCTACTACTCTGTATTAGTGCACACTGTCTTAGAATTTACACTACTACACATTACTACTCTGTGTATTAGTGCATACTATCTTAGAATTTACACTACTACACACTACTACTCTGTGTATTAGTGCACACTGTCTTAGAATTTACACTACTACATGCTACTACTCTGTATTAGTGCATACTGTCTTAGAATTTACACTACTACACGCTACTACTCTGTGTATTAGTGCATACTGTCTTAGAATTTACACTACTACACGCTACTACTCTGTGTATTAGTGCATACTGTCTTAGAATTTACACTACTACATGCTACTACTCTGTGTATTAGTGCATACTGTCTTAGAATTTACACTACTACACGCTACTACTCTCTATTAGTGCTTACTGTCTTAGAATTTACACTACTACATGCTACTACTCTGTGTATTAGTGCATACTGTCTTAGAATTTGCACTACTACATGCTACTACTCTGTGTATTAGTGCATACTGTCTTAGAATTTACACTACTACATGCTACTACTCTGTGTATTAGTGCATACTGTCTTAGAATTTACACTACTACACGCTACTACTCTCTATTAGTGCATACTGTCTTAGAATTTACACTACTACATGCTACTACTCTGTGTATTAGTGCACACTGTCTTAGAATTTACACTACTACACGCTACTACTCTGTATTAGTGCACACTGTCTTAGAATTTACACTACTATACTGTGTATAGTTCACATTATGTGCAGTTCACACCGCTACACTAAGTGCAGTTCACACAACTACATTGTGTGGTGATTCACACAGTACACAGTTGAGGGGTGCTGGGTTTAGCACTATTATATGTTGCGGCCTCAAGAGCAGACGGAGCTCTTAAAAAAATCGATTATAAGAAAAAGAGAGCCTTTCCAGTTTATACTTTGAAGAGTCTTATGGACAGAACAGTTATTTTTAGCATTTACATCGTTTTTCTGCCAAGTCTGTAAGTCAGAAGTTCAAAATACAACCAAGCACCAGGTATGCTGTAGGGAGCTCCAGGGTGAAGGCTTCTAGGTTAAATCGTCCGAACGTGGCCTAGGAGAAGCCGTTATGTAGAAGCTCATTGAGGGACGAGGGAGCGAACCATTATTCTTGGACTTGTGGTCATCCCAGGCTTATTCACAAGCTCTTAGGGGTCCATCCACAACACAAGGTCTGGATTTGGCTCTGTCTGGGCTGACTGCATAAGCTGTGGCTGCGGCTTTGTGCTTCTAACACCCTAACCATGGCTTCACCCACAAGGGCTGATATGTCTGGTCATTGCTGGTACAATGTGAGATGGAAAATAGAATACAAAAGGGGTACAGAATGGTCTATGAGTTAGTTTTGTTAGTACGTTCTTAAGATCCACTGCAGGTCCTTCTGGGGGCAAAGTCTGAAGTGCCCTAGAGATGCCCAGCAAGATACCCAGAGAAGCAGAGGTTGCTGCTGAATTCTGGGCTAATGAAGGTCAGAGCTGGACGGCTCAGAGTTCTGAGTCCTTCTGAGCCCCATGACCCTGGCTGACCATTGACTTAATGGCTAGGCCCGATAGGTTAAGAAAACAAAAACCCAGGGAATGTAGGAGAGGAATACTCTTCCCCTCCCTGTAATCCAAGAGGAGGAATTTCCCAGAAGTGAGCCTGGCCTCAGGGAGTGGGGTGACTTGTCTGCTTGGTGTCTGATAATCGCTGGTGCAGGTCTTCTGGGGGCCCTGTTTCCTTTCCACATCTGTTCAGTGCAGTGATGCTGGGTAAGGGTGTCTTTTCTGCAGCTCAAACCTCAGGGCAGCTGTAGCAAGACAGCCCATTGTTGTTACACACCTAGCCCCATACTCCAGGCCAGCTTTTTATCAGTCTCCATCTGCCTGAATCCTCTGCATCTTTCAACAATTCAGCTTCAGACAGTGAGGACATGGCTATAATGTATTAGCCTTCTGAATCCCCAGGGCTTCATGTCACTTACTGTAGTTTTAACTTTGACCTATATATGATTTATATAAACTAATGTTTGTCTTCCTGATTAGTAAGTAAGTTCCATGGGGAGCAAGGTGGTGAGCACACATGTATCTTGATCCCCGTTGCATTCCCAGTACCTGGCCCAATGTCCCAAGGGCGCACATACAATTTGTCAAAGGAGATGAGTAAGAAAGTCTTGGAACCCCTTCCCTTCTCTTTGGACCCGGCTGTCCTCCCCTCTTGCAGCCTCCTCTTGCTGAGGTCTGTAAAGCTCCCTTGACCACCCCACCAAAGTAACCAACTCTGAATCAGTTCCTGGACCAAGATTTTTAACCCCAGTAAAGCCAACCACACATCACAGCTTCCCCACCTGAGTAGATGTAGCCCTGTGTAACTGCATCCCGTTCCAAGGAAAAGTCCGGAATTTTCCCAATTTTTTTTTTCCCCTTGACTCCTCAGTCCCTGCTTTGGGGTTGTGTCTTTATTGCAAAATCTGGCTGTGGACTTGCTTCTCCTGAATACCATTAGCATGCCTTCATAAACAAACGTATAAGTTTTCTTTTTTAAAAAAATTTTTATTTTATATTGGAGTATAGTTGATTTACAATGTGGTGTTAGTTTCAAGTGTACAGCAAAGTGGTTGTTACAATTTACATATATCCTTTTTCAGATATAATTTACATATAAATTCTTTTTCACATTTTTTCTCCTGTAGGTTATTACAGAATATTGAGTAGAGTTCCCTGTGCTATACAGTAGGTCCTTTTTGATTATCTATTTTATATATAGTAGTGTGTGTATGTTAATCCCACACTCCTAATTTATCCCTCCCCCCCAACTTTTCCCCTTTGATAACCATAAGGTTGTTTTCTATGTCTGTGAGTCTGTTTCTGTTTTGTAAATAAGTTCATTTATATCATTTTTTTAGATTCCACATATAAGTGATATCATATGATAGTTGTCTTTCTCCATCTGACTTATTTCACTTAGTACGATAATCTCTATGTCCATCCATGTTGCTGCAAATGGTATTATTTCATTCATTTTTATGGCTGAGTAGTATTCCATTGCATACATGTACCACATCTTCTTTATCCATTCCTCTGTTGATGGACATTTAGGTTGCTTCCATGTCTTGGCTATTGTAAATAGTGCTTCAATGAACATTGGGGGTGCGTGTATCTTTTCGAATTATGTTTTTCTCTGGATATATGCCCAAGATAGGGATTGAAGGATCATATGGTAGCTCTATTTTTAGTTTTTTAAGGAACCTCCATACTGTTCTCCATAGTGGCTGCACCATCTTACATTCCTACCAACAGTGTAGGAGGCTACATGCTTTCTCTGTTGCTAGATGCCCCAGGAAAGTCCTGAGGCCTGAGAGTGGATTGCAGGGGGCATGGGCTGACATTCTCTTTCCCCCAACCTTCTTCCTTATTTTTCTTGGTACGCTGTTTCTTCAGAGCAATACACCAACATCGTTGCAGAACACGTGTAGTAACCTAACGCTGAATCTTGGGTGCTTTGGTCCTCAGTTTCTTGCCTTCTTGGTTTAGGGGCTTTCTCACCACATGCTGGCGGACCTTATCTTCTTTAGGGAGATTGCTCTGGGGGCTCAGTGGAAGTTGGAGCTGGTCTCTGACACAGCTCAGTGAAAGCAGCTTTGTTTGTAGATTTTCTTGGAGGGTGGTAGGAGTAGGGGGTAGGGGAAGAGAATGTTTACTGATAAAAGAAATTTTCACATATTATTGAGGTCTGGGGAAGTCATTCTGGCTTACACATGAGTTAACTTGAATTTTATGCTAACTAAAACAGCCTATTTGTGGCCTATCAAGCATACATTGTACATCTGCTCTAATCATTAAAGAAATGGGCACATTGACCAGAAATAAAGAATGTCCATGTTGAAAATAAAGATTAAATGCCTCCCTTCCTGGGGCACCCATGCTGGTACTCCTTTGATGATAAGACTCCTTTCCCAGGTGCCAAGGCGATGCTGACTCGCTGTGTCTGTGCTGGTCTGGTTTTGTTTCTGAAACCTTGAAGAAATGTATCCCTGCCTTGTTTAATGTTCTTTGTTCTGACAAGATATAAAACTGTGCTGAAAACCATGCTTCTCCAGGGCAATTTCTCAGAGTAATCTAGGAAGCTGGCTTCTGGGCTATAGTCCTCAGTCTGGCTCAATAAAACTCTTTTCTGTTCTTATTATAGATTGCTTATTGATTATTTTTGTTGACACTACAAATAGGAAAGCAAAAGGGTTGCTTTGCCTTTCTTTCAACTATTGTCTTTTCTACTTCTTTAAGTACAAGAGAATATTTTCTCTCCTCTCTTGCCTGGGTTTTTCTAGGTTTTCTTATTTCATTTTGACACGCTATTTTCTTTGGGTTTATCGCTGGGGCTCCTCCCCCTGCTAACTATTTTATAGGAGACAGGCAAAGTCAGCACAAAGGAAACAAATAGAACCCAGTGGCCTGTGAGAGGCCTGCTGGTTCTAGCCACCTGCCGGAGGCATTGAGGCTGAGCCCAGCGACACTTCCTTTGAAACAGAGCAATGTGCCCGCAATCCAAGTCAAAGGTGCTTATAAAAAGAATTCCCGCTTTTGGGTCTAGGTTTATTTTTCCTCCGAGCTCCAGGTCCTGCTGTCTTCCTGCTGTCACAAGGGAAGGACCCACGGTCTCATTCCTGCTTTGAATGGCAAAAGCTTTAAATGGTAGTACCTTTTCCTGCTCAGCTTGCTGAAGCCAACTCTGCATGTGGTTCCAAACCCTGGCCCAGAGCTGTTACCTACAGCTTTCCTTCCTGTTTTACTTTCTTTTCAGATACAGCCCACAATAAAAGTAGTACATGCTTCCTATAAGAAGTCATTATAGAAATATGCCAAGAGAAAAACAATCACTCCTGGCGCCGCCCTCCAAAGACAAACATTGTAAGCATGTTGGTACATTTCCCTCTAGACTTGTTTTAGCATCCTTAGGAATATTGCTGGCCTAGGCCCATTATTATCTTTTTTTTTTTTAATGTTGTATTTATTTATTTATTTTTTTTAACATCTTTATTGGAGTATAATTGCTTTACAATGGTGTGTTAGTTTCTGCTTTATAAAAAAGTGAATCAGCTATACATATATATATGTTCCCATATCTCTTCCCTCTTGCATCTCCCTCCCTCCCACCCTCCCTATCCCACCCCTCTAAGTGGGCACAAAACACCGAGCTGATCTCCCTGTGCTATGCGGCTGCTTCCCACTAGCTATCTATTTTACGTTTGGTAGTGTATATAGGTCCATGCCACTCTCTCACTTTGTCCCAGTTTACCCTTCCCCCTCCCCATGTCCTCAAGTCCATTCTCTAGTAGGTCTGCCTCTTTATTTCAGTCTTGCCCCTAGGTTCTTCATGACCTTTTTTTTTTTTTTTTAAGATTCCATATATATGTGTTAGCATACGGTATTTGTTTTTCTCTTTCTGACTTACTTCACTCTGTATGACAGACTCTAGGTCCATCCAACTCACTACAAATAACTCAATTTTGTTTCTTTTTATGGCTGAGTAATATTCCATTGTATATATGTGCCACATCTTCTTTATCCATTCATCTGTCGATGGACACTTAGGTTGCTTCCATGTCCTAGCTATTGTAAATAGAGCTGCAATGAACATTTTGGAACACGACTCTTTTTGAATTATGGTTTTCTCAGGTTATATGCCCAGTAGTGGGATTGCTGGGTCGTATGGTGGTTCTATTTTTAGTTTTTTAAGGAACCTCCATACTGTTCTCCATAGTGGCTGTATCAATTTACACTCCCACCAACAGTGCAAGAGGGTTCCCTTTTCATTATTTTCTTATTCATCAGATATTGAGGATTCCCAAGTGGGATTTTATTTTTGGAGAAGAATGTTCTAAGTAAGAGAGAGAGAGAGAGGGAGAAAGGGAGACAAACGCTGGACAGAGAGAGCAGCATAAACCTAAGCACCCTCTGTATAACAGTGATTCATCCTCGTGAACTCCCAGATTGGTGCTTCATTACAGTATCTCCCATTTAGATCCACCTAATAATTAGGAAGAGGAGTGATGAGTCAGCAACCCCTGGAGGGCTCACAACTTGTTCCTCTGAGATGAATAGCTTTTCAGAGCCTTCAGATACTCTTCTGAATACTTCTGGTGTCCAAGAGCCTGGGAACAGTTCATTTCTACATCGGAGTTCTCCAAGGAAGCAAGTAAATATACAGCTGGCATGCAGTTTAATAAGGTGGGAAATGGGAAACAGCGCCCCCTCTGGGCAGACGCTGGCATGTGCAGGTGGGTGCACAGTGTGGAGAGCTGAGTATGGCTGGAGTCCAGCCTTCGGCCAACTGTCCTTTTAGCACCTCTGGGTAGGGCACGACCTGTGTGGCCATCTACTCTGGCTGGTGACATGGAATGGGGAGTCCAGAAAACACAGTTTGAGGTTCACTTTTGGCCACTGTGGGTTTGCCTTTGGCCGGTCCCTCTCTCTGTGGGTTGGCTTGTTCTCCAGTACAATGATGGCACAAAATGAAATGATCTCTAAGACCTAGGTTACACATTCCAGGTACAGAGCAAAATCTCATTCACGGCTGGTACAGACACACACGGACCCATTCTCACATCTCACCTGAGGTCTCACAGACCTCACTGCTGGAGGGGGTAGAGTTTGCCATCGATTGGGGTCCTGAACCTGTTACTTACGAGATTCAAGTGATCTTGGACATGTTATTTAATTTCTAAACCTCCCTTTACTCCTTTGTGAAAGGGAAATAATAATATGTGTAACTTTACAGTTATCCAGAGGATTCAATTTAAAAAAAAAGGATTACTTAATAACTAATTAATCCAACAAATATTTATTAAGCACCCACCATCCGCTGGGCACAGTTCCAGGCACTGTGTGCAAGCAGTGAGCAAGCAGGAGAAAGTCCCTCATCCTGGGGAGCTACCCTCCTGTTTGGGGCTGAGGGAGACAGGAAATAAACAGCTAAAAATACCAGTGCTGTGCAGACAAGTAAAATGGGGTGATGTGACAGAAAGTGACGAGGTGACCACTTCAGTCTGAGTAGTCAGGGAAGGATTCTCTGAGGAGGTGACATTCAGGCTGAGAGGTGAACGGCAAGAGGGGACCAGCCACACCACCGTGGCTGGGAGAAGAGCATTGCGGGAGAACGGACCAGTGCCCGGTGCACAGAAGAAAGGCAGTGGGCCTGGCATGTTTAGGACCTGAAAGAAAACCAGTATGGCTGGAGTATGAAAGGGGAGGAGAGTGAAGGTTTGAGAAGTAGGAAGAGACCAGATCACAGAGGGACTGATAAACCATGAAAGCAAATTGGACAAGGTAGAGCCTACACAGCTCTTGGCCCAGAGGTATACTTGAATGAGAGACTTGTCTGAAAATGAGGAGAAAAGAATGTCCTGGAGACACCTGTTTCCTCCTAACCCTGAAAGATGAAGGGGAAAGTGTTATCAAATGCTGCTGTGCCAGATGGTTTCCTTCGTAGAGACTGTCTGCCTATGTCAAACAGAAGCCCTGGGGGAGAGATGGGCCCTCCGCAGTCCTCAGAGGAGACCAGTCAGTCCCTGACAGCGGGGAAGTGCTTACAGAGAGCCATTAGGTTCACAAAAGAAACCTTAAAATAGATTCAGTTAGAGATGCAAATTCAGTTCAGAGCAGGTATCCCGAAGTGTTGAAGCTTCAAAGATTCCTCCAGGAGGACACCGGGGTGGGGGGGGGGTGGGGGAGTGGGGGGAAGGAATGGGCACCCAAGGCAGAGCAGGTGGCTTGATGAACATAAGCTGAATACTTCAGGCTACTCTAAGAAAGGGAGCCTTAATTAAGGGGAAAAAGCCCCAACTAGCAGAGTTGTTTGCCTTCCATTATTGATAGTATTATTCTTTTGTTCATGAGTTGCTCACAGATCCATCCTGGGCCTTTCAGGTCTGAGAGGAAGAGAACCTTGCCCCTCTTCTTATTTACAAAGTCCCCCAGAGCTGCCCCTCGGTCATCTCCCAGGATTTCAAGGAAGGCTAATGTTCCAGATGAGAAGTAATTACAGCTCTTGGTTTCCAACTGTCTGAGTGGCAGCTCAGATGGTTAATTGGCTCTGCTGTCTTGGCCTCTTCGCCAGAGGCTTTCTACAGCCTTCTACTCCCCCTCGTCCATCATGGGCAATTGCCACAGTCCAGCAAGCTCTGCACATTTAGGTTACCTTGAAGGGTGGGTTGACCATCAGGCAGCCATTGATTTCCAAGCCTCTGCAGCTACCTCAGCTGGTTGTCTGTGCAGTGAAAGAGGGCTAGCCCTTCATTAGCATCTGTGACACTTTCATGAGCATCAATGAGACTCATCTGAAAAACTCAGGCCTGGAGTGAGGGAAATTATTCTGCACCACAGGAAGCGACTGGGGAAACTTTCCTGGTTTATTGAGGCCCTAGTTAAGAAAAAAGGAGCATCAACTTTGTCCCAAGATGATGATAGTATTACTTGAAAAGAGGAGTCTCTGTAAGCTTGGGAGATAATATTTTCAAAACACTTTATATTGGAGAATTTCAAATACACACAAAAGAGTAAAGTTCCAATGAACCTCCATGTGCTCATTGCTTAGTCTCAATAATTATTAACATTTTGCCAACCTTTTTCATCTATTTCCCCTACCCCCCTTTTTCTTTGTAATTGTGAGACATTGTGCCCTCTCATCCTTAAATCTTCAGGGCCTATCTGCAATAGATAGAAAATTTACCCCATGAATTGATGGAGGTTGGGTTCCCTAGAAAGCAAACTCTGAGATGAGGGGAAGCCGAGAGAAAGCTTGTTGGGAGGTTGCAGGAGTAGCATTTGTAGGAGGGAAGTAAAGGATGCAGGATTAGGCAGGTTCTATGAAGGACTCAGCTGGACCCCATGGAATGCTACAACGCTGACCACTTCTTAGTTGGCCAGAGTCTGGGGGGAAGGCTGGGCCATTATACTCCCCTAATACTCCCATGTTGACCGGGGTGTTCCCTGGAAGTAGGTATAACCTTGGAGTAAACGTCTCCCTTCAGCTGAGGGCAATTTGTAGGCAATTTCTGGAGAGGGCAAATAGCAGGTGCTGTTAGCTGGCCGTACTCCCAGCAGCGCAGGGAATAATCTTTAATTTCTGAAGCGGGGTTAGGGTGGCCCATCCCAGGACCCACCAAGACATTGTTATGCCTAACAAGTTGAACAGTAACACTTTACTGTTGTCTAATACTATCTAAGCAAGGTCCACAAAGGGAAGAGTTATGTTAAATTAAAAGATTCCTTTAGAGCAGGTCTATTATGAATTTTAAATATGCAGAGCAGGTCTATTATAAATTTTAAATATGCAAATGGACATCATGACTCTCCTAAGAGGGTTCTTAAATGAGCAACATTTCCAAAATTTCTTTGATCACCTAACAGGTTTTTGGTTTTGCTTTGATTTTTAGTTTTTGGAACCTATCTCAAAAAACAATGCCCTGGAAAATTTAATAAACAAGGAAAGTATTAAGTTTTTTTTTTTTTTTTTTGGCCACACCACACAGCTTGTGGGATCTTAGCTCCCACCAGGGATCAAACCCTGGCCCCCTGCAGTGGAAGCTTGGAGTCCTAACCACTAGACCCTCAGGGAATTCCCAGAAAGTAGCAGTTTCTATTTACAGTGTTGCAGAAAAGCTAAAGCCAAGACGATCTTGCATGGGAAAGAAGCTGACTGTTTGGGGTGGAACCACAGGAAGAATAATAGGAGTAAAGGCTACCAGATGCTACAGTCCCTACTAAGACAGCCACAGATTACACGAGCAGCCAAATATACTTTGCAGTTAGAACAGGATGTGTGCTAAAAATACTATGCATTTTATCACATCGACAGCCTTTCACTAACAGCTTTTTGATATGGTCATTTCTGCACAGCGGAAGGGTGGCAGAACATGTGGTAATTGCTAAAGAGTCTCTCTCTGGATGCTGTGAAGTTATTTTTAGGTTGTTACGAAGCCTTACGTATAAATGCTACCCCAGTCTTAAGAGGCTGGTGTTGGAGACCAAGGAACCAGAAAGAAGTGGTCTAGGGTTTAGTGAAAGATCATAAACCAATAGATTTCAACTGTGCTTACAGCATGGGTCCAGGCATTGGAATTGATAAAGGAGATACACAGTTTGCTCCCTAGGAATTTATACTAGAATGATGAAGGGAAAGATGTGGTTAACACAATGGAACAAACCAGGTAAACACGTATGCAATTAATTTTCATTTTGTTGTATGGTTGTTTTGTTGTATGACTTTTTTTTACAAACATTACCTCAATTAATGTGTGTATGCAAGTATTATTGCTATTTTATAGATGGAGAGGTGGAGAAAATTCTTAATTACACAGCTAATTAACGAAAACACGTTTCGTGCATTTTGATGGTAACTATTCTGGCTCTAGCAGACAATGGTGCAGTTCAATGAGGGTTCAGAATCAGGAAAGAGTTGAAGGGGAGTGATGGGGTGTCTGGAATGACAGATGCAATTGGCACAAAATTTCTCTTCATTTAGTGATTTAAGGTGTTGTGTCCCCTTCTCTTGGAAGTGAGACACTAGGCTTACCTGTAGGAATTTATGACATGGGAGGAATGCTTGTGTCTCTACATCTATGGGGGAACTGAGGTGTTTTCCAAACACATGGGGGTTCCTATAGTGGTCCATTGTGAGAGATGGCGCAGTGCGGAGGAGACCATGGATCTGAAGACTGATATGACTACTTTTAAATTTAACTCTACTTACTAGTACCGTGTTTTTGTGAATTACATTCAGAACTGTAGTTTTCTGATACATCAAATGGGTGTAACAATGCCTATATCCTTAGAGGGTGTTTGTGGGAATTAAATGATGTGTTGTTTATTAGTGCCTAGGATGAGCTTGACACCTGGCAGACACTCAGTAAATATTAATTTTCTTTCCTTTATTCCTTATTAAATCATTTCTCTTCAGCAGAAGAAATGATTTTAGTATCAGAAGCATGAATGAATGGTCTTTCCAATAAAACCCAGAATTTCTGTCCTTCTTCCCCCCTCCCATCCCATTTCCTGGGAATCCATGTAACATACACTGCTAAAGGTCAGTACTGTGCCTACTGAATTATTCTGTACATTGGTAGATGAGTCTCTGAAAGGTTCACGTTTTTCTGCCTTATCTCATTAAGTTCTCTTATTCAGTAGTGAATAATAATAACAGAAGCTACAATTTCCTGGGTGTTTACTATATGCCAGTTGAGTGTTTGACAGGCAATAACAACTTTAGGAGATAGATCCTGTTGTTATTTCCATTATAGTGGTGATACTTTTGAGTCTTGGGTTGGGTAATTTGCCCCAGATTGTAGAGCTGGTAAGTAAAGGAGCAGGCCTTCAAAACAGTTGTTTGTGATATCAAGGGATGAGAGGTAAAACCTTCGAGTGACAAAAGCTTGTGACTTGGACTCATGATCCTAATGACCTAGGCTCACTTGGGTGTAGTGAAAAGAGAGAATTGGCTCTTGGAACAACTGGATTTGAGTCTCGTCTAAGTACACTCTGGCCAGACCCCTTGGCCAGAAATCCAGCTTAAGGTTGCTTTAGCAGATAAGTGAAATTTATTGACTTCAATCTCTCTCTCTCTTTCTAACTCTGCTTCTGTTGGTCATCCTTTTTCTCATATTGAAGATATTGTCCAAAATTGACCCAGGAAATTTGTCAGAAATAGCTTTGGCTTAATTTTCCCTAAAGCTTGTGATCACAGAGAAAGAGGACATATTTCCATAAGATCTACCAAGTTTGAGTCCCCAAACTAATCACTCTGGAGAGGAGAATGGAGGCCTCTCATTAGCCTGGCCAAGGTCATGTTCCTATAACCCTTGGGATTGGGTAGAATGGAGAGTAGGTTAAATCCCATTGAAAATACCTGGAATGAGACATGAAAGGAGACATGCTGAGCAGAAAAAGACCTTTTTCCGGAATATTGGGTCACTTAAAACCTGTCTAAGCTTAAGTGCTGGTTTGCAACCTCAGAAGTTCCCCAGGTAAAATTTGAAATTGGGCCCCATGCATGGAAGGCAAGGAGAGACCAAAGAAAGAGACAGCCGCTCTAAATTGGCAGGTGACAGTTTTAATAAACAGGGGGACTTATGTACAAGGTTTGTCTTGGGCGGCCCCAAGATGTGTACATCTCCGTACCTACCTGCCAGAATCTTAAAGTTTATATAGAGGCCCGAACTGGGTCCAGTCACATATAGCATCCAGATGGTCTCAACAACACGTACTCTCTCAACGCTGCATGCTTGAAAGCAGCTCCCGCCGTGGGAAGGGTGGGCAGAGTGTAATCACCAAGGGTGGCGGAGGGGTGAGAGCCTCCAATTGCCCATGTCGTGCTCATAGGTCAACTGGTGGTCATGTCCTCTCAAAGATCTCCTCCAACTTTAAATAAATCATCTCTCTCTAAATTCCAGTCTCTTCATCTGTAACATGAGAGCAGTAATTTTCCTTGTAAGGTTGTTGTGAGGGACAAATGAAATAATAGATTAGAAGGAAAGTTCTTTGTAAACTTCACAGGCCTGTGGAAACATGACTGCAAACTAGAACCTCTGAAAACCTGCTGTTTCTCTCGCAACCTTTGCTTCGACACATGACTTAGTTTTAGGTGCTTCCTTGCCATTCAGTGACAGCAAGTCATGAAGCACACTAAATTAATGAAGTATATGTATCACCATTGCGATACATATGCTCACATTCTTTAGCCTGAAGAGACGTAAAAATGGGAGCAACAAAAGAATCTGGGATACACTTATTTATATCTCATGTCTGCCAAGTTTGCCGCCAACGTACAGCTTAATCTCAGCTTTACCTTAAAATGTCTCTGCTAAAAGGTAAAAGCAGGAGAAAAAGCCTGTGAATAAAAATAAACAGAGGGTTTATACAAAAGGAAAATACAAAGTAAGAATACAAAGCTCAGAGACATGTGGGTGAAAGTTGAGCTATGGGTGCCTTGTGCACTTGAAGATAAGTTGGAATTTTGCCTAAGGTAGTAAACCAAGGGGAGAAAGCAGTGCTTCCTTCCTCACATGATTATAACTTAACGTTGCATCTACTACAATACTCCAGCTAGTCTAAGTGAACCTTGGATTACTTGGCCTCACAATCAAGAAGGAAATCTTGAATTTCTGTAGCTGTAGCTCCCTGTTCTAAGAATTCTAAAACCCATCTATGAGAAAGTCATCTTCAGAGAATTTCCCAAGGTGATGAATTATTTTCCCTGGTTCTATACTTCTGAAAATATATTAAGTTCGCTTAGGACATTGTATGTATCTTTATACTGTAGCCATTGTTTTTTAAACACCTAGAATTTTCTAGGTTCTTTTAATGTTAGTTAATGGAAAGAGTGAACAATTGAAGAAAAAAAAATGACCAAGTACTGGGGATAAGGAGACCTACATTCCAACTCTCATTCAGTCAATATTCATTCAAAGAATAAATATTTGAATATCAGGCTCCATCCTGAGTGCCAGGGATAGTTTTAAATCAAATATTGTTCTTGCCTTCAAGAAGCTCATACCTAGCATGTGAGGGAGACACATAATAAAGGTAATATCACATGAATGGTGATCATATGATGAAAAACCAAGTAGGGTAAGGGGATTAAGAGGGGTGTTGAGCACTCTTTTAGAGGGTAATCAAAGAAGAGTCTCTGAGGGGTTAGTAATTGAAATAAATCTTGAAGAAAGTGAGAGCACAAGACTTGAGATTTTGGGAGAAAGATGTTTCCAGAAGCAAGACCAGTATGTGCAAAGGCCCTGAGGCAGGAGTATACTTGACTTACTTGAAGAATCAACAAAGAAGTCAGAGTGGTTAGAGAGGATTAAGCTAGGAAAGCAGGAATGATAGATAAGAAATAAATTGGAGAGCAAGTTGGGATCTTACAGTCCTTGGTAAAATTTTCTATTTTATTGCTGTGTAATGGAAAGCCACTGGGGGGGCTTGAACAGAGGAATGACATGATGTGATGTATGTTTTAGAAAGATCACTCCAGCTGTTATATGGACCACAGACAGTGAAGAGTAAAGGTAGAAACAGGGAGATCGGCAGATGACTGCTACAGTAATTTAGGATGTGCACAGTTGCAGTGAGAAACGGTTTTATTTGAGATATTTTATGTGGGTAGGGCCAAAGGATTTGATGTGGGTTTTTTTGTGTGTGTGTTGTGGAACTCTAGTCATATGTGTAACTTTGGGAGGTGATCAAATATAGTGGACATTCTATTAAAAGTTTTCAAACATGCACATGGTAAACTGAATAGTACAGTGAACTGTAGATCCACCACTCAGATTTAACAATTACTAAGATTTTACCAATCTTGTTTTGCCTATGTCATCCCACCTCTCTTTTTTTCTCTTTCTGGACTATTAAAACAAACCCTAGACATCACATCATTCTACCCCTCAGTAGTTTAGTATACATCTCCAACAAACAAGAACTTAAAAACCTCCACTATGTCATACATAAAACCCTCACAATATTAGCCTAATAAAGTTAATAATTATTTATTACCATCTAAAATCAATATGTGTTCAAGTTTTTCCCAAACTTTAAAAAAAAATGTATTTTTACAGTTGGTTTGATGAAATTAAGATCCAGAGAAGGTCCACCCCATTGCAATTTGTCTTGTAAATCTCTTTAATCTATAATCACCTACACCCTCCCACACTTTTATTTATTTATAATTTTTTGGTTTTATTTTATCTTTTTATTATAAGACTGTATATTTTTTAAAAAGCAGTTTTAGGTTTACAGTAAAATGGAGAGGAAGATAAAGAGATTTCTTGTAGACCCCCTGTGGCTTCACATGCATAGCCTTCTCTATTATCAACAGTCCCCACCAGAGTGGGACATTTGTTACAACCGCTGAACCTACACTGATGTATAACCTACATCATAATCACCCAAAGTCCATAGTTTACCTTAGGGTTCACTCTTGGTGTTGTACCCATTCTATGGGTTTGGACAAATGTATAATAACATTCATTTATCATTATGGTATCCCATAATATTTTCACTGCCCTAAACATCCTCTGTGCTTTTCCTGTTCATCACCCCTCCCACCCTTCCCCAACCTTTCACAACCACTGATTGTGGTTTTACTATTGTGGAGATTTTACTATCTCCATAGTTTGCTTTTTCCAGAATGTCATATAGTTGGAATCTACAGTATGCAGCCTTTTCAGATTGGCTCCTATCACTTAGTAATATGCATTTAATGCTCTTCCATGTCTTTTCATGCCTTGATAGCCTCTACTTTTTTAGTGCTGACTAATATTTCATTGTCTGGATGTACCACAGCTTATTTATCCATTCACCTACTGAAGGATATCTTGGTTGCTTCCAAGTTTTGGCAGTTATGAATAAAACTGCTAGAAACATCCATGTGTGGGTTTTTGTGTGGGTATATATTTTCAGCTCCTTTGGGTAAATACTAAGGAGTGTGATTGTTGACCATATGGTAAGAATGTGTCTAGTTTTGTAAGAAACCACCAAACTGTCTTCCAAAGTGGCTGTACCACTTTGGTTACCCACTAGCAATAAATGAGAATTCCTGTTGCTCTACATCCTCACTGGTATTTGGCATTGTCAGTGTTCCAGATTTGGGGCATCCTTTTATTTTTCTCTGCCATTTTTGGTTGATAATCCTGAGTTATTTGCCCTCTTAGAATTTCTCGTATACTAGATTTGGCTGATTGCACCATGTGGCATTAGAAAAATATTTCTTTATCCTCCTAATTTACTACAAAACTGTTAGCTAGATCTAGAGGCTTGATTATATATATTTTTGGCAGGGCCAGGGCCAGAATAATTCATAGGTGGCACCATGTACTACCTGTATCACTGCATCGTCAATTTAAATAAAGAGGTAAACTGAGGCAAGTTTAAATTACCAGAAATTGAGTTTACTCAGGAGTAAGAGAGGGATTGCAATTCAGGACACATGAACTGTGTCACAATACAGGTGAGTCCGTCTAGGATTTGGGGTGGGCTGTTTTTATGGGCAAGGAGTGCAAAACTGGTGACGTCCAGCTGGAGTCCAAGCAGCAAGTTCACTGGCTTGAGGATGGGGAGAGATTCTTGGCACACGTTCATTGACTAAGGCATAAGTTTAGGTTTTCTGTAAATCAGGCATTTACAGAAAATCGGTCTCTCAGCACTCCTTTTGTTTTCCTGAGTACGCATGCGTGAGATTCTCCACGTCCTCTACGCCGCTTCCATTTTAGATTGCAATCTTTTCACAGCGTCCTGGGGTAAACGATGGCTGCTTTAGTGAAGTTCAACCCTCAGTCCACGTTAGTGAGGTTAAAACTGATCAGCGGTGTGGTAGCCCAAACAGTGCCCCGTCTCTCCAAACCCTAATTCTGGAACCTGGAAATTTGTTACCTATGGGGCAAAAGGGACTTTGTAGATGTAATTAAGGTTGCAGACCTTCAGACAGGGGAGAGGAGCCAGGGTTGCCCAGGTGTAGTCAATCGAGTCACGTGACCCCTTTAAGGCCGAGAACCTTTCCCAGCTGAAATCAGAAGACGCGGAAGAGACTGCGCGGTGGGAGGGGAGTCAGAGAGGTGCGAGTCTGAGAAAGGTGAGATGAGCTGCTGGCGGCTGAGACTGGGGGCCCTGAGTGGGGCCTCTAGGAGCGAAGGGTGGTACCCAGCTGACAGCCAGCCAGGGAACCCGACCTCAGCCCTTCCACTCCGAGGAACTTTATTCCGCCAGCAACGGGAGTGAACTTGCAAGCGGATTCTTTCCGGAGCCTCCCAACTACAACCCAGGACGGCTGACACCCTGGTTCTGGCCTACAACTTGCAGCAGAGACCAGCCAAGATGACCCGCATTCTTCAGCGACAGAACGGTAAGATAATAATACGTTTGTGTTGTTTTAAGCTGCTAAATGTGTGTGGTATTTGGTACAACAGCAGTAGATAACTCTACAAGTGGATGCAGGTGTTGTGAGCTGGTCCCTCTCTGAAGTTCTCTGTGAATCTTTCGCCTCCTGGTTTTCGGCAGCTATTGACGAGTGTTGTTTAGGGCTCTTGTCAGTAATGGTTACCAAATGGTGAATTTTCCTCTAATTCTGTCATACCTTCTGCATTTATTAGCTGGAATTCTCTAAAGAGGAACTTTTGTTTGTAAATAATTCAGTTTCCCTGAAAAAAGTTTGTATATGAAAAGCAGATAAATGCCTTACATTTTCTCTTTATTAGTTTTCGGAATACTGATGGTGGTTTTGCTATGATTTCAGGCGAACAATTCATTGTTTTGTTTTTTGAATTGTATTATTATGAATTTCTGGAGTATTATATATTTGTGTGTTTCAACCACATTGCTGTCATTAATTTCTTTTTGGTGCTTCATGGTCCCATTTTTGGTCAATGGAAATCCCTTCAAGTTGGGTCCTGTGTCTTTTTTCAAGGCATCATTTGTGATAGCATTCTTACTTTCTGGCACTACAAATTCTCCTTTATCTTGTTTATCTTATACATTTTATGCCCCAGACATTGCTTTGTCTGTTTCCCCAAGAATCCTTTATTTCTTTTTGGACATTTAGAGGCTACAGTCTGGACGCTTAGGGGTACTTTTGTCCTTGCTTCAAGCCATCTCGGAAGACAGAGATAGGACAAGTTGTTTTTTAGAAAGAAAATAGTAAGTTTCCAAATCAGAGGTCATATACATGGTTTATATTTTGATTTTTATCCTTTAATCCCTTTGTTAAAAATTTTGGTTTCTGACAATATTAATATAATTTACTTTTTGTTCTGTTATCTAACAATGCAAATATTATTACTGCTAACAGGATTGCTGAATCTGGTTTAAGATTTCTCTGCAGTTTGTTGTGGTGGTGGTGATGGTTGTTAGTTTATCCCTTTAGGGAAGTACAGTGAAAATAACTATTTAAAGGATTGAAGTGTTCTTCACTAAGTGGTTATGGCACCAATTTCCTATTCTTTTTTTTTTTGTTTTAATAATTTTGAGGGGGTTATGGGTTTTTTTGGTCTTTTTAAAAATTTGTTTTTAAATATGTAAATATTTGTGTAATTTTAAAGTGAAAAAACAAAGTAAAACCAGGGGCATTTGGGAGTTCTAGCTTCTTGTCTCCTTCCTTCCCTGCCTTCATTGTCTTTTCTCTGTAGGGAGACCTCTTATTAGTTCTTAGTTTTAGGTCCATCAATTTTTAATTCAGAAAAATACAATTAAATATATGTATGTGTATATGCACATGTAATCATAGTTTTCCTAACCTAAATAAAAATTAGTCTTTTTTAGAACACCATTTACCTTGCTTTTTTAACTTAACCTATCCTGGAGATCACTTCACGGCAGTATATAGAGGTCTTTCTCATTCCTTTTTATACGTGATATTTCATAACTTACTCATAATAGATTTATTCAGCCTGTCCCCTTTTGTTGGGCGCTTGATTTGTTTCCAGTCTTTTGTTATTATAAATAATGCTGTGATGAGTCCTGTGCCTTCCTTTTTTCTTGTTTGCTGTGTATACTTAGGATATATTTATAGAAATGGGGTTGCTGGGCCAAAGGGTAAATATAGCCTTTTTGAATGAAAAAAAATTTCATAGTTATTTTTTATTATAACAATCATAAGGCAGAACAGAAAAGTATAATTTTGGTAGATTTTCGCAAAGTCGCCTTCACGGAGGTTATGCATTTTGCAATCCCATGAGCAGGTTTTGAGAGTTCACAAGCTCTCTATAGGGATTGACTTGTTAATTATTGCCAACCCATGCTCCTGAGTGCTGATTCTTCATGTGTAAATTATGGGTAACAATTCCTTTCTTGAAGAGTAGGAGGATAAAATCTAAGAAGTACAAAAAGAAAGTGCCTGATACAGAGCAAGTGTTTAATAGATACAAGCTTGCTTTCCTCCCTTCTTTCTTTAACAAATCATTCCAGTAGTTCACTTAATAAATGTGTGTTGAGAGCCATGTGCTAGACCCTTTTGTAGGAACAAAAGTTCAGCAATAAACAGACGAATAAGCTCTTCCTCATAGAAACTACATGATACAGAATTTGGTAAACAGATAAAAAAAAGATGCATTCCAGCAGTGCTTCGATGTAGAAACACAAAGAAGGTAATGAGAGAGAGAGCTGAGGTTGTCAGGGGCGATTGTGTACCTCAGTCTTTTCATTTTTAAGAAAATACATACTGTTTAATCTATTTCACAAGGTTGCTTGGAAAATGAAATAAATTTCTAGATATTTAAGTGTTTTGAAAAGTTGCTTAGCTCTTGTATTTTATCCTTGAGGAAAAGAACAAAAAGAAAGATGCTCTGTTAGTTTCCTAGGGCTCTCATAGCCAAGCGCCACAAACTGGGTGGCTTTAAACAACAGAAATGTATTGTCTCACAGTTCTGGAGGCTAGCACTCTGAAATCAAGGTGGCAGCAGGTTCATGCTCCCTCGGAAACCTGTAGGGAACTCCTTCCTTGCCTCTTCCCAGCTTCTGGTGGTTTGTGGGCAGCCTTTGGCATTCCCTGGCTTGCAGCTGCATCCCTTCAATCTCTGCCTTCATTGTTAATGGCGTTCTCCCTGGGTGTCTTTGTATCTTCACCTGTTTTCTTTTTTTATTAAATTTTTAATTTTGTTTTATTTTGATTCTTTTCTCTTTTTCTAAAAAAAACTATTTATTTATTTTTGGCTGTGCTGGGTCTTTGTTGTTGCGAGCGGGCTTTCTCTAGTTGCAGAGAGCAGGGGCTTCTCTTGTTGCGGAGCATGGGCTCTAGAGTGCAGGCTCAGTAGTTGTGGCGCATGGGCTCATTTGCTCCACGGCATGTGGGATCTTCCCGGACCAGGGCTCGAACCCGTGTCTCCTGCACTGGCAGGCGGATTCTTAACTACTGCGCCACCAGGGAAGCCCCACATATTTTCTTGTACTGACATGATTTATCATATTGATGGCTTGGGGGCCATCCAACTCCAGTATGACCTCATCTTAAGTAATCTCAGTGTATTTCCAAATAAGGTCACATAAGGAGGTACTGGTGATTTGTAGTTGAACATATATTTTTTGGGGGGAATGCACAATTCAACCCGTAACAGATGTTAATATGCAAAACTCAGCACTCAAAACAAGCTCCAAATGTCTTCTGGCAAAGTAATAGGGATAGAGATGAACAAAGTAGGAGGGCGTTCTGACTCTTCCTCATAAGAGGTCTGAGTGAGGAGCTTCCTACCAGAACAGTTATTACTGTGTCAATTCAGTGTCCAAGTGACTGGCCGTTTGCCTGCTTCCTCATCTTCCTTCAGAACCAGATGCCTGGGTTTCTTTCTTCCTACACAGGCATGAGATTTTTAGGGAATAAGTCAGTTGTTCTTCTGAACATCTCAGCAGATAGAGCCCAAACAATTAAAATTTGCTCTCTCTCTTCCTAAAGCAAAAAAAGAATTATAGTTATTTTTGGTTATAATAATAATAAGGCAGAAGAGGAAAGTGTAAAGTATAAAGAAGAGACCACCACACACTTGGGAAAGAGATGATTACTGTTCACACTTTGGTAAATATACTTCAGTACCTGTCTTGTGTGCCAGCATGTGCCTGTGTGTGATTGTGTATGTGCGTGCGTGTGTATTTTGTATCGATTAGGAATGCACCTGTCTGAAAGTAATAGAAAACCAAATGAGGGTGGTTTAATAACTAAGAGTTTACTCGTCTCATATTTTAAGAACCCTGGAGGTAGGTAGTTTCTGATGTTGGATTAAGGATTCAGTGGTGTCAGGGCTAAGAATCAGCTATCCTCTTACATATTTATAAGATATTCTCTTATTCCTTTCTATTATGGTCTCACAATGGCTGCCACAGGTGTAGCCGTATTACTGGTAATCCAGGAAAGAAGAAAAAGAAGAAAACTGTCATCTGTCCCCCTTTGTTAGGAAAGCAAAAGCTTTTCCTGAAACCATCCCATGCCTCTCTCCCACCTCCAGCCATTGGATCCACTCGGTTCATTGTTGGTAGAGTCACATGACTGTTTCTAGTTGGATGGGACACTGGGAATGTGGGGAACAGGATTGCTTAGATCAGGGATTGGCCAACTATGCTTCATGAGCCAAATCTGCCCACTGCCTATTTTTGTAAATAAAGTTTTATTGCAACACAGCCACACCCATGCATTTACCTGTTTTGTATGGCTGCATTCGCACTACAGCAACAGAATTGAGTAGTTGTGATGGCAACCATATGTCTCACATATCCTGATTATATTTATCACCTGGTCCTTGATGGAAAAGTTTACCAATTTCAAGGCTAGATCAAGTAATGATTCATAGACTAAGGCTGGAAACATTGTTGTTCTAAATAAAAATGGGTTTTTATTAGCAAGGGAGAAAGTGGGAATGGATGTTGGGTGGGCAATTAAAAGTGTCTGTCACAATGATTTTGGTGTTGGTTGGGGGTGAAAAGACAAGGTTGAGCTAACCTTTTTAGGGACAATGGTTTATTTCCTACTCAGTCACCTACTCCTTCAACAGTCTCTTCCATTGGTGGCCTTTGTTCCTTGGGTATCATCCCTTAACCCAATCCTTAGGTAACAAGCAATTCCTCCACCATCTCTGAAATATCTTACTTTCTCGAAAAGTTCTAATTTCACACATGTGCACCTTAGAGTAAATTTAAAGCAATATATCCTTTTAAGCCCTCCTCTTACATGGGAAGAAAACTGCTCAGTGAAGAAGAATTTCAGGCTCCAGAGTAGGCTTCCTCCTCCCTTCTTTACTTCCTTCTTTCCCCAGATATTTATAAAGCATCTACACATTCCAGGCTTTGTTCTAGATGCTTAAAATACAAAAGGGAAGGCAAAGTCCCTGCCCTCAAAAAACTTACATCAATCATATGGGGAAAAACAGAGGGTAAATGAACCATAAATATACAATAAAATGTCAAATAGTGATGAGTACTTTGAAGAAAATGTATAAGCAAAGGCCTAGAGAGTGACAAGTGACCAGGAAAGGCTTTTCTAAGGAGGAGACTCTTCCAGCCTGAAGGAAGTGATGCAGAGAACCTTGCATATAGCTGAGAAAAGGATTCCAGGGAGAGGGAAGTGTAAGTGAAAAGGCCCTGAGGTAGAGCTTCAATTGGAACTGTCATGAGCAGCAAGGACGCCAGTGCTCAGTTAACAGTGAGCAAGGAGAATGCTCTAAAATGAGACTGAGGTCATAGCCAGGTGTTAGATCCCGCAAGGGCTTGTCAGCCATGGAGAGGACTTGGGCGTTTGTTCTAACTGTGGTGGCCAGCCATTGGAACGTGTTGATCAGGAGCATTGAGTGCTCTGACTGATACTTAAAAAGATCTCCTTGGAGTACTCTGGGACAGACAGGAAATTTCCATTTGCTTAGTATAGAAATAGATAATTTGCTGAATTGTGAAAGTGCTTTGTAAACAGTGACTTTCTATTCATTTATTTAATAAGTAATATTTAACAACTGTTATACTGTGGGCACATTTTTAAGCTTTGGGGATACAATAATGAATGAGACATAAACCCTAACCTTGTGGGATCTAGTAGTTGAGCTCTAGAAATAAACAGATAATTGTAACTACTATAGTAAGCTCTATAAAAATGAGGGACATCTAAGCCCATTGGAGAAGCCACACCTGAAATTGGGTAGACTGGAAAGGAAGGAAGATGTGTTCACTTCAGCTGTGTCCTGAAGGATGGGCTGGTGGGGTAGAAGGGGGATAAGGCTGCCGGATAAAATAGAGGATGACCAGTTAAATTTGAACTTTGTGTAAACAGTGGATAATTTTTTAAGTATAAGTGTGTCTTAAATATTACGTAGAGCATGCTTATACTAAAAAGGTATTACTTGTTTATCTGAAATTCAGATTTAACTGGGCATCCTGTATTTTTTATTTCTTATACCTAGCAAGCCTGGAAGATGTCCTTTGGGGGCATTACAAGCAGTTGGATAAGCATGGAGTCCAGAGTTGGAGGCAAGAGTACTGAGAGGGAAGTAGGTGGCGCCAGATTGCATCCTACTATCAGGATAAAGTCCAGAAGACAACCAGTGGAGTGTTTTAAACAGGAAAGTGACAGGCTCAGATTTCAAATTTAGGAAAAAACAGAATGCTGTGGCTCTAAGGTTCAGAAGATAAAATGGAGGCTTTCTTTGTATTTGAAGAGACGTTATAAATAAGTCATTTTTAGGCATTAGCTTTTGAATTTAATTATTTTTTAGCTGCTTGTGTATTCCCCTGAGGAAGGGTTTGTTATATGTTCTTTCTCATTAGTCCGTACTAATTTTAATCCTAAGCCGGCAGAAAAGAATTTGGAAGAGAAAAATATTTAACAAGGAACCAAACCATGGTTTCGCAGAAAGAGAGCGCTTCTTCACAAGACTCCCAGACCGTGTTCACAGGCGTTATCTCTTGCACCCTTAGGATCACTCCTCACTGTCCGCTTTAGCGGGTGAAGGGGAGCATGCATCAGAAGTTTCATCTCTTCAGTTGCTCATTCTAACCTCAGGCAAGGGTCCCCGAGGGTTTCTCTGACAAGTGGGACGCTAAGATGTTCTTATGAGGCCAAGAGGACAGCTGTGGGAAAAAGGCCATGCCCTCTCCACTTGGTGGGAAGAGACAGGCCTCAGCTCTTCAACAGCAGCCCAGACTCAAAGTTCAGCCTGAGTTTGAAGCAGATTCTTGAGGGCGGGACGAAATTTCTTTAGAGGTGAAAATGCAAAAGGGAATTTCTGGTCAGACACAATGCCACAGGCCACAGTAATTCTGAAGCATGATTCCCTTCTAGTAATTTTTCATCTATATCATCTTCCTGTCAGAATTTCTTGGCCTATAAAACTCATTTTTCTTAATCCAAATGTTGTTGTCTCTTCTCCTTCTTCACGGTTATCCACCTCAACCTCCCAGTGTTTAGTTTGTTCTTTACACATTCATCCACTCATGTGTTTATCAAATATTACTGAATATTTACAGTGAAGAATGAAAAGATGGATCAAAGACTGTCTTCTTCCAAAAGATATTTATAGTAGTTGGGGAAGGAGAGAAAGAGAAAAAAAATAACTAACAATTATTATTGTAAAATATTAATGGGAATAATTTACTTATTTAAAAATAATAAGTAACGATAATAGTAACAATGCAGTAAATGCTTACTAGATGCTGGAGACTCTTCTAAGAACTTTGTATATGTTCACTCATTCAACAGTCACAAAAATTCTATGAGAAAACTACGATTACCATCCCCATTTTATGAGAAAACTGAGATGCGGGTTTCATAGATTTGCTTGCAATCTCCAGGTTAGTCAGAGAGCTGGGCAGAGACCAGGAGTCTGGCTCTAGAGCTTGTGTTCTTAACGGTATGTTTTATAAGTATGCACTGTCTATTATATATAGAGACAAATATGTCTTATACAGTTTATTTATGTAGTATGCAATTGATCATTTAAAGATTGTTTTCTATGGGTTTTCATACCATTGGGTAAGTACAGGGATAGAGGTATCTTGGTATATTACTTGACAGTAGACCGTCTACCCCAGATGTGGACCTGGTACAGCTGCATCTGCTGGTCTGAAGTTATAATGACGTTTTCAGCTAAAGATTGAGATCGGGGTGTCTTCTCTAATAGGAATTTAAAACAGCGAAATAAACAGTGTCAACTAGAAGAGGTGTGTGTTAAGAAGAGCAGGATGAGAAGAAGACTCTGAAGCCTCAACCTTTGGAGGGTGGGCAGAAGAAGGACCACCTGTAAGGAAGAGAAGAAAGGGTGTGAGGCAGGGGGAGAACAGGGAGAGAAGGCAGCGAAGGCCAAGAAATGGAGTTTCAAGGATGGAATCACCCGTGTTGTCTAATGCAGCCGTGATGCACTTCATTTCCTTAGTTTCATGTATCGATAGCACTTGACAAAGCTGAGCCACGATGCCTCCCGGCAACTGGCCGGAGGTGACTCGCGCTCTCCCCGTGCAGGGGTTGGTGTTTTCTTTTCCTTGACTGGGTTGGGCTCTTCTCAGAAATGCTTTCATGTGACTGGAGGCCATCTGGCTTTCAGCAGCTTCCACCTGCTCCATCCTGTCTGGATGAGCCCCCCTGGCTGAAAAAGGCACACCTGGGCCTTTGACTGTGCTTCCGTTTTGAGCTCGATTTTGATGGAGGAAATGAGATGAAATGACTCAGCCCTAGAGAGGATAGACTGGGCTGAACTCGTGTTAAGGAAATAAAGAAGGGAGAAGATGGAAGTCTCAGGAGGAATGGCACTGTTTAAAAAAGAAACAGTGAGTAAAATTAAGCTGAGTAAAGAGTCAGTGTTTGAGGAAGTGCTGGAAGGTGACCATTCCAATCTTAGAAGCCCTTTGAAGTCGCTATCACACTTCTCTAAAAATTCTCAGAGAGGCTGAGTTGATTATTTACTTTTCTTCCAATTCTACCAAGTATCCTTTGGGTATAGTGCGGGCGAGAAGACCTTCGGGGAGGAATGCGTCACCGTCATGTCCTTCTCCTGAGAGCAGGAGCTGGGGGTGAGGGGCATGCTGAATTTACTTTAGGAATAAAGATGGCAGAAAGTGGACCAGACTCCCAATGATTATCTCCGAAAGGAGCCAAGTCTCTAGATGAGACAGTAGCTTCCAAATATTTGTGAACTTTAGAAAACGTTGTACCTTTCCCATATCTGTTATTTTGGTTTTCCTTTGTATATTCCTCCTAGTGATTAGCAGTAGAAAATTTCAATCAAAAAAACTCATGTCCTGGGGCTTCCCTGGTGGCACAGTGGTTAAGAATCCACCTGCCAGTGCAGGGGACACTGGTTCAAGCCCTGGTCCGGGAAGATCCCACATGCCGCAGAGCAACTAAGCCCGTGCACCACAACTACTGAGCCTGCGCTCTAGAGCCTGTGAGCCACAACTACTCAGCCTGCATGCCACAACTAATGAAGCCCGCAAGCCTAGAGCCCGTGCTGTGCAACAAGAGAAGCCACCGCAATGAGAAGCCCACGCACTGCAACAAAAGAGTAGCCCCCGCTCGCCACAACTAGAGAAAGCCCACATCCAGCAAAGAAGACCCAGTGCAGCCAAAAATAAATAAATCTTAGGGAAAAAAAGACTCATGTCCTTGCTTTGAGAAAGAAATTGTGGTGACAGCAAAGAAAAGAGGTACTATATCCAACTCTGCAGCCAATTTTGGGGGAAAAGAAACCCAGCAGATGCTGATAGCAGCAATTTTATTTTTTAATTTTTTTATTGAAGTATAGTAGATTTACAGTGTTTCAAGAATACAGAAAATTGATTCAGTTTTATATATATATATTCTTTTTCAGATTCTTTTCCATTATAGGTTATTATAAGATATTGAATATAGTTCCCTGTGCTATACAGTAGGTCCTTGTTGTTTATCTGTTTTATATATAGTAGTGTATATCTGTTAATCCCCAATTTCCAATTTATCCCACCCCTCTTTTCCCTTTGGTAACCATAAGTTTGTTTTCTATGTCTGCCAGTCTATTTCTGTTTTGCGAATAAGTTCATTTGTATCATTTTTTTAGATTTCACATAGAAGTGATATCATATGATATTTGTCTTTCTGTCTGACTTCACTTGGTATGATAATAGAGCTCTAGGTCCAATCATGTTGCTACAAATGGCATTATTTCATTCTTTTTCATGCTGAGTAATATTCCGTTATATGATATATACCACATCTTCTTTATCCATTCATCTGTTGATGGATATTTAGTTTGCTTCTATGTCTTGGCTATTATAAATAGTGCCTGATAGCAGCAATTTTAAGTCAGAGGGAAGGAATCATGAGGCCTAGGGCAAGGGAGAAAGGCAAAAAAGGAGAGCCAAGGCAAAAAGAAGTATCAGTATTACTATAATTTTAATATTATTGAATGATTGCAATGTTCCAGGCAATATTCTAAGTGTTTTACCAATTTTAACAAATTTAATCCACCTAATAATAGTGTGTGCTTTTTGTCCCTCACATTAATGGTACCTAACAAACCTTCCCAAAACTTGGTAGTATAAAATAATAACCATTTTCTTATGCTCACAGATTCTGAGGGTCAGGACTTCAAACAGGGCATAGTGAGCATGACGTTTCCGTATCTATAGTGTCTGGAACATCAGCTAAGAAGACTCAAATATCTGGGGGCTGAAAGAGCTGAGGCTGGGGGATCCATTTCCAAGATGGTTCCTTCACTCACACATTTGGCTTTTTTTTCTTTACTCTATTTGCCTATGACTTTAAAAAAAAAATTTGTTGGAGTATAGTTGATTTACAATGTTGTGTAGTTTCTGCTGTACAGCAAAGTGAATCAGATATACATATACCCACTCTTTTTTTAGATTCTTTTCCCATCTAGGTCATTAAAGAGTACTGAGTAGAGTTTCCTGTGCTATGCAGTATGTCCTTATTAGTTATCTATTTTATATATAGTAGTGTGTATATGTCAATCCCAATCTCCCAATTTATACCCCTGCCCTTCCCCCCTGGTAATCATAAGTTTGTTTTCTGCATCTGTGACTTGATTTCTGTTTTGTAAATAAGTTCATTTGTATCATTTTTTTAGATTCCACATATAAGCAATATCATATGATATTTTTCTTTCTCTGTCTGACTTACTTCACTCAGTATGACAATCTCTAGGTCCATCCATATTGCTGCAGATGGCATTATTTCATTCTTTTTAATGGCTGAGTAATATTCCTTTGTATATATGTACCACATCTTCTTTATTTTGTTTTTTGTTTTTGTTTTTTTTATGGTTTCCTTTGCTGTGCAAAAGTTTTAAGTTTAATTAGATCCCATTTGTTTGTTTTTATTTTCATTACTCTAGGAAGTGGGTCAAAAAAGATCTTGCTGCGATTTATGTCAAAGAGTGTTCTGCCTATGTTTTCCTCTAAGAGTTTTATAGTATCTGGCCTTACATTTAGGTCTTTAATCCATTTTGAGTTTATTTTTGTGTATGGTGTTAGGGAGTGTTCTAATTTCATTCGTTTACATGTAGCTGTCCAGTTTTCCCAGCACCACTTACTGAAGAGACTGGCTTTTCTCCATTGTACAATATATTCTTGCCTCCTTTGTCATAGATTAGGTGACCAACACATTTGGGTTCTTGACGGGGTGGATGGTTGGCTTGAAGGCTGGGCATAGCTAGCACTGTCATTCAGAGTGTTTATACAGAGCCTCTCCATCATCGAGGTCCAGGGGAGGTTGAATTTCTTACATGGCAAGTCAGTGATCCAGGGAAGAAGGTGGAAACTGCATAGCCTTTTATGACCTAGTCTGGGAAGATACATGGTGTCACTTCCACCAAACTCTGTTGGTAGAAGCAGTCATCAGCCCACCCAGACTTGCAGGGAGGAAACATAGACTCCACCTGTCAATAAGAGGAGTGTCAGATAATTTGTTGCCAGTTAAAAAATGCTACACTTTTATTACTACTATTTTACAGATGAAGACACTAAACTCTAGGGAAATGAAATAATTTGCCAAAAATGTCATAGTCAGTAAGTGGCAGAAGTAGGTATCAAATCCAGGGACCCTGGTACCAAAGCCATTGTTCTTTTTTTTTTTTTTTTTAATAATTCTTTATTTTATTTATTTATTTTTGGCTGTGTTGGGTCTTCGTTTCTGTGCGAGGGCTTTCTCCAGTTGCGGCGAGCGGGGGCCACTCTTCATCACGGTGCGCGGGCCTCTCACCATCGCGGCCTCTCTTGTTGCGGAGCACAGGCTCCAGAGGCGCAGGCTCAGTAGTTGTGGCTCACGGGCCTAGTTGCTCCGCGGCATGTGGGATCTTCCCAGACCAGGGCTCGAACCCGTGTCCCTTGCATTGGCAGGCGGATTCTTAACCACTGCGCCACCAGGGAAGCCCAAAGCCATTGTTCCTAATCATTATGTTAATAACGCCATCACCACTGATAGTAATGATACTGTTACACCAGCTATGATTGTTGCCACTGCTGCTGCTACTATTACTGCTATTAATATTCTGCTGCCACTAAAACTACTGCTGCTGTCTCCACTACTATGACTATTACTACTACTGTTAAAACTACTATAACCACTACCACTAGTACAACAACTATTATGACAACTCCTGCTACCAAGAGCCATTCATTGGGTATGGTTGATAACACTCATGTCAGCCTGAGTGAAAAGTTTTTTACATACAACCTTGTATTAAAATGCTACATCATTTCTATCACAAAACTAGGATCACTCTCTTCTTTTTAAGAATGAAAGGACTAGGTCAGAAGTTAAAAACTTAAAGTTGGATAACATGTTTTGGAGCCTGGGCTGTCAACCACCCCTGAGTCCTGTTCCCTAGTGCTGGCCACCTGTGGCAGGTCAGAGGTACCGCCGTCTACCACCCAAGTTTATTCTCAACTCAGTTTGAGGCTGTCCTTTTGATCTTGGAAGGAACATCTCCACCTTTTAGTGTTTGTTTATAAGGTAGCAATGTGAAGGGACATATGAATAGATGTTTTTGCTTTATTGATGGGGAAGAGGTGTCGGGGATACAGGGTTATAAGTAGAGGGAGCAGGTCTCTGGGGCTCGTCCTGGCATTCCAGAGGCCGCATGCTGTTGGCAGTCACTTCCTCTGGCTGCACCCTAATTTTTGCACTCTTTGATCAAGGGGTGTATAAAGCTTCTTTCACCTCTGGTATCTCATAGCCTAGAATAAAGTGGACAGTAGGGAGGGGGGGAGAGGTGCAGCTTTCCTCAAGAAACCCCTGTTGAGAGCAGCTTCTCTGTGTATTTGCATTCAGTGGGTCCAGCTTGTCTGGACCTAAAATTGGGTTGGGAGTTTCAACAGACCTGTCACCCATGGAGAAGCATAACTCATCTGTAAGAAGAAGCACAGGTGGGGAAAGGGTTTTAAAGTGTTTCCGACCCTGAAATTGGAGATGCTTTAGTCCTGAAAGCTGTTGAACAAAGTGCAGATTCTATAAAACCACGGGACTTCAGAAACATTTTTATGAAGATTCTTCCAGTAATGAAATTACTTTGGATAATGCATTTCTTGGACATATTTTATGTAAGGAGGGGAAAATAAACTTGTTCCAATAAAAACTCAAAAGTGAACTAGATGAACTGAAGCTATTAAATATTCAAAAGATATAAACAATGATAACACTTATTTTTTGTTTTGTCTTAACAGAAATACCAAAGAAGATATCCAATAAAATGTTAACATAAATGTGTGAACATTGGTGCAAATAAGTACTTTATTAAGGCAGTTCGTGCTGGGGTGGATTTACCTCATTTTGCTACTCAGAAGTTTTGGGGGTGTGTGTGTGTGTGTGTGTGTGTGTGTGTGTGTATGTGTCCAAATGCCATGTCTAGGTTTACTTTATTGATAGCTTCCAAAACATGATTGATACCAGGTATCATACTTGCAATGTCAGCTTGTGACATAATGTTTAATTCTGCTTTTCCTTGAGTGACTTGTCATTTCTGGGACAGATAATAATAAAAACAACCACAGTCATGTTTATTGAGTGTTTATTTTCTGCTAGGCACTGTGCTGAGCGTTGCTTATTTAGGTCTTCCAAGATTACTTACGAGGTAGGTAGGTAGGTATTATTATCATCATCCTCACCGCACAGATGAGGAACTTGAGGGTCAGAAGCATTAAGGTCACACAGCTGCTGAGAGCCAGGAGAGCCTGGGTTGACTCCACCTCAGTCAGAATCTAGAGCACAAGTTCTTAACCATCAGGCAACACTAGCATCTCAGGGCATCCTTTCAGTACTGCATTATTAGTTGCAGTGATCTGGGAGTAATGCTCTGATTCTATTCTGAAATTCATGGCTAACGGTCTTTCACGTAGATTTATTGCATCAGCTGCCTGCTGTCCGTGAAGCCAAGTATTACAGACCGAATGTTTGTGTCCCCTCCACCCCCTGTCTTATATGTTGAAGCCTTAACCCTCAAAGTGATGTGTTTGGAGGTGGGGTCTTTGGTAGGTAGTTTGGTTTAGATGAGGTTGTGATGTTGGGGCCCCTGTGATGGAACTAGTGTCGTTATAAGAAGAGGAAGTGCTGGTAAAGCTCTGTCTCTCTCTGCCATGTGGGGACACAGTGAGAAGCTGGCCAACTGCAAGCCAGGAGGAGGACCCCACCAAGAACCGAATCTGCTGACACCTTGATCTTAGACTTCCCGGCTTCCGAAACTATAAGAAATAAATGTCTGTTGTTTAGGCCACCCGGTCTGTGGTATTTTGTTATGACAGCTCAAGCTAAGATCCCAAGGTTTGAGCTATCTCGTGAATGATGTTGACAATGAGAATGTCTCAGCTTGGTGCACCTGATCCCACATCTGCTTCCTCTCCAACTCAGCAGACCCCTCTTCAGCAGCACCTGACACCAGCTCTGTGCCAGCCCTCTGGAACTCCTTATAAGGTCTCCAAGGCCCTCACTGCGTCATGCCTCTTTGACTTTGCCAGGGCCCTTTCCCCTCCCATCTTCACGCCTGGTAACCTTCTACTAATCACTCACGTTTCATCCCAGGTATCACCTCCTCTAGGAAGCCCTCCCTGACCTCCCAGGTAGAGCCTCGTGCTCCTTCCATTGGCCTGATGCTCCAGCCTGTACGTTCAGTATTCTCTAACAGCACTACCCTGTTCTGTTGTAATTACTTCTTATCTTTATTTATTTATTTATTTATTTATTTACTTATTTATTTATGGTTGTGTTGGGTCTTCGTTTCTGTGCGAGGGCTTTTTCTTCTAGTTGTGGCAAGCGGGGGCCACTCTTCATCGCGGTGTGCGGGCCTCTCACTATCGCGGCCTCTCTCATTGCAGAGCACAGGCTCCAGATGCGCAGGCTCAGTAATTGTGGCTCACGGGCCCAGTTGCTCCGCGGCATGTGGGATCTTCCCAGACCAGGGCTCTAACCCGTGTCCCCTGCATTGGCAGGCAGATTCTCAACCACTGCACCACCAGGGAAGCCCGTACTTCTTATCTTTTATTGTAGCAAAATCCCCACATCACATAAAATCGCCCTCCCAACTGTTTCCAAGTGTACAGTACAATATTGTCAACCACAGGCACATCGTCGTGCCACAGACCCGCCTCATCCTGCGTGACTGCAACGCCACACCCATCAAATAACAACTCCCCACTTCCCTTCCCCCTGCCCCTTTATTTTCTGTTTCTACGAGTTTAACTACTTTGGATACGTATATAAGTGGAGTCCTGCAGTGTTTGAGTGTTTGTCACTTTGCGACTACCTTATTTCACTTAGCGGCGTAATATCCTCAAGATTCATCCATGTTGTGACAAGTGACAGGGTCCTCTTCATTCTGAGGCTGAATGATATTCCATTGTACGTGTACACCATACTTTCTCCAGTCGTCAAGCCATGGATCTATCTTGATTTTAGCTGAACATTTTTGTTAATATGTTAAGTAACTTTTAATTATTGTAATGTAATTGACATTACATTGTGTAAGTTGAAGGTGCACACCATGTTGATTTGATACATTTTTATATCACAGTATGATTCCCACTGTAGCATTAGCTAATACCTCTGTCGCGTCGCACAATTATCATCTCTTTTTAGTGGTGAGAACTATTAAGATCTAGTTTCTTAGCAGCTTTGACGTTTATAACACAGTATTGTTGACTATAATCACTATGCTGTGTGGGAGCTCTCCAGGGCTTATTTATTTAGTAGTTGCAAGTTTGTGCCTTTAAACAACCTCTCCCCATTTCCCCTCCTTCCAGCCCCTGGTAAGCACGATTCTGTGATTCTACTCGCTAGTTGTATGGGTTTGGCTTTTCTCGATGCCCCATTTAAGTGATACCATACAGTGTTTGTCTTTCTCTGTTTATCTCATTTATCAGAATACTCTCAAGGTCCATCCATGTCCTAAATGGCAAGATTTCCTTCTTTCTCATGGCTGAATTTTATATATATATATATATATATATATATATATATATATATTTAATATATATATATTTATATATATATAATGTATGTATATAACATATATAAATAAAATATATATCGTATGTATGTATGTATATATTGTCTAACATCTTCTTTATCCATTTATCCGTTGACACACTTAGGTTGTTTCTATATCTTGGTTATTACACATAATGGAGAAATGAACATGAGAGGGTGGGTAACTCTTCCATACATCCGTGGATCTATTGCAATTCATTTTGATGTGGGCCATCTGCCTTATTAAATCCATCAGTGGGAAAGACCATTTCCTATTCTACCTTGTATTCCAAGTTCCTAGCAGTTTCTGACACATAATAGGGGCTTGATAAATATTCAGAAGAATTCATTTCAATTTGAACAAACACAGAACAAATATTTGGAAAGAGGAACAATAAGCTTCCAACTAAAGGAAATACAGATTTTTTTTAAAAAGTAGCAGAGTAGGAATTTGAAGGGAAACCTGAAACAAAATAAAATCAAAAATTAATTGTACATTTTGCTAAGCTTTAAAATCATTCCCCAAACCACAACGATGTAACTACTTTTATAAATTCATTAATATATTCTGGGGTACTGTCTTCTGTCTGAAGGAAATTTTCTTGCCAAATTGAGAATTATCTTAAGCCCCCAAGTTCCCCCCCCCACGATTCCTGACTTTAAAAGGTTTGTACACAATTCCAGATAGAAGAAAGTAGTCCTTTCAGCTCATCTTCTTTCACCATTACTTTAATGAATGCTGGAACCAGTTCAGCCTTAGAATTTGTGCTCCTACAATCTCTGGTCAGCATTTTAAAAGATCTCTTTGGATATAAGTAATTCATATTAAAAATCCAAACATAATTTTCTATTCAGGAAAAGATGAACCCTGTAAAAATTTCCTTCTCTGAAAAGGTAAAATGTCAGCATGTAGGAATTAAATGTCCAGTGCTATCTGAGATTTCCAAAACCTTGTGCCTTACTTTTTTTTTTTTAAGTCAGAGAGATGGATCTGCTCAAATTTTCATCCCCTGTGACTAGGGGCATATATTTTGTTAGAAACTTGGCTGGTCCAAAGACCTCACTGGTGTTCAAGGAAGGCAAAGGGAAGGAAACTGGCCTTTGTTGAGAATTCATTTAAGATGTGTCCGGGGCAACAGCCCCCCTTGTGGGGGTAGGTATGCTGTTCCCATTTCTATAGATGATGGCAAACAAAGGAAATCCAGACCAAACCCCAGACCACTCAAAACAACAATGAAACATGCTGTTTAGTGGCATCCATGACTTAGCCTTGGAGTAGCAATCCTCAAAGTAACTGAGCTGAGTTCTTCAAGGAGCAAAGCCATATTTCTCTTCTTTTCATGAAGAGGGGAGTTTTTGAAGATGCGCTATTTTATGGGGAGGAGTAGTATAAAGGAAACTCTTTGAGCAAAAGTTTCCACAGGCATCCTATCCAGTCAGCTTCAGTGTGATGTGTTCTTCGAAAATTTTCTTTTGTTCCTTGGTTTATATACATTCTTCATGGGGGTCCACGGACTCCCAAAGGATTCTTAAATAGAATGCTGAGGTTGGACTTGGAAAGGAAAAAATTGCATCTTAAATTTCATTAATCTCTAACTACAATTTAACAGGTCCCTCATTATGAATTTAGGCAACATCCTTCAGTAATATTAGCAGTACTGTGCCCTTGTCATCAATAGAAAGCACAGATACTTTCATATTACATTGGAGTCATTGCTGATGTCTTGAAATGTCATGTTCCTCACGACTTTGAAACTGTCATACCTACCACTGTATATTGTTATTTAATGGAATAACAGAGGCATATATGTTTTGTATCACAAATTTGTTGCTTTAATATTGAGTAACTGTATTTACAATATAATTAGGTTCTTTTACAATCTTATGTATGCCATTTTATGCATTGAGAAATATTCTAAGAATGGGTCTATAGTCTTCCAAAGGGTCCGTAGCATAAAAAGGTCTCCTAAATCTTTGCATCCTCAGTCTCTCCCTCTATCATTTCTTTTCCCTCCCTTTCGTTTCTTCTTTTCTTTTCTCTCCATTTTCCTTCCTTTCTTCTTTCCTTTCTTTCTTCCTATACCTACTGATGCTAAACATGGAGGGTCTATCCAGGCTTCTATTTGTTCTGATAAATAGTGGAGTGAGATCTCCTTGACTCCAGTTTTCCTTATCTGACGCTGTCAGTCCCCTCCTCTGAGATACAATGCACTGTACTGTATTTACCTGAATCTGAAGCATTTGGAGGGAGTGGGGAATGCAGTTGGATCTGCGTGCCATCTTTGTGACTGAACCCAGTTCTGCTTTCTCTTCTGAGATTTGGTTAAATGTCCCACATCATTTATGCCTTATTTGTTCAGGAATATTTCCTCCTCAAATAAGCTGGGGTGGGGGGGCGGTGCCCATACTTAATACTGTTTCCCCAATTCAACAAAGACTACTGCAGCTTCTGTCTGAGAAAGAGCGAGAGTGAGAATCCTGGTCATTCGTGTTTTGGCCTCCTTGCTAATAGTCTAAGGCAGGAGAATGTGAAAAGAACTTCTTCTGGTCTTTTGTGTGCCTCTTTCCTATGAATCCAGATTTCACAAAGATACATATTTTTCATTTTCCTTCATGTTGTCTACATTTCTGTTAAGTTCCTGTGTCTTACAGGTAACGATACTTCTGTGTCGTTATTATTTTCCAGGTTTCTCTTTTCTTTTGACCTAGAGGCTTCAGATGTTACCCCATCCCAGTGACTTCAGGGAATGATTTTTTTTTTCAATTTGGCCATGCCTCGTGGGATCTTAGTTCCCCAACCATGGATTGAACCCTTGCCCCTTACAGTGGAAGCTTGGAGTCCTAACCACTGGACTGCCAGGGAATTCCCGGGAATGATTTTTAAGGCTCATAAAACATGGGTTAGGGGCATATAATTCTGTGCTTCTGTGGGGTTTAACTCAAGCTAGGTCATTAGATATTCTAAAAATACCGTCCTACAATGACTCCCAATATAGGTCTGTACCGATATTTTTCTTTCTTATTTTTATTTTGGCTATTCAATGGCATGATCCTCATTCTTTATCTCTGTTCAGAAAGTGGGGGCCTAGATTATTTAAAATCTGTTATTTGCAGGGCTGGAATTGGGCATGGAGGTGGGAATGTGATCTGCTCTCAGGACACAAATTGTGGAGCCAAAGAGGGGAGGTATGAAAGACCTCGTCTAGGGGCCAAGTCAGGAATGAGACAGACAGACAGAAAGTGATACTCAAGTCACTGGGGTGAGTGGTAAAAACTGAGTAAAAGGTAAAACTTAGAGAGATCTAGATGGAACACTAGGATTCTGACCAGAGAGCAGGAGACAAAGCTTGGACAGAAGCCTTGAAACACAGTGACCCAATGGTGACCGTTTTCTATAGATGTTTGAGCTTTTCCAAGGCTGGGGAGAGAGAGCTCTCAAGGACATTTGGAAATTTTCTCCTTGTCTAACTTCTGTGTTCTAATGAATAATCATATTCTTTTGCATCTCCATTCTTCTGTTGATTTACGAAGAGTTCTCGTGATGATTACAAGAGAGAGGAGCTTCCTTGCGTCTTTGAGGATCGGTGACGATGCCCGTGCTGCTGTAATGGAATTAGAAAGAGAGAGAGTGGTAGGGATAAGAATAGAGAGGAGAAGGGAGGCCACATTATGTAGGATGTGTTGGTTCTTCTGATAAAGACTTTGAGTTTGCTCTGAGTATGCTGGGGTGCTCCCTGAGGGTTTTAAGTAGAGGAAATAATACAATGCAGTTGGTATTTTCGAAGGGTCTCTTTAGCTGCTGTGTTGAGAAGAGATTACAGGAGTGTAGAAATAAAAGCAGAGATCACTTTGGAGTGACTGCAGTTGTCCAGGCAGGAGATGAAGCTGGCTTGGACTATACTGGGGTAGAAGAGGTGGTGGGAAGTCTTATCAGTTGGGCTTGCTGATGGGTTAGATCTTGGGTGTGACAGAAAAAGAGTGTTATGGATGACACTGGGGATTTGGAACTGAGGAACACATAGAATAAGATTGCTGTTGACTTCAGTAGGGAAGCTCTAGAACAAACATTTTGGGAAAAAGATAAATCTAAAGCTCCCTAAGCAGTGATGTGGATCCTTGGCTTATCATTCATACGTGGTGGCTTCTCCAGAATTGCTACATGGGAAGAATTGAGAGGCAGTGCTCCCCCATTCTAGGGATGGGGTGAAGCTTGGAAGTACTTTTGCATATCATTTTGTGTGAAATTAAGAGAATTAAAGTGTACCTATTGTAGAATAAGATGCTATTGGAGAGTTTGCCTAACCAGTACCAGCCCTTTGATATCAGAACTGCCCAGAGGAAATGCTGAAGCTCCAGTTTGGGTCCTCTGATCTTCTTGGAAGTAACACCTTCACTGACTTTCTGAGAGTTTTTCCAGTGATTGCAATGGCTCTTGCATCAGAAGCAGAGGTATGAAAAATGCTACTATCACGGAGTTCAGTGACCCTTTTTGAGACCTTTCATGAAGAAAGAATCGCCAGCATATCTTCCTTTATCAAAGAGAGGATTCTGCCTGCCAGCAGAAGCTGTGCTAGGTAATTTAATAAAAGGAATCTATTACCTGCATTTATGAAAATATCAGGAAGTGCAACCAGAAGGCAAGGGAACCTCAGAAATTAACACTGTGGGAAGCTGCTACCAACCCGAGGGTTGGAGCGATGGAGAGAGGAGCTAGGCCACCAGTGTACCCAGGGACCACACTGGTCTGCTCAGTGGGATCTGGGGCCACAGAGGATGTACCAGAGAGAGATGCATCCTCTGAGGAGACGGTGCCTGAAGCAGAGATGGGGGGAAAGGCACTGGCTTTCTCTTTCTCTTCCTCCTGCCCTTCAGTCTCCTTCTTTGCTTCCCACCTGAAGGAAGGTGGCAAGGGGACCCAGAAACATGGTTGGCAGGGGGTTGCCACTCATGCAGTTCAGAGTAGAGTATGGAGAAGGTGGGGCATAGATCTGAAGGCAGACAAGCAAATGTGATCGGTGACCCTCCTCATAAAAAGTGAAAGAAGAATCAAGTTGGTGACTTCCTGTCTCAGGAATCAAAGGAAATACAGGGATTATGTGGGGTTTCAGGTACAATCATTGCAGAGTCGGGTCTTAGGGAATAGAGGTTGCTTTTAGTGAGAACTTTGTTAGATTTTGAAGCTTTGTAATATCCCCATGTTGATTTTTATTTTCCTTGTAGTGATAGATTCTTTAAACAAAGAGACAGCAAGGAAGGGAGACCCATGAAGACTACTTTCTGTTTTGCAGACGCTCTTGAGGGAAGAAAACCCCATATGATGCAATGGGCAAGGGAAGATTTTAAGAGGACAGAGACTAGGCAATCATGTGGAATTATTAAGACAAAAGAAAAACAAAAGAGAAGTGAAGCAGTAACCCTTTAATAGCACTCATTCTCAAGTTCAGCTTTCCTTTCTGATATCTTAGACCATGGTTGGAAGTTCTCACTAAAATAACTACTTTTTTTCCATCACCATTTGTTATTAGAGTTATGATAAGCAAACTTCTTTATTTTTCTTCCACGTTAAAGTCATTGCTTTTGCATCTAAAATAACACCTACCCTCGGTGATGTAATATTATTTCCTCTGCAAGCATCATAATCTGGGAAGATTTGTGGGATACAATCAATATGGAGTCTGGCATTCAGAGAATGAAAAGTTACATTTTGCAGAATCATTTCTTTAGAGCAGGACTCTAAGGAGACAGTAAAGTCCAAACTTTGGTAATTCAAAATTCAGCTCCATGATTTGTAATTTTTGTAGACAAGCCAGATTTGATTTTGCCGTCTCTAAGTCTGAAGTTTATAATGCATGTAATTTGATTTTCTTTCTCTAGAGATCTTTTATCTATCTGATAGCAGTCTTTATCGGCTTAAGCAAAGTAAAAATTTCCATAAAAGTTACTGTAAAGATTCCCTTTACTTTTAAAGAGACTCTTAGTACCTATTGCTAATTTTAAAAGACATTTCTAGAATGTATACTTGAAGTCCAGTAGGATGACTGCTGGACTTCAAATATAAATTCTAGTAATGTTTCTAATTCTGGATTTTACTCTTTATTGTACTAATTTGCTTTTCTTTGATATCCTCTGACATGTGATTGATATTTACCATGTTCAATTTTTGAAGATTCATCAAGCTGAAAGTCATTTTCGTATATTGAAATTTGTATTTGAAACATATTTATGTCTCCTGATACCAACTGACTGTTTCAAAAATTAAAATTCTGCCAGTTACTAGCTATTAATAATCTCCCAATGTAGTAAGTGATTTACACTTTTCACATTTTACTTTTGTACTGTTATCTCAATAACCCTATGGAATGGTTCGGTAACTTTCCTCTTTTGGAGGTGAGAACATTGTGGTTCAGAGGGGGATGTGTGACAGCTGTCACTGTGATAGTGTGGACCTATCAGAGGTCAGTCGACGTGGAGGCTCTCTTTAATGATTCTTAGGTCTAGTGCCCAGCAGACTGAGTGGTGTAGCAGAGGTACAGGGAATGTGTGCTTCACTCCATTTACTGCCCTGTACTTGGCACATTGTCTGATTCCAGAAAAAAAAAAAAAATAGGGAAATTGCCTTGCCTCTCATAGGATTCTTTGCTATCTTTTAGGTATAGATAATATAATAGCTTTCAAAGCAGCAAATGAACCCATTGACATTATGCCCGTTCTGTTAATTCTGAAGGTTGTCATATATGAAGATGAGGTTCAGAAACTTATGAAATAAAGGAATGCATAAGTAAAGGGTAAGACGCCTCTGTGCTGTGAATAGTGATTTAATCTGAAAAGCCAAAAACGTTCTGTTTCCTTAGAACTAGCGCTTCATTAGAAGGACTAGTGAATACTTAGAAATCTTCCTCTAGTTAAGGTGAAGTCTAGTCCTCCACAGAGACAATAGTATCCTCTCTGTTACGATTTTTGTAACAGAATTTCTTTCCCTTCACTTTCCTCCCCTTCCTCAATCCCCTCCATCTAACACTGTCATTCACAGCAGAATTGTACTTTCTGGTTGGTACAGTCTGTAAACATGTATTGACATCTAATTTGGGGTCAGGCACCATGCTTGGGAATATCAAAGAACAGGACACATTCCCTAACCTTGGAAATTCAGATGATTCCTCAATGGAATTCAGTAACTCTGCCATTATTGCACTAATTGCTTTCATATCCGCCATCTCATGAATTTTTCACCAGCGTCTTTGAGGATAGTATTAGTATTTTAATGAGGTGAAGTATGCGTAATGTCTCTCAGAGATGAAGTGGGACCTAAAAGAGTGTGTTCTGACTCTTTTTTCCAAGGCGGTGGTGTCATTGTTGCTCTGTGGGATCTACAGAAAGCCATAGTCTCCTCTAGGACATTTCACCCTCCCCTTGCCTTCGTGGCTTTCACCATCTCTGCCCCAAGGGATACCGTATAAGGCTCCATCTCCTTCCGGTGCTCTTGACATTACCTGATATAATGAGCATGGTGCCTGTGGGGAGGGGTGCGCCTTGGTCTGCTGCAGAGGTTGGAAAGGTAAAAGAAGAACCCTGCATTTCCTAGGCTCCTTTGCAGCTGCGGTTCTGAATATAGTTTATTTTCACTAATATCACACACTCAACCTGAGATTTGGAAGGTAGAGTGAGGCAGAGGCCATCTTTTTCTGCCTACTACTTTCTGTCGTCAAGCATGGCCATGGTACTGGTCTTCCCACAGCCGTGTTCTGATACAGAGCCACTAGGCTCGGAGGGGTGATGAGAAGCAGGGTGTGGGGCGTGACAAGATCTTAGTGTTGGGGCGCTGGCAGCTATCTCTGGATTGTAGCCTCGGTGTGTTGCTAGAACAAAAAGTTCCAGCAGTGGTCCCCTGATTTCCACCTCTCATTTACCCTCACAACAACTGGAAGGGTAGATACTACTATTACTTTTCCATTTTATAGATAGGGAAACTAGCACAGAGAAGTTAAGACAACTGCCCAGTTCACACGGCTAATAAATGGCCGATGCAGGTTTTAATTGCCTGGTTAAATTGTCTGGTTTTGGGGAGGAGTTTCAAGATGGCGGAAGAGTAAGACGTGGAGATCACCTTCCTCCCCACAAATACATCAGAAATACATCTACATGTGGAACAACTCCTGCAGAACACCTACTGAACGCTGGCAGAAGACCTCAGACCTCCCAAAAGGCAAGAAACTCCCCACGTACCTGGGTAGAGCAAAAGAAAAAAGAAAAAACAGAGACAAAAGAATAGGGATGGGACCTGCACCTCTGGGAAGGAGCTATGAAGGAGGAAAAGTTTCCACACACTAGGAGGCCCCTTCACTGGTGGAGACAGGGGGTGGTGGTGGGGGGAGCTTCAGAGCCATGGAGGAGAGCGCAGCAACAGGGGTGCAGAGGGCAAAGCGGAGAGACTCCCGCACGGAGGATCGGTGCCGAGCAGCACTCACCAGCCCGAGAGGCTTGTCTGCTCAGCCGCCGGGGCGGGCGGGGCTGGGAGCTGAGGCTCGGGCTTCGGTCGGATCGCAGGGAGAGGACTGGGGTTGGCGGCGTGAACACAGCCTGAAGGGGCTAGTGCACCACAGCTGGCTGGGAGGGAGTCCGGGAAAGTCTGGAGCTGCCGGAGAGGCAAGAGACTTTTTCTTGCCTCTTTGTGTCCTGGTGCGCGAGGAGAGGGGATTAAGAGCGCCGCCTAAACGAGCTCCAGAGACGGGTGCGAGCCGCGGTTATCAGCGCGGACCCCAGAGACGGGCATGAGACGCTAAGACTGCTGCTGCCGCCACCAAAAAGCCTGTGTGCGAGCACAGGTCACTCTCCACACCGCCCCTCCCGGGAGCCGGTGCAGCCCGCCACTGCCAGGGTCCCGTGATCCAGGGACAACTTCCCAGGGGGAATGCACAGCACGCCTCACGCTGGTGCAATGTCACGCTGGCCTCTGTCGCCGCAGGCTCGCCCGCATCCGTACCCCTCCCTCCCCCCCGGCCTGAGAGTCCCCGGAGCAGCTGCGCCTTTAACCCCATCCTGTCTGAGCGAAGAACAGATGCCCTCAGGCGACCTACACGCAGAGGCGGGTCCAAATCCAAAGCTGAACCCCGGGAGCTGTGCAAACAAAGAAGAGAAAGGGAAATCTCTCTCAGCAGCCTCAGAAGCAGCGGATTAAATCTCCACAGTCAACTTGATGTGCCTGCATCTGTGGAATACCTGAATAGACAACGAATCATCCCATATTGAGGAGGTGGACTTTAGGAGCAAAGATATATATATATTTTTCCCTTTTTCTCTTTTTATGAGTGTGTATGTGTATGCTTCTGTGTGTGATTTTGTCTGTATAGCTTTGCTTTTACCATTTGTCCTAGGGTTCTGTCTGTCCTTTTTTTTTTATTTTTGAAATTTTTTTAATAATTATTTTTTATTTTAATAACTTTATTTTATTTTATTTTACTTTATCTTATCTTCTTCTTTCTTTCTTTCTTTCTTTTTATTTCTCCCTTTTATTCTGAGCCGTGTGGAGGACAGGCTCTTAGTGCTCCAGCCAGGCGTCAGGGCTGTGCCTCAGAGGTGGGAGAGCCAAATTCAGGACATTGGTCCGCAAGAGACCTCCCAGCTCCACATAATATCAAATGGTGAAAATCTCCCAGAGATCTCCATCTCAATGCCAAGACCCAGCTCCACTCAATGACCAGAAAGCTACAGTGCTGGACACCCTATGCCAAACAACTAGCAAGACAGGAACACAACCCCACCCATTAGCAGAGAGGCTGCCTAAAATCATACTAAGGCCACAGACACCCCAAAACACACCACCAGACGTGGACCTGTCCACCAGAAAGACAAGATCCAGCCTCATCCACCAGAACACAGGCACTAGTCCCCTCCACCAGGAAGCCTACAGAACCCACTGAACCAACCTTAGCCACTGGGGGCAGATACCAAAAACAACGGGAACTACGAACCTGCAGCCTGCGAAAAGGAGACCCCAAACACATTAAGTTAAGCAAAATGAGAAGACAGAGAAACACACAGCAGATGAAGTAGCAAGGTAAAAACCCACCACACCTAACAAATGAAGAGGAAATAGGCAGACTACCTGAAAAAGAATCCAGAATAATGATAGTAAAGATGATCCAAAATCTTGGAAATAGAATGGAGAAAATACAAGAAACGTTTAACAAGGACCTAGAAGAACTAAAGAGCAAACAAACACTGATGAACAACCCAAAAAATGAAATTAAAAATTCTCTAGCAGGGATCAATAGCAGAATAACTGAGGCAGAAGAACGGATAAGTGACCTGGAAGATAAAATAGTGGAAATAACTACTGCAGAGCAGAATAAAGAAAAAAGAATGAAAAGAACTGAGGACAGTCTCAGTGACCTCTGAGACAACATTAAAGGCACCAACATTCGAATCATAGGGGTCCCAAAAGAAGAAGAGAAAAAGAAAGGGACTGAGAAAATATTTGAAGAGATTATAGTTGAAAACTTCCCTAGTATGGGAAAGGAAACAGTTAATCAAGTCCAGGAAGTGCAGAGAGTCCCATACAGGATAAATCCAAGGAGAAACACGCCAAGACACATATGAATCAAACTATCAAAAATTAAATACAAAGAAAAAATATTAAAAGCAGCAAGGGAAAAAGAACAAATAACACACAAGGGAATCCCCATAAGGTTAACAGCTGATTTTTCAGTAGAAACTCTGCAAGCCAGAAGGGAGTCGCAGGACATATTTAAAGTGATGAAGGGGAAAAACCTACAGCCGAGAGATTACCCAGCAAGGATCTCATTCAGATTCCACAGAGAAATTAAAACCTTTACAGACAAGCAAAAGCTAAGAGAATTCAGCACCACCAAACCAGCTTCACAACAAATGCTAAAGGAACTTCTCTAGGCAGGAAACACAAGAGAAGGAAAAGACCTACAATAACAAACCCAAAACAATTAAGAAAATGGTAATAGGAACATACATATTGATAATTACCTTAAATGTCAATGGATTAAATGCTCCAACCAAAAGACATAGACTGGCTGAATGGATACAAAATCAAGACCCATATATACGCTGTCTACAAGAGACCCACTTCAGATCTAGGGACACATACAGACTGAAAGTGAGGGGAGGGAAAAAGATATTCCATGCAAATGGAAATCAAAAGAAAGCTGGAGTAGCATTTCTCATATCAGACAAAATAGACTTTAAAACAAAGACTATTCCAAGAGACAAAGAAGGACACTACATAATGATCAAGGGATCAATACAGGAAGAAGATACAACAATTGTAAATATTTATGCACCCTACATAGGAGCACCTCAATACATAAGGCAAATACTAACAGCCATAAAAGGGGAAATCAACAGTAACACAATCATAGTAGGGGACCTTTACACCCCACTTTCACCAATGGACAGATCATCCAAAATGAAAATGAATAAGGAAACACAAGCTTTACAGGATACATTAAACAAGATGGACTTAATTGATATTTATAGGACATTCCATTCAAAAACAACACAATACACTTTATTCTCAGGTGCTCATGGGACATTCTCCAGGATAGATCATATCTTGGGTCACAAATCAAGCTTGGTAAATTTAAGAAAACTGAAATCGTATCAAGTATCTTTTCGTACCACAATGCTATGAGACTAGATATCAATTATAGGAAAAAATCTGTAAGAAGTACAAACACATGGAGGCTAAACAATACACTACTTAATAACCAAGAGATCACTGAAGAAATCAAAGAGGAAATAAAAAAATTACCTGGAAAGAAATGACAGTGAAAACACTACGACCCAAAACCTATGGGATGTAGCAAAAGCAGTTCTAAGAGGGAAGTTTATAGCAATACAATCCTACCTTACGAAACAAGAAACATCTCAAATAAACAACCTAACCTTATATCTAAAGCAATTAGAGAGAGAAGAACAAAACCCCCCCAAAGTTAGCAGAAGGAAAGAAATCATAAAGATCAGATCAGAAATAAATGAAAAAGAAATGAAGGAAATGATAGCAAAGATCAATAAAACTAAAACTTGGTTCTTTGAGAAGATAAACAAAATTGATAAATCATTAGCCAGACTCATCAAGAAAATAAAGGAGAAGACTCAAATCAATAGAATTAGAAATGAAAAAGAAGAAGTAACAACTGACACTGCAGAAATACAAAGGATCACGAGCGATTACTGTAAGCAACTCTATGCCAATAAAATGGACCACCTGGAAGAAATGGACAAATTCTTAGAAATGCACAATGTTCCGAGACTGAACCAGGAAGAAATAGAAAATATGAACAGACCAATCACAAGCACTGAAATTGAAACTGTGATTAAAAACCTTCCAACAAACAAAGCCCAGGACAGGACCAGATGGCTTCACAGAATTCTATCTAACATTTAGAGAAGAGCTAACACCTATCCTTCTCAAACTCTTCCAAAATATAACAGAGGGAGGAACACTCCCAAACTCATTCTACGAGGCCACCATCACCCTGATACCAAAACCAGACAAAGATGTCACAGAGAAAGAAAACTACAGTCCAATATCACTGATGAACATAGATGCAAAAATCCTTAACAAAATACTAGCAAACAGAGTCCAACAGCACATTAAAAGGGTCATACACCATGATCAAGTGGGGTTTATCCCAGGAATGCAAGCATTCTTCAATATACGCAAATCAATCAATGTGATACACCATATTAACAAATTGAAAGAGAAAAACCATATGATCATCTCAATAGATGCAGAGAAAGCTTTTGACAAAATTCACCACCCATTTATGATAAAAACCCTCCAGAAAGTAGGCATAGAGGGAACTTACCTCAACATAATAAAGGCCATGTATGACAAACCCACAGCCAACATCATCCTCAATGGTGAAAAACTGAAACCATTTCCACTAAGATCAGGAACAAGACAAGGTTGCCCACTCTCACCGCTATTATTCAACATAGTTTTGGAAGTTTTAGCCACAGCAATCAGAGAAGAACAACAAATAAAAGGGATCCAAATCGGAAAAGAAGAAATAAAGCTGTCACTGTTTGCAGATGACATGATACTATACAAAGAAAATCCTAAAGATGCTACCAGGAAACTACTAGAGCTAATCAATGAATTTGGTAAAGTAGCAGGATACCAAATTAATGCACAGAAATCTCTTGCATTCCTATACACTAATGATGAAAAATATGAAAGTGAAATTAAGAAAACACTCCCATTTACCATTGCAACCAAAAGAATAAAATATCTAGGAATAAACCTACCTAAGGAGACAAAAGACCTGTATGCAGAAAATTATAAGACACTGATGAAAGAAATTAAAGATGATACAAATAGATGGAGAGATATACCATGTTCTTGGATTGGAAGAATCAACATTGTGAAAATGACTCTACTACCCAAAGCAATCTACAGATTCAATGCAATCCCTATCAAACTACCACTGGCATTTTTCACAGAACTAGAACAAAAAATTTCACAATTTGTATGGAAACACAAAAGACCCCGAATAGCCAAAGCAATCTTGAGAATGAAAAATGGAGCTGGAGGAATCAGGCGCCCTGACTTCAGACTATACTACAGTGCTACAGTAATCAAGATAGTATGGTACTGGCACAAAAACAGAAACCTAGATCAATGGAACAGGATAGAAAGCCCAGAGATAAACCCACACACATATGGTCACCTTATTTTTGATAAAGGAGGCAAGCATATACAGTGGAGAAAAGACATCCTCTTCAATAAGTGATGCTGGGAAAACTGGACAGGTACGTGTAAAAGTATGAATTAGAACACTCCCTAACACCATACACAAAAATAAACTAAAAATCGATTAAAGCCCTAAATGTAAGGCCAGACAGTATAAAACTCTTAGAGGAAAACATAGGCAGAGCACTCTATGACATACATCACAGCAAGATCCTTTTTCACCCACCTCCTAGAGAAATGGAAATAAAAACAAAAATAAACAATGTGACCTAATGAAACTTAAAAGCTTTTGCACAGCAAAGGAAACCATAAACAAGACGAAGAGGCAATCATCTGAATGGGAGAAAATATTTGCAAATGAAGCAACTGACAAAGGATTAATCTCCAAAAATTTACAAGCAGCTCATGCAGCTCCATATCAAAAAAACAAACAACCTAATCTAAAAATGGGCAGAAGACCTAAATAGACATTTCTCCAAAGAAGATATACAGATTGCCAACAAACACATGAAAGAATGCTCAACATCATTAATCATTAGAGAAATGCAAATCAAAACTTCAATGAGATATCATCTCACACTGGTCAGAATGGCCATCATCAAAAAATCTACAAACAATAAATGCTGGAGAGGGTGTGGAGCAAAGGGAACCCTTTTGCACTGTTGATGGGAATGTAAATTGATACAGCCACTATGGAGAACAGGATGGAGGTTCCTTAAAAAACTAAAAATAGAACTACCATACGACCCAGCAATCCCACTACTGGGCATATACCCTGAGAAAACCATAATTCAAAAAGAATCATGTACCACAATGTTCATTGCAGCTCTATTTACAATAGTCAGGACATGGAAGCAACCTAAGTGTCCATCAACCGATGAATGGATAAAGAAGGTGTGGCACGTATATACAATGGAATATTACTCAGCCATAAAATGAAACGAAATTGAGTCTTTTGTCATGAGGTGGATGGACCTAGAGTCTGTCATACAGAGTGAAGTAAGTTAGAGAAAAACAAATACTGTATGCTAACACATATATATGGAATCTAAAAAACAAACAAACAAAATGGTCATGAAGAACCTGGGGCAAGACGGGAATAACGACGCAGACCTACTAGAGAATGGACTTGAGGATACGGGGAGGGGGAAGGATAAGCTGGGCCAAAGTGAGAGAGTGGCATGGACATATATACACTACCAAACGTAAAATAGATAGCTAGGGGGAAGCAGCCGCATAGCACAGGGAGATCAGCTCCGTGCTTTGTGACCACCTAGAGGGGTGGGATAGGGAGGGTGGGAGGGAGGGAGACGCAAGAGGGAAGAGATATGGGGGTATGTGTATATGTATAACTGATTGACTTTGTTATAAAGCAGAAAGTAACACACCATTGTAAAGCAATTATACTCCAATAAAGATGTTAAAAAAAATTGTCTGGTTTTATGTCTGCCCTTTTAATCGTGCTCTGCTGACTTTTTAAATATTAGTTTGTGTTTAGTTCTCATATAAGTTATATGTCCACAGCAGCCTACGAATGGAGGAATGATGCGAGACCCTACTCAATAAATAGGAAGTAGCTAAGCAACACCTTCCATTTACAGACAAGGAATTGAAGGCCCAGGTGGTGCAGAACTACCTCAGAGCTTTAACAGATAAAGTATTGGGGCTGAACTGCCAGGGTGTGTTCTGATTCTGTGTGTGTTGTTCTTCCCAGTCTAAAGCTGATATGAGAATATGATGAAAGCTTTACACCCTTTAATAAAAAAAATCCAAACACATGCATACAGTATTCTGTATAAAATTTACTTTATTGTTATAATTGGCTTCTTAGAATTAACTTAAACCACCTTTTGGCAGTTTGGATTCCTTTTGGAAAGTTCCTTTCCCACCACTGTCTGCAGCCTTGGTGAGGGTGGGAAACTGCTTTGATGGTCCCAGCATCTTATCCCTCCCTCTATCCATGCCCTTTGCCATGTGACTTAGCAGTTACTCTCACAGAAGCATTGGAGTATATTTTCCCTATCCCTCAATTCTGAGTGACCTCCAGGATGAGGTGGGGGTAAAAGAATGCCAGTTTTGGGTGGTGGCATAAAGAGACCTTGAGTATGTCTGCCCTTTCTCTTGTGCCTCTGTCTCTACCACCAGAATGTGGTTGATCTAGCCTGATAGAAGAAGAGAGACGTGCAGAGTAGAGACATGTAAAGCTGAGGCCATCTTAGTTCATCCAACCACCAGCTGATGCCAGACACGTGAGTAACTTCAGCTAAGATTAAAGATCTCCCTAGCTGACCCTGAGCTAACCCTGGATATTTGTGCAATAAACACTTGTTGCTGTATGCTACTGAGGTTTCATGATTGTTTATTATTATTATACTGCATTTTAATGGCAATAGGTAACTGAGACAGTGGAATTACAAACTGAAACACTATGCCCTTTTCCTCTCCAAATTGTTGACAGTGTCCAAAGGCTAGGCCAAATGGGGACTTAAATCTTGGGTTGAGTGAGGAAAAAGGTCATGTTTTAAAAACCACCCTATTCTGCGCATTGGCCACAAATTATTTTTATCCTTCCACTTGCAAAATATGCTTACTTCTTCCCATACCTCTACTAGGGCATGAGGCTTAAGGTCCAGGTCAAGGATCTCAAAATCTAAATCAGTTTCAGATGTGGGTGAGGCTCCGTGGATTTGTTTCCTTGGTTACTGTTCCTCTTAATCTGAAAATCTTGGAACTAAGGGCACGTGATTCTGCCCCTGACGCACCCAATATATAATGATGATGCCGGGATAGGATATTTGCAATAAACCCTCTAATTCCAAATGGGGGATATGGGAGACACCCAGTAGCCACTGCTCCATATTAACTCTGAAATCTGGGTGGACACATGCCACCAGTTTGATTAGGGCTGGATTCTGTCTCCTAAAACAAAACCAGTATTAGTGCAATGAAAGAGATTGATCGGGAATTTATTTCACAATGAAGAATAGAAATAATCGTTTTTTAAGAATTATAATTTTTCATCCTCCTTTTAAAAAAAATCCTATTGAAGTATAGTTGATTTACAATGGTGTGTTAGTTTCTGCTGTACAGCAAAGTGAATCAGCTATACGTATACATATATCCCCACATCTCCTCCCTCTTGCATCTCCCTCCCACCCTCCCTATCCCACCCCTCTAGGTGGACACAGAGCATGGAGCAGATCTCCCTGTGCTATGCGGCTGCTTCCCACTAGCTATCTATTTTACATTCGGTAGTGTATACATGTCGATGCTACTCTCATATATATATATATATATATATATATATATATTCTTTTCCAGTATGGTTTGCCATTCCTTTCCTTTTTTCCTTAAAAAATATACCTAATTTCTGAAAAAAAATCTGAACGAGATCTAAATTACACTTGTTAGTTTTGTTTTGTTGGGTTTTTAATGAGGTGGTAAGATTGTAAAGAGGGGTTTTTGAAATAGCAATATGTGGGGATCTTTGATATCCATTTGATTTTGACTTTTATTTTCATAGGAATAAGTGCTAAAACCCCAATTACAAAGGCATACAAGGCAAACTGAATATTCATTTTCATATGTTCTTTGTTATGTGAGGGTAGTTGGTCTCATGAAATGCTAGATATTTCCAAGAATCTTTCTTCTGGGGTTGAATTCATGATTTCATTTCCCTTGTCCTCAAGACAATGAGGGTATCTTTCCAGAATTTTCACATTGACGCTAGGTATGTTTGCAGGAAAAGAGTTATGAATCCCTTTTCCATCTCAGCAGAAGTAATTTTCATCAGACTTTTATAGTACTTCTAAGAATGTCTGCAGACTTCTGGCAAATTGACTAGATGTTATCACTTTCAACTAAAGCCTGCTGAAACACTTCCTCTAGCATCGGGGCGTTTTCACAAATTGTGGATTCTAATCTCTTCTTCCAATGTGGCAAGTTGGCCAATGGAATCTACAGTCGTACAGAAGCGGCATCCATCAAAGGTGACTGCAGAGCTTCCAGTGAAATGATTTACCTCATTCTTAAGTGCCCAGATAGCTGCCAGCTGAGCCAAGGCATAAACGAACTCCATCCCCTCTTGACTATTCTGGGGATATGATTTACTTTTCTCATAAAAACATGAAATTTCTGCCCAAATTTCAATTAAGCCCTTCAAGACTCATGCTCTTGTAAGCCAGGGGACATCTGTGCAGAAGACATCTTTGTAATCAGCCTACTTCTAACCAAACCCAGCTCAGATGAAAGAGCCCATTTTCAGGGTAGCAGATGACACTCCCAGGACCTTTGGCCGTCTGTGATTTCAAGACAAAGCAAAGAAACTTCATGACGTGAGCAATTTCCCTCTTCATTAGAGCAGAAAAAATTGTCATGTGTGTGACAGTTGAAACATCTGCAGAGAGCACCAAGAATTTGTGTGCCAGGGTTGTAACTGGCAAATAAACTCTTTCTGAGGTTATCAGCTGTATCCACAGTTTCCAAAAAGGGCTTAAAAAGGCATTTTTTTTTATAGATGCGTTAGCTAGGAAGTAAATTTAGATACTGGCACCAGTGAGAGATAGTGGTAGTTCCATCCAGTCAGTGTTGAAGGAGAATAAGGTGCATAATAGAAAGGATACTCACAGTTTTGAAAAAGATAATATTATTGATAGGTGTAGTACTTCAATTTGTTAAATTTGGCCATTTCTAGGTCACGGGGTATTATGGGCTGAATTTGTGTGCCCACCAAATTTGTATTTTGAAGTTCTAACCCCTAGTACCTCAGAATGTGGCTGTATTTGGACATAGGGTCTTTAAAGAGATAATTAAATTAAAATGAGGTCATTAGGGTGGGTCCTAATCCAATATGACTGGTGTCTGTATAAGAAGAGGCTATTAGAACACAGACATGTACAGAGAGGAGGCCACGTGATGAAGACACAGGGAGAAGATGACTGTCTACTAGCCAGGGAGAGACGCTTCAGAAAGGAAACCAGCCCTGACAACACCTTGATCTTGGACTTCTAGCCACCAGAAATAAATTTCTGTTGTTTAAGCCACCCAGTCTGTGGCACTTTATTATGGCAGCCCCTGCAAACTAATACATATGAATTATCTAAGATCTTATCCTGGGAGGCTTTTTTTTTTTCCCTTGGCAATGTGATAAGCATTCTTGAAGGACACTTCAGAATTGTTCCAGTTAAGACAAATCCAAGTTTTGATAAAGTTGCAATCTTTTCAAAACAAGCCTCCTTCTCATGAAAAGATCTATAGTTCCTGCTGTCTTGACATGATGATCATTGAATATATTTGTCTAATTGTATTGACTGCAAGACCTGCCCGAGCACACAGATGAACACGAGGGCTTTGGTGTCCTGTCTCTGGAAGAAAGCAAAGCCAAAAGATACCTAAGCTTTATTCCATTGGCTGTTTCCAGTTGAAGGTAATCCTGATGAAAACTCAGAAGTTTCTCTAATTATAACAGGGAGGTGTGTTTTCACTAATTCTTTTTCTTTCTTCCTTCCTTCCTTCCTTCCTTCCTTCCTTCCTTCCTTCCTTCCTTCCTTCCTTCCTTCCTTTCTTTCTTTCTTTCTTTCTTTCTTTCTTTCTTTCTTTCTTTCTTTCTTTCTTTCTTTCTTCTTTCCTTCCTTCCTTCCTTCCTTCCTTCCTTCCTTCCTTCCTTCCTTCCTTCCATCCTTCTTTCTTTCTTTTCTTTCTTTTCTTTCTTTTTTGAATTTTTGAATTTTATTTATTTTTTTATATAGCAGGTTCTTATTATCAATTTTATACATATTAGTGTATATATTCTTATCAGGGATAAATTATGAACTAGTCTCTCGGTCACAGCTGTGTGCAGAAAGGCTGGGAGATGTCTTGGACTGCACAGCCTCTTTCCAGTCACAACTAAAGTATCCTGTAGTGTATAGTATAGTCCATACGGGAAGGGGTGAGCAGACTTTTGTGGAGAGCTGGCTGACTTTGCCAAAATAGCTAACACCTATTTAGTACTCACTGCTCTAAGTCCTTTCATAAGCCATCTAGTCTCACAGCAACTCATTAAGATCCATTAGTATTCCTAAAATATAGATGACAAATTGAGACAGAAATTAAATCAGTTGGTTACACTCACACAGCTAGAAAATGAGGAAGCAGGATTTCAACTCAGCTCAAGTAATTATATTATTGTCTATAAAGGTAGCAATAAGATCATGAAATAGTGAAAGAAGTGTAGGACTTCATGATTCTTTGGAAAAGACAGTGAAGGGTATTTTCTCAGGAAAACAGCTCAGCTAATGTCCTTTCTGCCTTCTTTCTAGCCAACCACAGTATTCCAAATTTTCCAAGACTTGAGTAAATCCCATGTCTTAGTCCGTTCAGGCTGCTATAACAAAGATACCATAGACTGGTGGTTTACAAACAGCAGTTATTTATTTCTCATGGTTCTGGAGGCTGAGAAGTTCAAGATCAAGGAGGCAGCAGATTTGTTGTCTGGTGAAGGCCCATTTCCTGGTTCATAGACAGCCATCTTTTCCCTGTGTCTTCACCTGGAAGAAGGAGGGAAGAGAGTTCTTTGGCATCTCTTTTATGAGGGCACTAACCCCATTCATGACAGCCCTGCCCTCATGTCCTAATCATCTCTCAAAGGCCCTCCCTCTAAATATCATCACTGGGGATTAGGTTTCACCATGCGAATGCTGGGGGACACAAACGTTGTCTATAGCACCCCATCTCTTTCATATATCAGAGGTTCCCTTACCTCTCTAGACTACAGGAATACTTTCCTCCATTTAACTCCCAGAGCACTCTGTATCATGTATTTTGTTCATTTATAGATTTATTTATTAATTTACTTATTGATCCATTCATCATCGATTAGCCATCTTTTAAGCATTTATTATGTTCCAGTTACAGTGTTAGGTACTGATGATATACTGAATAGAACATGAATTGTAATTTCAAGTTTTCATAGTACAAAAGAACATGAATGTGGGAAATAGACACTGAATAGCTTATATTGTTGAATTCTCTTCTATGTGCTGTGTTTCACCAGTGAAATTTTGGATTATAAGGTCTATCACTCCTCTCTCTCTCATTACGCCTAGTGCAGTGATAGTCACATAACAGGAGCTTGAAAAATGCCTGTCCTTCTAAACATGCAAATTTTATTCTTTTTAGTAACTCCACATGTATCTTTAACTCACATGTATTTTGGAATAATATTTTAGCACTGGTTTGAAAATATACCAAGGAATGATAAGATACTCTATCAGAACATAAGGAAAGTTGAATTTAATAGCATGGTCAACATTTCTTGTACTATATAACTGCTTCCAGGCCTGGTCAATTTCTGCAGACTGGAGTTTGAGTGGAATTTGATATTAGGAACTGGGCTATTGACACCGAGAGGGAAGGTATCACATGATGCCCAACCAATTTCTAACTCACTTAAATAAAATGTCACATTTGCTCACCTTTGGCTGAGCTCACAATAGCTTATATACTGTACCTAACAGTCAATCAATTCCAACTTACGTTTTTTTTGTGTGAGAAGACTAATATAAAGTACTGTACATTTATAACACAGGTACATGCAAGAGACACACACACACACACACACACACATACACATATGCATGGCTAGAGGTAGGAACAGCTGTTCAATTATACATTTGAATCCAAAACCTCAAAATACATTCTGCTCAGAGTTTGGGAAGTCTTAATAATTAGTCTATCATACAGCCAACGTTGAGAAGAAAGCTAGTTGTCCTGTAAGCTCTAACAATTAATTCAAGAAGTGAAAAAAACTCAATTAGCCCACTAGATTGTGTTCAGTGCGTAATAATTTATCTGATTTTTCATTGGAAATGATAGTTAGAGCAACAGCCTCAAAAACTCCAGTTTTGGTTCTCTGGGTTTTTAGGCGTTTTTTTTTTTTTTTTAGAAATAAGAGTACTGTATTTGAGTTTGAGTAATCACTTTTGTAATGAATGTCTCTTTTGATAAAGTGCAGGGAAATTTTGATTCATTGATTTGTATAATTTTGGAGAAGTAATCTTTTATCCTTATATACCTTAATTATTAAGACAAATGAATATTTTCAAATTAGTTGAATGATTAATTACCATAATCGTCACCTTAATTTTCCTATTAGTGATTTTTCTTGTTAATACTCTTAGTAGGATAAGGTCATCTCATAGTACTATTATAGTTGCCAGTCTGGGAAAAAAAAAGTCTTCCATAGCAATACAAACTTTGTAGATTTTCACCATATTTACTCATGCATTTTTTGGCTCTTCATTCCCTGTCCAAAAAAGGATTGTAAACTTTTATATATGCAAAAGAAAATCAAGTATTTTCTCCAACGAAATTCCTCCTGCCTATGGGAGATCTCAGGAAAATCCTCTCCCTCAGAACCGAAGCCCCCTTGTATTGTCACCAGGTAACACCGTTTCACTTTCATGAGAAGCAGATGATGCAATGAGATTATGACTCTTGCCTGTTTTTAAACAAGGTGTGGAAGACAGCCTCCAAGATGGCCCCGAAAGGTCTCCTGTTGGTACTCACGTTCTTGTTTAATCCCCTCTTCTTGAATTTACTGCCCGGCCTCTAGCAAATGGAATATGGCTCATAGATGGAATTCGCTCCTGAGATTAGGTTCTAAAAGACTGTAAGTGGAATCTAGAATTTTTAACATTTTCTGTTCAATATGCCATAGAACAAATCATTTTCCTTCATTGAAGCCTATACGTTCCCAGATTAATAGGGCCCACTTCACGCCCAGCCGAATGCAGAAGAAGACCCACACCAAGGCCTATCATCAAGAATATGCAGAACATCAGCATGAAAAAGAGGATTCTAAAAAAAACTTCCAGAGGGGAAAAAAAGAAAGCAGGTCACATATGATCTGGAGTTATAATGGCATCAAAATTCTCAATAGCAACGGTGATAATAGAGAAATGCTTCACAATCCTGAGGAAAATGACTTCTAACTGGAATTACATTCTCAAGCAAACTATCAATCAAGTGTGAGGGTGGAATAACAACATTTTCAGACACGCAAGATGTCCATGGATTCATTGCCCATGGCCTCACCCGGTGCATAGGGGCAAATAAGAGAATAAATGATAAAGTGTGAGATCCAGGAGACAGAGGGCTCCTGAGCAGAGACAGGGGGAAAAGAAGAGATGGCCCATTACCCCTGCCATGCAGCTGGCCACGGGGGACCCAGTCCACACTGGAGCATGTGACTGAGGCTCCATGAGTGATGTCCCCAAGGAAAAAAGTAGATACAAGTATGGGTGTGTTTGACCTTGTTGGGAAATGTTTTGCACCGCTGACAGAGTTTGAGGACACAGTGACGATCAGCACAGAGGACACTGAGCAGACAAAACCCTTGTCTTCCTTAGAAGGAGGAAATTAAGACAATGTCTGTAACTATAAAATCACAAGATTGCCAAGCAGATAGCTTATGTTGAAATTAGGTGGTAAATATCGGAAGAAACAGCTAAAGAGTTGAATATGATCATTCTGAAGATTAGGAAGTGAGAGTAAGAAGGGACAGAAGGGGAGTGCTTTAAAAAAAAATAGTTGCACTCTTTGACTCAGAATTATGCATTGATAAAAAATAACAAGTTCCCAGAACTCATACTTTATACACGTTAAAGTGCCTTATCTTCTTCTTCTTCCTCCCTGTGCTCCCCTCCCCTTCGCACCTGGAGACCCTCGAGCTTTTACATTCTCACTGATGTGTCATGTCCATAGAGACCCCAGATGTTTCTATCCCCCCATTCCTGTGTATCGATCTCTCTTTTTCTCTGTCCTGTGCCTCTGCCCCTCCTTCCCACTCTGTATCAGGAAAGCTCCCAGGGAACAGAGTTTACATAAACATGACCTTCTATATTTTCTTTCCCTCTCTAGAATTTCACAGTCAGCCTCTGGCAGGGACTCATGACCATCAGATGGGGTCATGAAGAGGTCTCGCTAAGGATTTTTCCTCTTCTCCATTTTTGTAATGGTTTGAAAACAGTAGCTCTCCCATCTAGTCAGCCTAGGTCTTAGAGCACCTCGGGAATATTTCTTGCTCGTGTTCCGTCTCAGCCTCGTCTCTGCCCTGGAAATTGAATTGTCTCTTTGCTCATTTAGACTTTTAGTGAGATTTCATCCCATTAAGATGTGCTAAGGCGTGCTTGCCTGTCATTGATTTCTACATGAATTTTGGACAGTCAGGGTGTTGAACAAACAGTGTTCACCGAGTTCTTTTTTTGAATGCACTCCTGGGAGGGAAGTCTGCAAACTCCTCTGAAGGTCATTATCACAGCAGTTCTAGCTGGCCACTGGGATAGAGGAAGGGGGAATGTATGCAGGGGCTTTTGCCATAAATTTCTTTTCCTCTTCTGAATTCCAGAATACTGAATCTGATCCGGTTCTTCAGTCAAACTCTGGTATGAATTAGCAGTGGGACAGTCTTCCTTTCTTTTGCTCTGTATCTCATATGACTAAAGTCTTAGAATGGGCTGTGACGGGATGAGGACAGGCTGCTATAGAATCATAGAAGAGAGGCACCTAGTTCAGTCTCGGCAAGTCAGGGAAAGCTTCCCTGGGCAGGGATGTGTCAGCAGTGACTTTGCATGAAGCTCGAAGGATGCAATTGTGGTGAGCTCTTGAGCTGGATGGGAAGACAACTAGGTACACAGCCATACTAACAACCACACCAACGATGATCTCTTACTTTGACCTAACATTTCAGTTTGTTACACTGTCTCCGAATGCAAGATTAGGAAATAGACAAACAGCCTGTGCTTGGAGCATCTGCAGAGGTGGGCCTGAGAAAAGGAGCGTAGTCCAGCTTTAGCAGATTTATCCACAATTTTGTAATAAGAAAATCAACAAAAAGTCTGTGTTAATTGCAGATTTAAGTTTTGCCTTTTGTAGTTTGTATTGGTTTTATTTTTGTAGAATATGCAGGATGAGAGGTAGTGGAATGGAGGAGACAGAATAATTTTCGAAGTGACTAATCTGGTCACTTTACACGTAGTTTTTTTTTTTCTGTCTTTTTTTTTTAACATCTTTATTGGAGTATAATTGCTTTACAATGGTGTGTTAGTGTCTGCTTTATAACAAAGTGAATCAGTTATACATATACATATACATATGTTCCCATATCTCTTCCCTCTTGCATCTCCCTCCCTCCCACCCTCCCTATCCCACCCCTCTAGGTGGTCACAAAGCACCGAGCTGATCTCCCTGTGCTATGCGACTGCTTCCCACTAGCTATCTATTTTACGTTTGGTAGTGTATATATGTCCATGCCACTCTCTCACTTTGTCCCAGCTTACCCTTCCCCCTCCCCGTATCCTCAAGTCCATTCTCTAGTAGGTCTGTGTCTTTAGTCCCGTCTTGCCACTAGGTTCTTCATGACCTTTTTTTTGTTTGTTTTTTTCCCTTAGATTCCATATATATGTGTTAGCATACTGTATTTGTTTTTCTCTTTCTGACTTAATTCATTCTGTATGACAGACTCTAACTCCATCCACCTCATTACAAATAACTCCATCTCGTTTCTTTTTATGGCTGAGTAATATTCCATTGTATATATGTGCCACATCTTCTTTATCCATTCATCCGATGATGGACATTTAGGTTGCTTCCATGTCCTGGCTATTGTAAATAGAGCTGCAATGAACATTTTGGTACATGACTCTTTTTGAATTATGGTTTTCTCAGGGTATATGCCCAGTAGTGGGATTGCTGGGTCACATGTAGTTTTCTTATAACAATCTTGAGAAAGTCTGGATAATAAAATATTACTATTATTGCCTTGTTAGTAGATGATGAGGCTTAGGTCAGAGAGCTGTTAAGGGATTTTTTCAAAATCACACTGCTGGTAAAAGGCAGAGGTGAGACTTGAACTCAGAAACCTCACTGAGAGACCAGGGCTTGTGAAGGCAGGTTGACCTGGACCCAAATCCTTTTTCTACCATGGGATGAAATTTCTTAACCTCATTCACCTTCATATGGGGCAAAAATATATGTCCCATAGAGTTGCTGGGAAAATTAAATAAGATAGCATAGGGACAGTGTCTAGCCAAGGACTAGCTTGCAGTGCATGCTTAATAAATGGTAGTTATTATCATCTTCTGGTTCTTGACTTTAGTATCATTTCTCCTCTGCTGCAGCATGTGAAGAATAATCTTTTAGAAGCAATGTAAGACAGTAGGCAATTAAATGTTTAGTTGCTGTCAGGGCTAAAAGTCTTGTTAGAGCACTGGGGTGATTTTGATCATGCTGTTTATAAACCTTGGTGGTCTCTACCCTGCTTCTTCCATTTTGTAGAGAGGGTTGAAACAACTTAGGTTATTTCTATGTCCAGATTCTAGATAGAATTGCTATACAGGCCCATGTTTTTCAACAGATCCTTTCTCTCTGATTTATTCAGTCTGAATGCAGTGATTAGAGGGAAAGCACAGGTGCCAGCATGGCTGGATGGAAATCCTGGCTTTCTTTACTTTCTAGCTGCATTATGTTGGAGGTATTGCTAAAACTGTGCTTCAGTTTCCCTGCCCATAAAATGAGAATAAGACTAGTATCTACTTAGGTGGTTGAAAGGGTTAAATAAGTTATTCTGTGTAAATTGCCTTTAAAAGTGTCCAAAGTCAGGTTCAGTGTTTATTGAGCATTTACTATATCTCAGGTTCTATTTTAAGTGCTGGACTGTTATCAATAACTGAGATAGAGTTTCTTGATGTGAACAAATAAGTAATGTGAAGATTCCGAAACTCTGAGTTTTGTAATATGAGGATGCGTTTTGATGTCACTTGGTGAGAATGAAACAACAAATGTTTCCAGTGTTTCTCTGGGTTTTGCCAGATTGTTCAGAACCTTGGTCAAAGCTTTAATTTTTTCCTCAGGAATGACTTCCCACAAACTGGTACTTGTGACTTCACAGCAAGCAACTTCTTTATAAGAACCATTATGCAGAGGACAGATAAAGAAAATTGTGTGCTACAAGCCCAACAATTAGAACTGTCTTGTTCTGAGTTTAGCTATAACATATGGCAATGAGTTACCTGCTTAAATTAGAAGGACCTAATTTTTGTATCAAAATTTGCATTATGCTGAATATAACCGAGGCTCTGTTCTTGACAAAGAAATGTGATATGGTTTCAAATATTTTGATAATCCAAATCTAAATGTCTAAATGTCTTCCGTGTTTCTCCCTTAGCATTTTGTTTTAGTAACAACTGCAGTCTACTTTTAACTGCTGTACTTTTCTGACCTGGAGAAGTCCTTTCCATTGAGTTACAGCCAGAAATTTGGCAACAGTTGAATTAAGACTGAAACATTGCCTTTATACTCAAAATACACACAAAGATTAACATAAACTCACACATCACTTGAGATCATCCTAAAGCTAAGTTGTGCATGAGCTTGTTCTGGGTAGACCATTCACATCTCAGTTTCAGAAGAAGCAGGACCTTATTGGATAACTGATAGGCAGAGTCCCAATAGACATTGTTTCCTTTGACAGTAGCACACTACCACTTTGTCTGTGTCACTTGTCATAAACAGAGCAAGAAATTATGCATCATAATAGCAGAGGGCCCGTGGTTCTCTATATGTGACAGACAATCTGATTTATGTGCTTTGCCATGGCCCAGGTGCAGAATGCCCACGTCTGTTGGGAAATGCACTCATAGGACCTCTCCAAACGCGCAGAAGGATTTAGAACCATTATACCATCATCTCAGACTTCAAATTTGGAGTTTAGTAACACTCCCCATAATGGCCATTTATGATATTTCTTGTCAAAATCCCTTCTTCTGGGAAATGCATGCCCAGCCCTCATCCTGCATCCCTGTCCATGTATTCATAGATACATTTGCCCTAATTTAGTATAAATCTAACCACAACCCACTAGCAAACACCAGCCACAGTAGTTGAGTTTAAATTTGAGTAGCGCACTTTGCTCTATTACCAGATAAGGCTGATACTTTACCAGTAGGCATTGGTAAATCTTTACAGAAAAGTTTGTAATATCTTGGGGGTTAAGTATTTTGAATATCTCCCTAGGTAATCTTGCAGCTCTCTGAATATTCTGTCAGCTTCCTACAAACCTTTGCATATTCATTTAGTCCCTGTAGGTAAATTTTTGTGTCTTTACGAAGTTAAAAATCTTACCAGCCTAATTTTAGAGAACTTCTAGAACACACAGTTTTGGAGAAAATGATGAGCAATTCTTGTGTTAATCGTGTTGGTACCATCTTCCCCCAACACTTAATAAAACATACGGTAATGAACTAATGCTCTTTAACAAGGAAAATAATATGTTGTAAAAATGTTGGCATGAAATTGTCTACTAATCCGCTTTGAGTGCCATCTGAAATCACTGACTTGCTTTACTCAAGCATAGTAATTTTTTTCTTAATTAAGTAAAACTGGCACTTGTAAAACATCACACTTCTTTTTCAAGTTAAAATGTATAACTGAAGGAAATACATACTATGACTGAGTTTATAAGTCAAAATCCCAGTAACAGAAGAACCTGACAAATTGATGTGCCTAAATATTTGTTTTTCAAACCAAGTATTTGGGGACTGAAACATAAGAGTCCTGGCTAACGTTTGTGAGCACTGACCTTATTTTATATACTGTTTTTGGATGTACAATAACCCAGTTAATGTACACTAGACCCTATGTGATACTTACACTCATTATCTCAATTTTACAGATGAGAAAACTGAAACAGATGAGTTAAAGTTTATACACCTAGAAGGTAGTGGACCCAGAATTCAAACTCAGGTCCCTGGCTTGAGAGCTCATGCCCATAACCACCACAGTATGAACCTCAAAATGAAACAGGGATTGGGAATATTATTGGTCTTTATTTGAAAGACAAACTATTAGAAAGCATATTTTATGTACTCTAACTTTTCATCTCTCACTCCACTGAGCCTACAGATTGCTTTGGGATGTTAGCCACATGCATTCCAGGGCATAATCTAAACCCAACTCACCTATAAAAGTTAATTATTGTCTGTGCATCCTACCTATGGTTTGGACTCATGGAAACTTTTTACACAGGAAGTTACTCATTAGTTCACTGATCTATCCATATGGGTTCTTCCATAGCTTTCTTTGGCCTCATTTACATTTCTCATCACTGGTAGCAATTCAGCAGGGCATGTTCCATGGAAGAGAACACTGGATGGAGACAGGCAAGTTCTGGGTCAATGTCTTAGTTCTGCATTTGGCATATTCTACATTAGGTGTGAGATAGAATGAATCTGGATTGGAGCAACCTGGATTCTAATGTTGACTTTGTAAAGACATTTTTCTATCTAGGTCTTAGTTTCTTCATTTAAGGAATAAAGAGACTGGTCCAGGAGATTATCTATGCTTCTGTCTAGCTTGGAAAATCCTTTTATGCAATACAGTTATCACACTGAATCCCTCTTATCTATGTCAATATATAAAGCAGTGAGTGGTGTATTAGTTTTCCATTTCTGCATAAGAAATTACCACAAAAGTAGTGCATTATGACAATGTCCATTTCTTAGCTTACAGTTCTGTGAGTCAGAAGTCTGAGTAGTGATCTGTTGGGTTTTCTTCTGGGGTGTCTCAGAAGCCTAGGACTGGGTTCTCATATGGGGTTGAAAGTCTTCTTTCAAGCTCCCTTGTTGCTGGGAGAATTTAGTGTCTTGTGGTTATAGGAGTGAAGTTTCCACTTTGTAACTGGTGGTCAACTAGGGCCGTTCTCAGCTCCTGGACGCTGCCCGCTGTTCCCTGCCACGTGGCCTCTCCACAACATGGCAGTTAGCTCTTTTAAGGGCATCAGGAGGATCTCTCTCACTTTGCATGATTCTGTCCTCTTTTAAGGGCTCACCTAATTAAGTGAAGCCTACCAAGTATAATCTCTCTTTTGATTAACTCAAAGTCAACTGATTAGGGATTTTAATTAACATCTGCAAAATCCTTTCTGCTGTGTAACATAACATCATAATGCGAGTGATATCCCAACATATTCACAAGTCCTGCTTACAACCACGTGGGGGTAATTATACAGGTGTATACACCAGAGTGTGGGAATCCTGGGGACCATCTTAGAATTCTGCCTTCCAAAGAGTATCTGGGTAAAGGGAACCTGAAATCTTATTCAGTAAAAGAAACTGACAGTTGGGAGTCACCAGTAGGTCACACTGGAAAAGACTGTGTTTGTGTTTGGCTGCCTAGAAAATTTACATAAGAGCCCAGTTAACTCTAGGGGAAAAAATAGTATGTCAAGTTCCTGGAAACTTTCCTGTAAAAGAAATTATGTTTTGAGAAATTCTGATTCTGGATTCAGAATGTCTGCATTTAAATCATAGAGTCACAACCTAGTAGCTGTGAACCTAACAACTGTGTGACCTTTGCAAGTTATTTAAAGGTTCTTGGCCTATTTCCTCATCTGTAATACAGGAATTTACATCACAGGGTGTTTTGAAACTAAATGGTTTAATACATGTAAACCATTTAGAAGAATGATGAACACATAGTGACTAGCACATAAAGCTTCATTTTTATTTTATTTAATCAACATTCATACAACACTTTCTATGGAACAGGCACTGTCATGAGAGCTCTGTGGGGTGGGTACTGTTACTATCTCCATTTTATAGATGAGGAAGCAGAATTAAACAGGAGCAGGGAATTTAACTTGCTCAAAGCCAGAGTGTTCATAGGCATGGACTTAGGGTTTGAATCCAGGGGCCCTGGTCAGTAATAGAGTGCTGCTGTCAGAAAGCCTCCAGAGGTCCTCAGGGGCAAACCGCTCATGCAGGAAGTTGGCCTTAAATCAATGCCTGGGGGCTTCCCTGGTGGCACAGTGGTTGAGAATCCGCCTGCCAATGCAGGGGACACGGGTTCGAGCCCTGGTCTGGGAAGATCCCACGTGCTGCAGAGCAGCTGGGCCCGTCAGCCACAATTACTGAGCCTGCGCGTCTGGAGCCTGTGCTCCGCAACAAGAGAGGCCGTGATAGTGAGAGGCCTGCACACCGCGATGAAGAGTGGCCCCCGCTTGCCACAACTAGAGAAAGCCCTCGCACAGAAACGGAGACCCAACACAGCCATAAATAAATTAAAAAAAAAAAAAAATCAATGCCTGGGCTTAGGTTGTTGGGACTTGGGAGTGGAGACACTGGCTCTAGCCCAGCAAGTAAATGAGGATGAATGCCCTTCCCAAATATGTCACTCTGGAATGAATGGCATGCTTTGGAGAAAAGCAAACTCCAGGAAGGCAGAATGGTTGTACCTTGCTCATGATTGGATTCTCAACAGCTGTAACTGAGTTTTCCTTATGATTGATGCTTACAGTTGACTCAATTTTTATATCTCTCCAAAGCCTCCAAATTTACACATTGAAATCATAACCCTTAATATGATGGTATTAGGAAGTGCTACCTTTGGAAAGTCGTTAGGTCATGAGGGTGGAGCCCTCATGAATGGGATTAACATCCAGAGAGCTCTCGTTCCTTCTTTCTACCATGTGAGAGTATAGGGAGAATTTGGTAGTCTGCAACCCAGAAGAGGGCCCTCACCAGAATCTAACCATGCTGGCACCCTGATCTTGGACTTCCAGCCCCCAGAACTGTAAGATAAATTTCTGCTGTTGATAAGCCATCCAGTCTATGGTATTTTGTTATTGCAGCCTGAGCTAAGACAATGCTCTAAGAAAAATGATTGAATGCAAGAATGTAACTTAAACCCTTGACCTGGGGAAGCCCAAGCCTTGAACACTCTTGGCTGAACATAAGATGGCTAAAGGAATGAGATCGTCATCTTCCAAGAAATCTCAGGAGCCCACGCAGGGATTTTCACTAACAGTGGATATAACATCAGATGCACTAGCTCAAGGTGGCATGAGATTGCCCTGACTGAGGTTAACACTGAGTGGAAGTAGCCTTCCTCTCTCCCCTAATAAACCCTAAGTTACCACCGCCAGGTCCCATCACAACAGTGAGGAGAGACAACACCAGGCAACCCAGATTTTGAGTAGCCAAACCACAGCAAAGAACACAGAAAATAGGACCTTCTAGTGGATTCATCATAACACCCAGTTTTCCCCCAATAAAAGCATTATTATGCAGGGTAGGCCTCTAAGCAAGCTCTAATCTAAGACACTTAAGAGTCATTTGGTCATATAGAGATGGGATAATTAACTTCAGAAATATATAGATCATTAAAAAATGAAATTTAACTATGTGCCCCATACTGAGTCTAAGGGTCAGAGTGTTTGATGTTGGAATCTCTGATGCCAAGGTGACAAATGTTATACTTATTTCATAAGAAATTGAAATGACAAGGCTGTTCAGTGAGTAAAATCCGTGAAACGATCAAGACAATTTCCTAACTGTCGCATGCTCCCAGACCAAAGTCTTCTATTTTGCTGAGTTTTTATGCTTCAAAACCCAGAGTTAATAAAATGGGAATTTTAAGTCTTTATCTTAATCATGATTCAAGGTCCAGACACCTTTCATTTCACTGAAATAGTATTCCAAACCAGATTATGAACAATATCACACCTACCAAGGTAGGTAGATTTTATAGTCTCATCTTTTGCTAGGGTTTTGGTAAAATTGATAGGGTTGCCAAAAATATTTTCAGACTGCAGACCTTCCAAAAAGCACAGCAGGGTGGCCAAAGACAATGAAGTGCCCCAAATGAAGTTGATCTCAAGGCCTTAACTGATAGCAGTCTCCTATTTCTTATTTTTCATGCCCAGCTTGATGTGATACTACTGGAAACTTGTTAACTCAGCAGCATTTATCACAATTCTGTTTTGCTGTGCAAGAACAATTAGACTTTTTTTTTTTTTCTTTTAATCAATAAGTAAAAGTATGGGTGGGGTCTAGGAGAGAGGAATCTGATTAGATTAATGGTTTCTGACTTATGGTGGAATCCAGCTGGAATATTACGCTCACAGGCCTCCTGAGGTGGCCTCTCCTAGGAGCACAGTATTTGCAGATAATTCAATGGCATTGCTCCTATACATCATGGCTTCTATTTCGTCTCTTCACCAAGAGTAGACACAGGAAGCATTTCAACCCATCAAGATTTGTGTTATTTAGAAGATAGACTTCTCGCAGGCAGGGCGAATGCAGATTTTGGAGGGTGCGTTTGCAGAAAGAGTAGGAGAGGAAGGTACATATTAGAGGCCTATCTGACTATCCAGCCAGATAGTGAAGGGACGTAATTTAGTTTACTCTCCTTCATAAATGAAGGGTGTTCTACCCTTATTTCACAGATAAGAAAAGGCCTCTGTATCCACTGGTTTAGAAAGCTTGAGCAATAGACTTAAGATCCTGAGTCAGAAGATGTCAAATGTGGTTACAGACTAAGGTCTAAGGCCTGTGTGACTCAAAAGCCCAGTGTTTATTCTTCCTTTTTTCCCGCACAGGCCACAGTTCTCTTGCTTAGGGTTTGTTTCTACAGTAATGGAGGGTGTACTTGCTATCTTGGTCTATAGTAAGTACTTGAGTAGCAATTTTCCCACAGAATGGAATGTGAGAGCATTTGTTTGATTTCTGCTCTTAGCCCACTTTCTTTACAGTAAAATAAGATTTGAGGAGACAAGACTTGACATAGTGAGTGTAAGAGGAAGAAAGAATTGCAGAAGTGTATGCATATAAAAGGCTTTGATGAGGTTAAAATGAGTTGTGTCGAATTTATAATTACTAGGGGGGATGGGGGAGGGATAAACTGGGAGATTGGGATTGAGATATACAGACTTCTATATATAAAACAGATAACTAATAAGGACCTACTGTATAGCACAGGGAACTCTACTCAATGCTCTGTAATGACCTAGATGGGAAAAGAATCTAGAAAAGAATGGATATATGTATACATATAACTGATTCACTTTGCTGTACAGCAGAAACTAACACAACATTGTAAGTCAACTATAAATAAATAAAATGAGTTGTGTGGTATAAGAAATACCAAAGCTGTATTTGGTGTGAAGTAAATGTGAAGAGGAAATGATCTGAGTTCTGGTGAAGCTCAGAGTCACACAAGGCCTCAAGGTTCCTTCTTGTCTGTCCTGAGTCAGCGCCAGAGCCAGATGAGAGGTGAAGTGATACATTGGAGAGAGCAGAGCTTTGGAGATAGAAAGACTTGCGTTGAGTCAGGACCAACCCTGCCTAGCTCCCTGTGTCATTTACTTAATCTCTCTGAACTTCAGTTTCCTTATTTGCCACACAGGCACGATAATACCTACCTGGTGGGGCTGCTGTGAAGATGAAATGCCAGACTGTACTTAGAAAACATTGTGCCTGGTACATGGTAGGCCCTCACTAAAAAAGTGAGATCCCCAAGTTCAACTTAAATGTTCATTAATAAAGGAAATATGCATTGAGAAAAAGATAGAGGGAAGCGGTTGAAAAAAAATGGTGTGAAAACATGACTCTTCCACATGTGGCCATCCTTTGTGTAGTTACAACTGTATTCTACCGGACATGACTTATCTGGTCCTTGGAAGGCCCATAATCTAAAATGTGAGGGCGGGGGCAGGGGAGGCGGTTCTGAAAAATCAATCATTAGATTTATTTTGGCTCTTAGAGTCTTTTAGGAAATGACATGTTAGGAGTAAAGGATGGTAAGGAAACTGGGAGCAGGGAGATGGACCCACATCAAACTGAACTTTACTTGCATCACAATTTGCCAAGATCAGCTGTGCTCCCCAAATCCCACAGTGACTCTTACTGGAACCTGGAGGATGGCTCAGCTTAGATATATACTACCTTTGATTTCATTGTGAGAGAAGGCCAATCAGGACAAATGAGTCAGGAAGAGTTATTGCTCCTAGGGGCCTGAGCCAAGAAAGCCCAAGGCTTTCTTTTTGCTATTACATACCATTTCCCCCCGCCTTGCAGTCATTTCCAAAGCAGAAATTTACCTTCACATGCTTTTCTTTCCGCCGCTCTCCTTGGAACAGCAAGATATGGTATCATTCTAGGAGGGAGAGCCCCTTCTGGGAGGAGATTAACCTGACGTGTGATAGAAAGAGATGGAAGATAATGGAATGACATAAAACCTGACCATTTCTGGCAATGAGCTAGGTTTTCTGTGGCACTTAGGAATGTGTATTTAGGACCTTCTGAGTGCACTGCCCAAGCAGTGACTCACTCACTTAGCATGGACACCTGGAAATTTCTGTTCAGATATCATTATGACAAAGTATAATTTTCCCAGGCTGTGGTGTTGGCTTTGACTCAGCTGACACAAAGTCTACCATATTTCTCTCGCTTGGGTCATGACTAACACACATGCTGAATTGAGAGTGTTATTATGCTGTCCTTCCAAAGAAGCAGTTAAGGTTGTTATCCTCATAAAGGGTCCGTTTAGCATTATACATCTGCCAAAACAAACAAAAGCCCACTGGTACACCGACAAGTAGAAGTACTTGTTAAGTATTGCATATGTAATTCCTCAGAAGTAACATATTAATTCTTCAGATTCCTTATCATGTACCTATTCTCTATAAGGGTGTTCGGAACTCATATCAAAACACTTGAAAATTAGACCACTTGAATTGAGACTAATAAAGTTCTCCATAAAACAGAAAAACATGGCCAGAAAGCTTTATTGTACTGACAGTCCTAAATTTAAGAAGTAAGTTTCTGTTGTCTCCTAGACATGAGCGTATATTATGATGGGATAATATTTTTCAGATTTGTTAAAGCTGTGCCTGGCATTTCCAGAGATTTAAAAACAGCTAGTTGAAAGCAAAGGATTCATTATTTTGAAAATGAACCAGTTAAATTCAAATAACCAGTTTCCAACTAGTCATTAGCCAAAATAAGAAGACTAAATTAATTGAGTCACTCATGGGGATATTCATAACCATTGTAGAGATAAGGGAAAATATTTAAGTATTTGATATGATCATATTTTATTGGATCATTTATTTTCAACAATTTGATTTTACCCAAAGCTAGCATAGTGGGTTACATAGTAGGTACTGAATAACTCTTTCCTGAAAGAATGGATGGATGAAAAAAGGAGAGAAAATATATTATTTTGAAAAGAAGACAGTGACATGAGTCTCTTGATCTTGAAGGAAGGCAAAATTCCTGTTAAGAAGGGTAACTTTTCTTTTGTTAGGACAAATACCATAATAGTGATTTTTGATAAGTTGGGAAGGGAAGAAGAAGGGAAGAAGTTGTCCCTCCCCCAGGGTGTGTTCTGAAAGCTAGTCTCTGCAAAACCAAGTCTCAGGAAATTTGTTATTACAGCAGCTCTGTTGAAGCGGGGAGGGGAGAATGAGGGCTTGGAAAGGGTGAAAAAGAGGAGAGAGACTGGAATTAGGAGAGGAGCTTGAGAAATTTGGCAGGAAATAGGATCCTACAAACGGGCATGTCCAACAGTTTTTTCTCCATGATGGGAATGGATTTGAAGTTTTAGGGGAGTAAAGTCTTGCTTTAAGCTCTTTGTTACCCAAACTTTAAACAAAACGTTGTTACGCTCAGGAGTACTGGGATAGTGTTTATTTTGGGAAAATGAAGGACTCTCGGTCTTTTTCAGTGTGGGGCAAAGTGGTAGGATTATGGTGAAAATAAAAAGGATGGGTGTTGCAGAGGAGGTGGTACAAGGGAGATTCAGAAACCAATGGAAACAGGAAATATGAACAATAGGAACCCAGAGGAACCTAAATCTACTTTGAACCTTGGAGATTTAGGACAAGACTGGCCTGGGGGCATGGAGAAGGTGCTGGCACATGCTTTTTCCCTTACCACAAACATCCACCCATGTCTGTGCATTTTGTCTCTATCAACTACTTGTAAGCATCCCAGGAAGATCTAATGAAAAGTACCTGGATCAATACAATTAATCACTGCCAAGGATTCCAGCCTTCTGGCAGCAAAGTATACTTTCATTTGATTTCTATTTAATTAACTAGTAGCTGATGAATGTATTTTGTTATAGTTGCCTAGAAGTAGGAGTTCTATCTTTTTTGAATATACGATTATTAACTAACTCCTAAATTCTCTCAAACTCTGAGAGTTTATCACCTTAGGATCTATTTAACAAATCCTCAGTTTCTTTTGGTCACTGCTTCATGCTGAAAACATTCAAGTGCTTCAATCTATGTCTCAAGCTTGTGTCTAGTTCCTAGAAAGAAGCTGAGAAAGAGTGTTTTATATAAACTACTTGTCCCTGGCTAAAGTTAGGGAAAGATGACAGAGATGGGATTTGTGTGGATTGTATGTGTGTATGCGTGTGTATGTGTGTGTGTGTGTATTGGATCTATTAAGGTTTTCAAGTTTTATTCCAAAAGTAAAGAGTGTTTAAGGTGGTAGGCAGGCTGTGCAGTGGTGGGAGCTAGGAATCCAGGTTTCATCCTTCTGCTTCCTGCTGAATCTAGCACAGAGTACGTGCTCAATAAATGTCTGCAGACTTAAATAAAAGCGGTAGAGTTTTCAGGATATATGAGGTCACTTGTTTCTTTTTTTGTAGGGAAATCCACACAGTTTATTGCTTACCTACCATAACAATTTGAGCCTGGTAGCTAGGCTGACATTTCTCGATAACTGTAAATTCTGTAGGAGACTTTTACTCATTTGACTGTCTCTTCAGTCTCTTTCTACAGAGAGTAATGCTTGAAACATGGTGGCTTAGCCAGAGGGCAGCTCTTGATAGCACAGAGAGTAGACAAGTCCTTACTTTTTCTAGATTTCTTTCTCTGAGTTGATTCTAAACTGATCTTCCTTCTGATTCATCATTCTAGTGGAAGAACTTAAAACCCAAGTTTGACTGCCATTAAAAGGTTTTCTTCTATCAATATACTAGATCAGGGGCATTTTTTATAGAATTTTGAGTAATTTAGCTCTAATTAAGGATATCTTATTCAATTGGGATGGATTTCAGAGAGCTGTTCTCACCTCTAAGTGGGTAAAACCATAATGCTCTGAGTATGTATGACTTTGTAATGAGCTTCTTGCCTTGGAATACAATTGCCCTTTTGTCTTACCACAAAGCAGTTTCTAAAAGCGGTGGGAGGGGAAGGTGTGGGGATATGGCTCAAAAAATGTAAAATCAATTTTTTAAAACTATGTTCTCTACATGTTTTGAAGACAGTCAGACACCTTGGCTGGTCAGATTGCCATATGCAAATTTCCCCAGTAATATCCTGTTGAGTTTCAAATGCAGTATTCACCACGGGCACTTATAATTGCAGATTTTGTACTACATTATCAACTCGGTACATGAGGGGAATAGCAAGATAATGGAAAACAGACTCTGTAAATGAATGTTGGATGTTAATAGGAATTCCCACTCAAATTATGTTTTATTCAATTGTTGAACATCAAACTGTGTTATTAAGAGGCTCATAAGAATACATGTGGGAAACTGGGGAGAAGTAAGACAAAACTATAACTTAACAACCAGGAGAAACTAAGAAGAAATGAAGACCCGTTATAGTTAAAACTTTTTAATTTCCTGAAGTTTTATAGGCAATTATATAACAAATCTAATATTCACAATTTTTTGTCCTAGAAAACAGATTCATTGTGGTGTGATTCCTTTTACATCAGATGGCAGGCCTGGAATATTGTTGTAGCTGTTTAACTGCTTGCGAGTTCATTGTTTTAATTACCAGAACTCCCTTCCATGCCCCCAAATACCATCACCTTATAATACTAAAACAAAAGAAAAGAACGATAACAAAAATGCTTAGGGAAAACAATCCAAATTGATTGATTTTTATACTTCCAAAGGAGTTGCCTGGACTAGAAATGAATCCAGAATCTCTTAAGAATCAGTCAAGAGATTCAGAGGTTAAAAAAAAAAAAAGTGGGACATTTTGAGAATTTTAATTCCTGACTAATTAAAAATACCCCCGTAAAAGGGAGACCTACACAGAACTATGTCCTTTGCCCATTTTGCTAAAGGTTTTAGAGAGAAAAGAACTAAGCTGATGTAGAAAACTGTATCTGTGTGTGTATTTATATACGTAGGTATATGTATATGTGTATATGTATAGAATTTCCTTCACTTTGTTTTATGCTGCTTTTCTTTCTCTAGACCGAAGATTCCCAATGGCATTTGCCATCATGAAATTGGTTTATCTTCACAACCTTGAAAGTACCCAGATGACCTTGCCTCGGCAGATCGGAGTATTTATAACTAAATGGTCCCAGGGCTGATCAGGAATCCTCTGAGCCTCTAAGAGGACAGGTCTCTCTAGGCACGGATCCAGTAGAGATCATCCCACAACCACTTTCACTTTTTCTAGACAAAATATTTTTCATTGAAACTAGCTGGTAAACATTTTTAAGCATATTCAGATAAAGGAAATAATATATAATAAAATGCTCATTTTTAAACAAGAAAGAAGGAATATTCAGCCTAACAACATATCCAAACTCCTTTCTGCTCTTCAATTTCTTTTTCAACTGAAGTCTTGTAAAATTCCTCCCCCCATCTTTATATCTTCTGAGTTAGACACACTCTATGATTTAAAGAGCCTCAGCAGATGTTTGAAGTTTTGGTCGCACAGGGCCTAGAGCACTTTCTCTGGCTCTTTGAGTCTTGGGAACATGATTTTTTTTTCCAGGCTTTCAGTAATTCTGTTGACGTCCTTTGCAAAGTCTCTCTGTCCCCGCAGGCACTGGATTTCATTAAGTGCTGACTCTGCCATCTGGGGTCATATGACTTTACTTGCACTGTCCTCCTATCAGTGCCCCCTTTCCATCATGCTTTTTTCAAAATCAAAACAGAGATGGAAAAACCAATGAGAAATCTCCTCTTCTCTAAGTGAGCCTGACTTAAGCTCCTCCTTTTCTCTGTGTGACCCAGTGACTCAGATAATGTCTCTGGTTCAACATTCTTGTCTTGGCTCCTAATCTTACTTCCACGGGCCACCCTCAGACACTGTATGTTGAGAAGGGTTTCTATATCCTGGGTTGGATTTCCTCCTTCCTCTGGGAAGCCATCCACAGTACTTCCACCCCTGCCTCTGATCTGGGTTAGGGCACCTAGCCTTTTTGCTCCCGTCACTCAATGTTCTAACTTTTCACACTGCAAAGAAGTTGCCTGTTTTATGGCCTGTTGTCCCTAAAAGGCAGAATTTTTTAAGAGCGGGAGCTGTATCATGTTTTGTTGTATCCTGAGCTCTTAGAACAGTTCCGGCATATAAAAAGCACTCAGCTGAACTCAATTTCATTAAATCTGGCCTTCCCAAACATTTCTGACATTTAACAAGATGCCATAGCTTTCTACTAAAAGGGGCATTGCCTTAATTTTTTTTAATGAACACTTTGAAATTATGGTATGGCAATAGCCAATCAGGCACACAAACAAATAAGACAGTTGTTGCAGGATTACAAGGCAGTGGTCTGTCTGTTTTTGACTGGACAGCAAACAATTCTAGGAGTAGGTAGCAGAGGGGGTTGGGCTGACCTCCTGAGCAGGGCACCAAAGTGAGGCTCTGAGGAAGGTGAGGGGGCCAGGCCAACACTCCCCTTTCTTTCCAAATGTCCTGGTTCTGGGGTCTTTCATATAGACTGGCCTTTTTTAAGAGGCAGGTTTCGAAAGGAGTACAGAAAGCAAATCAGTAAGGAGGAGGGAACCAAGGAATCAGCTTTTTAATCAAGTGAAGGAGAATGCCAGGAAATTGCCATGCCATTTGTTACAAAAGCCACAGGGACACCCATTAGACAGGCTGTGACATCTTCAAGAAACAGGAAGAACTGACTTCTTTTTAAAGTTAGTAGATACTATCATTCTTGTCTAGACAACTCTCAGCTTGGGCTCTGCATTTGTCTTTGCCTGTGTCTTTTCTACTGAGATGAAAACAACTTCAAGAAATACAGAGGAGTCCGAGTTCTGGAGCTATTGCCCAGAACTGCTGAGGCTGGAAGCTTCTGAAATGCTTTTATTTGGTGACTAAAAGTCATTACTCAATCCTCATTATGTTGGTGCCTATAACTCAGTGGTCCCTTCCCAGACCTCCTTGAGTGTCACCTAAATTGATCACCCACAGACTGTCAATGTGGATGGCATGGTGTAAAATGCTGTGCTCATCCTTTGCATGTTATTGTGGCAATATCAGTAATAATGATACTAATAATAATAATTTTAACACCTACAATGTGCCAGGCTTAGTAATATATACTTTTATATATCCCAGTTAATCCTCGTGACAGGCTTTTTCCTAAGTGTCTGTATCCACCCATTTTATAAAAATTGAGTAAGTTGCTAAGATTGGATCATCGTTCATCTTACTCTATGATTTGTGTTGTTCTTACTCATTCACCATACTGTAGGCTTGTGACATTTCTCCCCGGCTAAAAAAAATGGGCGTAATTCTAGAATGGTTCCGCTACTATATAATCAGACAGTCTTATAACAGTTTTTCTTCATATCTCATTACCTTGTGATAGCTTGTCTGGGGCCTTGTTTAAATCATGTCCCTTCTGGCTCTTTTTTTTTTTTTTTATTTGAGAGACATGGATTTGTTGACAAAGAAGCCAAGCAAAAAACAAAAATACAAAAATATTTCAAAGTCAACCACAAAAAGTTTAGTCTCTGGTTGTACATAAGAGAATCGCTTTTGCAGCCCTCCACAGTTTGCAGGTATGTTAAATACATGTGCCATTGCATAGTCTGGTGGTCCTGTTGACAGACAAAATATGCAGTATTAGTCTCATTTTAGAGATGAATATAGTTCAAAGATTATTTACCAAAAGTATTAAATCCATAGTTTCAAAAATATGTATTAAATGCTTACTCCCTAAATCTCTGCTCTTACGAACTTTTCATGCAAATGAATGGAGATAGAAAGTAAGGAAAGAAACAATGGGACAGAATCAGATGGTGATGACAAAAATGGGACAGAGAGGGATGGTATTTGAGCTGAAATCTGAAAGCTCAGAAGGAGCCTGTTGTGTGAAATCTTGGGGAATGGTGATAAGAGCAGAAGAAAGAGCAAATTCAAAGGCCCTGAGACTGAACTAGTACTGGCAAGTTTGAGAACTAAAGACATGACTGGAGTGTGGTACTTAGGAAGAAAAGTGGCAGGAGTTGCTATCAAGACAGCAAAGTAGTACTTGATCCTAAAAACGTCAGAGGACAAACATTTTATTCTATATGTAATAGGATGTTGAGAAGATTTTAATCATAGGATCAATAGAATAAGAGATATTATATTTCCCCCAAAGATCTCTTAAGCACATCTAGGCTAGGTGCCTGAATCCAGTGAAAACCAAAGCTTTTAGTTCTGTCTAGTAACTCTCACTAAGGACATTGGGGTGAAAAGCTTTTTAGGCTCCGCTGCCCTGGCCCGTTTTCCATTTCTCAAATGTGTCAGGTTCATTTTAGACTCAGGGCTTTTGAATAAGCCCTACAAAATGCCTGAAATACAATTCCTTTCCTTCTGACCTAACTCCTGTTCACTTATTAGGTCTCTGGTTGAGTGTTACCTCTTCAGGAAAGACTTTGTGATCCCTAGACTAGCCTAACTCCTCTGTATTCATCATACAGTTGTGACTTACATCCTGTGTAGTTATCTATTCAATGTCTATCTCTTCCACTAAACTGTCAGCTCCCAGTGATGGTTGGTTGATGTGTCAACTTGGCTGGCTCTCATCCTCAGTTACTTCATCAAACACTAATCTGGGTGTTGCCCTGAAGGTAGTTTGTGGATGTGGTTAACACCTATGGTTAGTTGAGTTTAAGTAGAGGAGATGACCCTCAATAATGTGAGTGGGCCTCACACAATTAGTTGGAAGGTTTTAAGAGCAAAACAGATTTCCCTGAGGAAGAAGAAATTCTACCTCAGGAATGTAATGTTCCAGCTTCCTACCTAAGAGTTTCCAGTCTGCCAGTTTGCCCTATGGCTTTTGGTCTTGCCCGCCCACTGAAATCCTGTGAGCCAATTTCTTAAAATAAATCTCTCTCTGTGAGAGAGAGAGAGAGGGAGTGGGAAAGGGAGAGAGAGAGACATTTAAATGAGGGAAAGAAGATGCTTCTGGGGCCTCTGTATGATACAAACCCAAACTTTCATACTAGTTTCAATCAAAAAGAGAAGTCTTTGCATTTGAGTGTCATTTGTGGCTTCAATTTACAAAACACAGCTCCCTCTTGCAAACATGACCCAAGTTAAGGGACTGGCAGGGATGAAATAGGGGCCAGCTTCTGTCAACTTATCTTTTAATGCCTTTTTTCTATATTCCCTCCTTTTATTTTTACTTTTTTATTTTTTATTTTATTTTATTTTTTAATTATTTTTTTCTTTTTTCCTTTAACATCTTTATTGGAGTATAATTGCTTTACAATATTGTATTAATTTCTGCTGTATAACAAAGTGAATCAGCTATATGCATATGCATATCCCCCTATCCCCTCCATCTTGCCTTTCCCTCCCACCCTCCTTATCCCACCCCTCTAGGTGGTCGCAAAGCACTGAGCTGACCTCCCTCTGCTATGAGGCTGCTTCCCACTAGCTATCTGTTTTACATTTGGTAGTGTATATATGTCAGTGTTACTCTCTCACTTTGTCCCAGCTTACCCTTCTCCCTCCCCATGTCCTCAAGTCCATTCTCTACGTCTGCGTCTTTATTCCTGTCCTGCCCTAGGTTCATCAGAACCTTTATTTTTTTTTTTTTCAGATTTCATATATATGTGTTAACATACGGTATTTTTTTTTTAAGACAAAGTCTTTATTTATTTTATTTTTTTAAATTTTTATTTATTTTATTTTATTTTATTTTTGGCTGTGTTGGGTCTTCGTTTCCGCGCGAGGGCTTTCTCCAGTTGCGGCGAGCGGGGGCCACTCTTCATCGCAGTGCGCGGGCCTCTCACTGTTGCGGCCTCTCTTGTTTAGGAGCACAGGCTCCAGACGCGCAGGCTCAGCAGTTGTGGCTCACGGGCCCAGTTGCTCCGCGGCATGTGGGATCCTCCCAGACCAGGGCTCGAACCCGTGTCCCCTGCATTGGCAGGCAGACCCTCAACCACTGCGCCACCAGGGAAGCCCCTAACATACGGTATTTGTTTTTCTCTTTCTGACTTACTTCACTCTGTATGACAGACTCTAGGTCCATCCATCTCACCACAAATAACTCAATTTCGTTTCTTTTCATGGCTGAGTAATATTCCATTGTATATACGTGCCACATCTTCTTTATCTATTCATCTGTCGATGGACACTTAGGTTGCTTCCATGTCCTAGCTATTGTAAATAGAGCTGCAATGAACATTGTGGTACATGACTCTTTTTTTTTTAAGAGGGAAGGATTTTTTATTTATTTATTTTTGGCTGTGTTGGGTCTTCGTTTCGTGCGAGGACTTTCTCTAGTTGCGGCAAGCGGGGGCCACTCTTCATCGCGGTGCACGGGCCTTTCACTATCGCGGCCTCTCTTGTTGCGGGGCACGGGCTCCAGACGTGCAGGCTCAGTAGTTGTGGCTCACAGGCCTAGTTGCTCCGCGGCATGTGGGATCTTCCCAGACCAGGGCTCGAACCCGTGTCCCCTGCATTGGCAGGCAGATTCTCAACCACTGCGCCACCAGGGAAGCCCCATGACTCTTTTTGAATGATGGTTTTCTCAGGGTATATGCCCAGTAGTGGGATTGCTGGGTCATATGGTAGTTCTATTTTTAGTTTTTTAAGGAATCTCCATACTGTTCTCCATAGTGGCTATATCAATTTACATTCCCACCAACAACGCAAGAGGGTTACCTTTTCTCCACACCCTCTCCAGCATGTATTGTTTGTAGATTTTTTGATGATGGTCATTCTGACTGGTGTGAGGTGATACCTCATTGTAGTTTTGATTTGCATTTCTCTAATGATTAGTGATGTTGAGCATCCTTTCATGTGTTTGTTGGCAATCTGTATATCTTTGGAGAAATGTCGATTTACGCCTTCTGCCCATTTTTGGATTGGGTTGTTTGTTTTTTTGATATTGAGCTGCATTAGCTGCTTGTAAATTTTGGAGATTAATCCTTTGTCTGTTGAATCATTTGCAAATATTTTCTCCCATTTTGAGGGTTGTCTTTTCGTCTTGTTTATGTTATCCTTTGCTGTGCAAAAGTTTTTAAGTTTCATTAGGTCCCATTTGTTTATTTTTGTTTTTATTTCCATTTCTTTAGGAGCTGGGTCAAAAAGGATCTTGCTCTGATTTATGTCAAAGAGTGTTCTGCCTATGTTTTCCTCTCAGAGTTTTATACTGTCTGGCCTTACATTTAGGTCTTTAATCAATTTTGAGTTTATTTTTGTATATGGTGTTAGGGACTGTTCTAATTTCATTCTTTTACATGTAGCTGTCCAGTTTTCCCAGCACCACTTATTGAACTGGCTGTCTTTTCTCCATTGTATACTCTTGCTTCCTTTATCAAAGATAAGGTGACCATATGTGTGTGGGTTTATCTCTGGGCTTTCTGTCCTGTTACATTGATCTATATTTCTGTTTTTGTGCCAGTACCATACTGTCTTGATTACTGTAGCATTGTAGTATAGTGTGAAGTCAGGGAGCCTGATTCCTCCAGCTCTGTTTTTCTTTCTCAAGATTGCTTTGGCTGTTCTGGATCTTTTGTGTTTCCATACAAATTGTGAAATTTTTTGTCCTAGTTCTGTGAAAAATGCCATTGGTAGTTTGATAGGGATTGCATTGAATCTGTAGATTGCTTTGGGTAGTAGAGTCATTTTCACAATGTTGATTCTTCCAGTCCAAGAACATGGTATATCTCTTCATCTGTTTGTATCATTAATTTCTTTCATCAGTATCTTATAGTTTTCTGCATACAGGTCTTTGGTCTCCTTAGGTAGGTTTATTCCTAGGTATTTTATTCTTTTTGTTGCAGTGGTAAATGGGAGTGTTTCCTTAATTTCTCTTTCTGATGTTTCATCATTAGTGTATAGGAATGCAAGAGATATCTTTGAATTAATTCTGTATCCTGCTACTCCACCAAATTCATTGATTAGCTCTAGTAGTTTCCTGGTAGCATCTTTAGGATTCTCTCTGTATAGTATCATGTCATCTGCAAACAGTGACAGCTTTACTTCTACTTTTCCGATTTGGATTCCTTTTATTTCTTTTCCTTCTCTGATTGCTGTGGCTAAAACTTCCAAAAATATGTTGAATAATAGTGGTGAGAGTGGACAACCTTGTATTGTCCCTGACCTTAGAGGAAATGGTTTCAGTTTTTGACCATTGAGAACGATGTTGGCTGTGGGTTTGTCATATATGGCCTTTATTATGTTGAGGTAGGTTCCCTCTGTGCCTACTTTCTGCAGGGCTTTTATCATAAATCGATGTTAAATTTTGTCAAAAGCTTTTTCTGCATCTCCTGAGATTATCATATGGTTTTTATCCTTCATTTTGTTAACATGATGTATCACATTGATTGATTTGCAGATATTGAAGAAGCCTTGCATTCCTGGGATAAACCCCACTTGATCATGGTGTATGATCCTTTTAATTGCTGTTGGATTCTGTTTGCTAGTATTTTGTTGAACGATTTTGGTATCTATGTTCATCAGAGATACTGGCCTGTTGTTTTCTTTTTTTGTGACTTCTTTGTCTGGTTTTGGTATCAGGGTGATGGTGGCCTCGTAGAATGTGTTTGGGAGTGTTCCTCCCTCTGCTATATTTTGGAAGAGTTTGAGAAGGATAGGTGTTAGCTCTTCTCTAAATGTTTGATAGAATTTGCCTGTGAAGCCATCTGGTCCTTGGCTTTTGTTTGTTGGAAGATTTTTAATCACAGTCTCAATATCAGTGCTTGTGATTGATCTGTTTATATTTTCTATTTCTTCCTGGTTCAGTCTTGGAAGATTGTGCTTTTTTAAGAATTTGTCCATTTCTTCCAGGTTGCCCATTTTATTGGCATATAGTTGCTTGTAGTAATCTCTCATGGCCTTTGTATTTTTGCAGTGTCAGTTGCTACTTCTCCTTTTTCATTTCTAATTCTGTTGGTTTGAGGCTTCTCCCTTTTTTTCTTGATGAGTCTGGCTAATGGTTTATCAATTTTGTTTATCTTCTCAAAGAACCAGCTTGTAGTTTTATTGATCTTTGCTATTGTTTCCTTCATTTGTTTTTTATTTATTTCTGATCTGATCTTTATGATTTCTTTCCTTCTGCTAACTTTGGGGTTTTTTGGTCTTCTTTCTCTAATTGCTTTAGGTGTAAGGTTAGGTTGTTTGAGATTTATCTTTTTTCTTGAGGTAGGATTGTTTTGCAATAAACTTCACTCTAGGAACTGCTTTTGCTGCATCCCATAGGTTTTGGGTTGTTGTGTTTTCATTGTCATTTGTTTCTAAGTTTTTTTTGATTTCCTCTTTGATTTCTTCAGTGCTCTCTTGGTTATTTAGTAGCATATTGTTTAGCCTCCATGTTTTTGTATTTTTTACAATTTTTTTCCTGTAATTGATATCTAGTCTCATAGCATTGTGGTTAGAAAAGATACTTGATACGATTTCAATTTTCTTAAATTTACCAAGGCTTGATTTGTGACCCAAAATGTGGTCTGTCCTGGAGAATGTTCCATGAGCACTTGAGAAGAATGTGTGTTGTGTTGTTTTTGAATGGAATGTCCTATAAATATCAATTAAGTCCATCCTGTTTAATGTGTCATTTAAAGCTTGTGTTTCCTTATTTATTTTCATTTTGAGTGATCTGTCCATTGGTAAAAGTGGGGTGTTAAAGTCCCCTACTATGATTGTGTTACTGTCAATTTCCCCTTTCATGGCTGTTAGCATTTGCCTTATGTATTGAGGTGCTCCTATGTTGGGTGCATAAATATTTACAATTGTTATATCTTCTTCTTGGATTGATCCCTTCATCATTATGTAGTGTCCTTTGTCTCTTGTAATAGTCTTTGTTTTAAAGTCTTTTTTGTCTGATACAAGGATTACTACTCCAGCTTTCTTTTGATTTCCATTTGCATGGAGTATCTTTTTCCATACCCTCACTTTCAGTCTGTATGTGTCCCTAGGTCTGAAGTGGGTCTCTTGTAAACAGCATATGTACGGGTCTTGTTTTTGTATCCGTTCAGCCAGTCTGTGTCTTTCGGTTGGAGGATTTAATCCATTTACATTTAAAGTAGTTATCCATATGTATGTTCCTATTACCATTTTCTTAATTGTTTTGGGTTTGTTTTTGTAGGTCTTTTCCTTCTCTTGTGTTTCCTGCCTAGAGAAGTTCCTTTAGCATTTGTTGTAAAGCTGGTTTGGTGGTGCTGAATTCTCTTAACTTTTGCTTATCTGGAAAGGTTGTTATTTCTCCATCGAATGTGAATGAGATCCTTGCTGGGTATAGTAGTCTTGGTTGTAGGTTTTTCCCTTTTATCACTTTAAGTATGTCCTGCCACTCCCTTCTGGCTTGCAGAGTTTCTGCTGAAAAATCAGCTGTTAACCTTATGGGGATTCCCTTGTATGTTATTTGTTGCTTTTCCCATGCTGCTTTTAATATTTGTTCTTTGTATTTAATTTTTGATAGTTTCATTAATATGTGTCTTGGTGTGTTTCTCTTTGGGTTTATCCTGTATGGTACTTTCTGTGCTTTCTGTACTTGATTGACTATTTCCTTTCCCATGTTAGGGAAGTTTTCAACTGTAATCTCTTCAAATATTTTCTCAGCCCCTTTCTTTTTCTCTTCTTCTTCTGGGACCCCTATAATTCGAATGTTGGTGCATTTAATGTTGTCCCAGAGGTCTCTGAGACTGTCCTCAATTCTTTTTATTCTTTTTTCTCTATTCTGCTCTCTGGGAGTTATTTCCACCATTTTTTTAAAAAAAATTTTTATTTATTATTTATTTATTATGTTTATTTTTGGCTGTGTTGGGTCTTCGTTTCTGTGCGAGGGCTTTCTCCAGTTGCGGCGAGCGGGGGCCACTCCCCATCGCGGTGCGCGGGCCTCTCACCATCGCGGCCCCTCCCGTTGTGGAGCAGAGGCTCCAGACGCTCAGGTTCAGCAGTTGTGGCTCACGGGCCCTGCCGCTCCGCGGCACGTGGGATCCTCCCAGACCAGGGCTCGAACCCGTGTCCCCTGCATTGGCAGGCAGATTCCCAACCACTGCGCCACCAGGGAAGCCCCTATTTCCACCATTTTATCTTCCAGCTTACTTATCCGTTCTTCTGCCTCAGTTATTCTGCTATTCGTTCCTTCTAGAGTATTTTTAATTTCAGTAATTGTGTTGTTGATCACTGTTTGTTTGCTCTTTAGTTCTTCTAGATCCTTGTTAAATCTCAGGGCTTGGATAGGGGGCAGAGAGAGAGCATTTCTATTCACCTTTAATATATTTTTACGAAAAAGCAATTTAAAAACAAGCCCACCGCTTCTGTAAATATCTAACTATATTTTTAGAAGTGGGTAGGGTTTTGAATTTCTGATGCAGGACCTTTGTATAAACAGGTTAGCATCCTACAGACATCTTTGGGTTTTTTTTCCCCTATTTTTTTCTTATGTTGTGTTACTAATGTAATTTATATATATATTTTAGATCCTCCCTTTCCTGTAGAAATGAAAGTGATTTATCTTGGCTGAAAAAAAAAACAAAAAAAGTTTTTTTGTTTCCAAGATTTTGCATCATTTTTACTATCATTAGTCTGAATACTTTTTCAGGTAGGTTGCCTATTTCATCTTCATTTACCTGGTCTTGTAGGTTTTTACCTTGCTCCTTGGTCTGTAAAATATTTTTTTGCCGTTTAATTTTTTTTTCTCTCTCTTTTTGATGGGTGATGCTGTATTCCTGTCTTACTGGTTGTTTGGCCTGAGATGTCCAGCACTGGAGTTTGCAGACAGTTCGATAGAGCTGGGTCTTGGTGCTGAGATGAAGACCTCTGGGAGCCCTGTCTCCAATTAATATTCCCTGGGGTCTGAGGTTCTCTGTTAGTCCAGAGGTTTGGACTCAGAGCTAGCACCACAGGAGCTCGGGCCCGACCTCCGGCCTGGGAACCAAGGTCTCACAAGCTTCATGATGTGGTAAGAAAAAAAAAAGGAGAAAGAGAAAAAGGAGCAGTATAATATCAAAGAGTAAAAAACAAAGTAAAATTAGAAAGATGAAGAATATATTAGGAAAAATAAAGCTATAATTGAAACAACTGCAACAAGATAAAATAAAACCACAACAGAAAAAAAAAACGGGGGCGTGGGACAAGGCAAAAGGAGATGACAATAAAAAAATATAAAGAATAAAATAGAAAAATAAAAGATTTATTAGGAAAAATAAAAATATAAAAGAATCAACAACAGTGAATCAACAAGGTAAAACAAAACCCCAATCTAAAAGAGGAAAGAAGAAAACAACAAAAGCCTTGGCTATGGGGGTGGAGTTTAGGCAGGGGTGGAACCTAGGCAGGGGTGGGGTTTAGGGTGGGCCGGGACCTAGGTGGGTTGGGGGGTGATGTTCAAGCCTGGGGTGGGGCCTCTGCTTAGGACCTGCACGTGGAAGGGGAGAGGCAGCGTCTGCAAAGGAGGGCCTTCCGACAGTGGAGCTCCGGAGTTTGGAGGTGGGGCCCTGGGTGGGGGTGTGTGGGTGGAGTTTAGGCCCAGCGTGTTGGAGGGGGTCTCAGAGAGGGTCTCCGAGTGTGGAGGTGTGGCCCTGGGTGGGGGTGTAGGGGCGGGGCTTGTGTTCTGTGCTGCAGGAGGGAGGCTCCAAGGGCAGAAGATTAGGCTTGGGAGCCCAGCAGGCTCCCTGGTGTCTAAGTGGACAGGGAAAGCGCTGGCAACATTACCTTCCGTTCCTCCACGCCCTCCCACCAACGGTCTCCCCCATCGCCACTGGACCCCTAACCGTGGATGGGTCCCTCTGGCTGTAGGAACTCCTCCCCTCCCCCAGCCGCCCCTCAGAGGTGCTGGTCCCATAGGTCTGGCCTTTACTTTTGCTCCCCCTTCCCTCCCTCCTCCTCCCTCAGGACCCGCGGCTGGAGGGGGCCTCGGTGGGCAGAGGATCAGGCCTGGGATCTCAGCAGGTTCCCGGGGGCCCAGGTGGGCAGGGGAAACCTGGCCACGCTCCCTTTTGATCCTCTGTCCTCTCAATGGTTCCACAATTTCCCCCTTCGGGCGTGGGATCCCTTCCCCTGCCCCAGCCGCCCCTCAGGGGCGCCAGTGCCATCCCGCCTCCACTTCTCCTGCCCCTCACTCCCCGCACGCCCCACATCCTACCTGGTTGCTGGGGGTTCCTCCCGTCCCCTTAGGTGTCCATGGTCCCCCACTGTGCCTGGTAGGTGCCCTAGTTGTGCGGAGACAGAAATTCTACATCCTCCTAGTACGCCGTCTTGACTCTGCCCCTCTTCCCTCCTTTTAGATTTAATTTAGTTACTCATGCTACAAAACTATAACATTTTCCTGTTAGGCAAGTGGTATCTGCTTATGGTTACTGGCACTGTCTGAAAGGCCTTTGAGATAAACATATGCCCAAAGCACACTTTCTAGTTTTGCAGAAGTCAAAAGCCATTCAGTAGAAGGAGAAATTAAGCTAAAAAGTTACAGAGTATCGGGCCATGTCTTATCAATCATGAGAATTGATGCCATTATTCTAAAGCTGCTTGTAGAAATGGAGGAAAAGTTATTTGAACACAAATGGAAAACTTAAATTATTTAACAGGTTTTCAGTTTGACTCTGGGAGGGCCACAGTTTTTTTTTGGACAATGCCCCAGAAGGGAGAACAGCTTCAATACTGTGACTCTGGGCTGTGTGAAATGATGAATCCATGATTACTTGGGCTGTCACCATTCATCCATGCTGCTGAAAATCATTTAGCCAAAATAAGAATTAGTATAATTTATGGTTTTGTTTTTACAACTGGGACAAGGAAGGAATTGATCAAGTAGCAATCTGTCAGTCTTGCTCAAGGCCTTGCTGTTTTTTCCCTTTAAATTAAAATGAAAACCATGGAGAATATTGATCAAAAAATCTTCCCAATTCTATTTGATTCCCAATTCCACCTCTGAAACTGTAATCACTTTTAAAGGTGAAATTGATCGCTTATTAGCTGCTTTCCTGCGGCTGTTTCATTTTTCACTTCCCCTCATTATCTCTGACCATCCAGGTAAATTGTGTTGGTTCTCCTGTTTGTGCCTGTCCAGCTTGGGCCTTGGTGGAAACAAATAAGTATTTATTGAATACCCTTGGTATACCTACCATTGGGATACATCTGTTGCAAGGCACACAGAAGAGATGAACAGTCCCTGCCTTCGTTAACTTGCACTTGAAGGGTATAGATATGTCTATATTTAAAAATTAAAATCACAAAAGGAGAAATGACTGCAGAGTTTGAAGATTTGGGTCTCAGTCTTGACTTTTTCTCCAGGTAGCTGCGTAGCCTTGGGTAGGCTCCTGGACCTCTCTCGGCCTCTGTTTACTCACATCATTCTGTGACTCCTAGGTGAGCATAACATGTTCTTAGGGCAAATGTTGGAAGAGCCAACTCAGGAAGGCACTGTAGCTATCAAGGTCATGTTGCTTGGGACAAGCTGGCCAAACACAGTTACATGACTGTTTATTGAGCATCTACTGTATGCGAACTACTGTGTATGTCACTGAGGCAATATCAAGATATGTAGAAAACATACCATCCTGTCCTAAAAGGATCACAGGATGGTACTGAGGATGCGTAACAGACTGGGAGCCAGGACTGAGGGTCTGACCTCTGGAGCGTAGCTGTATTTGAGTCTTTACTTTGCCAATAACTGGCTGTGAGCGGGTAACGTTGTTAATGATCCTTTTAGAATAGTGTAAGAGAGTTCCTACTTCATGGGCTTATTGAAATTATTAAATTGTTTAATTTATTCAACAGAAAAATATTTGTTGAGTGCCTTCTCTATGCTAAAGACTGTAATAGATGCTTGGTATATATTGGTGAATAAAATAGACAAAGATATATGACTTTATATGGCTCAGTTTCCAGGGGAAGAAGATTGAAACTAAACAATAGATGTGATAAGGAAATGAATTGTGTAATATGTGATAAGCTGATGAATGATATGGGAGGAAAAAAGAAAAGTAGAGCATAGTAGAGGGAATCTGGGAATAGGGAGTAGGGAAGGGGGCTACACTTTTAAATATAGTAGTCAGGGTAGGCTTCACAGAGAATGTTCCATTTGAGCAAAGGAAGTGAGGAAGATTGCCAGTGTATGTTTTCGAAAGAGCAGTTCAGGGACAGAGAACAGCCGATACAGAGGCCGGAGGCGGGAGCAGGCCTGACATACTGCCAAAAGAGCAAGAAGACCATTGTGAGACTGGGGCAGCGGAAGTACTGGGAAGAGTTTTACGAAATGAGATCAGGTAGGGAATGAAAGGGAGAGATCAGGTTGTGTGGGATCTTTTAGCCATTGTAGGGGTTTTGGCTTTCTTCTGAGGGTGAGGAGGGGGTGGGACGTTGCAGAGTTTCAGTGAGGAGTGACATCATATGACTTAAGTTTGAAGTATAATAGTAACATAGGGAGAGGCAGGAACCATGGTGAAAGGCGGAGATGAATTCGGAGGCTACTGCGGTCATTCAGTCAAGGGAGAATGGTGCTAGGGCTAGGATGGTAGTAGCCGTGGTGGTGGGAAGGGGTTGGAATCTGGATTTAACAGAAGAGTCAACAAGATTTTCTGATGGCTTGTAAGTGGGGCATGAGAGAGAACACAAGGACAATCTATAGCTTTTATCCTGAGTAAAAGAAAATTATAAAGCAGAGAAAGCATGTTAAAGCTTTGAAAGTACTTAGCACAGTGTTTAGTGCACAGTACCTAATCAGTTAAGAAATTAAGGTAAATGATGTGTAGAACCAAGTCACCAGTTGGCCTAACTCTTTTCATCTTTGAAAAGTTAGTTTAGATACCACTGACCCAGAAAATCTTCTCTGACTCCCTCTGGGTGAAGTGCCCTTTCTAATCCCATAGATCTTTCCAAGTCCTCCTCCATATCAACTCTTATTTATCTTATGATTTATATAAAGCACCTTCAGAGTCTTCACATTTGCTCTGGGAGATTAGGAAGTGTTTTCATGGAGGAAGCAACATTTCAGATGAAACTTGAAAGAAAGGCTAGGATATGTGGCAGAAGTTGAGGGACTAAAGTAAACAGGGTAAATTTTCATGCTCCCTGGTTAGAGAAATCTGTAGAGGTGTCTACCTCACATTTCAGGTTGTCATTGGTGGCAAGCAAGCAAGAAAACCAACCACCTTCTAACTTGAGATTTCTGTACTATATCCTCTGGTCTGGCTAAAAAAGGTCACCAGACTGTGCCAGAGGGAGTGCTGCCATCCTGTGAGTGCATGTTTTGTGTCTGTTGCCTGTGTTAAGAATAGATAAATGATGATTCTGCTTATAGGTGTTTTGCATATGTGTGTGTGAGTGAGGTGGAGTGAGTGAGGTAAAATATACAATATATCATGTTTTTCCATTATTCCTTATTGACTTTTTCAGATCTTCCATTTGGCTCTGGGGCAAAGTATGGGAATAAGAGGAAACTGGGATTACGTCTGCACATCACAAAAAGATATGCAAACCCTAAGATAAGAACGCTGCATAGAGTTAGCCAATATTTGTGTAGGTACATACACCTTACCTTACCATCTTAAGGATTAATGAGATCTCCACCACGTATGTAGCTGTATTCCACAGAAAACTTTGTTAATAGGCAGACCCAATAAAGGCACAAATCTTCACTGATTTATGGTACAATATTTATAATATTGTACCATTAAAGTTAGAAAATAAAATGCAAATATATGCTTTTATTCACAAAATATGTACAACCAAGCAAAATATAACCTCTCTTGAATCTGTTCTCATTGAAGGAATTTTTTTTCTTACATGCAATAGATAGGTTTTATGAAATGTGAGTTCAATAAAAGTGACTTTCTTTTTCTGGTAGCTCACCTGCAGCAAGCAAAGATAGTCTTTGTTGCAACAAGAAAGAATTTCAAACTGTGTTGAAATTAGGTTATTCTGTCCTGTAAATTTTTATTCTGTGTTCAATATGTATGAATGTCTCTGATGTGATTGAAGGTGTAAAAATGAATTTTGGTTATCACTATGTAGATTTTTATGATAAAAGAGGTTTTTTTTAAAAATGTGAATGTAATCAAAGTAGTCGGAGGTGGCTTGTAGGAAGCCTACTTATGAGTAAATGGAGCACAGAGATGTTGATTTTAGGGTGGGTGACATTGAGAAATACAGAGAAACAATTGACATCAGAAAGTTTTGTCCACAATTCCAGGGTGGATCCAGACATAGGAATGGGAACCATAAATAGGTCTTCATTTCCTAGGAGGGAAAAGTTTAACAGTAAGTTAGGAGTCTCATTTTGTAGGAAACTGAGATCCCAAGCTATTTATCAGAGCAAGGACCAAGGGTGAACATGGGGTCAGAGCTCAGGCTTATATAGGACATAACATGGAGTTGGCCTGGCAGGAAAGGTTATCTATCTCACAGGTCAAGAACGATTCTCTGAAGGAGTCCTGGAAATCTCCATCTACGGTCTGGACTTTTGCTGGGAATTGGGAAAGATGGATCTGCAGGTGGCCCCAGCAATAATAGAGGAGGAAAGGCTAATGAGGAACCTGAAATTTTAATAATTATGCTATAAGCTCCGGGAATATAAAGCCTATAGGCTTTATATAATTCCATAATTATCATAGGCTGTTGGTGGGAATGAAAATTTATATAACCATGCTAGGGGAAATTTTACCTTTTAGTATGTATTAAAAGATAAAAAATGTGTATACCTTTTACCTCAAGTGTTTAATTCTAGGAGTTTTATTATGAGTAAATCATGCAAATAGAGACAGATGAAATATTCAAAGATACTGCTATTTATAAAAGTAAATAAACAACTAATTAAAAGAAAAGGGGAGATAAAGGAAACACTCCAAATGCACTGTAGGATTTTAGTTAAGTTAGTTATATTTTACTTAGCTTGAAAAAAAGAAAACTGGCCTCTGTATTCTCACTCACCAATATGCCTCTTTTCTTTTCATCTTTAGGATAGTTGAGATATCACTTTTACTGTAAACCTTTCCTGACTCCTTCAAGACTGGGTGAAGACTCCCACAGCTCTTTCTAATTCTTCCTTCATATTGATTCTTATCTTACGATATGCCTGGCTTATTTTCCTAATACTATTCAAAAAATAGGGTGATATGAAAACATTTTCAAATGAAACAGTGGAACAATTTCATCAACACAGGATAGCACATAATAAATATCAAAGGAAGTTTCTTGCACTAAAGAGAAATGATAACAGTTGGAAGCACAAAGACATAAAAGAAATAATCACCAAAAATACCAAATATGTGGATAAATATATCAGACTGTCTTTTTTTCTTCTCTTAATTTGTTTGAGTCACTTTATTATTTAGAGCAATTTAATAGTAATAGATTGTGGATGTTATAACATTATACAGAAGTAAAACCTGTGACAGTGGACCAAGCAAATAAAAGGAGGTATATTTGTAAGAATGTTACATTACACATAAAGTAGCATAACATACGTTCAAAACATTATAACAGGCTCTGATAAATTAAGAATGCATATTGTAATCTCTAAAGCTATAATAAACACCATCACCAATAAAAAATAAGAGATAAAACTAAAAAGCTTAATAGTATAGATAAAAATAAATAAATAAAATGGATTGATTTATCCAAATGAAGGTAAGAAAGGACAAAATGAGTAAGGAACAGATGGGAAAAATAGGAAACTAATAGCAAGATGATAGCTAAAAACTCAACTATATCAATAATTGCATTACGTATAAATGGAGTATACACTCCAACTAATTGGCAGAGATTGATGATAGGGAATTAAAAGCAAAATCTAATTACGTGCTACTATAAGAGATGCATTTTATTTTATTTTAATTTTTTTAACATCTTTGTTAGAGTATAATTGCTTTACAATGTTGTGTTAGTTTCTGCTGTATAACAAAGTGAATCAGCTATACATATACATATATCCCCATATCCCCTCCCTCTTGCGTCTCCCTCCCACCCTCCCTGTCCCACCCCTCTAGGTGGTCACAAAGCACTGAGCTGATCTCCCTGTGCTATGTGGCTGCTTCCCTCTAGCTATCTATTTTACATTTGGTAGTGTATATATGTCCATGCCACTCTCTCACTTCGTCCCAGCTTACCCTTCCTCCTCCCACTGTCCTTAAGTCTGTTCTCTATGTCTGCGTCTTTATTCCTGTCGTGCCCCTAGGTTCTTCAGAACAATTTTTTTTTTATTTTAGACTCCATATATGTGTGTTAGCATACAGTATTTGTTCTTTTCTTTCTGACTTACTTCACTCTGTATGACAGACTCTAGGTCCATCTGCCTCGCTACAAATAACTCAATTTCGTTTCTTTTTATGGATGAGTAATATTCCATTGCATATATGTGCCACATCTTCTTTATCCATTCATCTGTCGATGGACACTTAGGTTGCTTCCATGTCCTGGCTATTGTAAATAGTGCTACAATGAACATTGTGGTACATGACTCTTTTTGAATGATGGTTTTCTCAGGATATATGCTCAGTAGTGGGATTGCTGGGTCATATGGTAGTTCTATTTTTAGTTTTTTAAGGAACCTCCATACTGTTCTCCATAGTGGCTGTATCAATTTACATTCCCATCAACAGTGCAAGAGGGTTCCCTTTAAGAGATGCATTTTAAACAAAAGGAAAAGATTGGTTAAAAGTAAAAGAATAGAAAAAGGTAACACCATAAAATACTACTCAAAAGATACTCAGAATGATCATATTAACATCAGACAAAGTAGATTTCAGGATATTGAATATGACAATAGATACAGAGGGATTTTAAAAATGATTAAAGAGTCAGTTCATCATGAAGATATAGACATATCCACAATTTTAGTTGTGATTTTTAACATTTCTTCTCATTACTTGATAGAACAATTAAACAAGGAATTTGGTAAGAATATAGAAGAATTAAATAATACCATCAACTATGCTAGTCTCATTTATATATGTGGAATGCTACTTCCCAAAACTGCAAAATACAAATTACCTTAAAGTGCGCATGGAACATTTGTAAAGATAGATCATATGCTGGACTATAAAAAATGTCTAAGTAAGTTTCAAATAATTTATATTCTCTGACCAAAATTAGAAATCAATAAAGAAGATATCTAGAAAATTCTCAAATATTTGGAAATTTAGTGACACACTTTTAAATAAATCATAAAATCATAGTGCTCCTTAGAAAATATTTCAAACTGAATGATAAGGAAAAGACTGTATATCAAGATGTGTGAATATAGCTATAAAGAACTGCTAAAATTTTAAATGCTTATATAAGCAAATAAAAATAACATTTGGAATTAATCCATTTTGGGAAATTAGAAAAAAATGAGTAAATTAAACCCAAAATAAATAGAAAGAAAATAATTAGATTAGTAGAAATCAATAAAATGAATTAAAAAGGAGATAACTAATCAAATTTAAAATGATTTCTTTGAAAAGTTTAATAAAATTAATAACCCCCTAGATGAACTGATCAAGAAAATAGAAGGAGGCACATTTATCATTATCAGTAATGATGGACATTACCACAAATCCTACAGATGTCTAAAGGATAGTAAAGGAATAATATGAATAATGTGAATACACTCTGACAATAAATTTGTTTTGTTTTTTTTCTCTTAATTGATCCTTTTAGAAAAAATTTTAACAGCTTTATTGAGGTTTAATTTACATGCCATTAAATTCATTAAATTCAAGTATGAAACAATGATTTGTAGTAAATTTATAAAGTTGTGCAACCATCCCATGATACAATTTTATTTTTTATTTATTTATTTTTTAAATTAATTTTTACTGGAATATAGTTGTTTTACAATATTGTGTTAGTTTCTACTGTACAGCAAAGTTTATCAGCTATATGTATACATATATCCCCTCTCTGTGGATTTCCTTCCCATTTAGGTCACCACAGAGCATTGAGTAGAGTTCCCTGAGCTATACAGTAGGTTCTCATTAGTTATCTATTATATACATATTATCAATAGTGTATATATGTCAATCCCAATCTCCCAATTCATCCCACCCCGCTTCCCCCCCTTGGTGTCCATACATTCTTTTTCTATATCTGTGTCTCTATTTCTGCTTTGCCAATAAGATCATCTATACCATTTTTCTAGATCCACATATATGCATTAATATTAGATATTTGTTTTTCTCTTATCGACTTCACTTTGTATGACAGTCTCTAGGTCCATCCACGTCTCTACAAATGACCCAATTTCGTTCCTTTTATGGGTGAGTAATATTCCATTGTATATATGTACCACATCTTCTTCATCCATCTCTGTTGATGGACATTTAGGTTACTTCCATGTCCTGACTATTGTAAATAGTGCTGCAGTGAACATTATGGTACATGACTCTTTTTGAATTATGGTTTTCTCTGGGTATATGCCCAATTGTGGGATTCCTGGGTCATATCGTAGTTCTATTTTTAGTTGTCTAAGGACCTCCATACCGTTCTCCGTGGTGGCTGTATCAATTTATATTCCCACCAACAGTGCAAGAGGGTTCCCTTTTCTCCACACCCTCTCCAGCATTTATTGTTTGTAGATTTTTTAATGATGGCCATTCTGACAGGCATGAGGTGATACCTCATTGTAGTTTTGATTTGCATTTCTCTAATAATTAGTGATGTTGAGCAGCTTTTCATGTGCCTCTTGGCCGTCTATATGTCTTCTTGGGAGAAATGTCTATTTAGGTCTTCTGCCCATTTTTTTTTCTTTTTTTAACATCTTTATCAGAGTATAATTGCTTTACAATGGTGTGTTAGTTTCTGCTTTATAACAAAGTGAATCAGCTATACATATACATATATCCCCATATCCCTTTCCTCTTGCATCTCCCTCCCTCCCACCTCCGTATCCCACCCCTCTAGGTAGTCACAAAGCACTGAGCTGACCTCCCTGTGCTATGCGGCTGCTTCCCATTAGCTATCTATTTTACTTTGGTAGTGTATATATGTCCATGCCACTCTCTTACTTTGTCCCAGCTTACCCTTCCCCCTCCCCATGTCCTCAAGTCCATTCTCTAGTAGGTCTGCATCTTTATTCCCATCTTGCCCCTAGGTTCTTCATGACCTTTTTTTTTTTAAGATTCCATATATATATGTTAGCATATGGTATTTGTTTTTCTCTTTCTGACTTACTTCACTCTGTATGACAGCCTCTAGGTCCATCCACCTCACTACAGATAACTCAATTTTGTTTCTTTTTATGGCTGAGTAATATTCCATTGTATATACATGCCACATCTTCTTTATCCATTCATCTGTCGATGGACACTTCAACCTAAGTGTCCATCGACAGGTGAATGGATAAAGAAGATGTGGCACACTTCTGCCTATTTTTTGATTGGGTTGTTTTTTTGATATTGAGCTGCATGGGCTGTTTGTATATTGTGGAGATTAATCCTTTGTCAGTTGCTTCGTTTGCAAATATTTTCTCCCATTCTGAGGGTTGTCTTTTTGTTTTGTTTATGGTTTCCTTTGCTGTGCAAAAGCTTTTAAGTTCACTTAGGTCCCATTTGTTTATTTTTGTTCTTATTTTCATTACTCTAGGAGGTGGGTCGAAAAAGATCTTGTTGCGATTTATGTCAAAGAGTGTTCTGCCTATGTTTTCCTCTAAGAGTTTTATACTGTCTGGCCTTACGTTCAGGTCTTTAATCCATTTTGACTTTATTTTTGTTAGGGAGTGTTCTAATTTCATTCTTTTGCATGTAGCTATCTAGTTTTCCCAGCACTACTTATTGCAGAGGCTGTCTTTTCTCCATTATATATTCTTGCCTCCTTTGTCATAGATTAGGTGACCATAGGTGCGGGTGCTTGGGTTTATCTCTGGGCTTTCTATCCTTTTCCATTGATCTATATTTCTGTTTTTGTGCCATAACATACTGTCTTTATTACTGTAGCTTTGTAGTATAGTCTGAAGTCAGGAAGCCTGATTCCTCCAGCTCCGTTTTTCTTTCTCAAGATTGCTTTGGCTATTTGGGGTTTTTTTTGTTTCCATACAAATTGTAAAATTTTCTGTTCTAGTTCTGTGCAGAATGTCTATGGTAATATGATAGGGATTTCATCAAGTCTGTAGATTGCTTTGGGTAGTATAATCATTTTCACAATATTGAGTCTTCCAATCCAAGAACATGGTATATCTCTCCATCTGTTTGTGTCATCTTTGATTTCTTTCATCAGTATCTTATAGTTTTCTTTGTACGGGTCTTTTGCCTCCTTAAGTAGGTTTATTCCTAGGTATTTTATTCTTTTTGTTGTAATGGTAAATGGGGTTGTTTCATTAATTTCTCTTTGTGGTCTTTCATTGTTAGTGCATAGGAATGCAAGAGATTTCTGTGTATTAATTTTGTATCCTGTGACTTTACTAAATTCATTGATTAGCTCTAGTAGTTTTCTGGTGGCATCTTTAGGATTTTCTATGTATAGTATCATGTCGTCTGCAATCAGTGACAGTTTTACTACTTCTTTTCCAATTTGCATTCCTTTTAATTTTCTTCTCTGATTGCTGTGGCTGGGACTTTCAAGACTATGTTGAATAATAGTGGTGAGAGTGGACACCCTTGTCTTATTCCTCATCTTAGAGGACCATGATACAATTTTAGAACATTCCCATCACCCCAAGAATCTCTCTCATGGCCACTGCAGTCACTCCCCATCCTCACCCCCAGCCTCAGGCAACCACTAATCTGCATTCTATCTCTACAGATTTACCTTCTCTGGACATTTCGTATAAATGGTATCATGTAAGTGCACATCATTTTTTTTCTATTCTTTTTCAAGTTCTCTTCCCACTTAGGTTATTACAGAATATTGAGCAGAGTTCCTTGTGCTATACAGTAGGTCCTTGTTGGTTATCTATTTTAAATATGGCAGTGTGTACATTATTCAAATTAAATGAAGTAATTCCTTGAGGGACACACATTTTTAAAACAGACACAAGGAGAAAAAAATTTGTATAGCCCTATATTTGTTTAATAAATTAAATTTATAATTTAAAACCTTCCCAGAAAGACAATACCGTATTCATATGCTGGTAAATTTAATCAAATATGTAAGGAGGCAACAGTATCAACCTTGTATGGACACTTTGAGAAAATAATAAGGCAGCACTAACCTGATCAGACCACACAAGAATGTCTATGTTTGGGACTTTCCTGGTGGTCCAGTGGTTAAGACTCTGCACTTCCAATGCAGGGGGGCGTGGGTTCGATCTCTGGTTGGGGAGCTAAAATTTCACATGTCACATGGCATGGCCAAAAAATTTTTTAAAAAAGTGTCTATGTTCATAAGATACCAATATACCTCATGAACCCAGATGGACTCAATATTAGCAAAAGAAGTCAGCAATATGTAAAAAGCATAATACAACATGATGGAGTGGAGTTGATTCCAAAAATGTGAGATTGCTTCAACATCCAAGCCTTAATGTAATTTATGAAACTAATAGAATAAAGGAGAAGAATTATATGATCATTTTAATAGATTCAGGAAAACTTTTGAAAAAGTTCAACACACGTTTATGATAGCAGACTGTCAGCAAACTAGGAACAAAGGGGAGCTTCCTCAATCTCATTAAGGATGTCTTCAAAAAAAAGAAATCTCAGCTGACATGATAATGGTGAAACCTTAAATCCCTTGATCGTATACTCCAGAAGAATGCAAGGACTCTACTCTCACTCATCATCTACTCTCATTATTCAACATTGTACTTCAAGTCCTAACCAATGAAAGGAAGAAAATGACCACAAAGCCATATAGACCAGAAAGGAAAAAATAAAATTGTCTTTATCCTCGAATAATATGATTTTCTATTAGAAAATTCCAAGGAATCTACAAATAAACCACAAAAGAAACCTGGTGAGTGAATTTAGTAATGTTACAGTATACAAAAATTAATTTTATTTATTACCAATGAATAATTGGAAAATATAAAATAATACCCTTTTCTATAATACGAAAACATAAAATATTTATAAATAAATGTAATGGTATATGTGGAAGACGTAAACTAGTAACTACAAGATAATTCGGAGCAATGAACTAAATAAGAGGAGAGATATAATATTAGACTGAAAGATCCAATAGTGCTAAGATACCATTATCCCCCCAATATTCCATGAATTCCATGCAACCTCGATTAAAATCTTAGCAAGCTTTTCTATAGAAATTGACAAGGTGATTCTAAGAAATTATATGGAAGTGCAAAGGACTTAGAGTAACCAAGAGAATTTTGAAAAAGAAAGAAATTTGACTTACACTACCGAATTTCCAGACTTATTATAAAGCTATAATAATCTAGAAAGTGTAGTTCTAGTATAAGTGTAGACAAAAAGAACAGTGGAAAAAAATAGACCCACACATACATATTCACTTGATTGACCACAGAGGTGCCAAAACAATTCAATACGAAAAGAAATTCTGTTTACCAATCAGTGCTGTAACAACCAGATATCCACATGAAACAAAATGAGCTTTGACTTCTATCACACATCTTACACAACATATTAATTCAATTTTAATCATATACATAAACATAAAAGCTAGAACTGTTAAGCTTCTAGAAAAAAAACCAGGAAGAATATATTTGTGATCTTGGAGTAGGCAGAGAAATTTTAGACAGGACACAGAAATTAGTAAGTATACACTAAATGATAAATTGAACTTTATGAAAATTAAAAACTTCCATTCATCAAAACATACTGTTAAGAAAATGAATATGCAAGTCACAGACTTCGAGAACATATTTTATATCTATATCTGTATCTATATCTGTATATCTATATTTATATATCTGACAGAAGATTTATATCCAGATCATAAGGGACTCTTATGAACAACCCAACTTAAAAATACAGAAAATAATTGAACAGACTCTTCATAAAGGAAAATATACAAATGGCCAATAAACACATGAAAATGTGGTCAATACTGTAATAATCAGGGAAATGCAAATTAAAGCTACAATGGCATACCACTGTACTCCCTCTAGAACAGCTAAAATTAAAATGTACTGAGGAAACCTAATGTTGGTGAGGATATGGAGCATCTAGAACTTTCAGACATTGTTGGTGAAATTGTAAAACGGTACAACTATCTTGGCAAACAGTTTGGAAGCTTCTTCTTATATTAAACATTCACCTACTCTATGTGCCAGCAATTTCACTCCTAGGTATTTAGGTGAGAGAAATGAAAACTTATGTCAATAGAAAGATTTATACATAAATATTTATGGGAGCTTTATTTATAATACTCAGGGAATAGAAAGGACTCAAATGTCTATCAACAGGAGAATGGATCAGCAAATTGTGCCATACTCATACAATTCAGCAGTAAAACTGAATAATCAACTCTACACACCAAAACATGGATGAATCACAAAAACATTATCCTAAAAGATAGGAGCCAGACATTGATGTGTACTTGCTGCATAATTCTATTTATGAGAAATTTTAGAACAGGCAAAACTGATCTATTGTAGTAGAAATAAGTGGGGTATCCTTTGGAGAGGGAGGATTTACTATGAAGGAACTTGCTGGGGTGATGGAAATATTCCATTTCTGGATAATGATGTGGGTTACACAGTTGTAGATGTTTGTCAAAACTCAGGGCCTAGGTCTGTGCGTTTTACTATATCAAAATTTCATCTCAACTGTTTTTAAGAAAAAAAGAAAAAAATTAATTATGTAATTCTGTTTGTGATATATAATTAAGCAAAAATATAAAATTTATAAATTTAAAATAATCCCTTTATGTAAGCAAGTATTTTATTGGTCAGGATTCATGATTATAAGTAACAGAAAGACTGTAGTTAGAGGTTTATTAAAAAATATTTAGTAGCATACCGAATATTCAGGATGGTCAAGGAATTAGCCTTGCCTGCTACACTGTCAAGAGCAAAACAGAAAGAGAATCACCCAGGCACACTCTGTAACTGTTCTAGGTGAACTCCCACTGCCACTGCCATCTGCTACTTGCACTTATGGTGCCAGAGTGAAACCTCCATCAAAGCTACCCCAGAGAACCAGATGTCTTCCCTGCTTTAGTTTCAAGGAGATCTTGTTTCCCTATGTGAGTTTGCTGTCTCACACTGCTCACTTCCCTCTTGCAAGACTTGTGCAGTGCAGTCTGCTGAGTGGAACCCTCTTTGCAGAAGACTTGGAAATACGGTATCCTGTTTCTAAAGTACAGGAAGATATGGTACAAGATATGGTACAATCCTAAAAGGAAATAGGAGTGGGTGATACATGAGCTAATCTGATTTGTCTGCCACTTCAGTCCTTGGGGTGCTTTGTACACATTCTTTTCCATGTGCAAAATTCCAAACAACAGTAGTAGCGCAATGTGCTGATTTTTTAACGTATGGAGCCATCTTTTACAAAAACAAAAGATGGACCCACCGTATGCTCTCCAAAGGGGAGGTACAAACTCTTGTCAGTTATGACATCCACGTCTGAGTTTATTTTTTCTTACCTTAGCTGAATCACAGTCCTGCCTTGATATTTTATAACCCATGGACTAAGTGGTAAATCTAACCACCATCAACATACTCCAAAAATACAGAGCTAAGAGGAATCTCAGTTCTGTACTTGGTCATGAGGCCATTGGTATTATAATTCCCTTCCTCCATCATGCATTTCATGTTTCTTTTCTTTCTTTCTTTTTTTTTTTTTTTTGAAAAACACCTTGGCTGGTTGGGATATTTCACCTGACAGGATGAACTAAGCTTATAGTCCTGAGGTATTTGAGCCTTTGATGGACTTTCCTATACGGGTTGCTTTAGTCTTAGACAAACATTTTACAGTGGATTTGGAGACACTAGAAGGTACTCAGAATGATCCTCAGTGGTCTAGAATGTTCCTCTTTGCCCTCATATAGCAGCAATTTTCCATTGGTAATTATGGTTAATAACCCTGTCCATCTTGTAACATAACATCTTGTAACATAAGGATCCCCAAATGGCCATATGGCAGTTTTAACTTTAAGTGCAATGGAAGAATTACTCTCTTGGGCACTCAGACCTATAAATAAGCAAAGTCTGGAGTCCTAGAGACCATAAATTTGTTTATTTTTTTGGTAAGTAGGTCAATTTTTTAAAAACCTGTTTATTTATTTGGTTGCCCCAGGTCTTAGTTGCGGCTTGCCAGCTCCTTAGTTGCAGCATGTGAACTCTTAGCTGCGGCATGCATGTGGGATCTATTTCCCTGACCAGGGATCGAACCCGGGCCCCGTGCATTGGGAGCACGGAGTCTTAGCCACTGCGCCACCAGGGAAGTCCCTGTAAGTAGGTCAATTGATGTAACAGTGAAAGGTGCCCCACTTTCATCCACCGGTTTTGACTCTGAGGGAATAGCACAATATGTTGATTGCTTGTCAGAGCACATTCATATCCTTAGCTTCTCAAGGTGCCATTTCCAATCTGGTGCTTATCTGAGTCTTCTATAGGCCACTGCATCATTCTTTAAAGTTTTCTTTTCTTAGAAAATCCAAAGATGGTGTTGCTAACAGAAGTGTGACTCGGGGAAAGCTTGTGTACATTTCCCGTGCTCTCTCTACTACCAGGTAGTAGGCTCAGCACCCTAGGATGTGATACCGTGTCAAGTTTACAAGTGGTTATTGTTGATGAGAGCGAGACTTAGCTCTTTTAAAGGCCAGGCCAGATGTGCTGAGGGGGAGTTCCTATTCTACACATGAACCTTTTCTGTTTTTGCCAACGTGGCCGCTTTGTTCATGAGCACTGAGCAATCACTGCCGTGGCTAGGGAAGGAGGTGAAATGACATCCATAGAGGAGACCATCGTTGTGAACCTTGTCAGCGAGAGTCTCCTCCGCTCTCCTCCCCTACCTCGGGGACCCCGTAGTTAACATTTATGTGGCCATACATAGTCTTATACTCTGAACTCATTAAATGAGTGGCTCATCCACATATTTCTTTCACAAATCTTATCACCAAACTTAAAACTTATTTATTCTGACTCTGCTACCAGCTGTAGGGGAGCCTATTTTGCCACCCCAAAATCTCCCTTTGGCATATGGATTATTTTGAGCTGGAAACAGTCAAGGCCTAAAAGACTCAGGAAGAAACTTTGACCTTCCCCCTAACTTCCTAAAAGACTGTAGATAGAGGATCTATTTCAGGAAGAAAGCTATCCCCATAGATAAGTATAATATGAATTAAATATGGTAGACAGAGGGGAATGTCTCTCAATGTCCCATTGTCTCTGTATGGCCCAGCAAATAATTATTTACCAAACATTTGCTTTTCCATCTCCATGTGAATTGCCTTCCTCCCCATTTGAAGTCCCAAACATCGTCTCTTGTCTTTGGCTGAACACAGTATTTAAGGTGAGGGTTTTGGCCATTTTGGTGAGTGACTCAGTTTTCCTGGGTCTCTTCCACATATACTTGTTATTAAACTTCTGTTTGATTTTTTTCCTGTTAATCTGTCTCATGTCAGTTTATTTCTTAGACCAGTCAGAAGTACCTAGAAGGGTAGAGGAAAATTTCTTCCTCTTCAACACAGCCAATCCATGTAGCTATTACCCATGAATTGATACAGAGACTCATCTCAGGCCTTCATTCTTTCCGTGCACAGGAGACTGTGAGATGTACTTCTTGTAGTTTTACCAACTAGGAGCATTTCCTACAAAACTGTCCTTCAGGCCTCAGTTAAATGAGGCTATAATATCACAGTGTTCTACTTTCAGGTCAGCATATTATGCAAAGTCTTCTGTAAGTCACTTTTTTCCTTACTCGGTTGGTTATTGGGAATTCTTCATGAGGGCATAGGTGTGGATTGAGGAAAACATGACAGTACCTTAGGGGGGATTTAGGGATAGGCACACTTGTAGCGAGAGCCAATTATGCAAATTACTTGTGTCTCCAAGGATCCTCTTGTACTTACTTAATCTTGTACATTACAGCTTCCACTTGATCCTGGATACTGCTGGGAACACCTAACTAGGTTTATTTTAGGGTGCACAGTTCCCTATTCTTTCATGGTGAGGTGTTCAGTCTCTAAAGAAGTCCAACAGCAAGCCAAGAACTATTTTCAAAAGAATAGCTACCCACCAAAAGGGGCATGAATCTGCCTCCAAACTCACTGTGATTCTCTTTCTAAGGCTTGTAATAGACTCCATAGAGCATCCTTGCCAGCCACAGACATTTTAGGCATCATCGGATCTATTGAGTTGTAGAGGTCAAATGGCAGAGGTGCTTGAATTGGAGTTCTTCCTAAGTTCCTCTCGACCTGGTAGCCATGCAGGTTAATTAAGTAAATGGGGGCAGTACATCCATAGGATGTGTGTGATGTTTCCAAAATTGAAATAAGACTATTAAATATTGCCTTTTTTTTAGTAGTTAGAAAGTGTGAAGCACAACGATTTTTCTTTCAATTTGGAAAGGATATGCTCTCATGATATAGACCACTGTTTTGGAACTAAGATATGGAAATTAGATGAGGAGCCTTAATGTTTTGTTTAACATACTAGAGTTTTGTTTGTTTGTGGCACATGGATGAACTGGAATCTTAGTGGGTTACCATATACCAGTTCCTAGGGAGAGACTGTCTTGTTGCACAACTCCAGGGGGTACTGTTCACTTGATAACATGCACTGTATCAGCCAAAGATCCCTTCGGGTCAAGCTGTCCTCTTTTCCATGCTGCAAATTATTGCCAGCTGTGCCGTTGTGCAGCTGGTGGTCAAGTGCCGCCATGGGGTCTCATCATTTTCATTGTAATAAGGGAGTCGACTCAATAGCATTGTTTCCTACCTTTATCCAAAGTACACCCACTTTTCAAAGAGGATGGTGCTCTGCTCCCCAGTGTATTTCTCAGTGTTGTAAGGAAGGGACTGTTCACTTGGAACTCTTAGGGGATATAGAGATTGGGTAAGTAGATCATGCATGATAGATTTACTATACAAATGCAATGTAAGGAAACAGAATTGGGGTTCAAATTCAGCCCTGCCTGTTCCCAAAGGCTGTGTTATTGCCACTATATAGAGCTGCTTCTAAATAGGTCTCGAAGTCCCCTTTGCATCTCCAATTTGTCTTACCATTTCCTTACAATGAAGTCGATATATACTGTGTACCTCAGGCAAAGTGGCACCTGCAATTGGTCATTAATTTTTCTGAGGACATCGGGCAGTGGGTGGGGTCTAACTACTTGGGAATATTTCCCAGGCAAAACAAATAATTGTGACATCTTCTAGCATTTAGGCTGCCTAATGGCTAGCGTAAAAAACTAAAGGTGACTTTACTCAGATAAAGTAACTCTGCCTGCACTCCTCTAAAGTGATTTAATGTCTAGTAATTCTGTATGCCATTGAGGAGCAATTAAAAGCAAGCGCGTTAAGTTTCAATTCTATAAACATTGCAGCGCTAAGTCACAGATCTTGATTCCCATTTCATTTGTTTTAAGCAGCAAGGCAATCAGGGCCCAGATCTTTCTTACTTCTTTTCCTATTCTCATTATCCTTCATGTCCCTCTTGCCATTTAAGAGACATTTGTCCTTATGACAGTCCTTCAGAAACAAAGGATTAGGCATGGTACAGGGGCAGAGGAGGCACAGAAAATAATGACGACAGAAAAATCCGGAGGCCCTGACTTCCGGAATGATGCCCTTATTCTAAGCCTCTCTTGTTTGGCTCCTTGACCACACCTGACTGAACTAAGCTTTGTTACACTGGGTGAAAGGGCTTAGACAGAAAAATGGTCCCGGAAGAGGAGAACTCATTGATGGGAGCATAAAAGATGCCTTGTACCAGATTTTTATTTTTTCTTTTTCTGAGAGCAGATTTTATTAGGGGGAAAGAAGAGGAAGAGAGCTCACAGCTTTGAGCGCCTCTCTGCTCCCACCAGCATTGGGATAAACTCTTGAGACATTTAGCCTTCATGAGACTCCTGTGAGCTAGGTATTTACCATCTGGATTTTACAGTTGATGAAATCAAGAAAGTTCAATTAGTTGTCTAAGGGCATACAGTTGGAGAGGTTCAGAAGCAGGATTCAAGCTTGACTTTAAAAACTGATCTCTCTCTTTGGAGGTCATCCCATTCACGGTTAACCTTTATTAATAAGTACTTTTTGAGCAGAGCACTGTTTTTGGTACTGGAGACAGGAAAAAACAACAAACAAAAACCCACTTAGATATGAATGCTGCCCAGTGTTGGAAAGGGGTGGAACTTTTCCTCCCTTGTGTTTTGTTTCCGTATGGAGGGACTCTTATTAGAGTAACACTCATGGCTGCCTGCAGGTCCCTTGCTATCCTGGGCAGGGTGGGATCCCTATGACTAGTGTTGCACACAATTCAGCCCTCTCCCTTCTGTTTTGGGACCTGCCTGCTGGCAGAGGAGATGTATCCTTTCTCATCAGCTCTCATCCATCTGATAATGTTAGGCTTCAAAGCCCTGCCCCTGTGAGTGAGGTTGGGCTTTCTAGTTCTGCCATTGAAGCGTGAGTAAACTAACCTCTAGGGTGTATTACTATAAGCAGGTCAAATTCAACCTTCTGTTTATGTCCTGATGTTTTTCAGTATTAACTTAGATGATAAGTCATAATTCCAACCTCTCTCTGGCTGACTGTTGCTTTGTCTCTCAGTTAGTGTCAAAACCAGTTGCAACCCTCAAACTTTGAATGGGTTCACAGTCTCATAGGAGGACCCAGATGTACCCCATGACAAGGTAACACGGCATCTGTCATTAGAAAGTGATCATTTCTATGGAAAGAACCACACACAGAGGGCTGGCTTCATGGGCTTTGATAAAATAGTCTCTTGATTGAACAGCTGCTTTTTTTTTTTTTGGATTAAAAAAAAGTGTTAACAGTAAACTCTAGTGTGTATCAACACAAAGAATTCCAATGAAGGGAAACGTCAAATGAGTCAACTTTTCCTCAGCATCTAGGGAAACATATTTTCCTCCTTTCAGCCAGAAGCTTTGGCCTCCAGCAGACCTTTTCTTTTTCCGTATGTCACCCTGTGATCACCCTTATCCAACAAGAGGGCAAAGTACCAGAGAGAAAGCCACAGAATCAACCACATTCGTCATAAATCTAGCAACATGTCCAGATGATTAATTGACATTTTCCAATGATTATCCTGATGTTTGATGATTTGGTAATGTGGCCATCTTTCAAAGAAGTATTTTTCTTTAGATAGCCACTCTGCACATCAAATACACATAGATTAGCAATATTTGGCCATTATCTAAACATCTTGGCAGGTATGGTTTAGTAGATAGTACAAATGGGCTCTCTTTTTTATCTAATTATCTGGGTCATTCAGAAAACCTTAAAATTCTTTTTTAGTCTAAAATACTCAAGTAACTGCTGTTGTATAGATCTTAGCTAGTTCTTAGGATTGTGAACTCATTTGGCCATGGTTGGAAGGTGGTTTTAAAAATAACCAAAGGCTCAAAAGAAAGCTGACTGAAATCATAAGTAGATATTTAGATATATCAGAATTGAGTCATCTGTTCCTTTTTATCTGCTTTTTAAGTGGAAGGTTTGATGCTATATCTATTGCCTCTTTTCAAAAGGCAGGCAGTAAAGGAAATACTTACAATCAGAATTTAATTCTCATGTATTTTACTTAATGGGTTAACTAGGTAACTCTACCCATTTTCAGTGGTCCTTAAAACTTACATTTTTATCTGGGAAGAGAAATGGATTATATAAGCTTGGAGGATTTATAAAGGATGCTTTAATATCTCTGGCTAAAGCGAGTCTGCAATAATGTTTTGGTTTGCACATTAATATACCTTTACTATGTGAATGAATTATTTGTACGTTTATTGAGCATCTACTATGGTCCAGCATTATCCTGGATATTGAAATAGACAATCATACTTCATTGCTCATTTCCTTGTGATTTAGAATTATGTATATTGTGTATGTATTATATAAAAATTATATGTATACATGTTGTAGTTGAATTGTTTCATTTTCTCCAAGATGTTTTTTGGTCATTCTCACTACCACTTCTTTGCCAAAGGCATTTATCCCTTCTAGAAATGTCCTCCCCATTGTCTTCTGCCTATCTTAACTCCATCTTTCCTTCAAGAAAGATCAAACATTATTCCTTTATACAAACATCTCTGATTATTCCTACCCAAAGTGATGTTTTCCTAATATGGACACTAACACCGGATCACTTACTATGTATGATACTGGCTTATACTGTTTGTCTTTTTCTGTTCTAGAGATCATGGTTCATAATGTAATAGGGCTAATTTCACTAGCTCTATTTTACAACTACTTTTACTATTTCATAGTCTGGTGTAGTCTTATCTCTTCATGTATATTTCATCCCTCTTGTAGGAGAGGAACATGGTCTTATTATACATGTTTGTTTCCATATATCACCAAGCACAGTACCTGGTACAGAGTAGGCTCTCTGTAAGTAGTTTTTCCTGAATTTAGTGTGGCAGCAGTTACAGTAGAAATGGTACTGGACTGAAAATCAAGAGGCTTGGATTTGACGCTCTTGATTGTGTCCTGTTGAGAAAATCATTTTCATTTTTCTGGACTTGTTTCATCAAATGTGTAATGAGAGACTTGATGACTTGATCTTTAAGTCCCATTGCAGCAACAACAACATGTGATTGGTTTGGTAATAAAAGTCTTATTTCTCCCTCCAACTCAACAAATGCTGTAGTTAGTAGAATTTCCTATAGCTGCATGAAATTTATAAGGGATTAATTTTTCTCATGTAGCAAGGGAAATGGGCTTGGTACTCCAGAACTGGCTCACGTACTTTTTCTCCTTTGCTTTACCATCTTTAGCATTTTATTTTTTTCTTTCTCAGTCACAAGATGGCTGCTGTACCTCCAAGCCATCATTCATGCTCTCTAGTCAGGAGGAAAGGGAAGGGATGAAGGGCAAAATGTGTGTCAACTGAGCATGTCCCCCTTTATCAGCAAAACAATAGTATTCCTAGAAGCCGCAGCTATAAGACTTCCACCCTCTTCTCCCAACCAACAGTATGGTATGTGGTTACCCTTGGTTGAAAGAGAGTCAAGGAAATAAAATGTTCTAGCTAGGCATGGCTATCTCAGGAAAGTTAAGCTCAATCTCTCCTCCCTCTCTTTTTCTTTCTCTTTCCCCCACCCCCAATCAATCAATAAGGGAGAAATGGAGAATAAATTAGTAAGGTCATTAGTAATGGTGTTGCATAAATATCTATATCTTCACATATTTACATTTTATTAATTATTGAATAATTGTCATAATGAAACATACTGTCTATAAGCAAATAAGAGCCAATAGAACATTTAGAGGAGGGGAGTTAAAGGACTTTAGACAATTTAGTTTGGGGATGTACTGCAGTAAGTGTCTCTTCATCTTTGGATTTCCTTGTCCAGAAGGTTCTGTTGTATTTTTTAAATTGTAACTTTGTTGATAAATAATTTGTGTACAATAACCCATATCTATTTTTAGAGTGTACAATTTGTTGAGTTTTGACTGGTGTATGTATTCATGAAACGACTACCAAAATCAAGATACGAAACATTTCCAGCACCGCCCCTTGCCCCAAGTTTCTCATGCCCCTTTGCAACCCATCCCATTCCCTACCCCCTGCCTTGGACAACCACTCATCTGCTTTTTTTCACTATATATTCATTTGCATTTCTAGGTTTTTATATAAATGGAATCATTCAAGATCTACTCTTTTGTCTGGCTCCTCTGCCTCAGCATAATGATTTTGAGATTCCTCCATGTTGTTGCATGTATCCATAATTCATTCCTTTTTATGGCTGAATAATATTCCGTTGTATGGGTATACCAAATTCTTTTTTTCATTCACTTGCTGATAGACTTTTGGTTGTTTCTAATTTTTGGCTATTATGAATAGTGCTGCTATGAACATACATGTACAAGTCTTTGTATGGACATACATTTTCATGACTTCTGGCAAAATACCTAGGAATGGGATGTATGAATTGTTTGCTAATATAAGTTTCACTTTTAAGAATCTGCCAAGTTGTTTCCAAAGTGCTTGTGTCCTTTTCATTCCTATTAGCAATTCATAAGAATTTTAATTGCTCCACATTCTTGTCAATACTTGGTGTGGTCAGTCTTTAATTTTAGCCATTTTGCTGGGAGTAGGAGGCATTGAATTTTTTTATATTCATTTTGATCCATTCGTGTCACTAACATTTATTTCTAGTGACATATTTCCATGATACGTAAGTTGATTATCTTAGGTTTTTGAAGTAGACAACTCATATTATCTGAAAATAATTATAATTTTGTTTCCTCCTTTTCAACTATAGAACTCATTTAAAAAATTTACATCTTTATACAGTGTTAAAACTCCTGAACTTATATTAAATAATATTATGTATAATGAATGCTCACTATTTGCTTATATGATATATTTATGTTATTCCCAGTCTAATGGCAGTTTCTTTAGTGATTCAGCATTTGGGATAGGTGCTTTTCACCATATTAAAAAAAACCAAGTTTTTGAAAATTATTGACAAAGAGGTTTGTTCTTTTAAAATCATAGCTGCATGATAAATTTTTAAAAATAACTTTTTGACATCTAGTGACATGACTTCCCCCTAATTTGATTCAAATCCCTTAGGTGAATTTTATTGAGTACATATTATTACAAATTTTATTTTGTTAGTATTTCATTTATAATTTTGTCATCAATATTCATAAAGGATATTGATCTATATTTGCCAGGTTTTCATATCAGCATGGTACTGTCTTTATAGAAATCAATATGGAATCTTTCTGGCTGCATTCATGCTTTGGAGTAATTTATAAAGCATTGATAGACAGTTTCTTGACTGTTTGGAAGAACTCGTCGTATGAATTTACATGTGCTTTTGGAAGAAAATCTCCAAAAACCTTTCTGAATATATTCCATAGTTATTAATCGATTAAGGTTTCCTACTTCATGAGTCTTTATTGGCTTTAACCACCCCCTGGTCCCTCTGACACACACAGTCATTCATTTCATTGTATAGGTAATTTCATTAGCACAGGGCTTAATTTATATGCTTACAATTTAAAAAATACCTGTGTCCATGGTTTGGCTCTTCCCTAGTTTCTGCATTTGCCTTTTATTAGATTATTGATTTATTATTTATTAGATTTTCTTAGTTTTGCCAAAAATACTATTGGATGTGTTTATTCATTTAATACTTTTGCTCTTTTAAAAAATTATTTGGTTTTGACTTTCCTTTCTATACCTAGTTGCAAGTAGCATCTGTTCTAGCCTAGAGGTTCCTTTTCTCATCCCCACTTATGGGTGTTGGTGATGAGGTGAAGGAACTATTAGGAGAATGGAGCTCCGAGACGATACCAACCAATCCTTCCAGTCTTGTTCTGTCTATTTTCTGAAGCCTGATTCATGTGTTTTCTCTGGTCAATTCCATGTTTCCTACTATTTTACTTCCACCTAGCGTTCATTCATTCATTCACCAGATATTTTTTTAAAACGTTGTTTAAACCACAGGCACTGTAGCACTTGGAATCGAGGCTTAAACAAAGGAGATGAATTCCCTGCCTTCACAAAATTTATGGTCCAATAAAGTAAAGTTTACAGTAAAGAGATAAAATAAAGTTAATGAAGGGTTACATTAGGAAAATACAAGGTGCTGTGGGAACAAACCAAGAAAATGTAATGTAGATCTGGGAAGACCTGTTTTGTTTCTGATTTTTTGTTCTAACCATTTATTTCCCACTATGGCCAGGAAGAAGCCACCCACTGGCTTTTATGAGGTACTCTGAGACCATGCAAGATTAAGTCATGTTTCTCATCCTCAGATTATTTTAATTTAAGCTACTTGGTGTGGGAGGAAGAGCTGAATCAATAATATCAATAAATCAGTAATGTTTGTGCTCCAGGTCTAAATTGCAAATAAATCCTTAAACAGAATTAAAAATAAATGTAACAGTAGTAAGATTATGATTGCAGGGAGATGAACTAAAAAATGGAATAAAAATACTAAAAATGACTACATAGCTACTGGAGTTGTGTTCAAACATAATTCATGAGAGACTGTTAGTCTTCAAATGGATAAAATTGATTTGGCTGTGTGGGTGGGATGAGGGAGAAAGGAAGAACAACACGTCCTCTTTCTACCCAATATTATTGCAGCTACACAGCTATCAAGATGCTTAGCATTTCTCAGAAAGCAGGAGTCTAAAACCTGCTGCTAAAGGTAGGAGAGCATCCATCGGTAGAGGGAACAATCTGTCATGAAGTGACATATCTCAAATGTGGTAGCGGCATTCAAAAATAAAATAAAATAACGTAACAAGTTTCAACAGGAACATCAGGTTACAGAACTGAGTATTTAGCATGGGTAGGATTTGCAGTGAGTGCGAACACTTACCACCATTTCTTCTACATTCTGAACCTATAGAGAAATAACCACAGTAGTCAGTTGAGATGTAAGGTACAGTATTTTTAATTGTTGATAAAGTGAAATTGGATAAGTCAACTTTAGTGGGAGCCTCCTCTAACATCCTACAACTCTTGACTTTGAGACTTAATGGGGGTGATGAGTATGGAGAGGAGCTCCTTACTTAGACCCCAATGTTAGACCATGCTACCTAGGGCTCTGTCGAGTCTGAGAGCCAAGGGTGAGGACTCACTTCTCAACAGCAGTCTTTAAGTACATGAATCCTGCCTCATGGAGAAACAGGAAAGGAGGAATGTCAGACTCTCATTATGTCAGCAGTCAGATGAATCCCTCTCCTCCCATGGAGTGTGTGCATAGAAGTGGCAGGAGCTACTTCTCCCCAATGCTTGTCTGAGAATCTGGAGATTTGGGGAGATTTGTTATTGTATGAGTTGCTGCAGGAGAGGAAAGGACTGGTTCCCTTCAAGAGTATGTAAAAAAATGTATAAACGTATAGTATAATCACATAATTCCTGAAAAAAATACCAGAATGGAAAGTCATCAACATTTTGAAATATTTATCTCAGTTAAATGAGATTATGAGTGATTTTTATTTCTATATTTTCTAATTATTCTCCAGTGATCATGGGTCCCTTTCATAATTGAGAGAAAGGCGATACCATTTATTTTAAAATATATTCATAGTGACGGATTGTATTTTGAGCTTTCCCATAATAAAGTGGTTCCTGAAAGCCCTTTACTTGGCAGACAGAAGATTGTAAATTCTGGAAGGACAGGGATTTATTGTCAATAACAAATCAATGAATAGACTGTTATTTGATACCTATCTCATACGAGACATCATTTTATGTGCTGCAGATACCCTGCTGTACAAGACAAAGTCTCATCCTTCTAAAAGCTTTTGTTCTAGTAGCGGTACAAACAATGAAAACATGAACAAACAAAAAAATGTAATTTCAGGTACTGATAAGTGTTAAAATGAAAATGAAGTAGGATTAGGTGAATATCTGGAGGTGTGATTTTCCATGCAGAAGGAACTGAAAATCAAGGGCCTGACAGTTGGGATTTTAAAACCAAATGATGGTAGGGGAAAAAATGACACAGGCCATGAGGCAATGTGGAGCAATGGGAACTCTGATAATCTGGAGAGTGCAGGTCCCATCTGAAGGAGTCGAGTATCAGAAATATGAGCTTAATGTTACTGGATATTTTGATTTTTCTCCATGAGAAACCAGAAACACATATTGTTAAGAAGTCTCCCAGTTTTTAAATGTTTACAACCAATTTACAGTATTTTGGGCCAACAACAAAAAAGCACACAAAAATATGTCTGCATTGAATCAGTGCGCTTCCAATTTCTAACTTCTTTTATAAACCATAGAGTTTAAGGGATCTTAGAGATCATAAAGTTCACCTAAGTGCTAAATATGTGAGAAAGTTGAGGCCCAGATAATTATTGGTCCACAGCTGAGAAAGTTGTTCAGGTGGGATTCATATGTGCTGTTCAGAGCTCTTTCTGTTACACGGGAGAATCTGATACATGTCTTATTTTCTCTGACTCAGTCCATGGATTATTTTCCAACATATCTGGTAGTGTCCTGATTTATTTTGTTTCCTTTCCATGTAGAGATATATGAAGGGGCAAACCAAATGAACACATCTCAATTATGTATAATAATCACAGCAGTTATTGGCATAATAGAGTGGATATTTGATGTGAGGACAGCATTTGAAAGAGACATAAAACAGTGTGTAGGTGTGAGAGTATTACATCACCTAAATGGTAATTGAGTCCATTCAAAAATGAGTCAAAAGCAAGGAAGTCTACCACTTTGATGCTGGACACTTTAAGGTATGCTTTTACTTAGAAGAAGGCTACTTAGAAGAATGCCATATAGGGCTCAGAGTAACTGGTGGAGAGATTCTGAAATAAATGCAGCCTCACTTTTCCTCTGTGTTGTTTTCATGAATGGTGGTGTTCCCATCCTCACATGTTTTTTATTATAATGTTTGTTGGCAGAAGAAGGTAACGTAATAACTGATGAAATAGCAGAGAGAATTAAGAGAGAGACCAGCCTGGACAAAAAGCACTCTGAATGTCTCTTTTGTAATTATTTTGCAATTGTGTTTGTTAATCATTAATGTAAATGTTGGTTTCCTAGTAAATTCCATTTCTGTCTGTTTTTTGCTGTGTCTCCATTTATCGAATGAAAGAAAGAATGAAAACACAAAGAATAATACTTAACATAATGCTTGAGTGAAAAAAAATCTGACTTGATAATAGTTTAGCATTTGATTATCCTGGAGGGAGGTAGCTACTTAGTGGTGAGCAGGAAACAAAGATACATCAGTAGAACTGGAGTGGAGAATTTCTTTGGGACATCAATGGGCCCCATTTTGAGTTCTGAAGATTGGTCCTATTATGGAAAGTTGGGAGGCAGTGAGGCATGTAATTCAGGAGACCTGTATACTAAGTACTGGATCTGTGATTGGTTAATGTTGGTTTAGTTCTTGAATTTTCTGTATGTATTATCTTATCTATTAAATAGAGCCAATAACAATGTGATGCCAGACCAAAAGCTTTAAAGATAGAGAGTGCTGAACCAATGCCTAGGTACTGAAGAATCTCAGTTAATATGAAGACTCTTGGAATGGTTCTTGAAAGTTGGTGCTTTCAATCAACGACCTAAATATTTTTTCTTAAGATTTGTTCCTGGTGCAGCTAAGAATTGTCACCTATATTAAGTGAGGCAATTTACACAAAAGCACTCCCATGAGTACACTGACATATATATATATATATGTATATATCAGATGTGTGTTTGTGTGTGTGTGTATATGTGTGTGTGTGTGTGTGTGTGTGTGTGTGTGTGTGTGTGTGTGTGTGTGTGTGTAGACTGAATCTATGCTGGTTTGGTGAATTGAAAAGAAAGGCTGTCAGGTTGCTATGTCCATAGCCTCCCAGTTGAGTCTTGTCTTGGTGGAATTTCTTTAGGTTAGTGTGATCCATCTTCTCCCTCCCTCCCTCCCTTCCTTCCTTTCTTCTTTACTTATACATCATATATCTATAATGGACTGGATCTAGGAGACTGATTTATATTAACTAAACTCTCAAGAGGTTTATCTAAAACCAGTTTGGCATTCACTGTTGGTTAGCTGACTCACCCACCATCATAACCCCCTTCTCCCTAGCCACTATTTCAGTAAGGATAGCCATTGTCACAGTTCTGGCTAACAGCTGTAAGCAGAAGTCTCTAGCACATGTTTTCTAGGAAGTTTTTGCTTTTTTTTGTTTTGTTTTGTTTTTGCCTTTTTGATGAAAAAGGACAGATTCAATAGGCACCCCTGTTGCCTTTCATCCCTTGTCTGTCTTCCTTATTTCTGCTTGGGATGAGGATATGATACTTATATCATATCCTTACGATACAGCAGCTATCTTGTGACCATGAGATTGCTCATCTAAAAACAGTAGCCAAAAGAAATATATGAAGAGCCTGGGTTCTTTAAGGTGGTGCCTCTCAAAGTATCTGTGATCAGTATTATTAAAAACTATTTCCAGTCATTGTGGATTGATTAAAATACAGTAAAATGAATAAATAGAAAAATGAAATGAAAAACTCTTGCAAAATACAAGTACAAATATTTTATCATTATATTCAACAGGCATAAAATAATTCTGTCAAATTGTTATCCGAGTTTCTAAATGCTTGCTCTGATTTTCTATGCTTATCTATATTCATTTGCTAGGGTTGCCATAACAATACACCACAGACTGGGTGGCTTAAACAAGCAGAAATTTATTTCCTCACAGTTCTGGAGGCTGGAAGTCCAAGATCAAGGTGATGGCAGATTGGGTTTCTCCTGAGGCCTCTTCCTTGGCTTACAGATGGCCATCTTCTTGCTGTGTCCTTGCTGTGACTTTTTCTCTCTATATCCCTGGTGTCACTTCATCTTTTCATAAAGACAAAAGTCATACTGGATTCGGGCCCCACCCTTATGACCTTGTTTAACCTTAATTACCTTTTCAAAGGTCTGTCTCCAAATACAGTCACATTGTGTTTAGGGCTTTGGTATATGAGTACTGGGGGCACATAAATCTGTCTATAACATTATCACATACCAGTAACAACCAACTCATGGGCTGGCACCAGCAGCCCTTGGTCCACACTGTAAGATCAGCTGCCCTAAGATGCAAGTGGTTACTGTATCAGTCCTGGACTGGCACCTCCAGAATTCTTGTTCAGTGAGAAAAACACGCTCCTACTTGTTGAAGCCACCAAGTGTCAGGTTTCTCTTACTTACAACTGAAAGATTCTACATGGATATTACCAGGAAGCACATTTTTAACGTTTATGTTAGGAAACATAGCTGACTTGAGAACCAAGCCAGTCACATCCATTGGAGAGTTTCTCATTATTTGGTTACTTTACATTCCCAGTATCCATTCTTCTCTCTGCTGATAACAGATATCATTTTACTTTGGGAAGTCTTCTCATACATTGCATGCAGTTTTCATAGGACTGTCAATCAAGGTACTTTGCCCTCCTGAGGACAAAGGACTCAAATCAGTTCATGCCTGTTCTGTGAACTTTGTCTTACAAACAAAGAACCCTGCTAGTAGAGTAGGTTAATTCAGAAGACAAGGACTATGAAGTCTGTTTTGTAGCAGATAATCACAAGAAAGGGAGGTACTTGAAGCATCAGCCCAAACACTGCATCCTCTGAAAAGAATCTCTAGCTGATTCCAACACTTGAGATGCTTTGTCCTCTGTTTTTCTATAGTAGTTTGTACATACTTTCCCCAGAGTGATTATTACATTATATATAGCAAATGTATGTTTACATCTCTCCTGCCCACTGAGCATACTCCATAAGGAGAAGACCTTTTAATCTTTGTATTTCTAGTACCCAGAATAGTAGAGATACATAATCGGCACTTAATAAATAATTGCTGAGTGGATGAACTGAATATTTCAATTTATTTATTTATTGATAAATTCAGTCAAGAAAAATGGTTCAGCACCCAGTATGCACTGTGGAGGCAGTGGTAGGGATGTGAAGATGGATAAGATATGAATCTGACTCAAGAGCTTTGTCAGCCAGGGGATGGAGAGGTGCAGTAGGAGAGCAGACCCAGAATACCTATTCATTCATCCATACAACAAGTATTATCTATGAGTTAGGCATCATGAGCAAATATGCACTAGCCGTGATGCAAACATACTTTCAAAGCACCTCATGGAAAGGTCAGAGAAAGCTCCTCGGAGAAGGCAACACCTGAGCAAGCCATAAAGAATGAGGAGATAATTTGAAACAGTTGCTGAAGATGATATGAATTGGCTGAGAAGACAAATCCCATCGGGTATATTTGAGGTCTCAGATGATGTTTAAGACAATAATTTTTGATAGTGTCTACATGTCTGACTGTGATTTTCTTCAGTGCTCAGGTACAGAGTCTTAGAAGCCAAGAACGTGGATGGATTTTAACAGTGACCCAACATTAGGGATTTATTGGGTGGATAATAATAAAATAATGGCATTGAGTATGCTAATGAGAGAGTGGTTCACACAATCAACTCAGAGAGTGGTTCACACAATCAAATCATCCACACAAGAATGTGGATGGATTTTAACAGTGACCCAACATTAGGGATTTATTGGGTGGATAATAATAAAATAATGGCATTGAGTATGCTAATGAGAGAGTGGTTCACACAATCAACTCTTAGGTCCAGCCTGGGTAGGAAAGAACAACCAGGAAGTGGGCGACCAAAGATGGAAGCTCCACTGATTCAAAGAGCTGATTGAGCTACACGTATATGTATGTATTTTATATGTATCATCTTACATCATCCTTACAACAACATTAAGAAGGAGATAATTTTATTGCCTGCATTTTTTTTTACGTGAAAAGAAATCGAGATGGAGAAGTCTAGTCACTTAACTGAGATCATATACTCAGTAAGTACAGAGATGACATTAGGATAGGATCCAGGTCACCTGACCCTTCTCCATCCCCTGGACAACAAAGCTCTTGAGTCAGGTTCGTATCTTACAGTGGAGATGACATTACGATGGGATCCAGGTCACCCCGCCCCAGAGCCTAAATTTTAAACTGTTATGTGGAAAGTATATTAATTTCTAAAATAGAAATTAAAATGTTTCTAAAAGTATAGTAGTATAGAATCAATGCATGTTCTTCCAAAAGTAATACTAAATAGGCATTGGCAAATCCTTGCTTTTACAGAATTTGCTTTTCTCAGTTATTAGATTGAAGTACTTGATATTATTGAAATTTCACCACTTCTGACCTCTAAAAACATTTAATATGGTTCAACATAACACTACAATGTTACGGCGTTGTATTCTTGGTACTCTTGGTGTAAATGGCATTAACTTCTTGCTAGGCACATGATGATATGTTTGGCCAGGTGACAGTGTCCTTTATCCATTGAATTCTATTCTTTATGAGGATCTGTTTGCTTTGGAGACACTTCAAGAGCAACACAGAAGCAAGCCCCTTCTGGTGTGTTCCTTTGAATGAGGACTTAACGAATCCTTAGGGAGCATCTTGTGTGCACCTGAAAGTCCATTATGTAATTATGAGTCTTTTCTCCTTCATGCCATGTGTAATAAGAGAATTTAGGTGAATAAGAATTAGAATAAGTCCTGGACAACATGGGTCTTATAACTGATCATTTATTCTGTATTGGTTATTGAATATCAGACTGTGCGGGTTTAAAGTTATATGAACACAACATTAACCAAAGCTTGGAATATTGCTTTGAAATGCCCTGAGATAGTGTGATAAATAAAAACAGCAGAGGGAGAACATTTTCCTTGGAATACCTTATATGAAAGCATTTGATGTGATGCTAACAGGTATTGAAAAATGAAACCCTCAGTTGCTGTTCGTCCTTCATTTATAACTTACAAATATCAAACAAAAAGAATTTTAGGCATCAGAAGGGGAATAAGTAATATAGCAATAGAAAGCCATCAAATAATTGTGAAAACCACCTCAGAAAAATCACACTTAACTTCCTTTGTAAAATAAGCTTATTTCACTTTGTCACTTGTTGTAGGCCTGTCATCGAGGGGTTGACCTAATTCTGTCTTTTCTCTTGTCACCCCTGCTAGAGAGAGGTGAGGGAGAATAACATTTACTGTATTAATTAAACTTATTCTTTATCCCCTGAGAACTAAAAGAATACTTTTCTCTGTTAAGTTTGATTACATAATTGTCCATTATTGCTATTACTAAAATCTTTTCTCCTAGTTGCCTAAGATTTTTGATATGAGCAATAAAAATATGCCCAAACTGATATTTAAATTTAAAAAATAGGGGCTCCCCTGGTGGCGCAGTGGTTAAGAATCCGCCTGCCAATGCAGGGGACACGGGTTCGAACCCTGGTCTGGGAAGATGCCACATGCTGTGGAGCAACTAAGCCTGGGCACCACAACTACTGAGCCTGTGCTCTAGAGCCCGTGAGTCACAACTACTGAGCCTGTGCTCTAGAGCCCGCAAGCCACAACTACTGAGCCCGTGTGCCACAACTACTGAAGCCCATGCACCTAGAGCCCGCACACTGCAACGAAGAGTAGTCCCCACTCGCCGCAACTAGAGGAAGTCTGCACACAGCAACGAAGACCCAACACAGCCAAAAATAAATAAATAAAATAAATTTATTTTAAAAAAAAAAGGAATTTTCTTAATCCCTAAAATCCTTCTGTTTGGCTGCAACAACTTGTGATAGTGAACTTTGGAATATGTGGCACTTTTTCTTTGAAGATATAAAGGACTCAAATACTATAAAAATTGACCTTGTTTCTCTACTGCAGGATAACCAGTCTTTGGGGTCCTTATTATCTTTTTATGCAGATGGGGTCAGTTTTTTTCCCCAGAAGCATTCTTGTTGTTTTGCCTAAAAGTAGTATTCTAAATGCAGCTGTTAGAACTAGTTAGGCAAGCAAATCAGTTAAAGCAAATATTTACTGGGACGTTATTTTCTTGCATCTACGGCAAGGAAATGTTGAAGTACTGTTCTTCTTTTTCCTTTTTTTTTAAACATCTTTATTGGAGTATAATTGCTTTACAATGGTGTGTTAGTTTCTGCTGTATAACAGAGTGAATCAGCTATACATATACATATATCCCCATATCTCCTCCCTCTTGAGTCTCCCTCCCACCCTCCCTATCCCACCCCTCTAGGTGGTCACAAAGCACCGAGCTGATCTCCCTGTGCTATGCAGCTGCTTCCCACTAGCTATCTATTTTACATTTGGTAGTGTATATATGTCCATGCCACTCCCTCACTTCGTCCCAACTTACCCTTCCCCCTCCCTGTGTCCTCAAGTCCATTCTCTACGTCTGTGTCTTTATTCCTGTCCTGCCCCTAGGGTCATCAGAACCTTTTTTTTTTTTTAGATTCCATATATATGTGTTAGCATACGGTATTTGTTTTTCTCTTTCTGACTTCACTCTGTATGACAGACTCTAGGTCTATCCACCTCACTACAAATAACTCAATTTCGTGTCTTTTTATGGCTGAGTAATATTCCATTGTATATATGTGCCACATCTTCTTTATCCATTCATCTGTCGATGGACACTTAGGTTGCTTCCATGTCCTGGCTATTGTAAATAGAGCTGCAATGAACATTGTGGTACATGACTCTTTTTGAATTATGGTTCTCTCAGGGTATATGCCCAGTAGTGGCATGAGGATAAAAAACAATAACTTTTTTTCCCCATGTTAAGGATCTTCCAGTGAATGCTTATGATGACAGGGATTATGTGTCTGTCACTGCTGTCAGGAGGCTTAATCCTCTGTGATCTTGTAGCAGTGACTGCACATTGAGAGCTCTTACATCATGTCCTTCTCCCTTAGAGCCAGGGCTCCCCGGGGGCAAACAGTGGTACGAGCTTTAGAAGACTCCATGGGCAATATTTTTGGTTCTTGTTTACAGTATTAAATTTGCTTCTGTTTGACGAGATGGAGGGGTTTTGTTTAAAGGTTTCCTTTATGATACGATTCCTGCTAATCAGTTTCTATTTAGTTTTCCTCTCTTGTCAACCTAATTTCCTCCGCGTATGAATCAGTAAATCAGTTAACAAATATTTATTAAGCATCTACCGAGGGCCACTGTCCATGGGATTTCACTGGGAAAAATATAACTTCTACATTCAATAAAATCATAACTCAGCAATTCTGAAAGTGTGTTCGGAAAGATACTAACCAAAGAGAGGTACATAGGCAAATATATTTGTAAAAATCTGAATTAAATAAAGGTAAACTGTATTCTTTACTGTAGGAATTTTCAGAACCTCAAGTATGGTAAATATGGATTGTAATCTTTCCCAGGGGAACATATAATGCAACATTTTCCAAATGTGATGGACCATTTGAAATTACTTTTTATGGAATAACTCAAAGGATGAGCTTTACTTTAAAGATATTTTGGGAAGTGTTCCATAATTTGAGGAGATATATTCAATACAATGAAATGTTATTATCAGAATCTTCCTCCATGTGGCTTAAATTCTATGCATTTTCTTGGTGAAAATTTCTCGTGTCTGCAGTCATCTAGAATAATCCAGGGGCGTGCAGATTCCTGGGATACATGGCATTTTCCGAGGGGTACCTGAGGAAATGGACACTTTTAAGGGAATCACTTTCCAGATCCTCAAGCTTCACATGTTATTTCTGTTTTTCCCACAAATTGATGTGGGAGAGAATGAGCCTGGTTTTGAAGAATCCCACTTCCTTTCACAGCATGCCTTCTCTCACCTTACAAAAAAATGCTGGCTCTCAACCATCTAGATATTTTCCATGGCCATGGAGTGAAATTCTTACTCTACACCAAAACCAAGAGACAGGTTGGATAGTTGGTGGCATTGTTGAAAAGTGAATGACTTTAATGCCTAGGTAAAAATTTTCTTTTGTAAGACAGACGTTTTCAATTCAATAATATTGCAGAAGTATCTAATTGACTAGTCGTCTGATGGATCATTAAAAGTAGTTTTGGTGTGATCGCTATGTGATATTTTTGGCAACTATAGGGAAAGAGCTGGAGAATTAAGTACCTGATAAAATCAAACTCCTTCCATTCCCATTCATTCGTTTAGACGAACAATTTTTCCCTGAGCTTAAATCTATAGAAAATAAAAACTAGGAATGGAATTAGGGCTGTACCCCATCTTATTATTATTCTATTTGTAGTAATGGTAGTGTATAGTATTCATCTTGGATTATGAACTATATAGGGGAAAGCTCCAGCCTCATCCATTTAATTAAGAGATTATTACCAATAATAGTTTAATTATTGTGTTAATAATTATTTTTGTTTTGAAAAATTGAGCCCTATAATATTTATAATCATAACTCAATGCAGAAATAATTTTTAGTACTTAAAGCCTTCTGGTCACTCTGTGTTTAAAAATAATTTACCTTTCAATTTAGACACATGTTTTTGTTACACTGAAGTATGATTCAGTGATCATTAAAGGCTCTCAAGCACAAAATGTCTTTTCTTAGGGTAAAATTCTGTGGGGGAATTGAAATGAAAATACTTTAAAGGGAATAAAGAACGGTGTGAAATTTTAGACTGGAAGAGTATGCTTTTATTTATTAAATGAATGGTGGTGGTTCTCAACTTGCTGTTGTGTTTGGATTACTTTGGATGAATTTTACAGAGTAATCTAATAGTTTAATTTAAAAGTGTCATTATTTGTAATTTGCCAAAAATTATACCTTTTACAGTTAGTTACAAACTAAAGAGGAAATTTTATTTATTTAGGGAACATTGGTTTATAACATTATATGTTTCATGTGTACATTATGTTTATACTTCTGTACACACTACAGTGTGCTCACCACCACAAGTTTAGTCTCTGTCCATCACCATGTAGTTGACTCTACCCATCTTGCCCTCCCCTTGACTCCTTCCCCTCTGGTAACCACTACTCTGTTCTGTGTATCTACATGTTTGTTTTTCTTTGGTTTGTTCATTTATTTTTATTTTTTAATTCCACATATGAATGAAATCATGGTATTTGTTTTTCTTCATCTAATTTATTTCACTTAACGTAACACCCTCAAGGTCCATCCATGTTGCTGTAAATGGCAAGATTTCATCTTTTCTTATGGCTGAGTAGTATTCCATTGTATACATATACCACATCTTCTTTATCCATTCATCCAATGATGGACATTTAGGTTGTTTCTATATCTTGGCTATTGGAATGAATATAGGGGTGCATATATCTTTTCCAATTAGTGTTTCTGTATTCTTCGGATAAATACCCAGAAGTAGGATAGTTGGATCATATCGTAGTTCTGTTCTTATGTTTTGAGGATTCTCCGCGCTGTTTTCCATAGTGGCTCCACCAATTTACATTCCACCACAGTGCAGGAGGGTTCCCATTTCTCCACATCCTCATCAACACTTGTTATTTCTTGCTATTTTGATGATGGCCATTCTAACAGGCATGAGGTAACGGTGAAATTTTAGATGTCAAATTATATTGAGCTGCATTCTGGAGATTAATCCTTTGTCAGTTGCTTTGTTTGCAAATATTTTCTCCCATTCTGAGGGGTTGTCTTTTTGTTTTGTTTATGGTTTCCTTTGCTGTGCAAAAGCTTTTAAGTTTACTTAGGTCCCATTTGTTTATTTTTGTTCTTATTTTCATTACTCTAGGATGTCAAATTATAGATGCACAAGTTTTTCCTAAAAACTTTTTCATGGAAAAAGGAGCAAAAAATGTTTAAAGACCACTGATTTAAGCCACAGTCTGTGATTACTAAATATTCTTCTATTGTAATCCCCTCACTTATTATGAATTTGCAGTTTGCTCTGTGGATTTTCATTGTTTTTGGATTGTTTTGAATTGTGATCTGGGTTCTTCAGTATATAATTGTGATCTGGATGCTTCCACACATAACCATTTCTTAGGGTCTTCTTCCTTAAACTGGTATTAACATGCGCTTTTCAGCGCAAAGTGTTGATCTCTTTCTTCTAGTACATGGTAGACATATGCTGCTATTACCATCATCCCTTGTCTCTGAAAAAGATGTGAAGTGGGAAGAGCTGGCTTATGCAAATGGCTTCAAGGTTTTAGAGAACTGAGGGTGAAGTAGGATGTGGTATCAAAGAGAGAACACCAGTGTTTAGAGACTAAGATTCAAGGTCTGTGTAACCTTGGATAAGTTATGCTGCTTCTCACAGCTTTAATATTTATTCGATTTATCAGTAAGAGCCCTTTCGGCACTAAGGTACTTCTCTTTTACATTAAATTTTTTAAAATTTTGGTAAGAACACTTAACTGACACCTACCTTCTTAACAAATTTTTAAAAATTTAAACTTCTCGTTTTGAGATAATTTCAGACCTAAAAAATGATGCAAAATTAATATAATGAATTTTCATGTACCTTTCATCTAGCTTCCCCAGACCTTAACATCTTACATAACAGAGTATATTTATAAAAATCAATAAATTAGATTAGATGGTAGATGGTAGTATTGTATTAATGTTAGAGACCTCATTCAAATTTCACCAATTGTCCCATTAAAGTCCTTTTATTTTCCCCTAGTCCAAGAGCCAGTCCAATCTCTTGTTGCATTAAGTTGTCATGTTTCCTTCACCTGGAACAGTTCCTAAATCTTCTAAAAATCTGGAACACTTCGTAAGTCTTTTTTTTTTTTTTTTTCCCCCCTTTCGTTGCCTTGACCCATTAGAAGAGTACCGACAAAGATTCTTTTCTTGAACAACTCTAGTCTGGCTCCTGAGCCTTCTTCCAAGCCTATCTGTGGCCTTCCTTATAAAATACAGTTTTAGCAAGAACCCTGCAAAGTCAGTTAAGCTAGAATCCCCCACCTTCTATATCGGGTCAGGTTTCTCATCCCTCACCATTCTCCAGGTGATGTCTGATCACCCTAGCTTGTCTTCAGCAAGAATCCCTTGAGGTCAGTTTCCTCTTAGCAGTTTTCCATCTACTGACCCTCACCCTGCTCCTTGGCTATAAATTCTCACTTGTCCATGATGTACTCAAAATGGAACCCAAACTTTCTCTACCCCCTGCAAAATCCCATTGCAGTGGTTTCTATGTCTATTGCTAAGGTCCTGAATAAAGGCTGACTTACCATCTTTAAAAGTGTCATGAACATTTTTTTCTTTGACAGTACACACCAGTTATTTTGTAGTGTGGGCTGGCTTATCTTTCTTCATGATCAAATTCAGGTTATGCATTTTTGGACAGAATGTCACAGAAGATGTTGTATCCTTCTCAGGACAGCCTATGAGGAGGCATCTGATATCAATTTGTCTCATTATGTGAGAGCTTAACTTTGGTCACTTGGTTAAGGTACTCTTTGCCAAGTTTCTCCAATGAAAAGAGGAATTATTTTGAGTTCTTCATTGACATAATTTTCCTTTACAAATAAAAGTCCTATGTGGGAACTTCCAACATTTCTGTCTGCCTTTTTTTAACCATCAAAACGTACAGAATCTGAACTTAGGGTAGTTGGTGTTCATCTCTGACTTCACATTTCTTTACAAAGAATTGTAAAATGGAACTTTATTTAGACTTTTCATGGTGAATCTCTGCCAAACTACAGGCATAAAATTATAGCATGACATTTTAAAGAACTTACTTGGAAAAAAAATACATAATTCTATATTAAAATGGTTAATCTTATTCTATTACCCAATTCAGTATTTTTTGAAAAGTGATTTTTGAATCAGAAGGCCTCGGATTAAGTTCCTGCTCTGGTTTGTATTAGTTTCATGAACTTCCTGTATTTTTGTTTTTCAGTTTCCTCTTTTATAAAATGAAAATACTTAAGCCTCCATGAGTTAATCTTACAGAGCTCTTATAACGTTCAAAAAAAGATAACCATGTAAGTGATGTGTGCCCTTTTGGGTCTCTGTGTGTCAGTGGCAGGAAGGTGGGAAGCGTACTGCTCAAACATCTGTGCATTCTGCACACCAGAACCTCCCCAGTTTGGTCCACAGATATACTTTCAACAATAGTGGAAGCAAGTTTTTAGAATGACCAGAAATGGATTAGTCAATAGTATTATAGATTATCTTTCACACCCCCCCCCACACACCCCCACACCCTAAACTATACTAATTGCAGGTATAATCAGCACTTGATGGTGTTGAAAACAAACACCTCTCCATTAGGTATCAGTGGCCAAAAGAAATATCCCTACACTCTTTAATGTCCTAGGCTGAGTCATGACAGCTTACATTGGACTTAACTTCCTTATGGCAATTTTTCCAACTGCAGGGGCCCAGTGTTTGAATTTAATGGGTCAGCAACTGAATTTCTACAACTCTAGCTCATTCTTTTCCTATTTGTTACTGAACAACTCTGCGTAAACACACCAACTCCAGGAGCTGTGGCTTTCCATTTTAAAAAGTGGTTATCAAACCCTCTTTGAGCTGCCCAGGAATCCCCCCACCCATCTCCACTGTTGTCATATGCTGCATTTTATTTAGGTGATTGACTTTTAGAGACAAACAACTAAGATATCATTAAAAAAGTGTATTCCCCTTATTCCTTCCAAGTTTATTTTCTCTTTAGTTATCTCCTACACTGTTCATCTCTTTATTAATCATTCAGCAGAAATTTCTTGAGCTCTTCACATGCGTCAAGTGCTGTTATAAGAGGTAGTGACCTCGAGATCTCATGGGACTTAGTGGTCAAGTACAACAGGTAAACATAAAACTCTCTCCTTTCTGTGACTTCGCTCGTTGGCCATTTCATGCCCATTTCCATGTGCATTATAAAATATGTGCTGTAAACTATAATGAGTTATAATAAAAATGGATTATAATTATTGATATTGCCTTCATTGTATGGTTACTATTGATAAGCCACTTGAGCCAGGTGATACACAATCAGGTAGAGAGCAAGTAAAAGCACAAGTGTACTTCCTGAGTGACTGTTTTATATCTCCTGCCTCTGCTTACACTCCCTGATTATTGTCTTTAGTCTTCAAGAAGCGCTTCCATGCCCATCCCACTTCCCCACCAGGAGCCATTGAACAAAGCCTCAGCAGCAGCATGTCAGCTTAGAGGATGTCCAGATTGCACTCCTTTGTAAATTCACGTTGGCTTCTAGGGATTGATGGGTCCTCTAATATTTCCCACCTGGGCTCACTCCTTTGGTGTTTTTCCAAAGGACCACTTGCTTCATAAGTAGTAGAACACCTTAGATTCTGATTCAGTGGAACTGGAGTGAGACTCAGGAATCAGCATTTTTAATGACGATCAAGGGCAATCCTAATGTAACTGGTTAGTTTCAATAGAATTGTAACTTGGCAAAACACTACCATAAACTATGTTTCTTTTTTTGTTGTTGTGGTTGGTAGCCCTTGTCTCTATTGTAGTGTCTAGAGCTTTTCACTCTATTTAAATGACTGACATTATACGGATGTTGTCTTAGACTCACTCTATATCCATGTCTCTCAGGTACTCAAGAAAGAAACCTAAGGTTACCTTGGGAACATGACTTTTCAACAATTACTCAAATCAAGACATTTGTCTTCTGGAATTGGTTTTCAAAACCGTATTATTTTAAATGGAAGAAAAGATTGAAAATTTGAAGCAGTCATTTACTTTTTCAGTAGAAAAGTATTAATGTTCTACCAATTCTGTTTTATCGCTAATAAAGGCCTCATTTGAGTAGCACAGGACTAAGATGAGTTTCACTTACAATAAAAAGCCAAAAGAATCAGTTGATGGTCATTGGCTCTTGACTTGTGCTGAACTGTTTATACGTCCCTTTGGGGTTTTACTTTTGCACTTTCCATTATCACATTGTTTATATCACCTAAAACATTAATAACAGGGCTTCTAGTTGGTAAAAAAAAAAAAAAATCACTGTTGCTGTTTTTATATCTAGAATCGAAATCTAATAGACTTAAGTGGGCGTGAGTTATAGTTATTTAAGCATGTTGATTTCGTGTGTGTGTCTGTGCAGAATGTGGCGGTTGCCATGGCATCTCTGTGCGTGATTTCTGTGAAGGTAGTGCTGATTGAATCTATAAAAGGATGAGCACAGAAAAATATGTTTATAACAACCATTTTCTGATGAAATTGTTAAAGTGATGCCAATCTGTGTGTGTTTTGTTTCAGTCCACATTCCATTATTAAATGTTTCTTAGAATTGTAGATATTTAGATTGCTGGGTGGTTGCTTGAGTCTCTTGCTGATGATTTATTAAATCATAATGCTCACTGGTGTGAGCTGAGACTGAAAGGTAGTTATTTATACAGTCCAGTTTACATGTATTCTTAGCTTTTATGCATGTGCTATATCTCTGAAAAGGTGGGTTTAATCAAGTTTTTACAAATCAATTGAGACATCTGGCAATCTAAAACAAATCTATTGTAATTTCATACACGAATGACTTTTTTTTGTTGGCAGGATAAAGCCAATAATCACGCTTCCTGTCCCCTACCATGAGTCTGAATGACAGATGAATTATTTTAAGTTTAGTTTTTGAAAGTTAGAGTTCCAGCTGAATTCTCCCACTACCTGTGGGACCTGAGGCAAGTCAGTTCTTCACTCTAGACCTCAGTTTCTTCTACTGTAACACTGAGGGGGTTGGCTAGAATAACTCTGGATTCCTTTCAGCTGTTAAATATGATTGTGTGTGTGCACGCATACGTGCGTGTATGTGTGTGTTTATGCATACGTGCGTGTATGTATGTATGCAAACGTGTTACATGTCAGATTTGTTTAAAGGAAGGACCATTTTTCTTAAAAAGCTGGTAGTTCACACTAGATGTATTTCAACATACCACAATTTGTTGAAATTAAGAGAACGGCATTTGGTTTCCTTTTCCATTCACAGATTTGTTCTTAATTTTAGGGTAAGACACAGTAGAAAGAGGGTTGATGTTGAAGTCAGACAAAATGGACCTGAAATTGAGCTCTGCTACTGATGACCTGAGTATGTGAGAGAGACTTGATTTTGAATTTAGATAAAAGTCCAATGCCATGTTAGAAATGGTGGCACATGCTACACATGGTTTTTTCTCAAATGAATTGTATAGACTGAAAAATTTGAGAAAGATTTTCAGGAAAAAAGAGATGTATTCCCAAGGAGGGGGTTCTCAGATCCTTGGAACATAGACTGAGAGTCAGTAACTTATGAATCAAAAGTTTCAGTTCCACTGGAAGGGAAACATACTTTTGGTCACGTGGAAGTAAGTGGGTCAAAAGTTCACTGGAGCCTTTACATATCTGCTGAAAATAATGCTTGTTGTCTTAGATCGGGTTCCCGAGCAGCAGACATGGCAATGGAGAATTGTGCAGAGAAATTTTATTGGGCCGTGATCTGGGAGCGACATACCTGTAAGAAGTAGGAAATGGGGAAGACAGGACGGGACAGAGAGAAGCTGACCTGCTTTGTGGATGCAGCTGAGTTCTTAGCTGGAGGTTCTGGAACTGGGATGGCCCTTCAGATTTGTCTCAAATTGAGAGAAGAGGGAGGAGCCTTTATATTTGTCATCAGCCCGTCATTGGCTACAGGTCAGCCTCTGGGAGGCAGTTCCCTGGAGCTGAGGGCAATAGCCCAGTGGTAGTAGCACAGCTAGGAGCGTTCAGCCCCAATATTTTCAGCAGCTGGGGATGAGTGGGTTGGCCCTGAGGGGAATCCATGAGGAGCACATAGTATCCATTAGGCTTATTCACGTCCATATTAAGCAAAGTGTACTTTATTAAATGGTCCTGAGAAATGAATTTTCTATTAAAGTAAGTTGGGCAAACATGTTCTCCTAAAGAACCATATACCATGTTATCATGCTGAAAGTTCTATTAAGAACCTACCAAAAACCAAAACAACCCAAAACTTGTATAACTAAATGTTTCTCATCTTATTTCAACATAAGAATCTATTTTGGCTTGACACCAAGTAACAATATGCAGAATTAGATTCTATAAAACATTCTTTGAAAAATGTTGATTTACAAGCAAATTACTAGGGTGATGGCTATTTAATAGCGTCAATACTTAGAAAATATTTTACCATTCCAACCGCTCAAGAATTAAATATTAAACATACACAGGCACACATGTGTGTACTTACCATTCTATTTCTCCAATTTATGCTTTGGATGACTTGGGCTGGTGGAAAAGAGACAAAGGTTAACTCTGTATTCCAGCTTACATTAGCTTTATCCTATAAAAACTTATGTATCCATTCATATATTCTCTTGTTTACTTAACCATCCATTTATTCAAACAACATTTACAGTGGGTCTCAATGGCTGCTCTGGAAGCTAGAATGTAAGCTCCATGGAAGCAGGACTTTCTTGTTAACCACTTCTACCCTCAGTGTCAGCTTCAGGGTTTAGCACCACACAAATATTTGTTCAGTGAATGAATGCCAAGTGAAAGCAGTTAGGCTCTGTGCTAGGTACTGGGAATACAAAGAAAACATAGATCGTGGTTCCTGCACTGCAGAGGCCTGTATCTAGCAGGAACCTTTATAACAATGAAAGATTTAGGATAGAACTTATTATGTAAATGATTTTTAAAATATTATCTGTGGTAATTCAGAAGATCTCACACAGATAAAATATGTAGTAGATAATTCCCTTCTCATGCATATATAATACTCAAGGCCTAAGAGTAATAATCCTTGGATGTTGTTGTTTTGATATCATGTTTTAGGGCTGCTAGGAAGGGGGATTGTACAATAGGATGGGAAGGAAAGCGGTGGGTGGTAAAAATTGACAGTAGTGGTGAGAAAGTGACAAAGTCCTTAAGTTTATTATGTCTAATACTGATCAACATTCTTTCTAGTTCTTTGCACATGTAATTAAATGTGCTGAGAGAATTTAGCAGAGCGAATTATAAGATTTGGACTCGGTCCTAAACCAAAAGTTGATAATGGAATCCTTACTGTATTTTTCCAACCCTCTGGATAGTTCTAGGGCCAAGCCATGCGAGCACACCCGCCAGGACGGTGTCTTCCCAAACTGCCGATCTGATCTCCTCTACTCTTTGACTCTTCTTAAGGAGATAATCTCCCCGCCCAGTGCTGCTAAATTCCTCAAGGCCAACAGGATCTTGGCTTTGGGTTGTCAGCAGCCGATAACGTTCAAAAACAGATGGCTTAGGATTTAAAGGAATGAACAACTGTCGTATGGTCAAGGAAATATTCAAAGGTAAATATGAGGAGATGGTTTGACAATAGATCCTTGTATATGAAGAAAGGAAATGAAGTAATGGTGATGGTATTTGGTCTGTTTCAGTATTGTCTACATGTTCTTAGATGGAAATTTATGTACTGTGTTAGAAACCTAAAATATAAGTTGGAGGTCTCCTTTGCTCTTTCTGCTTTTTACTAGATCAGGTTGTCAGTCTTCTTCAGGTAGTTTGATATTATGTCTGTTTCTCTAATTCAGAAGAATATTCATGATAAATTTGAAAATAGGAAGTAATAGATCAGCAAGTTTTATGTCTTTCAGATTCGTTTTTTGCTTTTCTTACTGCCTCGGTATTATTGAAGACTTTTTTCTTGTTGATAAAATTTCTAATTTTTGTCCTCTGTTTTTTCCTCATTTGTACTTTTTTCAGTAATAAAGCCATACCTCTGGCACTATGATGGCTTCTTTCTCTAAAACAGACTTGGAATTAGCACCAAATTGAAATTGGACAGCACAATTGACTACTTCTTTATTCTCTCAAACCTCCTGATAGAACCTTTGAATCAGTCAAGATTACTGAGTCTCAACCCTTCCACACACTTGAATGCGTTTAAAAATTCAGATTCAGGATGAAGTAATTAAATATCCTTCATAAAGAAGTAAAATGATAAATAGAATATAGAAGTCAAAGAAATAGTGTTGCCTAGGTACAAATAAGAATATTTGGCTAACTGAGCTGTATTCAACACAGCATCATTTAGTCTTGGGATGAGAATTTACTTAGGCTTTGCCACTGTATGCTTTCTCAGCTCCTTGAGAAGGTGGATGGCTAAATCCCAGAAGCTGACACCCTAATTTTCCCTCTGGCTGGTCCTATAATCTGTCTTTAAACAAGCTCTAACTTAAAAAAAAATCAGGAAAACAGGACTTCTGCAGCCATTAAAAAAATCTAGACACTCAATTTTTCTACTCAATGTTGGATATCATTCTGCTCCAGTAAATCTGTGGAAGTGATAGTTGTCAGCAGGCATCCTTCCTGCACTGGCCCTCATTCATCTCCCATGGAAAAGGTAGTTCCAAATTCCATTCTGTCTTCTTCCTCCAATCCCATCCCTCCATATAACTTTTTCTGAGTCGTAATAGCAGGAAAAATGAACAAGATTGATTAATTCTTCTTTTCTCTCTTCCACTTGTGACTCAAGAACTAAGTACCTTCTGATCTGAAAACAGTTGCCTAAGTGACAAAGTGGAATTTCTAAACACTTTTCTCAGGGTGTCTAACTAAATCATATTACCTTCTGTCCTAATCAATAGCTAATTAAAACTGTGAGGCTTCTTGTTAAAATGATAGATGCCCTGCAGTTTTGGAACATCTTGAAAACTGATTATCAGCTACGTTTTCCTAAAACAAAAAATAATTCTCAACGTATTTTTAACCAACAGAACAATTCATAAACAGTAGCAGATTTTTTTACAGACCCATAAGCATGTATCTATAAATACATTTGTAAGGGAATGGAGTGGGGGGGTAGAGTGGAACCATTATTTATCATTTAAAAATATCTCAAGTCTTGTCTGATAATGTAATATTGAATAAGCATAATGAATAAAAGACTACAAGCAGTTCTCCTTGGTCTGAAGGTGGTCCACAGGGCAGTGTGCAGAGCTTCAGTGCTGCCACTGGGTCCCCTCTTCCTGGGAGGTAAGCAGTACAGATAAAGAGCACAGACTTTGCAGCCCATTGGTCTTGGTTCAGATACTGACTCTGCTGATTTTTAGCTGTGTGACCTTGGGTAGATTACTCCATCTCTCTGTGCCTCTTTTGAAAAATGCGGATAATCATAGCACCTACCTCATAGAGTAGTGAGCCTTACATTTGTTAATACATGCAATGCCCTAAGAAACACGCTTGACGTGTGTTGAGTGCTCCTTACACGCCCCTCCAACTACTATCAGACTTAATTTAAAAATGTAGCAACAGTCTATTACGAGACAGGAATATTCTGCAATTATAATCTAGTAAATCAGCTTTAAACTATACCCAATATTAACTGTTTTCCTTCTGTTAACACTGACATTGCTTGGCTTCATTTTTTTCTTGGAATTTAGAATGGAAGCGCATCGTGCCCTGCAGTGCCAGGCAGGGAGAAGTAACTTTTCCCAGTGCCCCTGTTTCCTCCTCTTTACACTTAACTTGAGGCTTCGTTTAAGCTGATGCTTCCCAAGGGAGTTCTGGGCTGCAATTAAAGCTCAACTGCTATTTACAGGGTGACCTAGGATAGTTCTTACTCCATGTGGATTTTAAGAGCCTGGGAGGTCTAGATCTGCTTTCATCTAAGAGAAGCAGGGGGTGCCGGATCAGATTCACTGTAAATGTGTTTTCCCATTCTCCTTCTCTCGTTGTATTCCTTCAGTGCCCAAGGTCTAAAGCTAGGTCACGTGGTTTATATTTGGAGGTTTTACATAAGATTTTAAAAAGGATCAGGTACTGAAAGTCACTACTGAAAACGTCTTGCCTATGACATAGATTTAGACAATCTCATACAAGTAGACTTTGGTGGCAGTTGTTTCTGATCTCTTATGGGTGATGATGATGATGGTGATGGGGATGATACTAGTAGTATCCATTTTATTGGCTACCATTAAGTACCAGTAGCTACCATTTATTGGCTAGACATTGTACTAGGTGTTTAAACGTGTTGAGTGATTTAGTCTTCACAACAACCCTGTAAGGCATTATCCCAATTTTATAAAGAAAAATAAAATCGAAGAGGCTAGAAGCTTTCACAAGGTGACACAACCAGTAGATGTTTACCATCCTCCAAAGCTCAGGCTTCTCCACCTAGCAGCGTCACTTTATTACCCGTCAACTCTCCCCTAAAAAATTTCTGCTTAGAAATGCCTTCACCCCTAATCGAGATACCTTGACACCTCCTTTATGTGCCTTTCTCTACTGCTTGCTAGTAAATTCACGTTTATATAAATTGCTTTTGTTGACTCCAAGGTATTAGGTTACTTGATGTTGTTATTCTAATTTATGCCCTTTCAAGATGCAGCCACAGAAGAAAAAAGATCTGGCAAAGCTCATGCATTTCCAGATGAGTTTATAAATAGAAGCAACATCATCCAGTCTCTTGAAATAGAGAGACACCAGGAGAGAGGACATTTTCAGGCTTCTCTTGCCTTGACCAGGTCACTTCTTATTGTGTCCTCATTGACGAGTGAAAGTAATTGATCCCCTGTGTCTTTTGAAGGTTTACTGGGTGCTGTTAGTTACAAAGAGAAGCAACAGAATTCTGTTAGCTTCTGCCCATTCATCTCCTTTTAGTAGCCAGATAAAGCCACACTAGCAGTTTGGAAAAAGACAGTGGAATGAACTTAGTCCTGTTTTATTTGATTCAACAAACATAAAGCAAATGATTAGTCAGGCTTTAAGTGTAAAATACTGTAGAGTACATTTATATCTTGGGGTCATATTTAACTCAACAGCAGTGATAATAGTAATTCAGTGCAGTCTTACACTGAGTCATGCAGTAAGGAGTGTGACTTTATATATAAAGTTGTGCACTTAAAAGCTAGCAATCATTAAGTCCCAACTACTTTTTTAAAAAGTCAAAACAAGACATTTTCCAATAACATTTCCTGGCTTCTCCATCTGCAACTTGTGCAGTGCATATTCTTTTACCCCCGCTTCCACTCAGAAGTTATTGGCTGGGGATTCATGTGAGGCAGATAACGGAATTTTCAGTCTTCTGACTAGCTACCTTCTTGATCTCATGCATTATAATTAATGAGACGGTGGCGGCAGAAAAAGCAAGGGCTTTGGTGGTAAATAGATATGGGTTGGAACCCTAGTCCATATCTTACTATTTCCTCATCTCTTAAGAAATAGACACAAGAATCCCAACCTTTTTTGGTTATTGTAAGGGTTAAGTGGGATGGGATATCTAATAGGCTAGACTGGTATCTATACATATATATGGCACCCCGTGTATATATATATGGTGCTTGATATCAGTGTCATCTTTCATTTCCCCATCGCTGCCCACCTGTCCTGGTTCTAAAGAATACCTGAGTCTCATAGTCAGATGAGAGTACAGGTTCCAATCAGTCCAGACTTCAAGTTCTGTGTCCACCGCTTACTAAATTTTTCAGCCTAGAGCGAGTGTTTATCTCTTTTGAGACTCCAATTTTTTTTCTGTAAACTACTGATCATAATAGCACCTGTTCTCTAGGGTTGTTTTACATGAGATAATGCATATAAAATGTCTAGCACATAAGAAACACTTAATACATGTTTGGTATTAACATTGTTAATGGGAAAGATGTCCTACAAAATGGTCCAATCCTATAATAATAAGTAATGGCCTCTCATGTGACAAGTGCAGGTCTAAGAACTTGAATTTGCATTAAATCGTACAGTTCCTTTAATAACCTGATGAGGTAGGTGTTGTTATTTATAAACATGCCCATCTTCAAGATGAAAAAATTGAGGCCAAAAGAGAGTAACTTTCCCAAAGGCTCACAGCTAGGAAGTGATAGAGCTGGGATTTGAATTCTGGCTGTTGAGTTTCAGGGTCCATATTTTTAATCATTTGCTATATCTTGTCTTCCTCACATGTTATAACAGCTCAGTGAGGCAGAAAGGTAGGGAATGTATCATTGTTTCTTATTTTGTAATGAAGAAACCCAGGGTCCAAAGGGTCAGCCTTGGTGAAACTGTTCCTCTCAATCCATGAAACAAAAGAGCCAAACCATCCTTCAGAGGTCCCAAAAGACCAGTAAGAATTCCTGAACCCCTGTTTTCTGTGCATATGGGGAAGAATGGGAAAGAAATTGCCTTGTAATCTCATGTCTTATTTTAAAAATCCACCTAGTTTAGCACTTTACTCCATAAAGTAACTGTTTGTTTCAATATAAAAAATATATTTAAAATTCCTTCGTGCTTGAGTGTAATGGATATTCCAGGAAGATGTGTCATGTTTTTCCTATGGATTTTGTGTCTACCAGTCTGAGAACTTGGCCTTAAGTATCATGACAGCAATGCTAAATCATAAAAATTCTTGGGCATCAATAAGACTCTATATAACTTAATATCAGCATTGAGGACCTCTTTTTTATGCTATAAAGATACCAACCACTTAATGGTATGCATGAGAGAACGACCAAGATAAGCAAATTATCCTGGAAGCCATCCCGGTGAAGAAATAGCTCTTGCACTGGACTCTTGAACCCATACGTTGATTGCTGAGAACTATCACAATTGGAGTCATTGCTCAAGGCATCGCTTATGGTGAGTTAAAGTAGCTCAGGACTGGTGAGCAGGACACCCTGCCGTCATACCTGCTCCTTCCCTCACCCTGGACACTTTAGTTGTGCCAGGTAATTGTGGTCCTTGAGTGCTGTGTGCTTCCTCATACCTCCCACCTTTGCACATGCTATCCCCTTGCCTCGCAATATCTTTGCCAACTTCAAAATCCAGCTTACATTAATGCAGACTTTTTAACCTCTAACTGTTGAGTAAATTCAAATGATTCCTCATGGAGAAGAGAATGATGGTGGTGATTTAAAAAGTCAGTATAACAAATGTTTATTGACTATTTGTTGAATGTCGAATGTTGTAGAGGGGGCGTTACAGACATTATAAAGCCAGAGCCTGTAAGCTTTAAATTCAAAATAATAAATAACTATTTGGTACGTATTGTAAGCCAGTGACTTCATTAGGTGTCGGGAATACAAACACAAGCAAGATGTTTTCTCTGACTTGGAAAAACTTACAGATTGTCAAGGGAACCAAATGTACCAACAAAACCCATATTAAAATGTGATAAATGATAATATCAGATAAAGGCATGAAAAGCCCTATATGGGGTAGAGTGGAGAAAGGGTCTAAGAAAACTATATCATAGGCAGATATAAGGGCTGGACCACCAAGGAAAGAATATGAGTTTGCCATGACAAAGTGCTGAGGACGATGTCCCAGAGAGAGAAAACAGCATGAGCATCTTGCAGTTCATTGCAGGACCCAGGGAAGGGTTTTGTGTCTGGAATTAGATGTATACAAAACTGTTGGAAAGGTGGAAGAGCACAAGTTATGACTTTTGACTTTGTGATTATGCCTCCATGTCTATGATCAACAGGCAATTACTGCTGTATCTTCAAGGTTAGACACTGGACCACACTGGACAGAGTTCGGCTGTTATAAATATTCACATCTGTAGATTGTCCATTGTGCAAGAAGCAAGGACTCTGTTGTCCTTCTGCTTCCAAGTCTTGCGTTTCTAGCTCTTACTGGCAGATCCTCCACTGTATTTTCAGCCATAGCTTCAGAGGATATAATTGTGTACAGAGGATGTAATTTATTGTTTTCAGCTTTCCATCCCCTCCAATACAGGGTGGGAAGAACAAAAAAAAGAGGTGGAAATGGACGCTAAGACTCAATATCTAATGTCTCACTCACAGAATATACAAAATCTCTTTACAAAGAGGAAGTGTCTTTTATGCGTCAGACACAAAGGACTGGGGATATTAAGATGAATGATATGTGGGCCCCGTCTTCAGGCTGTTCCCTTTGTCAACATTAGAAAAGACGGTTTGAAAGAGCTTTCTTTACAGAGAATAATTCAAACAAAGAAACTGGTTTGGGGGTCACTTGTAGAATTTAGCATCTGTCACCACTGCACCAACAAAGCATGGTCAATGTTTTGTGGTCAATGAAGCTCTAGGTCTTTAAAAGCAAAAGTATTAGAAAGTGTAATCAATAAGTACTTAATACAGTTGGAACTGAACTCTCCAAGTACTTGCAGAGAAATGTTCTGTTTCATGCCAGGAAGCCTGTTTGGCAGATTGCAATGTCGCAAGTAGTGAGAAAACATAAGTCACCTTGAGAGCTGATTGAGTATAATCAATGATTAATGGCAAATTTGTGGTCCCTTTAATGACCATAGCTAAATCAAATCAGATTGAACCATAAATTTGGATGCTTTCTGGAATTAGGTCATGTAAAAGTAAGCTTTATGAAGAAGAAAAATCAATTTTGTAATATTACTATGAGCAGACTCATAACTCACAACTTGGAGTTTTTTATTTGATGAGGTTTGACTATCCATTTTACATATTTGCATATATTTAATTGGGATGGCAAAGCTGTGTAGATGTAATCTCAAAGGGTTTTCGTCAACGGCCATACATTTTCTTTTGGTTGATTTTATTTCAGTCACATGCACTAAAATCAGCGTGGGTTCAATCACTTAAGACTAGAGATGCTTTAATTATCATTTTAATGAAAGAAATAAGGAAGTGGACTAGGTTAGTTCGCCGTACTAAGGTCTGCTTGAAATTAGTTGAATGGTTTCAGGTCCTCTAGAAGTTTGATGACATCTCATGTTTCCATCAAGATAAACTGAGCAAAATTGTAATCATGTTTTAAAAAGTATGTGATTGGCATATTGATCTCAGGATTTATTAACTGTATGGGTACTATCTCTGAGGCTATGGTGTCAATTTCTAGCTGAAATTTAGGAGTAAACAAAAATGGCCCTTTATTGTACCATGTAGCCAGTTCAGAAAAAAAAGTGGGGATGGTGGATTTGGTGAGAGAGAAATTCACAGCAGTGCACCCCCTGCTGGATGGTTTGATTTCCCCCAAGAGAAGTTGTAATGCTCCTGGTCTTGCAACTCCCATGTACACCTTAAAATGTTTTTCTAGAGACTGCTGTAGGCACAGACAGCAGAGGAAAAGGCCTATCAGTTCTCTTCTGGATTCAGAGCCAAGAATCAGAGGCTAAGAGTAGAGTCAGCAACAGGATTAGGGCATGGAGAGCAGACTGGAGGCAAGAAAGTGGGACCTTGGGTGGATAAGGGCCGCCACACCCAAGTTGCAGTCATTCTTTACCTGTCAATTTAGTGAATGGTATAGAGAAGAAGTTACTCCTTTTCAGTCAATCAAATGTAATCCCAATGACTGACATTTGAATGAAATCTTTATTAAATAAGTTTGTGGTCTTAGCGCCACCATAATTGAAGCTCATTCAGTAGAGAGAGAATTGGGTCGTAACATATCTTTGAAACAGCAAAGCTAATTATTATATGTTATAGAGAAAATAGTCTTCACCTTTTGAGGCTAAATAATGGCACCCCCTCCAGATGAGCTGCCACAGAGTCTCCATTGCTCATTCTGTCTAAAGACACCAGCATTCACCAAATTGCTCAGCCCCTCCAAAGTGGAGTTGTTCTCGGCACTTTTCTTCTTCTCACACCCTTCATCTGTCATTACAGCGATCCTTTAGAGACTACCTTCAACCTGTATCGCGAATGCTGTCCTTTTGTTGCATCATTACCACCCTCATCCTAAGCAGTGGACCACTTCAGGAGCTCTCCCCTGCTCTCTCTTCTTGCACTGAAACCAAAACTTAAAGTGTAAATCTGACAATGTTCCTTCTTGACTGAAAACCCTCCAAAGATTTCCAGTCTCAAGTAAAGTAAAATCAAAGGCTTCAGCACACCTCTAAGCTTCCTATGACTTGCTCCACTTACATCTTCCAATGCCAACTCCTAGTGGTCTTTACCTCACAAGACTCCTTCCCCATTCGCTGAATGACCAGCATGCTCTGCACTCAAGAGTCCTTGTACTCGATTGTTCCTGTTTTTCCCCCAGAAATGTTATGTCATTCATAGCTCTGCTCAAAAGTCATCTCCTGAGAGAAGCCTTCTCTGATCTCTTATTTAGTGTCCATAACACTCACATTTATTTCCTTATTCTGCTTTTATTAAACCTTATTGCACATAGATAACTGACTTGACACCATATCTTTTTTTTTTTTTTTTAATTTATTTATTTACTTATTTTTGGCTGTGCTGGGTCTTCATTTCTGTGCGAGGGCTTTCTCCAGTTGCGGCGAGCGGGGGCCACTCTTCATCGCGGTGCGCGGGCCTCTCATTATCGCGGCCTCTCTTGTTGCGGAGCACAGGCTCCAGACGCGCAGGCTCAGTAATTGTGGCTCACGGGCCTAGTTGCTCCGCGGCATGTGGGATCTTCCCAGACCAGGGCTCGAACCCGTGTCCCCCGCATTGGCAGGCAGACTCTCAACCACTGCGCCACCAGGGAAGCCCCATATCTTTTTTTATTTAGCACTTTTGCTTATCACTTATAAGCTTCTTGGGAATAAGGACTTCATCTTCACCACCTAGAACAGTACATGTCACACACTAAGTAATAAATGTTTATTGAATAAGGAAATGTATGAATTTTCACTTAAAATGGAGGCTGTTCACTATTGTATATTAACTGCCAGGATTCTCATAAGCAATCAAGTTTCAGAACCATGTCTTAGATAATATAGCAAGAAGGGCAATGTATTACATAATCTACCAGCATAATTTAATCATTCCGGTTGCTCCAGTTGTATTGAAAAGGCTCCGCTGTGTTTTGACCTCACCACAGAGACTTCTAATAGCTAGTTTATGTTCGTGAAGACACAGAATATTATACACACATAGACATGCTTTGATCCACTCTGATCTATTTTTAAAATTATATATTTTATGTTTTTCAGAGTTGTCTTTTATTTTTCCCAACTCCAAATATTAGAGATTCTCTAATTCCAGGTCCACTGTTGACTACAGCATTCAATCTTTCCTTCCTTTCTTCTTGGGGTAGTACCTTAAGAGTTCTTTCTGTTGTAGACAGCTTAAAATAGAGTTACACAGAAGATCACAGCAGCAATAAACTTGAAAAGGATTCTAACCATGGCATAAAGGGAAAAGCACAGTTCAGAGGAAAACTGCCAGAACATAAAAGAGAATTTACTTTCTACAGAGAGATATTTTTAGGAACTTTCTATAGCAGGGTTGGAGGATTTGACTGCCTGGCAAAATCTATCACCCCACAGCAAATTTATCATTGTCAGAGGTAGAAGAGAAAGATTCTTGCATGTGGTGATTTTAAGATTCTAAACGTCTTTTCTTCATTATTATTTTTTCTTAAAAATGATTTTCACTTTGTATTTAAGCAGTAAATACCAGAGCCACCATTTCAATGCAATGTTGATGGGAGGAAAAGTATGCTGGAAATTAAACTAGAAGCCCTAGATTCAAATGATTTGCTCTTCTACTTAAAACTACATGACCCAAAGTAAACTATTCAATATGGTGGATGGAGATACTTGTTTGTCACCATATCTGTTTGCCCCTTCTTCCTGGGTACATAGCCCATAGTAGCTTATTATGAATGGCCATGTGACCAAAGTTCTTGCTGTATTAGTTTGCTAGGGCTGTTGTAACAAAGTACCATAGACTGGGTGGCTTAAGCAACAGAAATGTATTTTCTTATAATTGTGAAGTCTAGCAGTCCAAGATCAAGGTGTTGACAGGGTTAGTTTCTTACAAGGCCCCTCTCCTTGGCTTACAGACAGACAGTCATCTTTCCCCTTCCTGTATCTTCACATCATCTTCCCGTCATCTTCCCTGTATGTGTCTCTCTGTCCAAATTTCCTCTTCCTATAAGTTTATTAGTCATATTGGGTTAGGGCACATCCTAATGATCTTGTTTTAATTTAAAGTCACATTCTGAGATACTGAGGTTAGGACTTCAACATACAAATTTTGGGAAGGTTACAATTTAGCCCGTAGTATTCATCAGTGGCAAGCAGAAGGGATTGTGTGCAACTGTCATCTCACCCACTTAAAAGATGCTTGTCCTAGACTTGCTTTCTCTTTTCCCTTCACTGCCTAGAAACAGCGACACGTGAAATCACCTTGAAGGCCACATGTTGGGTGCCCGGCTATGGGAATTGCTGAAATGTCTTCCTCAGGTAGAGCCTTCATTCTCACCTTGTAGTGTGCTGGGAAAGAGAAGTAGACTTTGTTCGTGCCATCCCACTGATGTCCGTTTGTTACAGTAACTCACTGTTGACTCTAACATATTTAACTCCTTTTGTCTGAGCCTAACTTTTCTCATCTCAAAAATGGGAATAAGGAACTTGCTCGGACTGTTGTGATGATAGGTAAAATCTATGTGTGAAAGTGCCCAACACCACCTTGAAGCTAAAACTATAATGGGAATGATTTTCTGCATCCCACTTGGAGAAAAGCCCTATTGTGTTAATGTATGTGAAATTGTTTTATAAATTAAAAATCATCATTCAAATTTCACCCCTTAATGTCTAAACTCTGATTACAAAATTTAGTGACAGGCTTCAAGAGGTCTTTGAAAGCTGAATTTTTAGTATATGTGGTTATTTTTCTTCTTCAAAGGGTCCATAGGCTTCATCAGATTCTCAAATGTATTTCTGATTAGCCACTGAATGGTTTATCTTATCAGACTGGATAAAATCCAGGGTCTTTGAGGGATTGGCCCAAAGGTGGTGCTTTTAGATAATACAGCTCTAGAGGACCAGAATGGGAAGGGTCACCACTGGAAGGGGGTGATAGGAGTTGAGGGAAAGCCTCACAAAATCATTAGGATCCTAAAGACAGAGGTTAGAAAAAGAGGTAGGTGGAGATGGAGAGATGGATAGATTCTGGGGAAGCTGCGGTGACTTCCCATCTTTGCCTCAGGGTTTGCCTATCCCATTGGCCCTTGATCTCCTCAGTTTGACCTCCCCTCATTTATATGCTGGGTATCATCAGAAAGATGCTATGAAAGGAATCTAGAGATTTTCTAGTTCAGCATCCCCTTGTGTAGGTGATAAAACTGAGACCATGGGAGAAAAGGGAAATGTTGTAGCTAAGCTCACACAGCTAGTCAACATAAACAGGCTAGAATCTGGCTCTGCCATGCTCTGTCCACCATACTACATCAATTACAATGTCATTCCCAAAGAAATTAACAGGCCACAGGGTGAGAATTTCCCTCCAATAGGAAACAGCATGGCTCTACCTCTCACTTTCTCCTCTCCACTTCCTCCATCTTTATTTTCTATTTTTATCAAAGTTAAACATGTCTAGAATTTGAAGAGTCAGCTAGTGCTACAAGATTGGTTATAAATAACAGCAGCTCCCTACCCTCCGTTACTGCATTTCTCTTTCTATTATAGAAACCACTTCCTCTTTTAGCCGATTATTTGGTATTATCATTCAGTGCTCTCAGTAACATATTAAATTACTTTTTTCCCCCAATTTTGGGCATCATCTGTTGACTTACCATTTTGGAAGATGGCGTTTCAGCTCTCTTTTTCTCCTCACTGCTTCTTACCACACATTCTAACTCTTCTTCTTCCCTATCTTCCCAATACACTGACTTGGAATTTTGGTTATATTAATATCCCATAATTGCATTATTATGACTCGAGGTGTATAACATGGCAATCAAGAGCATGGAATCTGAAGCCAAATGCCCGTGTTCAAAATCCACCTTTATCATTTACTAGCTGTGTGACCTTGGACAAATGACCAAATTCTGTGTGCTTGACTTACCTTACCTGTAAAATGGGGAAATGCTAGTACCCACCTCACAAGTTTGTTATGAGGATTAAATGAATTAACATACACAGTTTTTAGAATCATGACTGCACTTGAAAGTAATATGTAAATATTTTCTTCAGAGCTGAGCCATATAATATATAATTTCTTTTCCTGCAGAATGCTTCCCCTGTAGTTAATGCTTGTGTTGTTTTTTCTTATGAGTAATTAAACCCCACATCTTCAAAGTTGTCTACATCTTCCCTTAAGGTATTCAGATGCATCTCATAGTCTGTTGATGTCATCAGCCTAAGAAGTCTTTCCTAGGCATTCTGGAACTACTCCAACATGGACTGGTCACTTTCCATGCCTATGTCACAGCTGTCATCCTGGGATCCCATTTCACTTTCGTTCTGGGAATTCTTTTAGCTTTTGTCAGTTTGGGCTGCTTGTTTCCTGTGTCCCATGTCTTTCATCTTTCTCTTTAGAAAGAGTACGTAAGAGAGAAATGTTTGAGAGAATTCTAGGTTGAAAATAATTTCCATCCAGAATTTTGAAGACATTCTTTAATTGCTTTTGAAGTGCTACTTTTGAGAAACCAAAGTCTTTCTGATTCTGATAATTATGTGTGTGTGTGACCTGCTTATTTTGTGTAGAATCTTGTAGGATCTTCATTTTCCCAGGTGTTTTAAAATCTAATAAAGTTGTGCTTGTGCTTTGGTTTAAGTTTCTTTTTAATCCATTGTTCTGGGAATTAATAGACTCCTTCAGTATATAAACCCAAACATTTTTTTCAGTTCTAGGAAATAATCTTGATGTATGTATGTATATATGTATGAATGTATTTGTTTTGATAACTTTCTTTCCTCCCTTTTCTCTCTTCTCTCTTTCTGGAACTCCAGTTATTCAGACATGGGAGCACTTAAGCTTGTCCTCTAACTTTTTTTTGGCTTGTGATTTGGGAGAGTCTTTCAACTTTATAAATGTTATTTATTCAAACCATCATATTTTAAATTTCTAAGTGCTCATTTTGGTCCCTGTTGCTTTTTGTTTCATTAAATTCTGTTCTTGGTTCCTGGTTACAATATTATTATTTTTTCCTCATGGACTGACTGGATTCCACAAAGCCACATTTATAAAAATCTTACTTGGAGGGTGAAAGCCTGACTGTCAGCATTCCAAGAGCTGAGAGGGAGAAACAGAAAACGGGGTCGAGCATCCAGTGTGAACAAATCCATGCAATCCTCCTGTTTGCATTGTGGTACCTCCAACTTCGTGTTTACCTGGTGTCTTCCAGTTAGGGATTTAAAAGTTTTTGTCATCTCCAGAAAATACAACTCCAGAGTTTGTGGAAGTAGGGGAGGGAAGATACCTAGCAGCCCAGATTGGGGAAAGAGATCTGAGGATCTGATACCTTTATAAATGTATTTTAAATCAATTTTCTTTTTTTTTTTTTTTTTCCATCCCATGATTCATCCCCATATTTGGAGGTAATTGATAGTGTAAGTTCCTGGGCCTTTGGGAGCTGTTCTGTGATTGTTGTCTTTTTCCCACGTGTTTTTCTCATCGGTAGAGACTTAGGTATTAGACAGTTTTTTCCTTCCTGTTGTTAGAATAGAGTTTTAGGAGAAAGCAAAAGTGAACATGAAGCTGCTTCCCTGGAATGAAAAACTATGGTCATCTTTTGTCGGTAACCTTACCTACACAGAGGGTCAGAATCTTCTCTAACTAGCTTTAGCCAGAGGCCAGGCATTCGCTCTTTATGTGACTCAGTGAAAGTTTTTGATATTTTATTTCCTTGTATATAGTAGGGGATAATCAATATCTATATATCAGGGACTCTGAGAAGACAAATGAGGTAGGGTATGTAAAGTTCTTCACACAGAATCTTGTCCGTATTAGGCACTCTACAAACACTGACTCCTTCAAATCCTTTAGAATGAGGTCACAAAACAATTTTTAAAGGACAGACAAAAGTTAGTTCTTCTTCCCTTTTTCTCTTCTACTTATAACCCTAAGGACTTATTTCCTAAAGCTGCCAAAATTTCCTCTCTAAGATTATAATGTCCTTCCATATTGAATTCAATGTCAGAATGACTTTTTTATTTACACCTTTTTTAAAAAAATTAATTTTTATTGGAGTATAGTTGGTTTACACTGTTGTGTTAGTTGCTGCTGTACAGCAAAGTGAACCAGCTATACGTATATATATATCCCCTCTTTTTTGGATTTCCTTCCCATTTAGGTCACCACAGAGCACTGAGTAGAGTTCCCTGTGCTATACAGTAGGTTCTTATTAGTTATCTATTTTATACATAATAGTGTATATATGTCAACCCCAATCTCCCAATTCATACCACTCCCCTTACCCACCCTGTATCCATACTCCATTCTCTAAGTCTGTGTCTCTATTTCTGCTTTACAAATAAATTCATCTGTATCATTTTTCTAGATTCCACATATAAGTGATATTATAATACGATATTTGTTTTTCTCCTTCTGACTTACTTCACTCTGTATGACAGTCTTTAGGTCCATTCATGTCTCTGCAAATTGCACTATTTTGTTCCTTTTATGGCTGAGTAATATTCCATTGTATATATGTACCACATCTTCTATATCCATTCTTCTGTTGGTCACCTAATCTATGACAAAGGAGACAAGAATATACAATGGAGAAAACACAGTCTCTTCAATACATGGGGCTGGGAAAACTGGACAGCTACATGTAAACGAATGAAATTAGAACACTGCCTAACACCATTCACAAAAATAAACTCAAAATGGATTAAAGACTTAAATGTAAGGCCAGACACTATAAAACTCTTAGAGGAAAACATAGGCAGAACACTATTTACACCTGTTTTGTACACATTAAGATTCTCAGTATTAGTAGTGAGGCAAGACTTCGTAAAACGCAGGCCCAGCCTCAGAGACCTCATAGCTGAAAGCCTGGAACTAGGCGTTTATTGTTTGGAATAGGCTCCTTCCAATTCCAAATGGGCTAATAAAGACTCTATTAGGAAAACATAGACTCCCTCTTGGGAAACAAGAGGCTGTGAAGCTGCCTGTCTTTACATGCTGTTGGAGAGTTTGTACATTTGTTTTGACTTTCTCTAATTAAATTGGAAACATTTTCTTCAGGTGAAGGATTCTGTTTCCTTTCCACTATTTTGCACATTCTGGGTGGTGGAGGGATTTTGAATATCCTTGCTTCCCATCTTCATAGGTCCAACAAGATGCCAGGCTCCAAGGTTCAGGTCTGTTCTCTGTGAACTTTGCACGGCACCATCCTCCAGTCTGAAGTAATATCTCTGCATAGCTCCTTATATGTGCGCCTCTAGTGCCCCTCACCTCTTTTTACCTTGATAAAAGAGATGCTTTTTTCTTCTTCCCCGAGCTGGATGTGTTGGAGTTCCTCCAGTGAATACGTTCATGCCAATATGACAGCAAAGAATGTCTTTGGGAATCTAGAGGACTAACCCAGGTCCAGGTCCTGCCCACTTGGCCCTATGTATATTTATCAACAAACTTGAATATTTTGAAACCAAAAATCGTGTTCACACATGATTATTCTTAAGAGCGTTAACTCCTGTTTCATCGCAAAGGTATGATAGGTAAGTGGAACCATTAGGATTTTCCAAGCTGAATCTAGTACCCTGAATTCTTGGGCCTGACTCCCCTCTCCCCATTGTGTAATAGCAGTATTGAGAATCCACACTCTTCCTTGGCCTCATGGCGGGTGGAATGTATTTCCCCAAACTTTGTGCTTAGCCACAGGAATATTAGTGGATGTGATATAATAAGGGTCTGGAAATCTGCTACACAGCTGGCTTAGCCTCCCGGGCTTCTGCTGTTTCCAGGAGAAGAAGATATTGCAGGAAGCTCTCTCCTTTTATCCCCAGATTAGCCACACTGGTTGACACGCAGACTCCCAGACTGACGTGAAAACAGTTCAGCTGACTTGTAGATGCATGAGTGAGAAAGAAATGTTTGTTGTTGTAAGTTTTTGAGTTTTGTGGTAGTTTGATATGCACCATTATTGGAAATATTGCAGACTAAGGCCAATAAACCTCTATAATAATATATATTTTCAGCTGCTAGTATGGCTGATAATGTGGATTTCTCTCTCAAAAGGTCTTTGTGGTACATGTGATCAAAGTACTATGGAGTTCCCTGTCATTGTTATTAAGTGATGACACTATTGAATGCCTTTCTTATTTAATGTCTTCTTTTTCTGCTGATCTCTAAGTTCTGTGAATTCAATGGGTTATGTCTGATTTATTTCTTATTATACCCCAGTGACTCTCTTGGTACCTAACACATAGAAAGTACTCAATGTTAATCAAATGAATGAAATAAATGAATGAATAAATAAAAACTAGATGGACAGGCCCCCTCCCCCAATGCAGGAAAGCTATGTATTCCCCCATCAGAAAAATTAACATAAAAATGTACATAAAAAGTGTCATGCAGTATGGAAGAGCACATAATATTTTATGATCGATTCTTGAGCTGAAACTTTAGAACTCATGATCAAGATAATGTAGAAGCATCTCAGATAACAGGAGCTGAAAAGCCCCTAAGTTTTGCTCTGGTATTTTCGGAATGGATGTCTATATACATTGGCAAGACTCAGTAATTTTTCCAGGGGACATGTTATTTGGCCAGGTGAGTCATTTTCCTGGTCATGCTGTGTATCTTTCTGTATGTTATTTCATCTTTTTCTCATCAAGTAGGTTAAGGGGTAGAACAGGAACAAAAGGGAGAGGGCTCAAAGGTCATTTTTCTAGAACCTAGAAGGAGGGATAAAATATGACCAGAGAAAGTTAACAATGTCTGCCAGCGGTCAACACTGTGGACGATGTGATGCATTATATACGGTGAGTGTGAGGCTGTGTGCCGGGCACAGAAGAGAGAAGAGTAACAGGCGGGTCGCTCTTTGAGGATATTTGTGTCTATACAGAAAGTGGGCAGAATGTCCTCATTCTTATTTTTCAGGTTGTACCTCTTTAAAGCAGGCTCTACCCAGTGACATTGGGAAAACAAAGGCAGCTCAGCAGACAGGCTGGATTTATGCTGGGACCATCTGTTAGAATTAAATCCATTTAAATTTGGTTGGAGGAGATTTCACATGTGGCCCCATGGAAATGGAGAGATAATTTTAAGCTTGGGTGGGATGGGGCTGTGGGTGGGAATTCAGAATGAAGATGAATGAGCTGCAGGCCAATGAGTGCTTTCTTTCTGAAGTCATCTTTTAATTATATAATTTGTGGTGAGTCATTTGCTCTTTTATAAGTCTCAGAATGAGCCGGTTGGTAGTTTGATTTTGACTTCTATGGTTGGGAGTCTTATGATTTCTCCACTTTTAGACCATTCATTGTGGCTCTCAGGGTGACTTGCGTGAAGTGAACAAAACAGGGCAGAAGCAAAATAGATGCACACATTAAAAACGGGAAGATACGGTCTGTTCCTAATGGTGTGATTTTAGGCAAGATACTTCTTTTCTCCAGGAAATGCCTTTCTCATCCCTTGAGATTATAACCCTCATTACTTACATACCTTGTTCCTGTTGAGATGATTCTTGATACCATAGGTCCATTGGAACCCAGCCATCTACTGAATAGCATTGACTGAAACATTCAAACTCATTTATAATTTTAAGCTGTTAGCAAGCCAAAAAACCCCCTTTTCCTTTTATCCCAAACAAAGAGTGAGAAAATTTATGGAATTGGCTGGTGTTCTGGCAATCTGTAGGCTTCAGTGTTGTATTTCATTATGAACAAAGGAGTAAAAGCTATATTGAAAACAGCAGCCTTTAATACTGGACCCAAGCTCCCAACCCAAAAAGCTTATCCACATTTTGTTAAGTTTATACAATATTTGTATTTTATCACTAGAAAAATTCTCCAAATGTTTTATATAATAATATCTCATTTAAATCCAGTGCTTGATCTTAGCAAGAGGATAAGTTACAAATTTTCCATCAGTCAATTTTCCAGATACTAAGGAATATATTTCAGTACTAACTAAAAGAAATTAACAATATTCCATGGAAATCTTTTAAAAAGGCTTCAAGTGCATTTTTGCCTTACTGGACATACTGTGTTGAATACAGGTTAATCTTTCTTTAATAACCAATCATTATTCTTATGTTCATAAGAATAATGTTATATTTATCCTATTTATTTATTTATTAATTTATGGCTGTGTTGGGTCTTCGTTTCTGTGCGAGGGCTTCCCCTAGTTGCGGCAAGTGGGGGCCACTCTTCATCGCGGTGCACGGGCCTCTCATTATCGCGGCCTCTCTTGTTGCGGAGCACAGGCTCCAGACGCGCAGGCTCAGTAGTTGTGGCTCACGGGCCCAGTTGTTCCGCGGCATGTGGGATCCTCCCAGACCAGGGCTCGAACCCGTGTCCCCTGCATTGGCAGGCAGACTCTCAACCACTGCGCCACCAGGGAAGCCCCTATATTTATCTTATGTTATAATTATCTAATGGACAGTAAGAGAGCATGCCTTTCTCCCACCTTTATTGCTGATTATCAGCTCTAATGTTTTTCTTCCTGTGTAAACTTTTATAGTTAGTTTCCTATATTTAGGAAAGGTCAGATGATTAGGTTGTTAGAATGGCATGTAAATTAAGAGTCAATAGCATATGAAGTAAGACCCAAGAAAACTTACAGTAGGAAAGACCTTTAGAATGCATCTTGTTGTCTGTGAGAACTTTGCTATTTACTTCTTGATTTTCCAAAATCATGTTCTTGATATGTGAAGTCTGCATTGTGTATGCATGCATATACTCCTATGTAAATATGTACATATAAGTGTGTGTGTGCTTATGTATGTGCATGTGTATAGGGATCCAACATGGCATATGGTCCTTTTATCATCAAACAGACCTTGATCAAACCCTAACAATACTCCATTATAACTGTGTGACCTTGGGCAAGTTTCTAGTTCTTTTTTAGCCTCACTTTCCTCAATGGTTAAATGGGAATAGGAATATTTACTTTTTAGCACCTAGGACAATTTCAGAGACATGGAGTTGTAAAAATATTAACTCCTTTTCTTCTCTTCTTTATAAAAATAAGGTGATCAAGTCTTTTCATCCTGTATCTATTGAGAAATAGATACAGCTACTAGAAATATTGAACTTGTTTGCTATTATAATTAAAAGTGGCATAGTGATTTCTTTAATTCAGTTATTTTGTTAGTTTATTTGTTTGGACTACTTAGTCCAAGAATTGTAGATACATGGTGTGTATGCCACCTCTTTTTCTCCCATAATTGATAATGATTCTCTTTTCCACTGAGCCTAGATGAAGCCTCAGAATCTTTCTTAACACAGTGCCAGCTTCCAAAGCCAATCCACCAGAGCTGGCACATAGGATGAAACCAAAATCCTTGATTTAGTCACTAGATTGATGATTTCCAAAATATCATAATTTTCACTGATAAAGAAGCAGGTGAATTGAAAAGTAGGCAGAAGAGCTTCCCCTAATGCATTAGTGGGTAACAACGAGAGAAAACTCAGGATCTGTTTTGGAGCAGAAATATTTGATAGCAGAAGGAGGACAGTGAAGGTGTGATGAGAATTTCTCATTACTCTAGTCAGCATCCTCAGTCACGATGCCAAGAAAATAAGCTTGCTCAGCCCTGGCGCCGGTCTAGGTCCAAGTCCATCAACTCTTCTTATCAGCCCTCCGTCTGAAAGGCAGTCCTGTTTTCATGTTCATCTCACAATTTAGATGTCTTTTTTTTTTTGGTTCTATCATTTCAGAGATAATATTGTTCGTCTTTCAATCCAATCTAGTGAGTATGTATTAAGCACCTACTATGTGTTAAGCATGCAATTCATACTGTATCCTCGAGGCTGTCTCAGCAGCACTCAAGGTGCTGAAATGCAGGTGGAGATATGTACCTGCTGACACATTGACCCTGTCCACTGTGATAGGTTCCATGAGAGAGGAAGAGTACAGTCATCCTTCCCAGAATCTATTGTCTAGTCTTTTCACCCTGTACCCATTGTCAAACTCACTGCCACTAGAACTATTGAACTTGTTTGCTATTATAATTAAAAATGGTAAAGTGATTAATTATTTTCTGCCAGTTTATTTGTTTGCCCTACTTAGTCCAAGAATTGTAAATACGGGTGTATATGCCACCTCTTTTTCTCTCTTTTGAGTTAATAGCCATCTAGGTGGTTGAGTTCCTAACGAGAGTGAACGGAAAAGTCTAAATCTTAGATGTAACCAACAGTGTGCTAGCTTAAAATAAATCATCTTCATCAGCACTGCCCCCTTTGAAACGTCAGTCAGCCCCAGAGGCTAAGCAGACTCTCTTGGATCTGCAGTGTGGCCTTGCAGAAATGAGTTCTGTAGCTTATTCTTTTGGAATAATCTTTAAATTTATTTGGCAACCCTGTTGTTTCTAAGCAGCAAGCTTAGCACTGGGGATACAGAGGGAAGTGAGATCTCTTGACTGCCGGAGCTTCTCACGGTCCAGGGAGGTACCCAACATGTAAATAAGTAATTAGCATAAAATGGAGGCACCAGGAGGCCATGGCTTCTGAATTGATATTGGATGGATGAGCAGACCCTCATCAGGTAGAGAAACGGGACAAGGGCATTCCAGGAGAATGAATTTCAGCAGGAAACAACAAGGCAGCAAGCATCGGAGCAATTGATGAAGTCATAGGGACATGAGTTATCTGCCATGCTAGTACTTGTGGGATCAGAAGGAGGGAGATGATCAGGAGATGGCGGAATGAGTCAAAATGGGATTGGAACTGAGGTTCCAGGGATGAGACATGTTGAAGTTCATGTCAGAGTGTTTAAATATTAACCATAGGTAAGGAAGCTGCTCAAAAAATCAGTCTGAGAATCACATTATACGAAGAGTCAGCATTTGAGCATATCTGTGTCACTTCAGCTAATCATCAGGAAATGACATTAAGCTGGTCCTTCTGTCATCCCCATTTTACAGGTTATAAAACTAAGCCTTAGAAAGATTAGGTAATTGTTTTAGGTTATACAACTAGTGAAGGTCAGAGCCATGATATGAACAGTTTTGTTTGTGGGCTCTGAACCAGTGAAATGGGAGAAGACTAGAAACAAGACATTTTGAGTGGAAATTGCAATATTTCAGGCAGAAGATAAAGACAGCGGGCACCAGAGCATGGTAGTGTGGTTGAGATAAAGGCTCTGGTGTGGTATGTTTCAAGAGTGGATACTCCTCTGCCATTCTAGAAGCCCTAAGGAATCACATTCCCGTTATTTTAAATTCGGTCCTGTTTAAACTTTAAAGCCCTGTTACCAACTTGACCATCTAGTTGGCTATTTGAAAATAGAACATTCAAGGATAAAAATTCATAACCATTAAAGAAAGTTGAAACAAAAATATTGGAGTTAAATTCTAATGCAGAGTTCCAAAGTGTTCCAAGTAACCTCAGTGTTGCTGGAATGATGTATAGTCTGTTAGTATAGTAATTTTCTCAATTTTTTCACTCAACAGTCACTTATTGAGAACCTACTTTATTTCAGGCCCTGTGCAAGGTGATGGGGATGTAGTTATGGGATATAATTTAGCAAGGGCTGAATGGGGGATCTTGTGCTTCAGGATATAAGCTCTCCACATCCCTTGGAAAATAATAGTAAAGTAACAGTTCTTATTGAAGTGTGTAGGTGTGATGTTTTTGTTAAAATATTTTAAGAAAATCACTCTCTTAATACCTTTCATCCACACCTCATATTGCAGGCAATGTTATTATTAGAAGAAAGGTCCCCGTGATGTACTTTGCACATTTATCAAAGAACAGATTGTAGCAAAAGACTCTACTTCTGTGACAATAGCTTTGATTAACACCTATCAAAATAGAACCATCATTTGCTCGCTTAAGCACTTGTTAAATAACCCAATCTGCTACTGAATTAGACCAGATGCCTCCATTTTCACACGTGCTGAGAGGGCAGTTGACACCTCCCTCTTACGCCCCCAGTCATTTATGGCCCTTGCCTACAGGATGTCTCGGTCCTGTTCCAGCTCAAGGTGCTAAGATTCTATAGAGTCAGGTGTTTTCTTCCGGAGTGGCCTGTGGTATTTCAAGTGTGTTGTTCCATGAATCAAGTAAAAGATCCCATAATGGTACCCACCAGAACAGTGCCCATTAGGAGTGATGCCACACTCTGGTAAGTCTTCATCACCCAGGCTAACTGCTGTGTCATCTGCAAAGCAGAGTGAGAATCTGGACCAATAGGTCATATTGATGGAAGGGACTAATAGCACAGAATCTCATACAGGTGGTGCTCAATCCGTGACTAGCTGCAGGGCTAGGACTCACTATTAATATTCATTTTTAGAAGAGGCTTCATTATTAGGATCTGCTTTATTATCCTTGGCTTAGGTCTGCTTGTAATCTTCATTCTGATTTTGCTCTCTGAAGCCAAACACAGTAAGTTCATCATGACTGAATGACAACCCTCTCCCATCTGTATCAGGTCTTATTTTTCCCCAATTAAGCAGCCATATTTCCTGCTGTTCTTCAGGTGACACCAGGTTCAGACCCCCTCATTATCCTGAACACTTTCTTCTTTATATGCTCTAATACGTCAATGTTCCTCATTAAAATGTGGTACCAGGAACTGAATTTAGCACAGCATCCTAAAGGAAATCTGACCTGTAAAAATTATAGGGCAACATTGATTCCTTACTGTTCTGTCACTGAAGTCTAAAATAGCCTTAGTTTTTATCTGACAGCCACGTTGTCAACTTCTAATACAGAACACTCTTGCTTAAGGGCCTTTGCACTCGCTGTTCTCTCTGTCAGGAAAGCTCTTGCTGCAGATATTCATGTGGCTCTCTCCTCACTTCATTCTGTTCAGATGTCACCACCTCGGCCACCCCAGTGGAAGCAGTGTTCCCCTTTCACTCTCTTGCCCCTTACATGGCTTTATTACTTTTTTCATACAATTATCATCACCTGATACATAATTGTTTTATGTATGAACTGCCTGTCTCCTTCACAGAATGTGTGCTTTATGAGTCGGAGGACTGTTTTGTTCTCTGCTGCATCCCTCTGGTACACGAAATATAGAAAGCACTCAGTAAATATATGTTGACTAAATGAAAACTGGGTGTATGATCAACTACAATTTCTAGAACCCTTTCTCATGAAATGCTGTTAGATTAAGTCTTTGCCCATTCTTCACTTGGCAAATAACTTGCTTCTCTAATTAAGAAATAGCTCATATGTATTGCATATATTTAGACAATATAGATAAGCAAAAAAAAAAAAACCCTACTCAAATTCTCTTATATCTACACAGCATTTTAGTACATAATTTTCTAGACTTTTCAATCATATATATATATAACTAAAATCAGATAATTGTTTACATATTTTAACCTGAATTATTTTTACTGTATATTTTCCCTTATCAGAAATATTCTTATTAAGTAAGAGCATACAGTATTTTACTATGCAGGTATATAATAATTTAACATAATTTACTTAACCAGTCATCAATTATTAGAGATGTAGCTTATTTCTACTTTATTCTAATAGTACTGTATCAAACAGTGTGGTAGCTAAATTTATGGGACACCATAATTATTTCCTTGCAACAAGAAGAACTTTTTGCATCAAAGAGTATAAAATATACAGTGCTGCCGTTCAGTATTGTAAATAGAAACATTTACACTTTCAACACCCAGGAATTTTTATTTTTTTAGAGGTGGAGAGAAGGCATTCATATACCACATGAATCACATACCATTTATATAGTTACTTAAAGTACAAAGTGACATAGTATTTCTGAATGATGATTTAATTATACCTACCAAGCAAGGAAAACAACAGTAAGTTTATAAGTTCATTCTTTTGTCTGTCAAACTTATAGGGTTTTTTTTTTCCCTTGGCCTAAAGGAAAAATCAAAAACATTTTTAGAAAGTTTTATTTCTTCTGTCCTGTTGAATTAATTAATTAATTTTGAATCCCGAGTCTGTACCCAACATAGGAGCCACTACTCTTTTTTTTTTTTTTTTTTTCCAGTTAAAAAGGCAAAAACTTTATTTAGTTTTCAGGGAAATACAAGATGCATGTAAACATAAACAAAATACAAAACAACCCAAATCTTACAGTCTAGAAGCATGCCAAGACAGAGTATTTTCTGCAGACCAAAGAATCCCGTCAAAATGACAAAGGACACCTGGAAAGCGGCAGGTCAAGGGGCTGGGTCCCTTCCCCAAGGACGCTGCATTTTTGTGATGAGAACAGTTCAAAAAAAAACACCCACTATTAAAAATATTAGAAACATGGAGAGAGTTTAGCACCACCATTGATCCTGGAAATTTTTTAGCACTCAAATTGACAGCACTGGATTCACTGTCCTTTTCTTAAATTTCTCTGCTGAGGGGGAAGAGGGAACAGCCTCCTTCAGACCCCACAGATCCCACTAGGAGCTGGGAGGGGTTGAGTGGACACCGTGAGGAGTGCCCCAGAGACATCCAGCAGTTCACATGCAACATGCAGTCCACAGACCCACGCTTCACGAACCTGCCACTAACAGCTGCCTTGTTCAGAAGTCACCTTCATGCAGACCTCCTGTAAACTGGCCCTGAAACCCTTTTGCCATCCTGTGTCCTGGATTTAAAGAAAACCGGTTGCAGAGAACGAGCTGTAGATTCAAGAATGGTGGCTCTGTTTACCGTTCTTTCTCTGAAATGCTTAGGAACAGTATGCCTTGGTCACAGGCCACTAAACATGATGAGTGCATTGCACTCCGTCTTCTAAGTCACACCACTGAGGCAGGCTCAGCAAACTGAACCGCCACAGGCATCATTAGAGATACTCAAGAATAACTGGTGTCAACAGAAGAGCAAACGAAGTTGTCTTCCTCCCAGATATGCTTGATGGTGTGGGGACCCCAAGGTTCCAGTTTAGGGGTGGTGGGTCCCTACTACATGACCCATTATGGTCACTGGTCTCTGATTCAAGCAATTTGAGAGGCTAGCTCTGGATTGGACAAAGGGAGGTGGGCAAACCCAGCCTGGAACCTGAGAGATGGATGAATGTTCCGGAGCCAGGGCCTCAAACTCAAAGACTGGTTTGTTGCTGGCAACTTCCGCTTTCCACTAAGTAAGTCAATGACCATTAAGAACACGCTGGGGATCCAGCTTGAGGAGCCACTACTCTTAATGTTGCACATTTGATAAATAAATCTGAGTCTTCATTTACAATAAGTTATAAAGTTATGAACAGGATAGACCAAAAAACAAAATCATGTTGTGAACCATTAGATGTCTTGTGAAAGTTTCATTGCTTTTTTTTGGTTGTTTTAATGAAGATGGATGGGGATAAGTGAAATGATATTTAGTAGAGAGCTGCAAAAACAAATAAAATGAAGAGTTTGTAGAGGAATTTAAAACAAAGTAAAATATACAGGAAGGCTGAATAACTAACAGTGATCTCTTCCACCAAAGAGAAGTCCCGAGTATGGCTCAGTGTTCAAGCACCCTTCCTGACATTTCTACATCATTCCTTCGGCTGCTGAAGGACTTCTCTAAGGCAAATGCTGATCCACATCTCTACCGAGGATAGAAGAAGAAGACACTCAAAGGTCAAGGTTTTGGTAAGAAAGGAGTCCTTAAGAGCACAGAAGTTCAAGTACTGGAACATTCTGCTAATGAAGATTTTATAACTCTTATATTATCTTTAAGAAATTAAATTGGTTCATTGTAACAGAACCTATGACCGTATAACCACCACCACCTCCCCTCCCCCTGCCAAATAAAAGAAAAACTGATAGTGGCTTAAAACAGTAATTTGTTATTTCTCAGTTTGTAGGTCTGGATCAGGTCTGGCTTATTTTGGTTGGCTTGCTTATGTGCCTGTAGGTAGCCCATGGGTTTACTGGGGACTGACTTGTCCAGGCGTTTCTATGCTGGGATGATTCAGTTCTGCTCCATGTCATCTCCAGCAAGCTAGCACTCCTTCTCAACAAGGAGGAGCAGGGGTGCAAGAGAGGACTTGTGAAATACTCTCTCAGAAATACTCAAGCACTTTCCCGAGATCCTGCAGGTATCACTTGTTAATGTCCCACTGTTTACTGCAAGTCACATGGCCAAGCTATTGGGAGTACAAGTCAGTTACCAAAAGGCACCAAAATGTAAAACCTAATGTCACAGTCCTTTACGTGAGAGTGTTTAGTAAGAGCATCTCTCATAGGTGGCCCCCAGGGATTACTAACCAGCTCTGATTTGATTAGACCAAGGTACCCTGATGGCTCAGGCACAGTCACATCTGAAAGCAGAATAATTGTTCGAGGTGTCATTCACATTTATGACTCTATGACAAGATACCTGGACATTAAGATTTTCTTACTGCAGGAGATTGACCAGAATGATATACATCTTTGTATCGGGAATATATTATGGCCCAATTTCAGAATTTTATTATAGGTCCATGTTGACAATAGAAATTTTTAATGCTCTCATTTGATCTTAAACACTAGCCTCCTATATGATATATATGTGATTTCTGTGTTTATTTTACTACATTAGAAGATTAAAAAGAGATAGCTGCTTAAAAATACCATTAAATATACTCTCTTCAACTTTCCCTGAATTGTTATATCTGGGTCCCAACAGTGGGCAACATCTGCTAAGAATGTATCCAGTATAAATAAATGCAGGATTCCACAGTGGGTGAAAGAAAACCAAAAGGAGATCTATAAATAAAGTGTCTGAAAAGCAGTGTGTTTGGAAAAGCCAAGAAGATAGTTGTTAACTAAACACATTTTTAAAATTTTCCAACACTGATGCAAAAACAAACCAATAATATTCCTAGAGGTATATATATGTGTATGAAATAAAGAAGATATTCCTTTTCTCACTGCTGAGATTTAGTTGAAGGATGCGTGATTTTGACTAGATCACACAGTCATTATTAATCTGGAGTTTATGAGACTGGAGCATTGTTGGTCGGATGAGAGGAGATAGAAGGGTAATTCATCAGGTCCTCTGGGGCGCAAAAGAATTGCTTTAAAGTTGCCTCAGTCTTAAGGGCTGCAGTTATGACTATTTATGTAGTAAGTAGAGGCTCCTCCTCCACCCCTCTCTCTCCTGGGCATCATAATGATAATTAAAATGTGCCCATTACTTTCTATTACCCCTGGAAAAATCCTTTGTTGAGAGTCAAGTCACATTTATTATTCCCATTTTACAGATGAGGAAATGGAGGATGAGATGAGATCAAGTGACTTGATCAAGGTACATAGTTAGTTGGGGCACTTCCAAATTCTAGCTCAAGGCTCTCCTTCCTACAGCATACTCTCTATCTCTATATGGATTCAGGGTCACCATCATCCTACTCTTTCCAAAGGCACGTGATTGACTTTCTAGGGGAGGAAAGTAGAGGTTCAGGAGGAGAATCAAGCAGATCATGGAGTAGGCATATTGAAAAAAGAAAAACAAAGTCGAGGTAGGAAATTTTATAAGAATTGAAAATAGGTGGCCTGAGAGCCAGATGTATTTCTGTATCTGACAACTTCATTTGATCTGGACAGTATTTTGAAGCACAATTTGGTAGATATTTGGTTGCAACGCAGGCAGATTAGCACCTATGGCATAATACTTACCCTTTTATATGTTTATGTAGCTTGTTTGACTTCTGCAGATATTTGATGTTGCAACTCTGAATCTGAACTTAAATTAAGAGTTCAGTAAAATTGCATTTTAGACAGTAGATCAAGAAGAAACACGTATCCTTTCAGAACAGGAGATTGGCTGGTTCTTGTGACTGTTGGTCTGGTGGTCTGTAAGTAGCTGAAAGGAACGGAAACCAACTTCTGAGTAAGGAAACCCTGGATGTGCACGGTGAGGCTGAAGCCTCCTCCATGAGTCTGCGCAGAGCAGCCGCTGTGCTGGATGAGGTCAGCGTGGTGTTTGGTGTGTGCTCCCGCCTCCCTAGAGAGATCAGAGCTGTTGCAACACAATATGTTCTCTGAAAACTGGCTCTGGGAGGAAAATCTGTCATCCTAATTATGTCACAGAAATTTGGGACTGTAATGAAGGTCAGTAATGAACACTCAGTAACATAGAGTGGTGGGTTGGATTTGTTCATGACACTTCACCTCATCCTAGGAAACACTGGGGAGAAAATGTATCCCATTTGGCTAAGGGAAAAAGAAAGCCTTTCTGCTTTTAATCACCTGCATTTTCTAGACTGTTTCAACATACCGTAGAGCAGTTTTGTAGCTATTTTACAAAAATAATAATTAGATTCACTAGGACCAACCAAATTTTTCTTGATCTACAGACTTCACATTGGATATCATCCTCTTCTAAGTCATGGGTGTCTTCTACCCCTCCTAATCAGTTTATTTCCCTTACAGTTCTTCAAATCATTTGGTTAAGATCACTCAGCTTGTAATAGATACACTCTGACTTTCCCTAAGCTTAGATTCCCATAGTGATCTAAGAAATTAGAAAGCAGACAGGAGAGGATGAGAGAAAGAAATTATTCTATTCCTAGTGATGGATGGTAAGAGCCAGACCTTATACAGAACTTACCATGTACCCAGCCCTATTAGAAGTGGTTTACATACATCGACTCCCTCAATCCTCAGAACAACTCTATCCCCAATTTACTGCTATTGTCCCCATTTTACAGGAAACTGAGGCACAGAGAGAAGAGGTGAGGTATCTAAGGCAATAAGTGCCAAGATAGTACAGACAGTAAGTGACAAGGCTGGGGTTTAAACATGGATTGTCTGTCTCCTGAGCTTCTGGTCTTGACCATTGTGCTATTCTTTTTCCCTTGGGGAACTGGACAAGCCATTCACACATTTCTACTCAGTGTCTTTGCTTAGGATCCCCCTCTTCCTGGATTGTCTTTCATCAGAGTCTCTGCCTGCCAAGGTCAAGTTCAGTTATCACATCCTCTGTGAAGCCTTACCTAATCCCTCCTAGCTTCTCTGTTCTGTTGCCTCCCTTTGTCATGATATTTATCACTTGGTATTTTTGTCACTATATAGTCATCTCTCTCATCTGAAGTATAGCCACGTCCTTGATGAAGAAGAACATAATGTAATTTTTTTATATTTGTATATCCATGGTGACTGGAGAAGGCAGGCACCCAGTAAGGACCCTTATTGTATTGGACATGATTGAATGAATATGTTTGGAGATACTTGTACATAAATAAGAGTAGGTTTTAAGTTTCTTTTAACTCTATATTATTTAGTGTCAATCTCTGGCCCAGTAGGTACTGTTTTTATTGGATATTCACTAGACACTTTGATGACTCTAGGCATATGGGTCTCTCTTCATTTTAAAGCATTATTGAAATGAGAGAATGGATAACCTTGACTTAGATGAATTTGAGTAACTTCTTTGATCTTGAGTCTGTTGTTTCTGAATCTTAATTGCTACATTGCTCAGTAAATCAGCAGTGGCCCATGGGTTATTAAATGGTAACGTAAATGGTTTGGTGTAGTTCCTTTATGAATCTGACAGAGTGTCTACATTTCTCATATTTCATTAGATGACACTATTTTCCAGTAACTGCTTAATCTGAAATAATGACGTTATGTGCAAATTATGTGAAACCCCATCCACTAATGTTTCTCTGAACACTTAGGATACTAGACTTCTTTTAATTATTTTCTCTGCATCAGAGTCCTCACTGTTTTCTCTGCTACTGCTGTGGGTATTCATGACTAAACAAATCAATTATTAAAATGGAAACATGCTCCTTTTGTGCATTGCCTGGATGTCTTAACAATCTCATTATTTGATGAGTGACTTATAGAAATATTTAACTCATCCTGTTTGACAGATGTCACATGCTCAACAAGAATAATGAACGTACTCTCTGTTACTGAGAAGACTGTGTTCGCAATGGTTTTAGTCTGATTGTAGCACTGCCAGGGCTGAAAGGGTTCTGTTTTAATCAAAGCCATGTTTTGGCTCAGAAGTGTTGAATTGTTTGATCTTGATAACCAGTTCCACAGAGTACATTTACAAGGTTAAGAAAAAAAAAAAAGAAAAGAAAAGAAAAAAGAGAAAAAGAAAGATTCGAATCAGGTCAAGGTTAATTGTAGTTGGTATTTGCTTAACAATTCACCCCCTATCATTCTAGCTTATGATATGATAAATGAACTACTTGGGGGAGAAAAGGTCAATGCTACATTCAGTTTACTGTGGTAGGTGAGCTTCCAATTGGGAACTTAAAGAGGATTTTAATAAAGAGAGGTATTTTTAAGCATCTAGGTCAACACAGCACATTGAAGGAATTACTCCTGCCTGTGGGATTGATTTATGTTCAGAAAAGAAAATTTCAGACCTAGGCTCAATGACCAGAGGCTTGGTTTTCACCTGAATTCTTGACTTTTGAATTGTGTTTTTATAATCTGCATCTCCAAAAGCCTCTCAAGCATTTGCATCTCTAAGGGTTCCCACAATATTCTGCAGCCAGCACGATCATTTTGCACATTATACTTTGTTTGAATGGCTTTTTTCTTATATGTGGACCCTGCCAGAAGAGCCTTTTGGATGGAGATTGTGTCCTGCTAACTCTGTATTTGTAGCACCTAGCACAGTGTCTGGGCCATGGTAGAAAAACAAGCTTTAAGTGACACAATAGACCAGATAGATTTAATTGATATTTATAGTACATGCCATCCGAAAATAGCAGATTACACTTTCTTCTCAAGTGCACATGGAACATTCTCCAGGGTAGATCACATCTTGGGTCACAAATCAAGCCTTGGTAAATTTAAGAAAATTGAAATCATATCAAGCATCTTTTCCGACCACAACGCTGTGAGATTAGAAATAAATTACAGGGGGGAAAAAAAAAAACGTAAAAAACACAAACACATGGAGGCTAAACAATATGTTACTAAATAACCAAGAGATCACTGAAGAAATCAAAGAGGAAATCAGAAAATACCTAGAGACAAATGACAATGAAAACATGATGATCCAAAACCTATGGGATGCAGCAAAAGCAGTTCTAAGAGGGAAGTTTATAGCAGTACAATCCTACCTCAGGAAACAAGAAAAATCTCAAATAAACAATCTAACCTTACACCTAAAGGAACTAGAGAAGGAAGAACAAACAAAACCCAAAGGTAGTAGAAGGAAGGAAAGCATAAAGATCAGAGCAGAAATAAATGAAATAGAAACAAAGAAAGCAATAGCAAAGATCAATAAAACTAAAAGGTGGTTCTTTGAGAAGACAAACAAAATTGATAAACCTTTAGCCAGACTCATCAAGAAAAAGAGGGAGAAGACTCAAATCAATAAAATTAGAAATGAAAAAGAAGTTACAATGGACACTGCAGAAATACAAAGCATCCTAAGAGACTACTACAAGCAACTCTATGCCAATAAAATGGACAACCTGGAAGAAATGGACAAATTCTTAGAAAAGTATAACCTTCCAAGACTGAACCAGGAAGAAATTGAAAATATGAACAGACCAATCACAAGTAATGAAATTGAAACTGTGATTAAAAATCTTCCAACAAACAAAAGTCCAGGACCAGATGGCTTCACAGGTGAATTCTATCAAACATTTAGAGAACAGCTAACACCCATCCTTCTCAAATGCTTCCAAAAAACTGCAGAGGAAGGAACACTCCCAAACTCATTCTACAAGGCCACCATCATCCTGATACCAAAACCAGACAGAGATACTACAAAAAAAGAAAACTACAGACCAATATCACTGATGAATATAGATGCAAAAATCCTCAACAAAATACTAGCAAACAGAATCCAACAACATTAAAAGGATCATACACCATGATCAAGTGGGGTTTATCCCAGGAATGCAAGGATTCTTCAATATATGCAAATCAATCAATGTGATGCACCATATTAACAAACTGAAGAATAAAAACCATATGATCATCTCAATAGATGCAGAAAAAGCTTTTGATAAAATTCAACACCCATTTATGATAAAAAAACTCTCCAGAAAGTGGGCATGGAGGGAACCTACCTCAACATAATAAAGGTCATATATGACAAACCCACAGCAAACATCATTCTCAATGGTGAAAAACCGAAAGCATTTCCTCTATATCAGGAACAAGACACGATGTCCACTCTCGCCACTATTATTCAACATAGTTTTGGAAGTCCTAGCCACGGCAATCAGAGAAGAAAAAGAAATAAATGGAATCCAAACATCCTGTTATAAATGCTAACATTTTCCTCTTTTGAAAGCCTCTTGCCCACATGGGAAGATGGAAAGCTCAATCAACTAAAATGCAGGAGACAAACCTGCATGACACCAAGGGTTGAATTTTTCTTACAGCTGCCTCTTGGAAGCTGCTCAACTCACCGATCACTCTAAGGACGAGGCCGTGGCCCAAGGCTGTGAGCCATCAGTCAGACTTCCCAAAGACCATGTCACTGAAGGGAAGCATTATGTGGAACTCAGTGCTAAGAATATTCTTTATGCAAATAAAATACATAATCAAGGATCATCACTTATAGGAGAGCTCTCAGAATATTATTCATCCCAGAGAAAATTTTGTTGGTGCTGTTAAAGGGGATACTTTAAAACAGTGCTTTGGTCTAACGTTGTTCCTTAAATTTTCCTTCTTTGAAGAAGAAAAACATTATATATAGTAGGGTTCCTTAACAGATCAGGTACTAGAAAGAATATAGCACAAATGAATCTTGGGTCCCCACATGACTCAGTGTATAGAATTACAGTAAAGAAACAAATCTCAGCTGCCTAGTGGTAATGTAAACTTTTCATTGACTTAGTTAAACATGAAAAGATGCCAACAGAGCAGTTTTATTCTCTCTCCTATTGTTCTTTCATATTTGCTCTGTGGGCTCTTTCTTTCTCTGCCCCTGGATGAAAACTTAGACATGTACCACAGCTTTTCATCCTCCTTAGTTCTAAGAACTATCTCATTTCAGTAAGTCAAATGTCAGTCGTCAGTATAATAGTCAAAACTCTGATCTAGTGACACATGTAGAGCTACTCACCTCCCACCAGCTTGCACTGCTTCAGATCTAGAAACCTCATTGGGGAGGAGGAATGCAGTTGGCTTCTTCCACCATCTTTGATTATATCCTTGCCTTCTCGGTAGCTGGGTTTAGGGAGAGAGGGGAGCAGTAGAGAAGCATCATAGCCTTTTGTGGCTGGGTGGTCACCACCTGTCATTAGCTTTTCTGCATTTCGGGGAGATTAGAATTGACTCATTGTCTCAGGACCTGTACTCTTCTCAGAGAGTCTCCCTGTGGTATAATAAAAAATAAGTATTTGGTCTTCTTCCCAGTTCCTGACACATCTCCTGAAACCCTTGGAATCTCTGAAGTGATGAGTGTCTTTCTTATGCTGAGATGATATGATTAGGGACCCCTAGATAGCTTCAGAGTTGGGGCTCGTTGCCAGATAGACCAAGTCATAATTAGAGACTTGGAATTTTTAGCTCTGAGATTGAGTTCAGTCACCAGTGGTCAGTGATTCAATCAGTCTTGTTTACTAGTAAAAACCTTCATAAAAACACCTTAACAGCAGAATTCAGAGAACGTCCAGGTTGGTGAAAACAGTGAGGTGCTGGAAGGGAATGGAAGCTCTGTGCCCAGTTCTCTGTACCTTCTCTTAGGCACCTCTTTCATTGGACTGTTCCTGAGTTGTATTGTTTATAACAAAAAGCTAGTGCTTTCCTGAGTGCTGTGAGTCATTCTAGTGAATTATCAAACCTGAGGAGGGTTGTAGGAACCTCTGAGTTTGTAGTCATCTGGGCAGATATGTGGGCAGCCTGGGCACCCCATTTGTGCTGGCATCTGAAGTGGGAGCAGTTTTCTTGGGACTGAGACCTTGAAACTAGGGAATCTAACACTGACTCTGGGTAGTTAGTGTCAGAATGGACTTGAATTGTTGGACAGCCAGCTGGTGCTGGAGAACTGGTTGTTGGTATGGGCACACCCGCACATTGGACGTCAGAAGTTTTGTCAAGGTGAAAAACCTCTTATTTATGGTCTCTCATAGACTTTCCCTAATGCAGACCTCTGGCCAGCTCTTGTTCAGTCTCCTTTCATATTTGTTATGATCCTTTAACCCGAGGGATGTTTGTCAAGCTGTTCTAGTTTCCCAGGACCTGCATGGGTCTCTTCTCTCAGGATGGGCCAGGGTAGCTGTGTGAACACCCAAGGCCTGAGCCTTGGCCAAGAGGGGGCTCTTTGCAGGTGGCTGTGTAGACAGAGCACAGACACGAGGTCTTGGGTGTCCATACACTTGCTTGTGAAGTCCTGCACAGTACAGAACAGGACCATGTGTGGCACCAGATGGAGACAGGCTGTGGACCAGGGCCTGGCCTACTCTCCCCTCTCCTACTCTCTGTTCTGGGACAGAACTTCAAGGAGGCCATGAATTCTAAATTCAAACCTGGCCTTCCTGGCTTTACATTTGTCAAATTAGGAAAATAAGACATATTTTATTTATCTGTCTTTTGGCTTGATTTATACTTTTTAAATTGAGACACATGGCATCTGGGCTATCCACGTGACTCTTACCATAGGGGCCCATGGGTTTGGGATGAACCTGGAAGTAAATGTAAATTCTATTTTCTTCTTTAGTTTGGCCTTAAAGGATCTTCTGTGAAAGATTCTTACAGAAACTGGACACCAATTTCACAAAGTTATTTTCCTTTGCTCCTTGACTCCATGTAAATAGGCCATAGTAGGTCTCACTTTATAGCTTTTTTCTGTAGCATCTTATAATTTAATAATATCACCTAATATAGTGTGTGATATACTTACATATTATGTTTATTTTTTATTGCTTGTCTTCCTATCCCCTGCCCACTGCCCTGTATCATCCCTATTTCCATTAGAACCTGATTTCCGTGAGGATATTCCAAGAATCAGAACAGTGCTTGTAACATAGTAGGCACACAATAGATTTTTGTGGAATAAAGGAATATATATATATATGCACATATATATGAACATAAGGTAAAATGAACATTAGGTACCTACTCTTTAGCTGGTGAGATTTTATGATGATTTCAATTTATTAATTGTAGTTTTACGTATCTTATAAATTTTCTATAGTAAATCCATCTACTGTAATAATAAAGTAATACAGTGAGTATGTTAAATTACAGTGGATCTTCCTTATCTTTAAATGCTTTATTTCCTGAAACGTGAATATTGTTATATATATGTAGTAGATGATAAAATGAAACTATGATTCTAATAACTTCATCTTGTGAAGGATTTGGTGTTTCTCACGTTCTCCCCAGGACCTTTGTACCTGACATGATTGTGACTGTTTCCCACATGAGATAGGTTTTTGTATCCTACTCACTACCTCCCTTTTAGTTTTGTGTTTGTGCCTTAGTTGCAGCTACTCTGGCTGTTTTTTCCTTGCCTGCAGCCCAGAGAGCATATACTACAGAGAACACCTGCCTTGTGCTCAGAACATAGGCAGATATAATAATCAAACCACAATTTCTGGTCAAATACTTAATTTGTGCTCAGTTCACACTATGAAAAGATGGTTCTCTTATTTTCAGAGCATACAATTCAATCAAGGTGTCATTTTTTAAAAAGTTGTCTTAAAAATATAAGGGTGGGGCTTCCCTGGTGGCGCAGTGGTTGAGAATCTGCCTGCCAATGCAGGGGACATGGGTTTGAGCCCTGGTCTGGGAAGATCCCACATGCCGCAGAGCAACTGGGCCCATGAGCCACAACTACTGAGCCTGCGCATCTGGAGCCTGTGCTCCACAACAAGAGAGGCCGCGACAGTGAGAGGCCCGCACACCGCGATGAAGAGTGGCCCCCGCTTGCCACAACTAGAGAGAGCCCTCGCACAGAAACGAAGACCCAACACAGCCAAAAATAAAAATCAATAAATAAATTAATTAAAAAAAAAATAAGGGTGATAGAGGGGACAACTGCATATAATGTACTTTAAAAAAGTTTTGTGTCTTTGGTGACACGAAAGCACCTAAACGCATACATTGCTCACAGTTAAAAAGCTGTGACTCTGTGTGCGTGCATTGGGGGTGGGCAAAGTCATGGTCTTGTTTCTTTTTGAATGTCAAGTATTGGGCTCTTTTGAAACACCCCAATTTTTGGTGCTGTTTGAAATAAACAAGCATCTCTCTAAATCAGGTCATCTGTCTAAGATGGTCACCTGGCTGTTGTTGTTTTTTTTTTTTTAATAAATTTATTTATTTATTTATATTTATTTTTTTGGCTGTGTTGGGTCTTTGTTTCTGTGCAGGGGCTTTCTCTAGTTGAGATGAGCGGGGGCCACTCTTCATCGCGGTGCGTGGGCCTCTCACTGTCGCGGCCTCTCCTGTTGCTGAGCACAGGCTCCAGACGCGCAGGCTCAGTAGTTGTGGCTCACGGGCCTAGCCGCTCCGCGGCATGTGGGATCTTCCCAGACCAGGGCTCGAACCCGTGTCTCCTGCATTGGCAGGCAGATTCTCAACCACTGCGCCACCAGGGAAGCCCCACCTGGCTGTTGGACCATCATAAGCCAGTAGGTATTTATGACCAACACAACAATTATTTTACTTTAACTGTGATGTTATATAGAGATGAAACTGGATTTACATTGTCTTCGTTTTAGAAACATAGATAGTGCAGACTCGCCATTGTTCTCTGAGCTCCTCTGCATTTTTTTTTTTATCCATTGCTTACTCAAGAAACAGGAAAAATATGTTTCAGTATGCTTTCTAGGATATTTCATAGTATGTGGGTGAAATTTTTATGTTTCAGAAATCTCAATTCCAGTTTTAATGGAATTACATAATTCAAACTGAATTGAAAACCAAAGCTCTAGCACATTTTACTCGTACGTATATTATTTAATCTCATGTTATTCTAGAAAAGTTATGACATTAAAAAGTTTGTAAGCCTAGTCCACAAATCACCTCCCTTATGAAAGTGACTGTAATTTCCTCATTTGAAAGATGTATGTCTTTTTTTAAAAACTCTGCAACATGTGACCAGATCTTTAGTAGGTACTCCATGTAGAATGAAAAGAAAACAGACCAGCTCCCATCCTCCAAGAGCTTACATGCAGAGTCATCAAACACACACATACAATTACATATATTTTTCTATTACAGAAGTGGATGAATGTTATGAAAAGACTGACAGGTGGTATAAGTAGAATACTGAAATCTCTAAGGAGGAGACCTTGGGGCAGGTGGAAGAGGTAGGCCTGGTGGAGCTGCATTCATGGCTGAGGCACTGAGGTCTTGAGGCCTACACTGCTTGACTGGTTCGAAATTTTGAGAGAATTTCAGTGTGGCTGCCCCATACAAGTGAGTGGTTTAGATTTTGTGGGGTGGATCTTTTCAGAACATTCCATGGGTAAATCTGTCAAATGCTGTTTTGAGAAACACTGGGATAGAGAGTTGAGCTGTCTTTTCCTTGGGAGTGTGCTGACTGCATTTCTTTGACTGGATTTTGTCATGGTTCCTATAGCAGGAATAGGGACAGCTGGAGGTTGATTCAGATCTTTGCAAATGTGTTGTGTAATTCGGTCACATTGATGAATGATTTTCAGTACCTGTTATGTGCTTGGTGCTTCTCAGGCACTAATGATAATAATACTAACAATAACAATGATAGCTAACAAGTATACATTTTTGCTATGTACCATAATAATATTCATTGATAGTTGTGTAGCTTTACTGTGTGCCAGAAACAGTTCTTAGTATTACATTTATGTTTTTTATTTTTAATTTTTTTTCTGTATTCTCTCTCTTTTGTTTTTTTTTTTGCCACACCGCACAGCTTGTGAGATATTAGTTCCCTGACTAGGGATTGAACCAGAGTCTGTGACAGTGAAAGTGCTTAGTCCCAACCACTGGACCGCCAGGGAATACCTAGTATTACATTTATTAACTCTTTTGATCCTTATATCAAACTTTTGAGGCAAGTACTCTTATTATCCCTTTTTTTATAGATGAAGAAAATGAGGCACAGAGAGGTTAGGTAATTTCCTCAAAGTCACATAACCGTAGAAAGTAGCAGGGCTGAATCCAAACTCACATATTCTCTTTCCAATGGCCATGTTTTTATCTGCTATGCTGTGTTGAATTGTGATTTATATTTCCAACTCTAGAGAGGAGAGTGGAAGACACCAACAAAGCTGACTATATATAAGGAAGAATAAAGTGCCATTAATTCTGATTTTGGAAAGATGGACGGTTGGCAGGAGGCTTGGAGTGGTAGGAGAGGAATCTGGTAATACTTTGTCGATATAAATTATAATAAGCTCCCGATTAAAGGGAATTTAAGACGTGGGCCCACCTGAGAACACCTACTGGCCAGGAAGTGTCCTAAATCAAGGTCAGACCTTGTGGTCAGGGTCATACAGCCCTACTACGCTACGTGGACACTGAGGGCAGGGTTCATGCCAACCACAAGTAGACACAGGGAAGGGGTGTCGGGTAATAGGCAGGAACCAAGTTTTCTCCTTTCTTGATAAGTAGTTGGATAACAACCTTGGCACTTAGTCCTGTGTGCTGATTGCCACCAATGACCAGTGATGAGCAAATACATGGCAGCATCTGTGCTGAGGCCTGGCATCAATTACTGACAGCATCTTCAGCATCAGCTGTAATGATCACCACAATTAGCCTCCACAGGGCATTTTACACATTACAAAAGAGTTTCCTTTATGTGTATTGTATCCTGTGTATTGTATCATTTTAATGCCTGGAAATTGATTTATTTTGCCCTCGTTTTTGTAAAAAATATTTTGCTTTTGCCAAAAGTAATATATGTTTATAGTTTAAAAAGTGGTACGGATAAGCTTATAATGAAAAACAAGTGTCTTCACTCCCTCCTTCCAATTTCCACCTCTACAGAAGTAATTAGTTTTAACTTATTTTTTAGCTGCTGCTTTTGACATATACCCTGATATATCCAAGTAACCTGCTTACATTGCTATTTCTTGATTTTTCCATTTTAAATATTATCCACTGACTTCTTAGAAGATGAGGATTTAACTTCTTAACCCTCTCCTTCCTCCCTCTTCCCACACACATACACACCCTCGTGTACCCACTTCCACTGTCCCTAGCCTGGCAATTCAGTTAAATTATACCTTTTGGTTATATCAGTATCTTTGTTTTATTACCATGAAATTTAAATATAATTCACAGTTTTAGAATTTATTATACCATGTATCTTATCATGTGTTACTTCTTTTCTTGTCCAACTCTGCTTGGAGTAAATTTTATTTTTTAATTACATAATTTTCTCTGAATCTATCACTCATTAATTCCTGAACTTGTGAACAGAACTTGAAAGTTGTTGTTAATACATTCATACTCATCGAGCGGCGTATCATTTTTTTTTTTTTTTCTGGAGGGACTCATTCCTGCAACCCTTTATCCTCTTTTTCTACTTTTAACTGGCTGATGTGTAGACTTGCTGCATCTGGGATACCACCATCACCTTTGCCTGAGAACTCCCTCTCTTCCAGGTTGGTTCTTTGGTTCTTGAATCCCACTTTCTGATTTATGTCTCTGTTTTGTGGCAGCACGTTCTTCAGCAGCTTCCCAAGAAGGACGGCAGGAAACATTTTTGAGATATTGTTTACTAGTTAGCATAGGCTATTATGGTTTCTCAACTTCAGCACTGTTGACATTGGGGCCAGATCATTCATCCTTGAGGGGGGCTGTCCTGTGCATTGTAGAACATCATCCCTGGGCTCTACCCACTGGATGCCAGTAGCACTCTCTCAGTTGTGGTAAGCAAAAGTATCTCAAGACACTGCTAAATGTTCCCTCGCAGGGCAACATCAACTCTGGTTGAGATCCACCAGGCTTTGTAAGCATATTAACCCTCAAATCTCAGTTGCTTAACCAAACAAATGTTTGTTGCTTGTTCATGGTACATGTGCAGTGGAGGTGGGCACAGTATTCTGTTCCTCATATTAATTTATATAATTGTTCCAGAACCCAAGGTGACAGACATGCTTCCATCTTTTATTGGCCCAATAATTGTATTCTAAGGTCAAAGTTGCTGAGGGGTTAGGGGAGCAGGGGAATTTTCACTCTCTCAGTTTAGAACTGATAGGCTTCACTTCTCATAGTCTATTGGCCAGAATTAGTTACATATACATTTTTAATTTTAAGGAAGAAAAGGAAAAATGATATCTATCCCATCTTACAATTCTGAAAATGTCTTCACTTTACCCTTATCTAATTAATAATTTGGCTGGGTTTAGAATTCTTCACAAGAAAACAATTTTGTGGTATAAATGTCATTTCACAGATGAAGAAATACCATCAGAAAGTTACAGAACTAGTAAGTAGTAGAACTGATAATGAACCAGTTGCCTGATTTCAAATCAGAGGCAATGCTTTGTGTTCACTGCACCCATTTTATTTTCCTCCTGGGCACACAGATGAACTGCATTTGGCAACTTCTGTTAGATTTGTCTCTGTGACAGTTTTGGCCAGTGGAATGAAGCAGAAGTGATATATGCCTGGACCATAAAAATGCTCCACGTGCAGTTCTCTATTATTCACTTTCTTTTCTCATGGTGAACCCAGAAACCATGAGTTGATTGGTGGCATCATAAAATGGAAAGAGCTTGATTCTCTGAATGATGTTATAAAGAAGAATCCTGCTCCAACCTCACCGGACCGTGAATGATTAAATAATAAACTTTTACAGTGTTAAGCCCCTGAGGTGTTGAAGTTAATTATATTACCAGCTAGTGTTATTTCCCCTGACTAATAGAGGAATGGATACTAGAAGTAGAGTGATGCCATTATAGAAATGTGAAATAAGTATCTTTGATTTAATGGCGAGAAGTAAACGGTAAGAAACTCATGGCAGAGGTGGAAAGATAGTGACCCATGTTATGTGGTGGCAAAACATTTGGTGAAACTATTTCATGTACTGTGTTGAAAGACAGACAATGTACCTCCTATGCCAGCAGCTCTAGGAAAAGTGATTGAAAAGAACTTCTATATTAATATATAAGTTACAAGAGATGAGAATTTACCAGTTTGCCAGCAGAAATGAAAGGATATAAAAAGAGTCCAGACATGTGAAATCTTGGAGGATTGGAAAAACCAAATGCTTCTCTATCACATAGAGTAGAAGAATACACGAGATTGAGGAATACTTTGAGCAATTAAATTCCGTAAGGATCCAGTTGAGGCAAAGAACAGGTTAAGGATGTGGTCCATTTTAGCCTGATAGCCTCAAGGCAGAAGCCATTCTATTAAGAGAGAAGCAGGGAGTGACAAGTCAAATAAAAGAGACTTGAGAGCTAGATCTAGAAAAGAGCTTTTGGATTAAAACTCTCAACAAATTAGGGATAGAAGGAAGTAACTCAACATAATAAAGGTCGTGTATGATAAACCTACAGCTAACATCATACTCAACTGTGAAAAGCTAAAAAGCTTTTCCTCTAAGATCAGGAACAAGAGAAGGATGCCCACTCATCACTTCTATTCAATATAGTACTGGAAGTCCTAGTCAAAGCAGTTGGACAAGAAAAAGAAAAGGCATCTAAGTTGGAAAGGAAGAAATAAAATTGTCTCTACAAATGACATGATGTTATATATAGAAAACTGTAAAACCTACACACACACACAAAATTGTTAGAACTAATGAACAAATTCAGTAAAGTTACAGGATACAAAATTAACATACAAAAAATCAGTTGCATTTCTATACACTAACAACAAACTATCCAAAAAAGAAATAGCTTCAAAACAGCATCACAAAAATAAAATACTTAGCAATAAATTTAACCAAGGAGGTGAAAGATATGTACATTGAAAACCATAAAACACTGATGAAAGAAATTGAAAATACATGAATAAATGAAAAAATATCTTGTGTACATGGATTGAAAGAATTACATTGTTAAGATGTCCATAGAAATCCCTATTTGATAACAATCCCTATCAAAATTCCAGTGGCGTTTTTCACAGAATTAGAAAAAGCAATCCTAGAATTCATATGGCACCACAAAAGACAAAAAATAGCCAAAGCAATCTTGAGCAAAAAGAACAAATTTGAAGTCATCATACCACCTGATTTCAAAATATACTATAGAGCTTTAGTAGTAAAAGCAACATGGTACTGGTATTAAAACAGAAACATAGATCTATGTTACAGAATAGAGAGCCCAGAAATAAGTTCACACATTTATGGTCAATTGATCTTTAACAAAGGTGCCAAGAATACACAATGGGAAAGGATGGTATCTTCAATAAATGTTGTTGGAAAACTTGTTTTCCAACAGAAGAATTAAATTGGACACTAATCTCACTCCATATACAAAAATCAACTCAAAGTGGGTTGAAGACTTAAATGTAAGACCTGAAATCATAAAATGATTACAAGAAAAATCTTCTTGACATTGGTCTGGGCAGGGATTTTTTGGATATGACCCCCCCAAGCACAGGCAACAAAACAGAAATAGAAAAAAGGGATTGTATCAGACTAAAAAGCTTCTGCACAGCAAAGGAAACAGTCAACAGACTGAAAAGACTACCTACAGAATGGGGAAAATATCTGCAAACCATACATGTGATGGGGGTTAATATCCAAAATATATAAAGAACACAAGCAACTCAATAGCAAGAAAACAAATAACCCAATTAAAAAATGGGCAAAAGCCCTGAATAGATATTTCTGAAAAGATATACAAATGGCCAATAGATATATGAAAAGATTCTAAACATCAGTAATCACCAGGGAAATGCAAATCAAAACCACAGTGAGATATCACCTCACACCTGTTAGAATGGCTATCATCAAAAAGAAAAAAAATAAGTGTTGGCAAGAATGTGGATATGTGGATATGCCTCATGTAGATATGGAATGCCTCATTCACTATCGTGATGTGTCACACATTGCATTTGCTTTACAGCTTACGAAATGGGGCATTGGCTCATATCTGTGGAATTCACTGGCTTTCCATCTACCAAATCATCCAGAAGCAACTACACAGATAGATTGTTGGAATGGAATATTGATTGAAAAGGCTGACAGTGCCTTGAAGACGGGGGTTCTGTCCAATGAGATGTATTCTTGGAGTGTCTGACCAGTTTATGATTCTCCCATATCCAGAATATAAAGGTCTTGGAATTAAAAGGGTGGAAAGAAAATGGCCCCTTCTTCTTATTATCCCTGAAGGTCTACTTGTAAAGTTGTGCTTCCCATCCCTGCAATGCTTGGATCTGATGGTTTTGAGGTCTTAGTTCATAATGGAGAAAAGAGTCTAGCAGTAACCACTAAAGGTTGCATTGACTAGACGTTGTGGATATCAGCTAGTCATTTGGGTTCTTCATACCAGTGAAATGACAGTTAAGGAAGGGAGTTACTATATTGTCTGGGGTGATTGATCCTGATCATCAGGAACAAATAAGGTTGCTGCTACACAACACGGTCAGGAGGAGATTTTTGGAACCCAGGGCATTTTATGAGACCCCCTCTTAGTCCTTCAGTGCCTAGAGATCAAAGTAAATGGAAGACTAAAGCAACTCAGCACCATCAAGACCGCTGATGTTTCATTCCCTCAGGAATGGAGATTTGGGTTATTCCATCAAGTAAAGAACCATCACCAGCTGAGATTTGGCTGAGCACATAGAGAGCATGGGGCCACCAGTTACGGAACCGAGGATCGTAATAGCTATGCGTTTTCTTTTTTGAATGCTATATATAGAAGTATTTACCAATTTCTTTTTTTCCTTCTCATTGTATTAAGAGTGTTGGTGGTAGTTAACTTATAATGTAGTCTTTAAAATAAATAAGGGAATTGTAACTGAACTACAAGAGTAGTGAACATCACCCAGAGATGGGTAGTTACTGGTAAGACTGGGTGTCCTGGTTTGGGGAGAGGATGAACATGTCATTATTCATGTGAGCGATAATTGGATCATATTCGCAGAAGAAAAATGTTCTTGTCTTACTGCTTTGAAGTTTTAAGTATATGTATAAGGTTATATATGAACCCTGAGTATCCAGAAGAGCAGACAGTGCCACATATTGTTGGATCTCAGTGCTATTCCTGCCCATTTAGGCTGTCCCCCAGATGTAGGATCTAGTTTATAGGATAGATTTAGAAGGTGAGAGGCAAAGATAAACCATTCTTCTCTGGCAGCAGCTCCTGGCAGGCACATGGCCAGACAGCAGACATGAAATTTGCAGTGGCTTCCTGTGAACTCCTGCAAAACACCTGCTACCATCGGTGTCAACTTCTCTGCTTCCATGCTCTTTCTGAGCTCCTAAAAATCAGCAGCGAGTTTCTTGACCTTTTTCGTCCAGTTCTTCCAAAAGTTTCTAAGCACTTAATTTACTGTCTTAATTCTCTTCCTATTTAAAATAGCCAGAGTGATTTCTGGTCTCCTGACCAACTGCTGATAAATACCTGTTTCCTCTTTTTTTTCTCCTCTATACCACACTACACCTATTTTGTGTTCAGCTCTGTGGGATGTGATTTAGGAAAGTCAGTAGAAGAAATGGCATAGCTATATTTGGTAACTACTTGCTATATAGCAAAGCACCTCAAATTTAGTAGCATTCAACAACAACTATTTTGTTATACTCACAAATTCCATGGGCCAAGAATTTTGACATGAAAACACCATGGCTTGTTTCTGCCACGTCACATCTTGGCCTATCTGGGAAGATGCATAATCTGAAGTTAACTCCACAGCTGGTTACTGAAATCATCTGAAGGTTTGTTTACTCACGTGCCTGGCACCTGGGCTGGGAGGACTTGATGACTAGTATTGTGGGCTGCAAGGAGCACAGGTGGCCTCTCCACAAGGCTTAGCTTCCCCACAACATGGCAGCCTCATGGTAGCCAGACTTCTCAGGAGTGGCTCAGCGCTCCAAGTCTGAGCCAGCAAACAAGGTGGGAGCTGCATCCCCTTTCATGACCAAGGTGGGAGCTGCATCCCCTTTTATGACCCAGGTGGGAGCTGCATCCCCTTTTAAGACCCAGCATTAGAGATCACGCAGCATTACTTTCACTAAACCGTCTTAGTCAATTACAGCCAGAAGGCCATCAAGAGCCAAGGGGAGGTGCATAGACTCTCAACTACATAGGACTAATGTCTACACGTTTCAAACCTTCAATACCATCTGATTGAGAAGACAGAACTGCTACACGTGCAGTTGTAGTTCCTCTTACCTCTCTCTTAATGCTCTCTCATTATCCAGATCTCAATACAGATTTCATCCCTGCAGAGAACCCTGATCTGACACCACAGAGAAGAGTGGTTAAGCACACTGACCATGAAGCCAGTAGCTCACTGCAAGCTCCCGCACCACTACATACGAGCTGAGTGGCCACAGCAATTATTTACTCTTTCTGTATTGGAGTGTCTACACCTGTAAGAAGATGACAGTGTTACCTACTTTAGAAGCTTGGTTGAAGACTTGTAGTGGATTGAATGGCGGCCCTCAACAAAAGATCTTTTCCACCTGGAACATGTGAACGTGACTTTACCTGGAGAAAGGGTTTTTGCAAGTGTATTTAGATTAAGAATCTTGAGATGGGATTGTCCTGGATTAGGGTGGGCTCTTAACCCATTAACAAGTGCCTTTATCAAGAGAACAGTTACGTTTGACTTCATAAATAAGTGCTATATGAGTGTTACCTATCTTTACTTATCTCTCCTTCCATCACTCAATCCCATGACTTTGTTTTATAGTACCTATCAATAGTTCAAATTTTCTTGTTTCTTTACTTATATATAGAATGTAAATATAAGCACCTTGATAGTAGGGTCCTTTTCCATCTTTTTCACTGTTGTATCCTCAGTCTTTTAAAACATGATAGTAGATATTAGATGATCATTATTTACTGAAAAAAATGAGTAATCAAATGGATCTAAAAAAATCACAGAAAAAAGTAGATGCTAAACTATGGAGTCAAATAGGATTTCAAATGGGAGATACGTAGTGTAATGGAATAGTTTAAAAGTCTTCACGAAGGAGGTGGAAATTGAGGTGGGATTTAAGGACAGTGAGAGTTCAATGTGGGGAAAGTGTATTGAAGGTTGGAAGCAAGTCTTATTCATCTTTATATTCCCATTTTACAGTATGAGTGTCTGGCATATAAAATATACTCATAATATATTTTTAAATTGAATTTAGGAAAGAAACATTCCAGGAAGTGAGTAGTATGAGCACCATATAGAAGGATTCTATGAGGAATAAATATGTAAGTAAAACAGGAACAATTAAATGTCTGAACCCATTTGTTTGACTGAAATAGGATTGAAAATCCTTTTCGTACATAATCTCCTACAATTTATTTACTACTGATTCCATTTTACTTAGAAGGAGCCTCCGTTCTCCTGGAAATATGCCCACAAGGAAGAGAAACCCCTAATATTTACCAAAACCAATGCCTACTCCAATTTGCTGTTCTGAAGATAGATGGCTCTTCTAGCATTCTTAATCTCTGCTTATGAAACTAATGACTTTTTAGTTGGCCTGCTCGTCACAACTTTCTTCTTTCCCATGCATTAGAATGAATCTACCCTTAAGTAAATCAGGCTGTTTTTCCTTTGCTTTTTTTATAGCTCTTTCTCTTGGCTGCACATATGGTTATTGCTTCTTAAGGAAAAACAAACCAAACATGAACTCTTTCTTTATTTTCTGTGGCTCCAAGCTATTCCTTTTCAAAACCAATTTCATTTTATTAATAGGTGAGTGAATTGAACTGATTTTCCAACTCAATTTCTAAGCATTTTACCACACTTCTAATTTAAATCTTCCTTTATTGTTATGACAGACCAGCAGACTATTTTCCTTTTTTGTCTCAGTTGTGCAATGACCCGTATGAATAAAACTACTTTAAAAAGATGCCATAACAAGTAATCAGAATTGTAAACATTTAAAATCAACATACACTGAAAAATAACTCTCCAGAAAAGGCAAGCATCTATCAGAAACACTGTGGTAAAAATGAAATCATAAAAAGGAGACATTACAGTAAAATATAAAAATACAACTATAAATATAAAATATAAATAATTTTGCTTCCTGAATAATGTTTTTCCTTTGTTTCATTTTATCTCATATCTATGATGAAATGTGTTGAATTTTAATGAGGAAGAGAAAAGTTAAAGCTAGTTTAAATATAGGTTTTTTTTTTTTTTAACAATAGCATCTTCTTTTGGCCTCAGTTTCATCATCTGTAAAATGGAGATAGTTATGTGACTGTCTCTTGGGTCAATTCACTGATACATGATTTCGTGGGTTTTGTTTTATTTTATCTCATTCCTTGACACTGTGTTGAGATGGGGATGTTTATTAAAGGGAAATGAATAGACATGACATTGAAATATAGAGCCAGTCTAATGATTTGCTTTTTAAGTTTTTAAAGGACACTAGCTAAGTTTACCTAAATTGGAAAGAAAAGAATGAAACTCGTCTTTATAAGAATTAGCAGAGTGGTTCATCCTCGAGAAATGCTCTGTAGAGCATGAGGCTGCAAAATGGGAATAGATCTTGCAAAGATTCTGCTTTAATTCACGCTAGTGAGCAATCTCCATAAAGGGCCAGAGTGGATCTGCTTGGGCATGTGGTGCCCAGGCTGGGCTATAGCAACAAACGCTAATCAACAGAGGTGTCACCTGTAGCACACATCTTTTACAAGGTCTGAGCTTATTTCACTCCAGGGCCTTTCTACATCACTCCCTGGTTCTGTGATTAAGTTAGGTACCTAGAGAGTCATATTATTATTATTTTTTCTACAACTGGGGTGTCACTTAGTTGAGTCCTGCACTGTTTATTTAGATGGAGGAAACGGAGAGCAGAAAGTCCAATTTACCATCGTCTAGTCTCGGATTAAATGGTGAATTCTCTTTTGGGTGGAAGGACATCAGCTCAGTGAAATTGTACATTGCCACTTACCTCTTGGAAGTGACTCATTGCTAGTCTGTTTTTCCTGTGTCTCCCATAATAGAACAGTAAACAATTCAAGGGCAGGGTTATTTGTTCTTTTTTGATCCCTTGGTGCTTCACCTAGCATCTCCCAGCACACACCTACAGGCCTATTTAAATAACAATTATCCCACACTGAGTCAGAGCAAATAATAAAGCTTACTGTAGATTCATTTCAAACCCCAGTGAACAGGAAAGTCAAAACCTGGGAAATAAAACTAAAAAATAACTCAGCCTCTCTCAAGCTCCAATAACAACTTGTACAGGCCAATGGCAAGTAGTGTCTGAAATATTATTATCACTTCAAACTGTCGAATCACTTTTTCATCTTAATTTAGAGATAGATCTCTTATGTACTCATAGTCATTATATAGTGATCAAGGAGAGTTAATAAAGTATTATTTCTAAATACTGTACCGAAATTAACTCATTTATCAAAACACCATGAGGTAGATAATATTACGATCTCCATTTTACAGATGACGTAACAGACGTGTAAATGTTCGGAACTGCCCAGAGTCACACAGCTAACAGTGAGACCAGAGAGATTTGATCCTAGGCAGTTTAGGTTAGAAACCCCAAACTCTTAGCAAGTAGGCTCTTCTGACATCCGCTTATTGAAATATAAATTTAAAGAGCATGTTTTGAAGTGTTCTTCCAATTTTGTTCCCATTGGAACATTATGGGAATTTCTCTATTCCCAGTATGCCCTTTTCCCTATCCCTGCACCTTGTCTAACATTATGTCCTTGGGAAAAGAGTGGGAGTAGGTCTAAGAAGTTATGACATAGGAAGATTGCTTGGCCATAGAGAAAGAAGAGGGAAACCGTGTTCTTGTCTCTCTGGGAGATTATGGAGAGATGATGGAGACAAAATGGGAAGAAACAGAGTTGAGCCACTTGTGTGTTAATCTGTGTTCAGACAGAAGTCTGAGATGAGGAGGTAGGTTAGATAAGATGTAGGTAAAGCTAATAGCAGTGGGAATTTGCCCTGCCTCTAGATAGAATCTTTGGGAACCTGAATGTTAGGATCCCCTTGCAACACCCTTAGGAAACCACATGGTTAGATGACTTAGTGTTCTCGAATCATGGAAGGAACCCTGAAGTTCGCACAGGCTTCCCTAAGGTTCACGTTGAGGCCACTGAAAGCGTGATGAAAGTGATTACCAGAACCCAAAATGCAGGTGGACCACCTGAGTCTGGGTCAAAGTGGCAAGGACAGCTGGTCCTTGGGGGTCTGCAGGACCAATGAGAATGACGATGAGGCTGAATCAGCAGCAGGGAGCACCAGGACCTGATCGGGCTGAGCAAGAAGGACCAAGAGGTATACAAATCGCAGACTTCAGCAGCAAATGCCAGTAGTACATCTACAGAGAGCGTCAGATCATGAAAACCCCAACAGTGCAACTAGGGGCCAGCAAGGCACCAGGGCCCCCCATTTTTGCCATTTTTTAAAAGTTAGAAATATTAAGACGAGATTTTTAAAAGCCTTCTAGGTTACGTGCAAATGCTGCCTTGAAGAGGAGTAGCTGGAAGAGGGCCCAAATCTGAAAAAAAAGAAAGAAAGAAAGAAAAGAGTCATTTTAAAGAGGGTGAATTACCTTAAGAGACGTTTTAAATTATTCCATTATATCCTGATTGAATTAAAATTAAAGTTTTATTTCCTACTACTTATTGCAGTCAGACTCATGAGGAAGATCAATGAAAAGAAATAACTACCTTTTCTTCACCCTGGTAGTGTAGTGTTTAAATTTTGATTTGTCTGCAGAATTTTCTTTAAAACACGCAGGGCTCTGCATTGATCTCTATTGTATGAGCAGAATGCACTGCAATGTCACTTTTAAACTTTTTTTTTCTAAGGGTGCACATCAGTTTAGAAATTAGTTCCTACTACAGGTAGAAAGGGCACCATACATCTTCAACCCTCTTGAAGAACGTTCTTAAAAAGTTGGCAAAAAATTCTAAAATATTAAGTAAATGCTAAGCTTATCACATTTGATAAAACCTCTAAACGTTTAGGGATCAAATCATTGCTAAAATTTAATTGACCTTATTATTATATGTTAGTTTGGTTATCTGTTGCTGTGTAATAAGCTGCCCTAAAACTAATGGCTTAAAATAACAATGATTTATTCACTCACAGTTCTGCATTTTGATCTGGGTGCAGCTGGGTGGATTTCCTGCTCTTCTTGCCTGGGCTCGTTCATGGGGCTACAGATATCAATGATCTCCCTTGCCATTTGGTCTCCAGTTGGGTTTGGTCAATGGTAGGAACCAGTTCTAGATGGCAGAGAGGGAAGAAAGTAAGGTAGAACCTCGTTTTTGGCCTTCGGCTTTCTCCTTGCAGGACTTGTATGGCCACAGCTCTCACTGAGCGGCCTTCTACAATCACAGCTATTATCTCTGGGTTCTGGGATCTGTTCCCTCTTTGTGTACTTTTCAAGCTTGAGGGTGTTAATGGCGCTGTGTTGCAGTAGTCCTGCTTCTTTACCTTTCATGCTGCCCACACTTCTATAAATTGTCCCTTGATTAAATTTGTCATAAACAGCCAGTTTGAATGTGCTCTTTCCTGGCAAGACCTTGATATTTGGAACATGTCTTAGCATTGGAAATGTAAAGTGAATCAGAAGGATAAACTGTCTTCTATTCTCCAGGGCTTTAGTCCATGCTATATCACATAAGTCAGATAAAGCAAAGGAGCTTGCATTTTAATGGAGGATGTATAACATAAACAGGATAAATAAACAAAATCCGTAGCAATTTCGATAGTGATTAAGTACTAAGAACAACAACAGAATAATGAAAAATGGGTGGGAGTTAGAAACTGCAGGAAGAGGAGTTTCAAAACTTTAAAATATTTATATAAGCTAGAATTGAAACTCTTTGAGAAGGGAACTTTTTCTAGCTTAGTGTTGTTTCCCTAGCTCCTAGAATAGTGACATAATGGATCCTCAGTCAATATTTGTTGAATGAATGAATGAGTATACATACAAATGCATTCGTGCATGCATTCATTCATTCATTCATTCAGTTAATACTTGTTCAATGCCTACTTTGCTAGACACTCAGGATAATATAAAATGACAGAAGTTCTTGCCTTTGAGTAGACAACTAATATCTTGTCCATCCAACAGTATTATAATTTCCTTATAATGGATTTCATTTCCTGAACTTCTTTTTATTACCAGCATGTGCTGTGGCCCTCTACACATAATGAAATAAGCAGTGAACTTAGTCAAAACTCTTACAAGTGAATGAGCCAATTGATTTTAACAATAACATAGATTTATTGCATTGACTCACAGATAAGACAAATTTAGTTCAGGGTCCGGCTGGAGCCAGGCTCTCAGGAAGCATTAGGTATTGGTCTCTTTCCTTCTCTTGGTACTCTTTTCCTCTTTTACTTGTTGTAAGCTTAATTTTCAGCTGTTCTTTGTCCATGGATGGTAGAAATTTGCTCATGTGCAGCCTCAGGCTTACAACCTCCTACTTTGTAAACGTCTACAGGAAAACATTTCTTTCCTAAGAGTTTTCACAAAAGTTCTGGATACATCTTTCATTGGCCCACTGTGAGTCACATGCCAATCTTTGAGCAAGCAATTGCAGTCAGAAAAAAGGAAATCTCTGATTAGCCATGTCTGGCTCACACGTTACCCCTGGATTCAGTAGTGAGGTTCAAACCACCCAAATCACTTGGACTTAGAGAAGGTTCTAAGAAAAATTGGGTTTGTATTACCAAAAAGAGGAATGGATGCTGGTCAGACCAAAGCAGCAGATGTCCCAAATAGTCTACTAAAAAGCTTTATACTTTATATATTAATATTCTAGTTAAAGCTTCTAATGTGGACTAACTGGGAGTGGAGATTTTGGCTAAATTCATAGCAACATTTTTAAAAAGTTTCTGTTTATTTTAAATGAATTTAGTGTAACAGAACAAATTCACAAAGCATTGCTTCCACTTCTTTGAGGCTAATTGCTCTAAAGAATACATGGAAAGAGTTTGTAATTAGCATGTCCTTTATTTCTATAAGAGAAAGGATGCTTCTAAAGTATTTGAGAATGATTGAAAATGTGGTTCTTTGAGTGGTTTTAAACACTTTACTGCTTTTCTTCTTACACTATTAATTTATTTAGCCAAATTATCACAGATTCCGAATTAATGAGGTGTTAGTACATATGTAGATGGTGTTATCTGGTTAGCTTTAGGTAATCCTCAAGGCGTAGTGTTCCCTCTACCGCTGGGAAAGTTGAGCAAATGTTTGCTGAATCTTTTTAGAGCAAAAGCTTTAAAGATTAGCCCACTTATTTATTTAAATCATATAAATTTAGTTTGAAGCATAGACTTTTTTTTACTCAAGGCAAAGTAGGTCTTGCTTATTTTAGATCTCTTCCTTTACAGCATTTCCTTACTGTCACTTGGAACAGTGTACCTCTAAGTGTCATTAAAGTGTGACCCCTCTGCAACCACAAATGTGCAAGAAACCAAGGTCAGAAATTGAGATTATTTAGAAACTTTTTTAGCGATTAAATATTTTTGCAACATCCAAGTGCATACTCAGTGCATTAATCTTGTTGAACATGGTATAGACCAGATCAGGTGGTTCTTGAACTTGTGCCAAGAACTGCATCCTAATAATGCAAAATGGACCATTTTGTGTTACCACAATGTTGGACCACATATCATTTGTAAAGGACTGAAAAAAAAAGGAAACCTTGTTTTTCACCTCAGATAGTTTGAAAAGAATTGAACAAAAAAAATTTGTTTGAATCGGAAAGCTACCAAGGCAGTGAAGAATTACTCAGCTCAAATGTGGAAGAATATAGCATTATGCAAGGCCTCAAATGATTCCAGCAATTTTTTATATGCAGTGTTTGGAACCCAAAAAAACATTATACAGGCATATGAGGAACAAGACAATGTGATTAAAGATGAAAATAAACATTACTTAATATAAATAGGTTTACTGATAATACAGATAATGGATTCCTTAGTTATGGAATTTAAAATAACTGTGCTTAATATGCTTTAGAAATAAAATAAAATTGGGAATTCTGTTAGAACTGGAGCGTATTTTATATAAGTACCAAGTGAAAATTATACAACTGAAAGATACAACAACTGTATTAAGAATTCAATGAATGGATTTATCAGCAGATTAGACTCTGCTCAGAAAGAAAATTAGTGAAATAGAAAAATAGAAATTGCCTCAGATGAAAGCATACAGAATGCAGCAAGGAGAGACAACATGATAGAGAACACACCACACAAAATGTAAAAACATATGAGATACAGTGACAATATCTATGTATGTGTAATTAGTCTCAGAAGGAGAGAGGAGAGATAATGAAGCTGAATAATATTTGAAGATAAAATGGCAGTGAATTTTTCGAAATTCATAAAAGCTTTCAAGCCACAGATTCAAGAGGCACTATGAATCTTAAGCTAGAAAAATATAAACAAAGGCTCTGAGGCACATCACAGTCAAATTGCTGAAAACCCCCCAAATTAAGAAAATCTTCAAAACACCTAGAAGAAAATAATGTTACCTTCAAAGACCAACAGCAGATTTCTCAACAGAAGCAACTGATGAAGAAAGTGAATGAAATGAAATTTCAAATTGTAAAAAAAAAAAAAACTAAAAAACTATCAACCTACAGTTATATACTCTGTGGAAACTGTCTTCAAAAATAACAGTGAAATAGGGAATTTTCAGACAAACGAAAACTGGGAGAATTTATCACCAGTATATGACCCCAGAGAAAATAAGGCTATTCTGCAGGCAAAAGGGAAATGATCATATTTAGAAGCTCAAGAGTTGCAGGAAGAGGTGAAGAGCTGCATAAAAGTAAACATGTGGATAAGTCTAAATAAATATTGGTGGTGTAAAACAATAGAATTTCTTATGGGGTTTGAAATACAAAGAGAATTAAAATAGCAACAGGTATGTTGTAACAATTGAGAGGAGGGGTAAACAGAGATAAATGATGAAAGGTCTTTGCATGTCCAGGAAAAGGGGAAAAAGTCCTTATTTATATTAAAACTTGATGGGTCAAGGGCAATAGCTCTCAACCAAGGGTGATTTTGTCCTCTGAGAAACATTTGGCAATGTCTGGAGACATTTTTTCATTGTCTCACAACTGAAAGGATGTGACTAACTTTCCACTGATAGAAGCCAGAAGTGCTGCGAAAATCTTATGATGCACAGGAAAACCTGTCTCATAACAAAGGATTATCTGGGCCAAATTGTCAATAGTTCTGAGACTGAGAAAGCCAAATATAGGGTTATCACTGAACGATTGAATAAGAGCATGATACTCAAGCCAATATAGAGGGAAAAAGTGATATAAATAATAAATCATATGGGGGCAAAAAAGAGAAAAAAGGAAGATGGAGCAGGTGGGACAAGTAGAAAGTAAACCAGATGATGGTAAATTTAAAATCAGTTCTATCAGTAATTGTGTTAAATATAGATGGACAGATTCCCCAACTTAAAATGATTGTTTTACTGGATAAAATAAGCAACTCTGTGCCACTTACATTAAATATACCTTAAAATAAAACGAACATGTATAATGCAGAAAGATTTAAAGAATGTTGAATATATTTCTTGCGAAATAAATAAATTAAAAAGAAAACAATTTCAGCAGTTTCCTATTGCTTTCTACAAGCATTTATACATAGTAATTTTTTTCTCTCTCTCCTTATCCAAACACGTTGTTCTAAGCCTTTTTGGGCCATGACAGTCAGCAGTAAGTGTAGATTAAATTTTGTGATAGATTATTGTCTTCATGTCTCAGTAGACCATGAACTTCATGAGGGCAGAGATTAGGTTTGCTTTTTATTTTTCTGCTATAAACATAGCCTACCTGGCATATAGCAAGTATTCTCTATATAGAATGATTGAAAATGTTTGTGCCATTTCCTTACCCGAGTAGTTCTCTAACTTTTGGGTCTCAGATCCTTTTACACTATTAAGAATCATTGAGGATTCCAAAGAGCTTGTGTAGTCATGTCTATTGATAATTTCCATATTTGATAATAAAATTGAGAAATTTAAAAATACCTTTATTTATTAATTTAAAAATAATAACCCTATTATATGTTAACAAAAGTTACATATTATAAACATAACTGTTTTCAAAAAATGTAATGAGAATAATAACACTGTTTACCTTTTTTATAAATCTCTTGAATGTCTGGTTTAGTGGAATTCAGCTGGGTTCTTATAACTGCTTATGTATTGAATCTGCTGCAGTACATTATTTTGGTTGAAGTATATAAAGAAGATTCTGTCTTACAGAGACATGTAGTTGGAAAAATGAAGAGTACTTTAATAGCCTTTTCAGAAATCGGTGAATGTTATTGTTTGATATTACACCAAAACTTGACAAGTAGTATTTTCTTAAAGGTTAATTGCATCATGCAGTTGGAAAACATATCAATTGCCTCTTCGTACTCTGTTACTTTAAAATACATGCATCTATTTTGGATTTTGAATGGATCGTTTATCCATAAATTAGTCCTTTGGAAAACATTGATTCATCGAATTGTGGAAGATCTTTCAAATGTTGATACATTTCATTGTACAATACAAAAAACACATTCATTAATATAATAACCAATTTCATCAGGAAATTGTGAAGTGATCAAACTTATGATATTAAGTGATAGTTTCAAATATTCTAATTTTCATTTGAAAGCTTAAATTTTATCTTTGCAAAAATGGTTAACAGTTGTTTTCTTTAAAGTAACAGACTCACTTTATTCATTTTAAGACAATATCTGCCATATACTAAAAAGTCTGAATAATTGTAGTTTGTAATCTGTCAGTCATTTTTTTTCAAAGAAAAATGTGTTCTGTGATAAAAAATAAAAAAGCAGCTACTTCAGCTTGCAACTCAAATAACCACACAGATGCTTATCCTGGAGATAACTGTTTTACTTCTCCTGGAGATAAGTACTTTATGAATATTTCCCATTTTGCCAAATGGAAGATTAAAAAGGTATGTACTCAATGACCAGGATTTCATAAAATTAAAAATGTTAACTACTTCTTCAGGGACATTCTTAAAGAAACTGACTTTTTTTTCTTCCTGTGAGTATATGGCGGTGAAGAATAGAATTACTAGCCAATAGTTTGGTCAGTTGGCCTTAATTTCTGCTAAGTAATCAACAGTTTTACTCAACATTGCTTTTGCACCATTAGTAAAAATGCCAACATGGTGTAAGAGGTAAATGATTTTCACCTCATGAATTCTTTGAGAGTCTTGGGGGCTCCCAGAGGTTCCACAGACCACACTTTGAGAAGCGGTGCTTTGCACATACATATCCAATGTAACCATTGAACCGTCTGGCTACTTGTCTCCATACACTTCTCACCTCCATGTTTGGGAATACCTTCATTAAAAATGCTCCTTTCTCTCACCTTTGCCTTCTTGAATGTGGTTTTATCCTCCCCAAGGCATGGCGCATTGATTGGCTGACCCTCAAATCAGATTTGATCACACCCACTCTGAGTCCTGACACTGTTTTGAACATGTAATATAATTCACATTGCATGGGCTCTAATTGTGCCATCACTATTTTACTCTGAATGTTCTAAAGGGAGGGTGCTGTGTGCTATTTACCTTTGAAAACTACTTAGTGCCTAAGAAATGGTTCTGGACCTATTTTATGCCCCACATAGATATTTATACATTGAAATGAATCAAATATGATTTCACTAAAACTCATGGAATTAGCTCCAGGGGATTAGATTAATTTTACAAACTGCATTTGCTTTATTTTAAGATAGCTACTTTTATCATTTACCCTAAAAAATGGCATTAAAATGATTAAACTCAGTGACCTGGGAGATTTAATGCCAAATTTGATGGTTTTGGCAGAGACTGAATATTCATTCCTTCACTCACTTCATTCATTATTCCTTCATTAAGCTTAGTTTTTAAACAAGGATTTATTTAACACTTACTTTGTAGTAGCCATGGCAGATACAATGAGGAATAAGACACAGTGCTGCATCCAAAGGGCTTACGTTCATCAGAAACTATATTATGATCCCCTACTAAGTGTAAGGATTTCTCTAGTCATTTGCTAGACAGAGTTCCTGCCATCAAAATGTATATATAGTGTAATTGAAGAGACACATAAATCAGTAAATTAAAATATAGTATGTTGGACACTGTTACTAAAACGGGGATAATAGATGGTGGCAGTTCTGAAAGGGAGCATATAATTCTGTGTGGAAAAGTGGATGAAAGCATCACCATTGAGGTAACATTTGAACTAAATTTTAATTAAAAGAATTATGACAGGTGAAAAGGGATACAAGGACAATTCTTGCAAAAAGTAATGATAGAAGCATGGAATCGTGATAGATCTTATTATGTTCACGGCATGGTTAAAGTCCAGTGGGCCAGGATCAGAGAATATATAGAAAGGACTGTTAGGAGAGGAGGTTGGAGTGTAATTTGGACTTAGATTGTTCAAGGCCAAGTAAGTCATACTAAGGAGTTTGAATTTTATGTATGAACATTAAGGATCCAATGCAAATTTTTAAAAAGAATGGTGATATGAATACCTCTGCTTTTTTTGGTAGGTCAGTCTGATGACCAAGTAGAAATAATGAGTGTGGGTAGATAATGCAGACAGAAGGCTACTTAAAGCAACATGGCACAATTTTAAGTCAGAAATAATGAAAATTTAATCTAGCACATTACCAGTAAAGAGTGAAGAGAAAGAGCCAGATTTGAGAGGTATTTCCGAAACAAATAGAATTGATGTGACTTGGCACTTATTTGGATTGTGAGCTAGAGGTAGAAGTGGAGGATAGCACATATATTTGTACGTTGGGAAATTAGAAAAATGGAGGTGTTATTAACCAAGATCAAAAACGCAAGAAGTGGAACGGGTTAGCAAGATGGGGAGAAAGTTTCTATTTTAGATAGAAGCTGGACCTTAGAAACAAATAGTCCCGTGTCCCAACCGTAGTTGTTCAAACGATTGTGTATGATATTTTTACTTAATCTATAAAATGGATATGCTCATATTGTAGTAAAGAATTTGTCCTTGCCCAAAGAGAGGTCTGGCTTTTGTTTCTGGTCCTGGAAGGTGATTTCTAAACCTTTGGATCTCAAGTGATAGGAGTGTTTTTGTTGTTCATGATGGGCCCCTAGAACCACACCTGATAGTTTATGTTAAAAAGGTGACTCATGATAGACCCCTTGGACCACGTGGTATATCAATCTATCAGTCAGTCAATCATACCAAGGTAACAAAGCCCCAATAAAAATTCTGGACGGTGAAGCTCAGGTGATCTTACCAGGTTGGCAGTATTTCATGTTTTTTGTCAAACATAAATGTTGGGAGGATAAAGCATCCTGAGGGTAATGGGAGCTGCACATTTGGAGCCCTCTGAGATCCCACCCTATACACCTCTTTGGCTGGTTCTAATTCATACTCTTTTTTTCTGTAATAAATCATACCTGTGAGTATAGTAGCTTTCAGTGAGTTCTGTGAAGCTTTCCAGGAATCATCAAACCTGAGGTTGATTTTGAGAAACTCCTGAACTTGCAGTTGGTGTCAGAAATGAGGGTAGTTTTATATGAACTTCCCCCTCTAACTTTGTGTTTGGGTCCTAACTCCTTATTGTTGGGGTCAGAAGTCTTGGACAGACTTGGCAGTCGGAAAAATGTATCCTTAACCTCACAGTTAGCTTAACTCCAGGTACTGACAGACTTGTGAAGAGTAACTCATTTATTCTACAAATGTTTGCACAAACTATGTAGTAGACATGGTGTATGGTGCTGGAGATAAAGCAATGAAAAGATATGCAGCCTCTGCCCTCATGGAGCATAGAATCCAGGATTAAGTGAGGTCAGGTATGTGCAACGGACCCAATGTTTGTATCCCTTCCAAAATTCATATGTTAAAATCCTGATCCCCAATGTGATGGTATTAGGAGGTTGGGCCTTTGGGAGGTAATTAGGTCATGAGGGTAGAGCCCTCATGAATGGGATTAGTGTGCTTATAAATGAGACCTCAGAGAGCTGTCTCGGCTTCTTTCTGCCATGGGGGGATACAACAAGATAGCACTCTGTAGTCCAAAAGAGGGCCCTCATCAAAACTCAGCCATACTAGCACCCTGATCTCAGACTTCCAGCCGCCAGAACTGTGAGAAACAAATTTCTATTATATATAAGCCACCCAGTCTATGGTACTTTGTTATAGCAACCTTTTAGTGTAGAAATATAAATACGGGGGTCATCAGCATCTAGATGGTATTTGAATTCATGAATATAGATGAGTGCATATAGAAAGGATTTTTAGACAGAACACTTGACTCAAGAAACAAAAGGTCTCTTCAAGCTCAAGGAAAACAGAAGATCTTAGAATAGAAGAGGCAGATTGTTCCATACCTGCTTCTCACCTGTAATTGGCAGTGTACTGCTGAAACTCACAATCTGAAGTCATCAAAGTAATTTATTCCCAAGTGGCTAGGTAACAGAAACCCATTAAAATATTTGCAGCAAAAAAGAGAAACACATATACAGAAAGAAAACTCTCCATGAAGAGTTAATAGGAAGTTACATCTTATTTTTCTGATAAACTACATATCACTAGATTATAACATGTTGCAAGTGTAAATACTCCTTTGGCCCCAGTGATCTGGAACGAACATGACCCCATTTTTAACATTTGTAATGGACATGTTAGCAAGAACACATTTTCTGAATTTTTCAAATGAGCTTTTCTGCTTTGAAAGCACTTTAACATCCATTTCTGATCACTTTATAAATGTCATGTGCAAAAATAGAAGGAATTATTATATATTTCATGCCCAAATATAGTATGATAAAACATAAGCCTAGAGAAAGGAAGTCATGGACAAAACTTCAGGTGAAATTGATTTTTGCAGATGACTTCATGACTGGGAAGAAATTTAATTGTACCCATGTTGTTTACTCTGGTTTCCTAGTACCCACATTGCAAAAGCTTATAATAGGCTTTCGGAGGTCCTTATGTGATAGAGAGAGCTAGCAAGATTTCTCAAGATGATAAAGCATGTTCTCCAAGTGATTGCTGGGGAAAATTGGTAATTGACTAGAGCAACTAGAGTTGGTATTGCCCTTCCCTCCTTGTCTTCATTTGTTCCTCTGTTATTAAGTAATATTTCAGCCCCAGTCAGCAAGTGACCCAAATATGAAAACACTCTTCGATTTTGTCTTATGCACAAAGCAAAACACCTCTTGAAAACTTATTTTTTAGAAAATCAATTGCTGGAGAACAATACTGGGAACAATCTATAAATCACTAGACCAAACATCTCTGTCTTTCTAGTTTTGGAAAAGGTAAGGATAACATATATTTTTGAAAAGAAAACTCGTTGTGCAATGCAGACTAACCACATTTTCAGCAAACTAAAGCATTACATTACATATGCTAATAAAGACGAAAACTTAACATTTCCCCTTGTATTCAGCGGTCTCTGTCATACCTAAACATCATAATGAGTACAGGAAGAGTATAGTGAAATGAAGAGTCCTGCTTTGTTTTATGCCTTCTACTAAACTTTTCAATTATAGAAATTATTTTTGTAGGGTTTTCTCTGCTGTGTAAACTTATATATCTCAATGCACAGATTGGCTGTATTGAAACTGGATGATTAAAAGTAGGCAAATATTTAAAATGCACAGAGTATTATTAATGTATTCATTCAACAAACATTTATAACAGGGGATTGTATTAAATTCTACATTAGGAAGACAATTCAAAAGTGAAAACCTTAACCACCAAAGAATCAGATACTCAATGAGGGGTGAATTCCCATGGCCTGATTTCATGCCCATAGTTGGAGAACTAGAATCAAAAGTTGCTCAAAATAACAGAAGTTTCAGCTTGAGTAGGTACAGTTCACTACATTGCCAACTCATATCTTATAGAATTGCTTTTGGGTTTTATTTAAAGTATTAAAAACTAAGTCAGAAGTTCATGTTCTTCTTCACTTTTCAAAATTTTATTTACACTGTCATTTTCAGGTCCTTTTATCAGAATAAGGTTCTTCTTTCACCCACATCCATGCCCACAAACACCCATAAACAGTAGTTTATATGTTTTCATGTGAGATTTTTTACGAAGACATTGCAATAATCATTGATGATCAAACTTAAAATATTAGTAAAGCTGATTTTCAGTAAATTAAGAAAATTTAAAAAGTAATATTGATACACTGAATCATTACTTCTTTCCTTTTGATTAATTAGATTCTATTGAAAAGATATATGCAACCTTTTATTGAAAAGGTTAAAAAAAAAAAAGGAAGAAAAAGATAAGCAATGAAAAGGAGGTATCTGTTTTTCCCCAGAACCTTCAGATCTGTTCACTTTCAGAGGTCACAATATCAATGGTTTATTGTGTCATGAGAAATATTCTATGCTTATAAAACTGTATATAATACTTGTGAGGTCTTTTTAAAGTTTTTATTTTGAAATAATTTTAGTTTTACTGGAAAGTTGCAAATACAGTCCAGAACACTCATGCGTATCTTTTACTGATTTTATCTTATGTTAACAACTTGCAGGAAAATGATACAACTATCATAAGTAAAAATTAACATTAGGTTGATAATAATAATAATAAATAACATTTACATTTCAGCGATTCCCTGCCCCCAATGTCTTTTTTTCAGGGATCAGGATACAATCCATAATCCCATATTGCTTTTACTTGTGTCTCCTTAGTCTTCTCCAAAAGAGGGACAATTCCTCAGTTTTTCTGTTATTCTTCTTGATGAGTACTAGTCAGTAATTTTAGAGAATGTCTTTCAGTTTGAGTTCATCTGATGTTTCTCATGAATAGATTGTATTTATATACTTTTTCAAGAATACCACATCTGTATGTATCGTATCAGAGGTACATAATGTGGATATATCTAAATATTGATGTTCTGCACTGATGTTATAAAAATTTAATACAGATTTTAGTATATTACACACATCACTTTGATATTTATTTAACTTCGAGAGCGTTCCATTTCAGCATACCACTTTTCTTTTTCTTTTTTAACATCTTTATTGGAGTATAATTGCTTTACAATGGTGTGTTAGTTTCTGCTTTATAACAAAGTGAATTAGCTATACATATACGTATATCCCCATATCTCCTCACTCTTGTGTCTCCCTCCCATCCTCCCTATCCGACCCCTCTAGGTGGTCACAAAGCCCCGAGCTGATCTCCCTGTGCTATGCAGCTGCTTCCCACTAGCTATCTATTTTACATTTGGTAGTGTATATATGTCCATGCTACTCTCTCACTTCGTCCCAGCTTACCCTCCCCCTTCCCCATGTCCTCAAGTGAGTTCTCTACATCTGCATCTTTATACCTCTCCTGCCCCTAGGTTCTTCAGAACCATTTTTCTTTTTTAATTCCATATATATGTGTTAGCATACAGTATTTGTTTTTCCCTTTCTGAATTACTTCGTTCTGTATGACAGTCTCTACGTCCATCCACCTCCCTACAAATAACTCAATTTCGTTTCTTTTTATGGCTAAGTAATATTCCGCTGTATATATGTGCCACATCTTTTTTATCCATTCATCTGTCGATGGATGCTTAGGTTGCTTCCATGTCCTGGCTATTGTAAATAGAGCTACAATGAACATTGTGGTACATGACTCTTTTTGAATAATGGTTTTCTCAGGGTATATGCCCAGTAGTGGGATTGCTGGGTCATATGGAAGTTCTATTTTTAGCTTTTTAAGGAACCTCCTACTGTTCTCCATAGTGGCTGTATCAATTTACATTCCCACCAACAGTGCAAGAGGGTTCCCTTTTCTCCACACCTTCTCCAGCATTTGTGGTTTGTAGATTTTCTGATGATGCCCATTCTAACTGGTGTGAGGTGATACCTCATTGTAGTTTTGATTTGCATTTCCCTAATAATTAGTGACGTTGAGCAGCTTTTCATGTGCTTCTTGGCCATCCATATGTCTTCTTTGGAGAAATGTCTGTTTAGGTCTTCTGCCCATTTTTAGATTGGGTTGTTTGTTTTTTTTAATATCGAGCTTCATGAGCTGCTTATATATTCTGGAGATTAATCCTTTGTCCGTTGATTCGTTCGCAAATATTTTCTCCCATTTTGAGGGTTGTCTTTTCATCTTGTTTATGGTTTCCTTTGCTGTGCAAAAGCTTTTAAGTTTTATTAGGTCCCATTTGTTTATTTTTGTTTTTATTTCCATTACTCTAGGAGGTGAATCAAAAAAGATCTTGCTGTGATTTATGTCAAAGAGTGTTCTTCCTATGTTTTCCTCTTCGAGTTTTATAGTGTCCAGTCTTACATTTAGGTCTCTAATCCATTTTGAGTTTATCTTTGTGTATGGTGTTAGGGAGTGTTCTAATTTCATTCTTTTACATGTAGCTGTCCAGTTTTCCCAGCACCACTTATTGAAGAGACTGTCTTTTCTCCATTGTATATCCTTGTCTACTTTATAAAATATAAGTTGACCATATGTGCGTGGGTTTATCTCTGGGCTTTCTATCCTGTTCCATTGGTCTATATTTCTGTTTTTGTGCCAGTACCATACTGTCTTGATTACTGTAGCTTTGTAGTGTAGTCTGGAGTCTGGGAGCCTGATTGCTCCAGCTCCGTTTTTCTTTCTCAAGATTGCTTTGGCTATTCGGGGTCTTTCGTGTTTCCATACAAATTGTGAAATTTTTTTTTGTTCTAGTTCTGTGAAAAATGCCATTGGTAGTTTGACAGGGATTGCATTGAATCTGTAGATTGCTTTGGGTAGTATAATCATTTTCACAATGTTGATTCTTCCAATCCAAGAACATGGTATATCTCTCCATCTGTTTGTATCATCTTTAATTTTTTTCATCAGTGTGTTATAGTTTTCTGCCTACAGGTCTTTTGTCTCCTTAGGTAGGTTTATTCCTAGGTATTTTATTTTGTTTTGTTGCAATGGTAAAGGGTAGTGTTTCCTTAAATTCTTTTCCAGATTTTTTGTCGTTAGTGTATAGGAATGCAAGAGATTTCTGTGCATTAATTTTGTATCCTCCTACTTTACCAAATTCATTGATTAGCCCTAGTAGTTTTCTGGTAGCATCCTTAAGATTCTCTATGTATAGTATCATGTCATCTGAAAACAGTGACAGTTTTACTTCTTTTTTCTGATTTGGATTCCTTTAATTTCTTGTTTTTCTCTGATTGCTGTGGCTAGAACTTCCAAAACTATAATAATAGTGGTGAGAGTGAATAATAGTGAATAATAGTGGTGAGAGTGGACAACCTTGTCTTGTCCCTGATCTTAGAGGAAATGGTTTCAGTTTTTTACCATTGAGAATGATGTTGGCTGTGGGTTTGTCATATATGGCCTTTATTATGTTGAGGTAAGTTCCCGCTGTGCCTACTTTCTGGAGGGTTTTTATCATAAATGGGTGTTAAATTTTGTCAAAAGCTTTTTCTGTATCTATTGAGATGATGATATGATTTTTATCCTTCAGTTTGTTAATATGTTTTATCATATTGATTGATTTGTGTATATTGAAGAATCCTTGCATTCCTGGGATAAACCCCACTTGATCATGGTGTATGATCCTTTTAATGTGCTGTTGGATTCTGTTTGCTAGTATTCTGTTGAGGATTTTTGCATCTTTGTTCATCAGTGATATTGGCCTGTAGTTTTCTTTCTTTGTGACATCTTTGTCTGGTTTTGGTATCAGGGTGATGGTGGCCTTGTAGAATGAGTTTGAGAGTGTTCCTCCCTCTGCTATATTTTGGAAGAGTTTGAGAAGGATAGGAGTTAGCTCTTCTCTAAATGTTTGATAGAATTATCCTGTGAAGCCATCTGGTCCTGGGCTTTTGTTTGTTGGTAGATTTTTAATCACAGTCTCAAATTCAGAGCTTGTGATTGATCTGTTTATATTTTCTATTTCTTCCTGCTTCCATCTCGGAAGGTTGTGCTTTTCCAAGAATTTGTCCATTTCTTCCAGGTTGTCCATTTTATTGGCATAGAGTTGCTTGTAGTAATCTCTCATGATCCTTTGTATTTCTGCAGTGTCAGTTGTTACATCTCCTTTTTCATTTCTAATTCTATTGATTTGATTCTTCTCCCTTTTTTTCTTGATGAGTCTGGTTAATGGTTTATCAATTTTGTTTATCTTCTCAAAGAACCAGCTTTTAGTTTTATTGATCTTTGCTCTTGTTTCCTTCATTTCTTTTTCATTTATTTCTGATCTGATCTTTATGATTTCTTTCCTCCTGCTAACTTTGGAGTTTTTTTGTTCTTCTTTCTCTAATTGCTTTAGGTGTAAGGTTAGGTTGTTTATTTGAGATGTTTCTTGTTTCTTAAGGTAGGATTGTATTGCTATAAACTTCCTTCTTAGAACTGCTTTTGCTGCATCCCATAGGTTTTGAGTCATCGTGATTTCATTGTTGTTTCTAGATATTTTTTGATTTCCTCTTTGATTTCATTTGATTTGATTTGATTTTCAGTGATCTCTTGGTTTTATTTGGTAGTGTATTGTTTAGCCTCCATATATTTGTATTTTTTACAGATTTTTTCCTGTAGTTGATCTCTAGTCTCATAGCGTTGTGCTCGGAAAAGTTACTTGATACGATTTCAGTTTTCTTAAGTTTACCAAGGCTTGATTTGTGGCCCAAAATGTAATCTATCCTGGAGAATGTTCCATGAGCACTCGAGAAGCAAGTGTATTCTGTTGTTTTTGGATGGAATGTCCTATAAATATCAATTAAGTCCATCTTGTTTAATGTATTATTTAAAGCTTGTGTTTCATTATTTATTTTCATTTTGGATTATCTGTCCATTGGTGAATGCGGGGTGTTAAAGTCCCCTCCTATGATTGTGTTACTGTCGATTTCCCCTTTTATAGCTGTTAGCATTTGCCTTGTGTACTGAGGGGCTCCTATGTTGGGTGCATAAATATTTACAATTGTTATATCTTCTTCTTGGATTGATCCCTTGATTATTATGTAATGTTCTTCTTTGTCTCTCATAATAGTCTTTATTTTCAAGTCTATTTTGTCTGATATGAGAATTGCTACTCCAGCTTTCTTTTGATTTCCATTTGCATGGAATATCTTTTTCCATCCCCTCACTTTCAGTCTGTATGTGTCCCTAGGTGTGAAGTGGGTCTCTTGTAGACAGCATATATATTGGTCTTGCTTTTGTATCCATTCCTCCAGTCTATGTCTTTTGGTTGGAGCATGTAATACATTTACATTATGGTAGTTATCGCTATGTATGTTCCTATTCCCATTTTCTTAATTGTTTTGGGTTTGCTATTGTAAGTCTCTTCCTTCTCTTGTGTTTCTTGCCTAGAGAAGTTCCTTTGGCATTTGTTGTAAAGCTGGTTTGGTGGTGCTGAATTCTCTTAGCTTTTGCTTTTCTGTAAAGGTTTTAATTTCTCCGTGGAATCTGAATGAGATCCTTGCTGGGTAGAGTAATCTTCATTTTAGGTTTTTCCCTTTCATCACTTTAAATATGTCCTGCCACTCCCTTCTGTTTTGCAGAGTTTCTGCTGAAAGATCAGCTGTTAACCTTATGGGGATTCCCTTGTCTGCTTTTTCTTGCTTTTCTCTTGCACCTTTTAATATTTTTTCTTTGTATTTAATTTTTGATAGTTTTATTCATATGTGTCTTGGCGTGTTTCTCCTTGCATTTGTCTTGTATAGGACTCTCTGCACTTCCTGGACTTGATTGACTATTTCCTTTCCCATATTAGGGAAGTTTTCAACTATAATCTCTTCAAATATTTTCTCAGTCCCCTTCTTTTTCTGTTCTTCTCGGGTCCCTGTAATTTGAATGGTGGTGCATTTAATCTTATCCAAGACGTCTCTGAGACTGTCCTCAATTTTTTTCATTCTTTTTTCTTTATTCTGCTTTGCGGTGGTTATTTCCACTATTTTATCTTCCAGGTCACTTATACGTTCTTCTGCCTCAGTTATTCTGCTATTGATTCCTTCTAGAGGATTTTTAATTTCATTTATTGTGTTCTCTGTCTTCTCATTTTGCTTAACTTACTGTGTTTGGGGTCTCCTTTTCACAGGCTGCAGGTTCGTAGTTCCTGTTGTTTTTGGTGTCTGCCCCCAGTGGGTAAGGTTGGTTCAGTGTGTTGGTAGGCTTCCTGGTGAAGGGGACTGGTGCCTGTGTTCTGGTGGATGAGGCTGGATCTTGTCTTTCTGGTGAGCAGGACCACGTCCGTTGGTGTGTTTTGGGGTATTATGATTTTAGGCAGCCTCTCTACTAATGGGTGGGGTTGTGTTCCTGTCTTCCTCGTTGTTTGGCATAGGGTGTCCAGAAGTGTAGCTTGCTGGTCGTTGAGTGGAGCTGGGTCTTAGCGTTGAGGTGGAGATCTCTGGGAGAGCTTTCACTGTTTGATATTATGTGGAGCCGGGAGGTCTCTTGTGGACCAACCTCCTGAACTGGGCTCTCCCACCTCAGACACACAGGCCTGACACCTGGCCAGAGCATGAAGACCCTGTCAGCCAGATGGTTGATTTTGGAGGCTGAGAAGTACCTCTGCAAGCTGAAGGTCCAGGAAAGCTGGTGGTGTAGTTCTAGTCCAAGACCCAAGTCTGAAGGCCTGGAGAAACAGGCCGCAAACAAGCTTCCAGTGCAAAGAGGTGGGTACTGGTTACCATGACCAAAGTGCATGCCTAGACATTTTCCACTTGCACGTCGCTGCCTGTCTTGGGGTGTGTGGTGGGGAGGCAGAGGATGGCTGTTGCTCTCTCTGGGGTTATAAAAGCTGGTGGCAGAAATATCAGGGAGTGTTCATCTACTTGAACTCTTGTTGGAGGCAAATGTCTTGCTTGAGGGCATACAGTCTTACGAATTAGAAGCCTCTAAGTGGTCGGCTAAGTGTTGCCCTAGCATACCATTCTTCTTGATGTCTACATAGTATTCACTTGCACTATAGGCCATGATTTATTTAATTAGTCTATTAATTGTTGAACATTCAGGTAATTTCTGGTTGGTCATTTTAATTTTAACTAACAGTGCTGCAAATGACATTATTTTAAATGTATTTGTGCATGTTTGTGTATATACATATAGGGTAAATTTCTAGAAGTGTAATTGCTGGGTCAAAGTTGATGTGCGTATTAATTTTGATGATATTGACTAATTTCCTGACAATTTACGTGCCCTCCTGAGCCATGTAGCAGAGGGCTTATTTCCTCATGTGCTGGCTGACACTTTTTGGTCTTTGCCAATAAGAGAAAAGTGGTACTTTATTATGGCTTTCATTTACACTTCTACTATTATGTCTATCTGTTGATAAACTATTGCAATTTTTGTGAACTTATTATTCTTGGTCTTTGCCCATTTTGCTACTGAGTCATTAGCCTGTTTCATGTTAAAGAGTTACTTAAGTAATGATATAATTAACCCATTTTCATCTAGTTGCCAATGTTTTCCTCAGTATTTCATTTGTGTTTGGACTGTTTGTAGTTCTCTGCTTGTGATGGTTTATTAATTCTTATAATGGCTGATGAGCAACTTGTTTCTCAGTAAAAGATCTGAAATGATTGTATAAAGTTACCCATAGTCATAATATCATTCCTTCCTTTTATATCAGTAAATGTTTCTTGTTTAAAGCCCATCATTCACTTAAAGTGTGTAATATGATTTTAAATGTGTTTTGTGACTTACTTGCTTTTTTTGCTTTAAGTCTGAATAGTCATAGTAGTAGCAAGAAAGCAAAAAGGTAACAGCTTTTATCTGTCAAACCATTTCACCATTACACCCACATACACTTTGGCTCAATTTATTTACTATTGTACTTGGCCCTGGTCTCAAACTTGTGCTGTGGAGTAAAATGGAATAATGACTACCTACTCATATATGTATGTGTGTACCTACATCTATAAAGTTAAATATAGAGATATTTATGTATTTGTGTTTACATTTAAAAGTACAGAAGTCATAAGCTGACAAATGTGCTCTTACATGGATATCAGATGTTCCCAACCTGAGAAAGACCAATAATTTTCTCTTGGAAAATACATCCTTTAACAAACTAGGCTTAGCAATGCTCTCCAGAGTGAAAGTGATGACTGCTCAAAAAGAATTAAAGATTTATCTTTGCTGTTATTTTTGCTTTCTTCTGAGCTTATATGACCTTCCTACATCCTACATTCATCAGAGCTCATTTACTTTTGACATGACAGGTACCAGATAAGGCTGTGCTCAGTTTCTGAACTTGAGGCCAGGAAACATTTGGCTATTGAAAGGAGAGATGTGTTGGAACTGGTTGAATCCTGGACTAGAGTCATTAGATTCAACATTGGACAATGTCTACATGGCATGGGAATATCTAGCCTTCCCTCAGCCTGTCCAGCCTCCCTCACATCTGGAGTCCTTGGTGTGCTCCTGACGAGAGCCCTGGCCCAGGCTCTAGTACAGATTTAGAGCTTAGAAAAGAGAGAGTGCTGTAGCTCTGACTCAGTTGTTCTTAACCTCAGTTGCAACCTTGGGGTAAGGGAACTAGTATGTGGTATTAATACTCAGGAGGACAAAGCCTGCAATATATTCCTTGTATGTAATCCAGAGAGCAGTTGGTACTTCCCAGCCACCTCAGAAATTTGGTTAAATTTGTTTTCAACATAATGTATGTGGCCTGTGACAGCACATACAGTTTCCCTACATTTTCTAGGATTTCCTACAGTTGACATCCTCATGCTTCTCTCTGTTCCTACAGTGCTGGTTCTGTCCTTTGCCCAGGGGTATACATATGCAAAGTCCATTCCCTTCCCTGGTTCCAAAAGAAATGCACATCAAGCATTTGGTGAGGCTGGGTTATATATGGGGAGAGGAGTATCATTGAGATGGGTCTCATAAAGAGCAGTTAGCCTCCTGATGGACTCATAATAGTCCTATATATTTTATACATTTAAAATTTTCATTTTAGAGATGAGAACCTTAGACCCAGAAGGGTTAAGTCATAAGACTAGTAAGTGTCAAAGTCAGTATTAAACTCCGATTCTTCTCAGTACCTTATATACTATCTATTACCAATATGTGTCTCTTTCTAATTGTCATATTTCACTGTAATGGGATTGAGTAGATATACATTATAAAATTAGTTTTGAATAAATGTACAAATACAATAAGAATATGGTTTATTTCTGCAAGCAACACTGAAACAGACTGTAAACTCTAATGGAAATCTAAAAGACATCATTTTAAAACTATTAATACATATTCCCTAGGCAGTTGTGATAGGTTATGTCTTAAAAATGAAAGGGAAAAAAATAAAGATGAACTAGGTCACCATATAAAGAGAGATGTGTTTGAGTATTTTACCAGTCCAAATCCACTTACTTTATGAAACCTAATAATATTCCAGGTTTAGGTAGAAGCTCTGCCTATTAAGTAGGTCAATAAAATATGCCTGTGAATGTCTAGCATCATATTGACTCATACACCTTTCCATGTTAAAATATTTAGAAATTTCATCAATTTGAGTACTTTGTGTAATATTCCAACCTTTCTGTCCTTAACTAACTTTTTTCTTTGATGAAATGGTTTTCTCTAGTGTTCCCAAGAAACGTAATTTATGTAGAAATGCACCAGTAAATGGTTCCTGTGCTCATCCTTGCCTAAACAATGTGCTTGTTCTATTATGGAAATTTACTTTTCTAAACAGAAGGCTCCCTGAGTGATAGACAGCTGTTTCTGTAGGATGGTAATTAATGTTTTTTCCCGTTAAAAAGAACGCTTTACATACTTAAAAAAGAGATTAGCACAGGGATCATGATACCTCCTAATTTTAAACCAGCTTTACTGGAACATATTAGATATAGATGAGATAATTACACAATCCAGGAATATCCTTCAGAAAAAAATGTGTGGCTCTAAAGCAGTAGTGTTCACCCTTAGCATGCATCAGAATCACCTAGAAGGTCTGTTAAAATTTTCAGTTTCTAATTTAGTACGTATAGGGTTAGGCCTGATAATTTACATTTTCAGCAATTTCCCGAGTGATTCTGATGCTTTTGGTCCAGGGACCACACATTGAGGAACACTGCTCTAAAGTAATGACGCTGTTTTCAAAAAAACATATGTTATACATCCAAATGAATGTCTTTAAAATCATATACTTCTTCCAGTAATGGTGCTGTGTTCAGTAATCTCTGGAAAATTTCCCACTTGGAATTGCCTTGAGGGTCAGTTCATGAACCAGATATGAAAACTATTTCCCTTATTTAACAGTCACACAGTGTCTCCTGCTTTTTCCTCACTGTCCTCATATTTCTATGGTGGTGGAAGTGTTACTGAAATACACATTCCTGATCTTTCTACCCACTCCCTCCCTCACTCTCCTGGTAGGCCAGCTCAGGTGCTTTACTTGCTCTGAGCTTGAAACTAGCCTGGCACATCTTTAGTTGAAGTAGGAAAGAGTAAGAAATCCCATTTGGGCTCAGGTACCATTCTGATAGCCACCTTTAACATTGGTAAAGCTGATGTTTTTGGTCTCCCTTTAGCTGTAGAACCCTGGAGTGGAACTAGGATGAGGGACTGAATTTAGACGTGAAATCCCACCTTCAACCTTGAACCTGGCACTTCACAAGATTTAAATGGCATTTTAATGGAAAACTGAGGAATCAACCTTCAGTTTTATTTTTTTAATTTCCTTTCCCAGTGTCCTATGTCATGCTCCCTCTCTACTTTGAGTGAACAGTACTCATGTGGGTGCATATGTTCAGTTCACAAATTATGTGTCCAAGTCCTGTCGTACTAAGGTACCATATCAGATTCTTCAAGAGTTACAAAGGTGAATTTAACATAATATGTGTAAAACGCTTATGTTAGTTCAGGAAGAGAATAAGAACAAAGAAAATGCTAAAAATTGGTGCTACTGGCAGTGTGAGCAAAGAAATCTGGGGGGAAAGGTGAGATCACATTCAGTTGATAAGTTAAAGAGAAGGTCTCTGTAAGAGGCAATATTTGAGATAGGCATTGACTGATGATGTCATTGAAAGGCAGGAAACTAGTGGGATTCGTAATGATCAAAGGAAACTGTATAAACAAAGGTAAAGAGCATGTGATGGATAAGAAGGAGTGGTTTTAGGAGAGTAATTTATGTAAGCCCAGTGTAGGCATTAAGGAGAAGAGAGAAAGAAGGCTGGGGAGGTATGTGGTGGTAGACAGGGAAATGCTCTACCCACTGCCTGCCCACATGCCCTGCTGTGAGGAATTGGTAAAAAGCTTCCACCTCTCTGCACCTTCAGAGCCTGCCTCAGCTGCGGAGAATCACCTTGCCCAAGATGATACCTAGGCCCTAGATAAGTGGATGGGGGTATATGAAAGTGAGGTTAAGTTTCATGAGGGACACTCTGATTGGCAATATTCTCTTGAGAGTCCCCTACTGAGTTGGCTTTGCTTGCTTCACCCTTTGACTTCTTCCTCTGCTCCATCTTTCTTCCTTATACAGGTGTTGATCCTTAATAAGTATCTTGTGAACTAATGCCTATGTTGTGGAGGACCTTGAATTCCAGAGTGAGGTAGATATTCACACTTAGTTCTGTAGCCAATCAGGAATGACCTGAGTCTATCTTGAAGTCAGGTGACATGCTTAGAGATATATTTTAGGAAAACCAACTGAGCAAGAGTGTGTGTAGAAGAGATTAAAAGGGAGAAAATTGAAGTAGAGACAGGTGAAAATTTTTGCTGTAAACAAAGAGGGTGTAATGAAGGCCTGGAAGAAGATACTAAAGGAATATGGATATGAATGTGAGGGATATTGAGAAAGAAGGATTTGTAAAACAGAGGAATTGATTGGACATGAGAGTTGAGGGGTGAGGAAAAGGTGGAACCCAGGTTTTCTCCAAGATTTTCAACTTGGTGGACTATGAAAATGGTAAGGCCATTAACAAAATTAAGGGAGTCAATTAAAGTAGTGTAAGGAATTAGGAATAAAGGTTATCTATGGTTTATGCCTTTTGGTATGTTTTTTAACTTACATTTACAAATGTACATGTACATGTGTTAGTTCCTACTGTACAGCAAAGTGAATCAGCCATATGTATACATATATCCCCTTTATTTTGGATTTCCTTCCCATTTAGGTCACCACAGAGCACTGAGTAGAGATCCCTGTGCTATACAGTAGGTTATCATTAGTTATCTATTTTATACATGGTATCAATAGTGTATATATGTAAATCCCAATCTCCCAATTCATACCACCACTCCCCTTTCCCCATTGGTATCCATATGTTTATTCTCTATGTCTGTGTCTCTGTTTCTGCTTTGCAAATAAGATCATGTGTACCATTTTTCTAGATATCACATATATGTGTTAATATACGATATTTGTTTTTCTCTTTCTGACTTACTTCACTCTTTATGACAGTCTGTAGGTCCTTCCACGTCTCTACAAATGTCCCTATTTTGTTTCCTTTTATGGCTGAGTAATATTCCATGGTATATATGTACTATATCTTCTTTATCCCTTTCTCTGTTGATGGACATTTAGGTTGCTTCCGTGTCCTAGCTATTGTAAATAGTGCTGCGATGAACATTGGGGTGCATGTGTCTTTTTGAATTATGGTTTTCTCCCAGTAGTGGGATTGCTGGGTCATATGGAAGTTCTATTTTTAGTTTTCTAAGGAACTTCCATACTGTTCTCCATAGTGGCTATATCAACTCACATTCCCACCAACAGTGCAAGAGGGTTCCCTTTTCTCCACACCCTCTCCAACATTTATTGTCTGTAGATTTTTTGATGATGGCCATTCTGACCGGTGTGAGGTGATACCTCATTGTAGTTTTAATTTGCATTTCTCTAATAATTAGTAATGAGCATCCTTTCATATGTTTGTTGGCAATCCGTATATCTTCTTTGGAGAGATGTCTATTTAGGACTTCTGCCCATTTTTTGATTGAGTTGTCTGTTTTTTAAATATTGAGCTGCATGAGCTGTTTATATATTTTGGAGATTAATCCTTTGTCCGTTGATTCATTTGCAAATGTTTTCTCCCATTCTGAGGGCTGTCTTTTTGTCTTGTTTATAGTTTCCTTTGCTGTGCAAAAGCTTTTAAGTTTCATTAGGTCCCATTTGTTTATTTTTGTTTTTATTTCCATTACTTTAAGAGGTGGGTAATAAAAGACCTTGCTGCAATTTATGTCAGAGTGTTATGCCTATGTTTTCCTTTAAGAATTTTATGGTGTCTGGCCTTACATTTAGGTCTTTAATCCATTTTGAGTTTATTTTTGTGTATGGTATTAGGGAGTGCTCTAATTTCATTCTTTTACATGTAGCTGTCCAGTTTTCCCAGCACCACTTATTGAAGAGGCTGTCTATGCTCCATTGTATAGTCTTTGCCTGCTTTGTCATAGATTAGGTGACCCTAGGTGCGTGGGTTTATCACTGGGCTTTCTATCCTGTTCCATTGATCTATATTTCTGTTTTTGTGCCAGTACCATACTGTCTTGTTTGTTGTAGCTTTGTAGTATAGTCTGAAGTCAGGAAGCCTGATTCCTCTAGCTCCATTTTTCTTTCTCAAGATAGCTTTGGCTATTTGGGGTCTATTGCATTTCCATACAAATTGTAAAATTTTTTCTTCTAGTTCTGTGAAAAATGCCATTGGTAATTTGATAGGGATTGCATTGAATCTGTAGATTGCTTTGGGAGTATAGTCATTTTCACAATATTGATTCTTCCAATCCAAGAACAGTCTCTCCATCTGTTTGTGTCATCTTTGATTTCTTTCACCAGTATCTTATAGTTTTCTGTGTACAGATCTTTTGCCTCCTTAGGTAGGGTTATTACTAGGTCTTTTGTTCTTTTTGTTGCAGTGGTAAATAGGATTGTTTCCTGAATTTCTCTTTCTGATCTTTCATTTGTGTATAGGAATGCAAGAGATTTCTGTGTATTAATTTTGTATCCTGTGACTTTACTAAATTCATTGATTAGCTCTAGTAGTTTTCTGGTGGCATTTTTAGGATTTTCTATATATAGTATCATGTAATCTACAAACAGGGACAGTTTTACTTCTTCTTTTCCAATTTGTATTCCTTTTATTTCTTTTTCTTCTCTGATTGCCGTGGCTAGGACTTCCAAAACTATGTTGAATAAGAGTGGCGAGAGTGGACATCGTTATCTTGTTCCTGATCTTAGAGGAAGTGCTTTCAGTTTTTCACCATTGAGAATGATGTTTGCTGTGGGTTTGTCGCATATGGCCTTTGTTATGTTGAGGTAGGTTCCCTCTGTGCCCACTTTCTGGAGAGTTTTTATCATAAATGGGTGTTGAATTTTGTCAAAAGCTTTTTCTGCATCTATTGAGAGGATCATATGGTTTTTATTCTTCAGCTTGTTAATATGGTGTATCACATTGTTTGATTTGCATATATTGAAGAATCCAAAGGCTCCTTCTTGATATCTGTTCCTCTGTATGTCTCAGACCTAGTTCACAAGAAAGTTGGGGGACAGTGGCTTATTTTGAACCTGGCTTTTTGAACCAGTGAACATTTTGATGCTGCTATTTCAAATTAAGGTAGCTTTAATTTTGCATTTAAGAATACAACTATTTTAATTGACATTTTATGTTCATTTGGTATATTTATTTTCTGCCTACTGTAGGAGACCCTTTTTAGCAGTGAGGAAAAAGGAGTGAACAAGCTGAAAAAATTCTTGCAATTGTGGAGCTTATAGTCCAGTATGAGACAGAAGATAAACACATGTTTTTAAAAAGCAAGACAATTTTAGGTTGGGGTTATGCTAAAAAGAATGATGCATTAGAAAGAAACTGTTAGATAGCCAGTGAATACCCATCTGAAGTGACTGTTGAAATGAGTCTTGAAGGGTGAGAGAGAGTCAGCCATGTGAAGAAAAGGTGATGGGAGGATATTTTGAGGCATGAAGAGCAGCCAAGGCATTGTCTTTAAGGTAGAAACATCTTGACATGTTTGAGGTACATAAAGGGCAGTGGAGAGAATCAAAGTGCACAAGTAAAGAGGCACAAGAAGAGTTAGAGGGACTTGCAAGATTCCATGTAGTGTCAAGACTTCAGACTTGACAGCAATTTGGAATTCATTCTCAGGTCAAGTAGGAGGTTTAGAGAGGATGATAACCTAATAAAATTCCAATATGATGTGTGTTATCAATACTGATTCTTCTGTCTTTATATTCATGGACATACCAGCCATGCCCATGATGGTCACAGAGTCTGGAACATTCAAAAGAGAATATCAGCAGGCTTACTCTGGCTTTTCTCTCCTCTTTTCCTTGAGAACTGGAAGCGTGTTTTAGGGTGTTGTTCCTGGTCTAATGTTTAAAAGTATTGAAAGTTCATGGTCTTAGAGTTCGTTGTGTTCTCTTCCAAAAAGATATTTTCCACAACTCCAGGATGCTAGAATCAAATAGGACCAATCAGATTCTCTTTGACACTAATTTAGAATTGCGATTCAGGACTTGCAGCCAACTAGCTATAAATATGAATCTGAGGTGGTGGTGGCCCTATGTGGTTAATATATATACCATTTCAGAGAATGAGAGAGGGAGGGGAGAGAGAAGGAGAGAAAGAAGAGGAAGAATGAAATAGGGCAAAGCAGATAATGAAGGAAAGATTGGGCCCTTGGCCCAGATTCTCATGTAACTAGCTCCACTTTTCCTTAAAAGTGAGGTGGACTTTCTGCTTTTGCTTTTCATGAAGCATCTCTGCAGCTCACCGATGAATTCTACAGTTTTGCTTAAAGTAGTTTAGTAGGTTTCTTTTACTTACTACCCTAAAGGGAAAGGGGCCAAGGGAAAGCATGGTTGGAGTGGAATAGGATGGGAGCAGATTTATTTGGGACATTTTTATGCATAAAATTTATGCCTTAGTACACTTAGAATAGGGGGAAGAAAAGGAAAGAATGTCATATGGCTTCAGCAGGCCCCCATACTTTACATGACATCCTGGTTAATTTCATCGTCTGCTTGAACTCTCCTTTTTCTGAATGTAAATTGGAAAAAGAGATAGAAAACAAAAGAGGATGAAAACAAAATCTTCTCCCTGGCATTTTGTATGCTCACAATTAATCCCTTTTAGTGGTAACTGGAGAATTTGCTTCTCTTCCTATGTGCTACTGTTATGATATCAAATTGCCACCTGGTGTTCACATTACTACTTTGTGCTCATATCTGGACTTTAAAAGGACTCTACTTTTCATTTTCAGTTTAGAGTTTGATATGGTATGATTTATCTCTCTTTGGAAAAGTTAGAGGACAAAACCTTCCATAATCAGATTATAGATTTTGCTTCTCCTGTGAAAGTCCCACATTATTCCATGAATAATGTAAACTGTTCTGTTTTGTGTGCATGTGTGCATACATGTGGTTATTCTTTTTTCATACTTGGTGCCAGAGAAGGAGTCATTGACCCCAACTCTTGGGCCTGAGACACCATTGTCATGTGAATAATCCAAACTTACTGACAGTTTATATGATCTGGAAACAACATTGATGATAAATGTATATTGTACATTTAAAAACATATAAAGGAGATAAATGTATATAAAGGAGATCTGATTTATGGGGCAGTTATGTCTTTCAGAGCACACTTGTCCCAGCTACAAGATAACTTGAGTCTGGGGGGAATTTCATAGTGGACAAGCAGGTTGGAGGAATCTTATACATAGATACTGCTTCTCCTTTTTAAAGAGTATTTATATAATATTATATACCAATATCGAGAGAAGAAATATTACTACTATTAGTTTCAATATTGTAACATATTCTTGTTAATTTCTGTGCTTTCTGCCAGTACACAGCGATACATTTACCAAGTTGTAGTCATACGGTAAGATTTTTAAAGTTTTTTAACTGAATATCAGAAAATACAGAAAATACTTCTCACCATTAGTGTTGTATATGTGATTACTTCTTTTTACGTACACAAACTTTGTATTGAAGTATCCAAAGCACAGAGAAAGTACAGTGCAAATTTTCACACAGTGGACACCCCTGTAGTCTCCACCCAGATCAAGAATCCGGATGTTACCAGCACTCTAGATTTCCCTCTGTGTCCCTTCCAGGCCCCATGCATGCCCCCAAAGGGTAACCGATATTCTGACTGCTACCTTCTTTGATTAGCTTTGCTTGTATGAATATTTGAACTTTGTATAAGTGAAACTGCATAGCACATCCCCTTTGGTGTTTGGCGTCTTTCACTCAATGTTATTTTTGTGAGGGTCATATGGAGGATTGCATGTCCTTGAGATCTGCTCATTTTCATTGTTGTATAGTATTTCATTGTTTGAATAAACCATAATCTATTTATCCACTCTAATGTTATTAATTGGACCTATTTTGAGCAATGCTGCTATGAACACTCTTGTATGTTGTGTGTGAACATAGGATTCTTTTCTCTGTGTATCTATCTACATGTGGTTACTTCTAAATCAATTGTGGCTGATTGAAAAATAGTGAGATGGTGGAACATATTCCCAATTTAAGTGCTTTTTTAGAAGATGTATTATAAACCCATTATGGGTTGTTGTAACATTAAATGCGATCACACACACACATCACTTAACGCAATGACTGCCACACAGTAGACACTTAGTAAAGGTTAATTGCATGGATGGACATACTGAGCTTAACAAAAGGTGGTTTTAAAGACAGTAATGAAGATTAGCATTTATCTACTGAAATATATGACTTTGAAAACTCTCTGCTAACTATAATTCTGAAAATTTGGTTGTTTTATCATGAATCCTTTGCAAGTTTCTTCTTTCCCTTTGAACAGTAAATTAAGAATTGGACAATAGTAGGGATCTGATAACACTAGATGTGATTCTTCTTTAGTAAATTTCCCTTTACTACCTTTGCTTAAGTGGTGCCGGTTTGCTCTAATCCTCCACTGCTGTATGGACTCCCTCTCAGCCCAGTCAGCATTTGCAACACGATTTCATTGCTCTTGAATTTGCAGACAGAGTTTTTTTTTGTTAACATCTTTATTGGAGTTTAATTGCTTTACAATGGTGTGTTAGTTGCTGCTGTATAACAAAGTGAATCAGCTATATGTATACATATATCCCCATATCCCCTCCCTCTTGCGTCTCCCTCCCATCCTCCCTATCCCACCCCTCTAGGTGGTCACAAAGCACTGAGCTGATCTCCCTGTGCTATATATATGTTAATGCTACTCTCCCACTTCGTCCCAGCTTACCTTTGCCCCTCCCCGTGTCCTCAAAGTCCATTCTCTATGTCTGAGTCTTTATTCCTGCAGACAGAGTTTTGCTTTTAGTGTCCGGCCCATGAAACAGTACTTGTGCATCTGTCCATTTGGAAAGCTTTCAACAGGAGACCAAATGCCTAAAGCTGGCAAGAAGGGACTGCCGGCATTCCATATTTTGTGTATGGATAGCTGACTGAGGCATCCAATATGAAAACTGCCTCCTATCTTCCTGTGATGTATCATTTTATAAATGGCTCAAAGTGAAGCAAAAAAAAGAAAAAAAAGAAGAAATCTTAGGTTCTGTCCTTTTGCTCTTCTCTTTCTTTTGCCATGCTCTTCAAGCAAAAGCAAAATGTGGGGAAAGACCATTTCACATGAGCTTGTTTCTGCAAGTTCTAATGTGCAGCATTTGAGCTCCCTCAAGAAGAGGCCCCGTCTTTCTCTTTAGTTTGATCAGCACATGGGCTGATAGCTGTCGTTTTGTCCTCTGCACCCAAGTTTGTGCCTACTCTTTGGCCTCCCTCATGTTTTTAAATGTACTCAGGGTATCTGGGAGACCACTGTAGAGCAGGGCAGTTGAGCAGCGGTATGAAGTCTAATGTCTTCTGGGGCCAGGCAGGTGAGAGGAAGGGTGAAGCTTTAGATAGAAGCTAAAAGGAAGGGCAGGGGCTGGTTATTATTATTATTTTTTTGTCTTTTTTTTTTCTTATTGGGATATAGTTGCTTTCCAATGTTGTGTTAGTTTCTGCTGTACAACGAAGTGCATCAGCTCTATGTATACATATATCCCCTCCCTCTTGGACCTCCCTCCCACACCTCCCCATCTCATCCATCTAGGTCGCCACAGAGCACCGAGCTGAGCTCAGGCAGGGGCTGTTTTAAGTAGAGAGTGCATGCTTCCCTGAAAGTATGCAGATATGTTAGAAAAAAAATTCTGATAGGAGTTGGTTTTCACCTCGTCTCCATCCACATACACTTTGTGCACGCATGCATATGCACACACACATCCACACATGTATACCACACACACCCTTTCTCACTCATGCATAAACATATTTCCTCCAAAACTGCTGGGACTGGAGGAATAAAACAGTTTGTTGCTAGATTGTATGTCCTGGGTGCCATTCTGTTACCCTATTTAGACTATATGTGTATGATGAAGATTTAGCATAGTATTGTTCAGTGGACGGGGATGTTTAGTGAGAGTGTATGTGTGTAGGGGGGGGAGGGGGGAGAGGGAGAGAAATTATCTCATCATACATACGCTTACAACTTACATACACATGCAAGAATGACTGATCTGAGGAACTGATCTTAGCAGAGATAGTGACCATTTTTCAAAACTTGAACTAGACTGAAAGGGAAAAATAGAGGCTTAAATTAAGGAATAAGAATGCATGTAAATGAGTGAGAAACTAAGAAGTTCGCAGGAAGCCCTGATTTTTTTTATCTTACTCTGTTGACTGCTCAAGTCCCAACTAAAAATTATACACTAGCTAACATGAATAGTGATGATAATGAAAAATATCATTATTTAAGGGAAAATAATGAACTAATCTAAGTTTTATTATAACCGTTAGGATTGTTCTAGGAAGAGAACTGGATTTTTATGATGATGTTATGATGCTATTACTTGGTTTCTATCCTGTCCCATTTCCATCCACATACACTTTGCATACACACTTTCTCTGCCCTTCCCCTTCTCTTTCTCTCTCTCTCTCTCTGTCCCCCACGAACACTTTTCCTCCAAAACTAATGAGGTTGGAGAAATAGTTAAGAGAGATTTTAGAGGAGAGTGAGAAAGATTTCAAAGTGCTTTAGCTTTTTGGACCTGATATCATCTTTTGTACATACATCTTATTTCATTATAAGGATTGCATTTTTAAAAATCTCATATCCCCATAAGCAGGTATTTTAATGTGTTTAAAGTATATCCTGTAATATGAATGTATTCTTGCCAAGTGTTATATGTAGGTATATTTGAATTTATATAGATGATGTTATACTGTAGGTCTCTAATTGTTTCTTACTTTTTTCCACTAGACACCACATTTTTTAAGATCAATCTATGTTGACAAGTTTATATAACTAATTTGTATCTTTTTAAAAAATTGAGGCATAATTGACATATACTAACTTGTACCTTCTGGATAATTCTTTGTAATGGGCAGCAACCTTTCCTTTCTCCTCATTGTGGACACTCAGCTTACCTCTAACTCTTTACCAACCCAAACAATGCTTTGAACCAATCTTTATGGGACTGTGTGAGAATTTTCCTGGTATATACATCCTGGACTTGTATACTTATATTTATATTTACATCTGGCAAGATAGTGCTGGATTGCTTTCCAAAATGCCTACACCAGCCATCACTCATTAGCAATACGTGACAGTCTCCACATCTATGAATACTGGGCAATATATGACTTTCTAATTGTTGCCAATTTAAAAGGTATGATATGATATCTTATTGGTGTCTTTGCTTGCCTTTTCCTGATTGCCAGTAATTTTGAATGTCCTTTCACATTCTCTTGAGCGTTTGGTTTCTTCTTCTGTGTACTGCTCGTCTGTTTCCTTTGCCCATTTTCTACAGTCCTTCTCCAGCTGATTGTAGGAGTTCCCTGCCAGTGCTACATATTGACACCTTAATTTTTATTTTTTTTTGAGATTAATCTGCAAAAGCTTCCTGTGGGTGAATTTTTTTTTTAACATCTTTACTGGAGTATAATTGCTTTACAATGTTGTGTTAGTTGCTGCTGTATAACAAAGTGAATCAGCTATATGTATACATATGTCCACATATCTCCTCCTTATTGCTTCTCCCTCCCACCCTCTCTATCCCACCCCTCTAGGTGGTCACAAAGCACGGAGCTGATCTCCCTGTGCTATGCGGCTGCTTCCCACCAGCTATCTGTTTTACATTTGGTAGTGTATATATGTCCATGCCACTCTCTCACTTCGTCCCAGCTTCCCCTTCCCCCTCCTCATGTCCTCAAGTCCATTCTCTATGTCTGTGTCTTTATTCCTGTCCTGCCCCTAGGTTCTTCAGAACCATTTTTTTTTTTAGATTCCATATTTGTGTGTTAGCATATGGTATTTGTTTTTCTCTTTCTGACTACTTCACTGTATGACAGTCTCTAGGTCCATCCACCTCACTACAAATAACTCGCTTTCATTTCTTTCTATGGCTGAGTAATATTCCATTGTATATATGTGCCACATGTTCTTTATCCATTTATCTGTTGATGGACACTTAGGTTGCTTCCATGTCCTGGCTATTGTAAATAGAGCTGCAATGAACATTGTGGTACATGTCTCTTTTTGAATTATGGTTTTCTCAGGCTATATGCCCAGTAGTGGGATTGCTGGGTCGTATGGTAGTTCTATTTTTAGTTTTTTAAGGAATTTCCATACTGTTCTCCATAGTGGTTGTATCAATTTACATTCCCACCAAGAGTGCAAGAGGGTTCCCTTTTCTCCACACCCTCTCCAGCATTTATTGTTTGTAAATTTTTTTGGTGATGGCTATTCTGACTGGTGTGAGGTGATACCTCATTGTAGTTTTGATTTGCATTTCTCTAATGATTAGTAATGTTGAGTATCCTTTCATGTGTTTGTTGGCAATCTGTATATCTTCTTTGGAGAAATGTCTATTTAGGTCTTCTGCCCATTATTGGGTTGGGTTGTTTGTTTTTCTGATATTGAGCTACATGAGCTGCTTGTATATTTTGGAGATTAATCCTTTGTCAGTTGCTTCATTTGCAAATATTTTCTCCCATTCTGAGGGTTGTCTTTTTGTCTTATTTATGGTTTCCTTTGCTGTGCAAAAGCTTTTAAGTTTCATTAGGTCCCATTTGTTTATTTTTGTTTTTATTTCCATTTCTCTAGGAGGTGGGTCAAAAAGGATCTTGTTGTGATTTATGTCATAGAGTGTTCTGCCTATGTTTTCCTCTAAGAGTTTTATACTGTCTGGCCTTACATTTAGGTCTTTAATCCATTTTGAGTTTATTTTTGTGTATGGTGTTAGGGAGTGTTCTAGTTTCATTCTTTTACATGTAGCTGTCCCGTTTTCCCAGCACCAGTTATTGAAAGGCTGTCTTTTCTCCATTGTATTTTCTTGCCTCCTTTATCAAAGATAAGGTGACCATAGGTGCGTGAGTTTATCTCTGGGCTTTTTTTTTTTTTAAACATCTTTATTAGCGTATAATTGCTTTACAATTTCTGCTTTATAACAAAGTGAATCAGTTATACATATACATATGTCCCCATATCTTCTTCCCTCTTGCATCTCCCTCCCTCCCACCATCCCTATGCTACCCCTCTAGGTGGTCACAAAACACTGAGCTGACCTCCCTGTGCTATGTGGCTGCTTCCCACTAGCTATCTGTTTTACATTTGGTAGTGTATATATGTCCATGCCACTCCCTCACTTTGTCCCAGCTTACCCTTCCCCCTCCCCGTAATATCTCTGGGCTTTCTATCCTGTTCCATTAATCTGTATTTCTGTTTTTGTGCCAGTACCATACTGTCTTGGATTACTGTAGCTTTGTAGTATAGTCTGAATTGACACCTTAATTTAATACACTGTGCGTACCATCTCCATTTCTTTCACCCACTAACTCCTTTGTAAATTTCCTTAATTTTGTTGAAATCGGAGTAGTGTTCTTTTGCTTCATAGACTGTGCTTTTGAAATTTTGTTGAAGAATTCCTTTAACCCAATATGTCCTGAAGAAGGGACAGGTTTTATACATGCCCCTTGGCAGAGACCTGGAGATGTTCTTAGAAATCACCTGTAGTAACAACCTCACAGCCAGTTCTTCAGTCCATGTAGATGCCTCACAGAAATCTATGCCCTGTCCTCCCCAGTAGTAAATATGCTTGAATATGGGACCATGAGCCAAATAAGTCATTTCTTTTTTTGAATGAAATATTAAGGGCTTGTCTAGTGGAATTGCACTTGTGCTGTGGCTCCCTCCATCAGCTGTCTCTCCAGCAACCCTTGAGCTGTATTGCTACACAACACCCTCATTCACTGACAAGAACCTTGATGAGGAATGAAGATCCTTCTGCTTCCCATGTCCTCTAGGAAACATTTAAAACTGAAAGACAAGCAAAGGGTATTTGGTCATTGTTATTTTGCATATATTGCTCATTTTATATTTATAGGTATAATCTTGGCATAATGCAAAAGAGAATGAAATATTTGAATGTTCTACTTTGAAATGAAAACTGGAAAAACATAAGCTCATGATGTTGTTTCTGAAATTTGAGACTATCTTTAGCTGATTTTTTTGGAGACCAAGTTAGCATTACTCTCCTAAGGCCTGCATGAAATGACTCCTTCAGTTAAGTTCTCGTTTGGCATTTGGGCATCCCAAGTCAGCTAAGGAAAAGATATGCCCCATGAGAGCCCTACACTTGATCAGTGAGTCCCTAAGATGTGAGATAACATAATTGAATGAAAAATACAGTCATGTAGGTTTGAGGGAGTATTGTGGTTGCCAGTAATATATTTAAATATACAGAAGTTGCTTCTGGATGAATGTTTCACTGTTTCATCTGGTAGAGATGATTCCTCACACATGTATTACTGTGCAGGTTTTTGGAAGCCTTTTAGCTTGTACAACTTGAGCTATTTTTCTTGCATTCATTTTCCAACTCCTGGACAGCCACATTTTACACCTATTTCCTTTTGACTGAGCCCGTTGTAGGAAGTCACCATAATATACTACCTGTCAGGGATACTGAATTGCATTGCTTTGTAACTTTGCCTTCCTTTAGAGTTACTATGTAACATATCTTTTCAAGAGTGTCAAAAACACTTAAAGTAATGTTTTTCATTGCATTTCCTAATAACTGTCATGGATGAAGTATTAGAATGTAAATTTAGAGTTATCAGTTTTACTCAAAATAATTTGGGGATATTAAAATCCTAAGTGTACGTTTGAATCTATGAGTAATTTTTAAACTTTTCTATATGTTTTAGGATTTTAATCATTCATCTAAAAGTAGAGATGGCGCATTAATAGATGCAATGAGTATTGAGAAATTGGACTCTGTTTCTTTTGCAGTATGAATATCTTCAATGGACAGGAACACTTGCTAATGTGATATCAAAATTTAAAATGTATTTTATCACAATTGACCCTAACCAGCTGAACTCATAAACTGTCATGAATTTTAAGTGGCCCAGTACACCAGACTCTTACTAGACCATATTGAGGATCCTTTCTTGACCAGTGAACAATGGGAATTGTTTAGCCAAACATTGTAGACTTCTAGACTCATTCTGTGCCAAACAAGTGAATGTTTTCAATGCTTAATGAGTACAACCACCATGAAAACCCCTTCCGAATTCTTGAAATTTCCCTCTCTGCAAACTGTACAGTGATTTTCTTCACTAATGTTCTCTTGCTTGGGAAACATTTTTGTTTGTTTGTTTTTCGTTTTTAGCTCTGGAGGTCTTTGTTTTATTCCTTGATGCTGCTAAGTCATTTTTATAATAATATGACACAAAAAAGCAATATAATTATCTAAAAATGTCTTATTTTGATCATAAATACTTCAATTCCTTTTCCAATATTTTTAACCATAATTTTTATCCAAATGTTAGTGGACCATTTATATTGGAGAATCTTCGATTGTCATATACTCTGCCCCGCTCCCAATTTCTCTCCCATTTCTCGCAGGAAACTTCTTAGCAATGAAATTCAGCAGGGCAGCCAGTACATTGGCACCATTGGCAATGAGGAAATCATAAGTTGTGCCTTTAAATAATACCACTAAATAATTATAAAAAGTCAGCTGGTGGGATTATAAAACTGGTCAAAATAAGAAAGAGAAAGTAAGCATTATGGTAATAAGAGGAATTATTTTATTGAATGCTTGTATTGACTCATTATACTGACTGAAAAAAAGCTCCTGCAATCAGTTCTTCTAACAATCCTCAGAGGTAGATAAGGAGACTGAGGATCATGGAAATAAAGACTAAATCTCTCTTCCGAATCATTCTGTGAACCAGTCTGGGAGAAGGCCTGATTCCCAAAGCACTCACTGAACGGCTGCATTTAAAGGTGTAGTGTTGTGTTGACCTTGATCCAGGCCAGGGATGGCTAATTCCTGATGATGGATTACACAGGCTTTTGCACTCTACCACTTCAAACTGCTTATCTCTTTGAGAGCTATAAACCACACAGAGTTCTGAATGAGGGGAGCAGTACTGTGGAGTGCATGAGAAAGCCTAACAACTGAAGAAGGGTGGGATGAATTACGGTCCATATACAGGACAGACTATTATAATGCTCTAAAAAGAAATGATCAAGTTATACCAGTTGAGTTGAGTAAGCCTCTGTGATGACTGGTACTGTTAAGTGAGAAAGATAAGAGTAATGTTTATAATGTTACTCATATTTTATAAAGCACAAAAATCTCTCTATACGTGCGCGTGTGCGTGTGTGCATAGATAAGAAAATCATAAACAAGGTGCTAACGCAGGTTATCTTAGAGAGATGGTCGTGGCTGTCATGGTGGAGAATGTGGTTGGAAGAGGGAATAAAACAAAACTAAGACAGCATTAGATACACAGAAATAAACCAGAAACAACAAAAGCACCCCAGCATGTGAAATAACCTTTTATGTAAAATAATATATACGGGTTGTTATAGGCTGAACTGTGTCCTCCAAAAATGATATGTTGAAGTCCTAACCTCCTGTACATCACATTGTGACTTTATTTGGAGATACCATCTTCACAGAGGTAATCAAGTTAAAGGGAGGTCATTAGGGTGAGGCCTAATCTTATATAACTGTGTTCGTATAAGCAGGGGGACATTGGGGCACAGAAAAGATGATGTGAAAAGAGACAGGGAGAGGACGGCCATCTGCAAGCGAGGGGATACCTGGGGCTCACAGAAGCTAGGAGAGAGGCCTGGAACGTGTCCTTCCCTCAGAGCCCTCAGAAGGAACCAACACTGCCAACACCTTGATTTCAGACTTCTAGCCTCCAGAACTATTGAGACAAAAACATCTGTTGGTTAAACCATCCAGTTGGAGGCATATTTTTAAGGGCAGCCTTAGGAAACTGACAGACGGGTGTATACATTCGTAAAGAAATTAGGGGAAATAAAGGTAGAGTTTAACCACTTTCATTTGTGGAGATACTTAGGATATATTGTCAAGCAAAAAAAGGAATGGTATCACAGTAATGTCCGTAGTGTGCTTCTATTAAATTAAAAGGGAGTAAGAAAGGCATCTCTGTAATTAGATGGGAATTGAAATACCAGCTTTACCACTTCTTATCTATGTGAACGTGGGCAAATTACATCGTTTTATCATCTACTCAGTGGGACTAATGATGCCCACATTGTAAGATGGCTTGTGGAATAAATGGCAAAATGATGCATGTAGAGCTCTAAGGCCTTCTTTGATGCTCCAAGTCTTCCAATTTGCTGCCTCCTATGTGTGGAAGTTTCTTTCTTTCTGTCTTTTTTTTAAATACATTTATTTATTTATTTTTGTCTGTGTTGGGTCTTCTTTGTTGCTGCACGTGGGCTTTCTCTAGTTGCGGCGAGCGGGGGCTACTCTTCATTGTGGTGTGCGGGCTTCTCATTGTGGTGGCTTCTCTTGTGGAGCACAGGCTCTAGGTGCATGGGCTTCAGTAGCTGTGGCATGTGTGCTCAGTAGTTGTGGCTCACAGGCTCAATAGTTGTGGCGCACGGGCTTAGTTGCTCCGCGGCATGTGGGATCTTCCCAGACCAGGGCTCGAACCCGTGTCCCCTGCACCGGCAGGCAGATTCTTAACCACTGTGCCACTAGGGAAGCCCTCTGTCTGGAAGTTTCTTGACATAGCTGACTCTTCATTGTACTTGTCACCATCTTGGATGGTCTCCCCTGACCATTTTCCTCCTCTTTTTTTTGTCACAAAGCACCCATTTTACCTTACTCGTAGCATTGCTTTCAAACCTCACGTTATTTATTTGATTTCTAGTCTACCTCCTGTTTCCCCCACAGTCCATTCACTCCACGAAGGCAAGAGTTATTCTTGTCCTATTCACCACTGACTCTCCAGTGCCGAGAACATTGTCAAGCACAGAGAAGGCAATCAAGAAGTATTCGTTGAATGAACGTCTGAATGAACAAAAGTGCTTTAAACAGTATTTGTCACATAATAGCTACACGGTAAATACCGGTGATCTTTTCTTGTTCTTCTCATTATACAAGTATATGTTCCCCTCAGTGACACGTATCATAATCCATATGTGGAGAAAAAAGGAGGGTTTCTTTAATTCCTCACCCTCCTTTTTCACCCCAAACGTAGGGAACATACTTTCCTTGGCCCAGAGGAGAAATCTGATCTGAGTCCTGTTTTAATTTTTTTGAAAATGCGATGGATTCAGGCATCACATGCCACAGAATGTATTCAAAATTACGATTAAGGACTTCTTAAGCAGGCAGATAGCTGTCCAACAGCCTACAGGTGCTCTCTCTCATATTGTGACCTTATTTGGCACAGGTAGTTATCAGAGGCATAATTATGTTTAAATAGAAAATAGGAACCACTGCTCTTCATCCAGAAATGTAGCAACACCCCATCTGGAGCATGACATGCTCATTGCTGAGGAACAGCATACAGGGATAAAAATTTTTGGACAGAGTGTTAGCATAAAATCCAATAAGCATGAATAGATCCAGGTAAGCAAATTATAGTGATCCAAAGGCAGTTTATTTGGATTTGTAATCTAATTGTTAGAAAAGGTGGCCTGAATATTATTACTGGAAAAATGGTGTAGGGGCACAAGGGTTCAGAGCACTCAGTGTTAGGCTTTGCAGGCAGTGGTTTTTATTCCTCTTGTAGTTCACATCAGGCACACGTGACAGCTGAGCACGTGAACCCGTGTGGTGTGTCACTTGAATATTCCTTGAAGGGATCAAAATATGTCAAAGTTTTAAAAATTTAGGAGACAGATGGGACCGCAGAGATTTCAGACTTTGCCGTTTACCCTCTTTGTATGAACTTTCAGTGATGAGAAGCGGCTCTGGCATCAGAAACACCTTCTCATTTTTCTTATTGCCAGAATTCTTACCTGTGCTGAGTGAAAATTGTCACCCCTCTATTGATGTCCTGCTCATTTATCTGATTCGGTAAAAATAGAATACGTCTGTTCCATTTGACACTGCTTTAACAACTTGAAGATTGTAATAATGTCCCTGCCTTTCTTCAAGCTGAACATCCCAAATGACTTTACAACATTTATTTCATTGGAAAAGAGAGGCTGAATTGGCCCTGGGTCCCATCAAAGGTTTGAGTCCATTCAGAACCTAAGAGAGGAAGAGGCGGGGCTCGTGGTGTGTGAAGGTGGAGCGTTGGACAGAGGGTTCCCTAGTCTGTCCAGGAGTTGTCTCTATTACCTGAACTCATCCTTGGATTTTCTCACACCCTCAGTGGGGGCTAGGGCAAGTTCTCATGACAAACTGAAACAGCGTGTGAAGATCCACACATAAGTCATTTTCCAAACACTTGAAATGTTAATTTATGCATCATTCAAACGGATAAGTAGGCATTAGAATTGTTAGATGATTTACTCATTTAATGGGGCAAAGACATCTATGAAATTGGCCTTGTATTCTAAATTTATTTTTAGAGTACACTTTATGAGGATTATTGCCATAATGAAACCAGAATTTGCCAAGCCACGTTCCATGCTATGCAAGTGGCTTTCAAGATATTAGTAGATATTCTTCAAAAAGAGGGTACAGTGAGACTCCAGGATCCACAAAGTTTCTGATCTTACCTTATACTATCATACCATGTGACAAGTGATGTTTTAAAACAGGAGTTAGAAAGAACTGCTATACTATATTGCTATCCTAATATGTTCATTCCCCACAAAAAACATTTTATACAGATTCTCTGGATGTATGGCCAGAGTGTTGAGATTATTTTTAGTGGCCATTTAAGATGTATTTTGTAAATACTAAATTTATGTGTTTAATAATTTCTCTATATAATTCTTCACTATATATTATATAGTTTGCCTTTTTTATTTCTGAACTTGCTTAGTACTGTCATTTCTTGACATAATTTTAACACCAACTACAATGTTATTATGGTAGTATATTATACTTACTTTTTACTGCCTATTGTATTTGAGGTATAATAATATTTAATAGTTCTTTTTGTTTTGTGTTTATTAAATATGATTATCTCATTCCTTCATATAGACTATTTTTGTGTGAATAATTTAAACCTTTACACACACAAACATACACTCATTATGAATTAGTAAAACACTTAAGTCACTGAAATGTTAAGGGCACGTACTACTCTTAATAAAACAAAATATACCAACAAAGTTTTAGAAAAATCTTCTCAGGTGTTCTGCCTCTCAGTTTAGAACAGCTGAATGCTTCTAAAGTAAAGCAAATTCCTCAGGAAACAAAAAAGAAGTGCTTTAGAAATTTAAATATTAGTTTTTAGATTATTATAGTGTTTATTTATTTATTTAATCAAGACAGTAAGTCAGAAACCCAACTTCACAACCACCCTCAGCTGACTACAAAAGTGTTCTTGCTCTTTCTTTAGAGGATAGATATTACCTAAGCACCCCCAAACAAATGGGTTACATATTCTATACTTTTCATTTCCCTTGAACATTGCAAACACATTGGGGTCTACTTACAATGTTGTTTTGGGGGTTTATGCAGCTGAGACCATCTTTATGGGGAAACCATCTTGCATTTGGTGTTTTGGTATAAAATTACTTTTGAATGGGTCCCAAGATGGGTCTATCATTGTTCTCCGTTCTGCGTGTTACACACAGTGGTTGCGATTTTAAGTTTTGTGTCTTGCTCTGTTCTATGCCCTGCAATAACTAGAAAGGCACGTGAACGCAGTCCATTGCCAGAAGGAAGCCAGTTTATTTGGACCTCAGAGGATCTTATGAAACATATCTTTACTGTTCCCACGCATCTGTCTCTTTCTGCGTGCATCAGGAATGGGCACAGGAGGTCCGCTGCTACTTGTTCTCCTCCTTGCTTCCTTTTTGGCCTTTTCCTCCTTCCTCCTGGTTTTTGGCATCTGCTTAATCCACTGTGTCTACTCAGGTCAGGAGGATTCATTTATCCTCATGCTCAAAGCCAGCAATGCCGTTAATATTGAAATTTTACATACCATCCTGCGTCCTGATGTGTCTGAGATACACTCATTCATTAGGTTCTCATGTGCTCAAAGGCTGCTTTAATATCTTTTCGAGTACGAGAGTATTCTGTCTCACTGAGGCATTACTAGGCTACAAGACTACCTTTTATCTTTGATAAGATTGTGTAGAAGTAAGGGGATGAAGGAATCAGAAAGTTGTTTTGAGTATATAGTAATGTTAATGGTTACATTTAGTAAATATTGATATGTGTTTTTTTATTTTATGTATGTATATATATATATATATATATATATATATATACCTCCAGTTTCCCAGGACTGTGGAAAGAATTGTTTGTACATGTAGTTAAGAGCAGCTTAACTCATACGCATAACTGCAGTCAGGACCCATCTATTCCCATCGCTCTCACCATCAGTCTTGCAACTAGAACTAAGGTGATTAACTGTCTCAGTGTGCCCAGGCCTTGGAAAGAGAGGGTCCTGGGACATAGAACTTCCATTACTAAAATGTGGGAAGTCCTGGGAAATCCCAGTTTCACTACGACTGAGAAGGTTCCCAGGAAGTGGGACTTTTAAAACTGAGAAAATCAGTTTTCTGAGAAAATCCCGGGGAATAAGTTGGTCACCTCACTTGCCACCAACTTCTGACTTCATCATGAAGGATTTGAGTGAATTTATGCCTTAGGAGTAGTTGAATCAGTTCTTGCTTCAGATTATAGTGGATGGCAAAAGTCTCTGTTAATTTTCAGGGAAAAAATGTCCTGTTGTGTTAACTCCGGGTTGTCATAATGTATATCATCTCCCAATTTTCCTGTGGAAAAATTCCCAGTTTCTCAACACAGCATATTAAACACTTCACAATCTGGCCTATACCTTCTCCTCTGTCTTTACCACACCCTGGCTTTCTATATGCTCCAGCTCACTGAACTTTGAGTCATTCATCTTCAAGCCTTGGGACCTGAGCATACATTTTTCTTTCTTCCCAGTCTCCCTTTTCCCCTTCTCTCCTATTTCCTCCCTCCATTAGATATACTCATTTTTAAAAAAAAATATTTTATTTATTTATTTATTTTTGGCTGTGTTGGGTCTTCGTTTCTGTGCGAGGGCTTTCTCTAGTTGTGGCAAGCGGGGGCCAGTCTTCATCGCAGTGCGCGGGCCTCTCACTATCGCAGCCTCTCTTGTCGCGGAGCACAGGCTCCAGACGTGCAGGCTCAGTAGTTGTGGCACACGGGCTCAGTTGCTCCGCGGCATGCGGGATCCTCCCAGACCAGGGCTCGAACCCGTGTCCCCTGCATTAGCAGGCAGATTCTCAACCACTGCGCCACCAGGGAAGCCCTAGATATACTCATTTTGTAAGACAGCTCAAATGTCTTTGCCTCTGAATAACTGTTTCCATCTTTCCCAAGAAGAGTTATCCCCTATCTTTTGTCAACTGAAATTTAAAAATAATAACACCAAACTGTACAGTGTGAGAGCTGTGAGTTTGTTTTATTCAGGGACCTTACTGAGGACTATAGCCTGAAAGACAGCCTCTCAGGTAGCTCTGAGGAACTGCTCTGAAGAGGTAGGGAGAGAAGCCTCTGTGTGTGTGTGTGTGTGTGTGTGTGTGTGTGTGTATGTATTTCTTTATTTTGGCTAAGGAGTACTTGCAACCAAGCATAGGTAGAAGGTTATTGCTAGTCACAAGGAACAGATACTTCAGTTAATAATTTTAGTGCTTTTCTAAGTATGGGAAGATGCAAGAATTGGGTTCATAAAATTTTTCCCTGAAAAATATCTAACTATCTAAGGGCCTGTTTTGCCTGTTTTCCCAAAGCACAGAGTGCCTCATCCTGTTCTTCTTCCTGAATCCCTTTCAGGGTGCACTGCAGGTCAGTGACTGCAATGGCTAATGCCTTGATCCTTGGAGAACTGGTTGGTGGGCAACATTCTTTGTTTTATACCTCTAGTTCTGTTTATATCTTAATAATATACTTTATCATTTAGTATTCCAAATATATAATCAAGGCCCGTCTTCTTTACTAGACTATTTCTCAAAAACAGTGATAGACTTATTTTTCTTTTTGCCTCTGATCTCGGAGAGGCAGCAGCGAGTGGTGGCGTGAAGCGAGATCTTAATTCCCCGCCCAGGAATTGAACCTGGGTAGCCTGGATGAAAACCAGGAATCCTAGCCACTAGACCCCCTGGCTCTTGCCCCCAGTGAAAAATGCATTTCTCACGGAGGCAAAAAACTGTAAAAACAGGCACGAAGTTTATTATTAGAGACATAACACAACAACAAGTGGGAGAGCACACAGAGAAACAGTTTGTTTAGTTAAGATAGAAGCAAGGCAGAGATGCACACCTGGAGAGGAAGGGTGTGGGCGTCCTCCCGAATGAGGAGAAGTGCAGTAAAGAGGCGGTGAAGTCATTTATATAAGGCAGTTCTTCCGGGTCTCTGTTTACCTTTGGCCAATTACCTGGTTTCTTTTTCCACACCTGACCTGCCCTAGGAACCACCCCAACATGGGTGCACAATTTTTTTCCAAGATGGATTTCAGCCCAGAGGCCTATGGGCTGATCTTAGCATCACATATTATGTAGTGGTGACCCCTCCTTTTTGACCCCCAAGGAGCCTTTCTGTGCATGTGCAGTGTCTCCCTTGCCCCAAGGATAGGATATATGACCTCTTGATCCTTTACTCAAACAAGGTTTAGCTCCTCTCTGTTCCTGCCATGACTGTTATCTTAAGGTGTCCACAGGAGACAAAACCTGGCTCTTTACCCTGTTTCTGCTGTTACTTCCATTTCGGAGAGGAGCAGGAGGTTGATTTTAAATGTCTAACCTGGAGCCCATCAATCTCCTGTCTCAGGAAATGCAAACAGGAGACTAGTTCTAAGTGTCCTGCCTGAAGCCCACTTTTTCCTGCCCCGTGAAATGTAAACGGGAGGCCAGTTGTAAATGCCTAGCTTGGGGCCCACCTATCTCCTGCCTCATCTCCAGTGCTTAAACTCTTGCCTGGTGCACAGTGAAATTTGTTGAGTCAACAGCTTAGATTGATATGTTTTCAATTCTTTTAAACAGATGAGAAAACTGAGATTTAGAGAAGTAAAATGATTTCGCCTATATCAAGAGCGAAAAAGTGGCAGAAGCAGGGCTAGAACCTAAGTCTTCTAACTCTAAAGACCACTTCATTACCACTTCAATTGTATGTATTCATTGCCAATAACCTACACTCCGAACTTGAAGATAGAGAACTCTTGAAAGGGTCAGGAGAAATAAGTTTCAGGAGAGTGAGAAAGGAATTCCATATTTGAGGCAATGATCTTCATGCAACACAATAGAATTTCTCAAAGGGAAAATGGTGCATTTGGATTAGCATGGCCTTACATTAAAAAGAGTCATTATTGTCTGTCTTGCATATTTCAGTTAAACTAAGACTAGACTTGTTGATTTAGGTCAGCTTGCTGCACCTTAGATTACTTTAACTAGTATATGATATTTCTAAAACAAGTCTTAGAATAAACTGAAATGGGATTTTGTTTATAGTATCTTTTGTGCATTTAAGAGAGAGGTTGCTCTTCTGTTAAATCAAGCCATTTAGTTAGCATTAATTTGAATTAAACTCCATGATTCTGTCACATTTCTATCAGGTTCAGTTTGAAAACATTGCCTAGTTCCCTCAATCAATTTAATTTTCAAAAATTAAGGTGGAGGTAAAGGTTGTGGATGTGTAGAGTAACGTGCCTCTCAAGCCAAACTTAAGAGCTAACATCTTGTCTAAAACAATCTAGAGAATCTTAAGAAAGATTGTCACTTTCTAAATATTGAGTTAAAATAAAAGGTCTCGTGGTGAATTTTCACTGCTTTTAATGAAACACCAATGTTCCTAGTTTAGCTGGGATTTATTCTGTGTGCCTGGAACATATTTCCTGATTTTTTAGATGCTCTGTTTCTCCTGCAATAAGAATAACTAAGTACTCAGTTGTCATGGAAATACTCTCCTCTATAAAAATTCTTAAAACAGAAGGTTTCTTGATTTGTCTCTCTTTGCAGAGAAAGCAGTTACTACTGCTATCTTATCCTCCTTCCTTTGTGCTTCTTTTTGTATCTCTCCGTACCTTCCACTTCATATTGTTTTGTAGCACTTTTGTGGTGCTTGATCCCTAGATGAAAATGCCTGTTCGTTCATGAGAAGCAGTAATAATATTCAGATGGTGTTCCAAGCTTTTAGTAGTTGACAGTAATCACTGAAAAGGTGCACATATGTAGCTGAGGCATTGTTATGTTGGCTGCTTTTAGTTTAATCCAGTTTCAGAATATTCTAGTAGTTACTTGGAAATAGAATATTGTGTTTTCAGAGGAAAATGATGGTGGGCCTCCACAGCTGACACAACTAGGCGAGAACCATATCTGACTCATCTCAATGAGACTTCATCCTACAGTATTTGGGAGGTCAGTTAATATATCACCAGTGTATTTATCAGGATAGGCATATAATAATTATATGTTCTATGAAAGGAAACACTAAAGAGGTTCTGACATTAGATCCTTTTTTTCTGGGGGGTGAAGTAGGTGAGATGTGGATTTTTGAGAACTGGTGGTTTAGTGATACAGAGCATGGAAATAGAGCCTATTATTTTCCTCTGTCATTTAGTTATATGTATATATTTTGCATCTACAGTATGTGGGCACTGTGCCTGGTGCTGAAAGTTCTATGGTGACATCACAGTGTTAGGCAGCAGCCCAGCATAATGGTAACAGGCACAAGATTTGAAGCCAGTCTGCCTGGGTTCACATCTAAACGTTTTTGTTCATTACCTCTGTGGCCTCAGTCTTCAATTTTCTCACTTGAAAAATTATGATTGAACCTACTTTGTAGGGTTGCTTTTGGTGTTGAATGAATTCATATTTGTAAATATTTCAGACCAGTACCAGGGACATGATAAGCACTCTGTTTGTAAAATGTAAGTAAGACAAAATGTTGAGCAAGAGACAAAGTTTCTACACTCATGGAGTTAACTGCCTTGTCAATAATTCTTCATTGGTTGATATCACTCCCCAGGCACAGTGTAAGCACCAAATAAAACATGTCCCCAAGGCAGCTTTTGATACAATAAATAAGAGAACAACAAGGGAAAAATTGAACAGGGAAGAGAGTTCACCAGCATTGAGATGCTCTTCAGTTAAGCAACCACACAATTTCCCCTTATATCTACCAATGCCCTTGAGGGAAGGGTGATAGGAGAAGTAGATTATAATGAAAGCACAGAAATATATGTATGAATCACAGGGCTGACTTGGCAGAGACCAATACATCTTTCTCAATGTAATGGATGTCTTCCTAAAGAGTTGTAGATACACTGAGGGTCTTTAAATCCAATTATATTTCAAATACTCCAGGAGAGCCTGTTTAAAAGTACCTATGGTGAACCCTTATAAGGGAACTAGCCATTACCTAATTGACTTAGTTTTTATATTTTGGCTTTTGCATTGGATTTTTAAGTCACATACTAGGGACTAGTTTTTCCTGAAGTATAGATTAATTTAAAATAATTGAATTTGTTTAAACTTTCTGAGAGCAGGTACTCAGTTTATCTGAACAATATGAGCACTTGGCATACGAAGGCATTCAAAAGTGAATTGTTAAAATGAGTAAATGAATGCAGTATCATTTAAAATATGAAATATGTGAAATTTTAGGTTGGGTTATTAAGCAGTAAATTTCTCTTCAAATTAACAATGACTAAATACTTTATTAAATGTTGTAGAAAGAGTCAGAAATAGAAAATATTTTGAAAACTGACAAACACAAATACAGCATGTCTAAATGATGTAAAGAGATGAATCTAGGCAGGAAAGGCTCAAGATTCACAGCTATCCCTGATTTTATTCCCTTCCTCCCTTCTTGGACTGCTAATTTCCATCATTTCACAGCACCACTTGGTTATTTAATATCCTAGAGTTAAGGCAGGGGCATAGAGTATGGATCCAGATTCCCTTCATGTTGAAGCACGACCCTAGGAAAAGACTTGAGTCCTCATGGAAAGGGAGGCCAAGAGCCCTACAGATTGTCGGGACCCTGGTGGACATTCTGGAGTTGAATGTAGTTTTCAATCCATCAGAATATTCAGTTCTACTCAGTATTTCTCAATTTCCTAATCCAGCTCCCTTTCCTAAGATTCTCATGGCAACTTAAACCTTCTCCAGGATTATTGGAACCTATTCCCCAGCTCCTGTCACACTCAAGGTCAATAGATGATCTCACTCCTACTTCCCAGGAAAAAAGTAGGAGCCTTCATCTAGAAATCCCCTCTACCAAAACCCGCTGCATGGACACCCATCCGTAACTGGGTTATGGCTTATATCTTGTTCATGATGATTCCTTCTCTTTTCCATATCTTTAAGTTATTCTTCTCTGCTGGTTTCTTCTCATCAACAGTTAAAGTGATTAAACCTCACCCATAAAAAAAAACAAAGGCAAAGTTTTCTGGATTCCATGTCTCGTTTAGCTACAACTCCATCGTTCATTGCCAACATAGCCAAGATTCTTTGAATAGTTATATATTCTGTCTCTGCTTTCTCTTCCTCTTTTCCTCAGTTGAAGGCAGGTATTTTGCCCAGCTGCTCTATCAAAATGTTCTTCCAAGGACACCTATGATGTCCTTGTCACAAATCCAGTGGAAAATTTTCAGTTTTTTCCTTGCTTGATATCCTTGCAGTATGGGACATTGTTGACCTCACCTAGGCACTTCTGTTCTTTTTCTCCTTTCTCCTAAACACTCCTTAAATGTTGATATTTCTCTGCTTTTGCCCTTGGCTCTTATTCATTAATGGTATATATTGACTGTCTTCTGTGTGCCAGGCACCATCTAGAACCTGCTTCACATCCTATTTTGTTTGCTATCCTTGCTAATGCCATCCAGTCCCATGAATTAAATTATCAACTATATCCAGTGTTGGCAGATTTTATCAAATAAAAATATGACGTACTGAAAAAATTATTCATTGTTTGCCTGAAATCCAAATTTAATTGGATGTCGTATGTTTTATTTGGCAGCACTAACTACATCAGACATCAAACTCAAATGCCTTCAGGAACCAGTTAGCTAACAAAAGGTATAAAAAAATAATAGTGGGGACTAAGGCCAACTGAAGAGCACACATCCCATCAGAAGACCTTGAAATTCAATTTCTTTCACACCCTTGTAGGCAAATACATTGGGTCAAGGGCCACAGGTGATCCAAGATTACACATTTGAAACTTCTAAAGTCTATATACTAATGATTCCTTCTAGTTCTGTGTATATAACTGTTTCCTAGATATCTTCACTTGGATATTCTCCTGGTAACTCAAGATGCACAAAAATAAAGTCCCTATGTTACAGCCAGAGTTTTCACTCTATAATACAAATTGGATCATGCCACTTTCCAATTTAAATCTTTATCTGATTCTTCATTGCTTTCAAGATAAAATTCAGGAGTTTTATGTGTCCTTAGGTTTCTAGTCTCACCAGCTCCATTTTTATTTAGGATCCAGGCCTGAAATAATCTTATGAAGAAGATGTATTTATAAATCAGTGACTTTAATACAAAATAAGCCCTATTGTACCAGAATACATTGGAGCTAAAAGATGAGATGAGTAACATCTAACTCTGTCACTCACAAGGGAAATGTCATCAAATAAGTTATGGAAGCGCAGGTGTACTTTAAACTTGTGATAGGCAGAATAATGGCCCTCCCAAAGATATGCATGTCTTAATCCCTGTAACTTGTAAATATATTAATTTATATAGCAAGGAGAATTAAGGTTGCAGATGGAATTAAGGTTGTCAGTTAGCTGACATTGAAATTGGGAAATTATGCTGGATTATCTGGGTGGACGCAGTGTAATCACAAGGATCCTTAAACATGTAAGAAGGAAGCAGAAAAGTCAGAGTCAAAGTGATGCAATGTGAGGAAGACTCAACTGCCCATTCTTGGCTTCAGATGGAAGGAGGCCACAAGCCAAGGAAAGCAGGTGGTCTCCAGAAGCTGGAAAAGGTAAGAAAATAGATTCTTCCCTAGAGCCTTCAGAAAGGAATGCAGCTTTGCTGACACATTGATTTTAACTCAGTGAAACCCATTTCAGTCTTCTGACCCCCTCAGAGCTATAAGATAATACATTTGTGTTGGTTTAAGTCATTCATGTGTGGTAATTTGTTACAGCAGCAGTACAAAACTAATGCAGAACTAAAGTGAACAAGTGATCAAGATGGGGACTGGTCCTCCCGACTTGGGCTTGACACATACAAGGGCCTGGAGTTGTAGGAGACTGTGGCTAATGGGAAGCACAGTATTTCTGTGTGTTTAGAGGGTAAGGGCCAGTGTATGAATGTTAGGATGTGACTCCAAAGGAAAGGGAGGGGATGAATCGTGGAAGGCCACACGTATCCTTCAGAGGAAGTTGGGCTTTATCCTGAAGGCACTAGGGAATCCTTGAAGGGCTTTCATGATGAATAAGATGATACTTCATAAATGAGGAGAAACTATTGAGAGTGGAAAAATTTAAGTCGCCTTATTTAATGTACCCAAAATAGATCATTATTTGTTTTTGAGGTATGATCTGAACTGTAAAACTTGTCATGTTTCCTAATTCCAAGTTTTGTCCTCTGCTGTTTTCTGGAGTGTGTACGCAAATGTTCATTTGTATTATTTCAATACTCTTGCTCCCTTGTTCACCCTCATTGGAGAAAGCATCATCCTAAGGTAACAGATGCAATGCCGTGGTCCTTTGATTCTCCTTTTAATTCCCTCCTTTGATGATTAGTTGTCCAGTTGTTGTATTTAGAAATGGAGTCTTCAGACTAAACTACGCCCTGTATAATGCCAAAATGATTCAGAAAAATCAGCCGATGAGGTGACTGTATCATCAGTTATCTTTTTATTGAAGAGAGACAACTGTGCATTGTGGTGCAGAAGAAAGAATAACAGCAGACGCAGATCTTTTTACTCAAAAGTTTTTATTGAGTAGCTATTTTGTGGTAGGCGCTGAGCCTGGCACTGGATATCTGTTGGGGAAAAAAACCAAATGTGATTCTTGTCCTCCAAGAGACTACAGTTGAGGGACAGAGAGAGAGAGGGAGAAAGAGTTGGAAAACAGATATTAAGCAAGTAAATACACACAAGAATATGGATTTAGCATTTGTGGTAAATGCTGGGAAAGAAAGGAACAAGGTAATTAGAGAGAGAGAGAGAAATAGATAGGAGGATGGGATATGTCTTTTATCCTGGGCAGTCAAAAACTTTCTAAGGAAATGATATTTGCAATGAAACTTGAAGGATAGGAGGAAACAACTTAGAAGCAGTGAGCAGAAATTCCTGGCAGAGAGAATATGGTACAGAAGGTCCTGAGGGTGGAAAGAAGGCCAGTGAACTAGAGCAAGTTGGGGGCAAGGGGCACAGACCTTGAGGAGGCAAAGAGGGTCAAGTGCCCACAGGTGCCTAGAGTCTTGGTTGCAACTGGAACTGACTGGGCAATTGTAGTCAACCTGCTCAGTCTCTGGACTTTTCTGTACCCTGTGAAAGGCACTGAATGAACTTGATGCTCTCTCCTACCCTGCAAAAGAATAAGACATCAATTCCATTGTCATGTAAAGAAGATGAAGGAAAAGCTATTTAGATTACTGAAAAAGCCTTGTTTCTTAGCAAATACTTACTGAGGACTTAATTTATGGAGTGCCGGGGGAGCAGGAGGAGAGAAATGCACCAGCATCTGCTGTCTAGCTGAGGCTGTTACTTCTGTTGTCTTTCATGCCTCTGTAGGCTGGTCGGTGGGAAGGATCCCCAAATACCACCACCCACAGATAACTTTGAAAGGATCACTGAGAAGCTCTGTGTAGCTTCTGAATATCTCAAACTTACCCCAAGACCTGAAGATGCTACTTCCGACTTCTGAACCTTCCTACCCACAGGCTGGATACCATTAGCTTCATGATGTCACACGGAGCTGGTGCTCGACTTCCCTTCCCAGGTCACATCTGCAGAGCAGGAAAGGTGAAGAGTGGGGGGACCCGGTCAGTGCAGGCTGCACACACTCTGAGAGTTTCCTGCAATGTCTGCTGTGGGTAAATGATTTAAAATAACTCGATTTGCCTGAGGATGATTTCTGGAGAAAATCATGTGATTCTCTCCAACATCTAAACATATCTCAGAAAAAGAGAATCTGGATAGTGGGTGGAGAGACTGCTAACCAAAATGCCTAGAGAGTGTGTGTTCCTTGACATCAAGAGGGAGAATTTAGCTCAGGATTATTCACATAGGAATGTCAGGATCTAAAGTTAATCTTTGACATTCCAATTTGCGTTGTTCACGCCAGTCGTCATGTGGCAGGAGGGGGCACTTTTGTCTGCCTCTGTTGGTTAACTTCTGTTTGAAGCAGCATTATAAATGGAACCTCTGTTCTCGCAATTCCTTGTGAAAGGATTGCCACATATGGGGAAATTAAGAATATCATTTCTGTAGCAGTCCTTGTGTTCTTATCACCAAGCCAAAAAAAAGCTGTTGTTAAATGGGTATGAGGTGACATAAGGCGAGATAAGATTAGCCTTCTGGCTAATGTCTAAACTCTTAGTTCCTATTTGCTTTTCTTTGCCTTTATAATTTTATTTACTGAACTGTAAAATTTCTTTATTTTAATTTCTTAATTACAAATAAATATGCTTCCAGGGAGGAAAACAGTATTATGAGTGAAATTAAAAGTAAATATATTAGACCTATCAGAGGAAATGAATGTTAATGAAGGCAATTCCTTTAATTATATATATATATATATAAAATATAATTACATATGTATATATGTAGTATTCATGTGTGTATAAAACAAGATTGATTTATTTTTAATAAGAACCAGGACTAAAAATTTACAAAGGCTTCATGCTGCTATTTTGAAGTTTCAAGATTTTTGACCTCTCAAAATTTTATCACCCAGATCGATAACTCTGTTAATCTTATATGTTTTTCAATGATATTTTCCTAGGCTTTAAAACTAGTTGTTAAAACTCAGGTGAACTTGTCCACAATAAGTTCAGAACCTTAGCGCAGAACGAGTAGAACCTCAGTGCAGAATTAAAGAAGGGAGAAAAGCTAGGATGAAGCAAGTGTGTGTCTTAGAAAACAGAGCTTCAGTTCTGATTCCCAAAACAGTGCTAGAAAATCCACCTAATCATGTCTAGTTGGACACTGGCAGCTGGGCCTTGAATTGGCTTTTGGCATGCCCATAAGAGTTTTTAGAGTGGATCGATACAAAACACCAGGCACTTAGGAAGATTTGGTAAATCATAGAGTGGATGTTAATTGTTCTCTTTTTACAAGTATTCCTGAGGTGAGCCTGCTTCCCAAGAAATACAGGTTTGTATTTAGCCCTGAGGATCATCTGATCTTTTATACATTTGGTGATAGTTCTAGTTATTGTTCCCTCATCTGAGAGGTAAATGAAAATATGGGAAGCCTAATGGAATTTGCAGCTAGCTTTTTCCTTCCTGTCTTCCTCCCTCCCTTCCTCCCTCCTTTCCTCCCTCCCTTCCTCCCTTCCTTCCTTCCATTATTTTTTATTTATTTATTTTTGGTGCATCATAGTCATTTGGCCTGTTGGGATGAGGATGGGGCACTGACCTTCCCTGGTAGATAACACAGTCATTTTCATTATCATCTAATTTCACAGCATACTGCGAGCATGACTGTGCTTCAGAAGACAAAATCTTTTGTCTTTCTCTTGAGGAACAACGATGCAGTTGTCCTGCTGCTGATAATTTGAGCCAACTGTGATCAGAACTTTTGTGATTGTCCATCAAATTTCAGCATTAGATTCAAGAAGATAATAAGGGCAGGGATATAAGATATATCCTGAGCTGGAACCTGGAGGAAGGGATTACAGAGGGAGAATTATTAGAGTCCTAGAAAGTGGTCTGAACATATCAGGTGAACTAAGACAGGTGTTGAGGGCATTGTTCATGAGTTCAAGGTCAGATTCACCTTCTGAACTTCACCCAGAGTCTTTGCCCTTCATCCGTCTGGGCTTATGAGTGAGAACTTTTATTGTGTGTGTCTAAACCAACTGGGCAGCCACTGCAGGGGAGAGAGTGGCCACCAATGGCTGTCTAGAGAGGACAGTCTGCAGTGTCCACCAGACAACAGTAAGACCAAAGGGAACCCCGGAACTTGGTGGGGTGTTGGGGAGAGTCACCTGCACTTACAGGTTGAACTGAGGATGCCTCAGCGGGGGCACTGGGGTTTGAACACCCCCGTTAATGCTGCTTTCTCCTCCCCGAATAGCTTCAGAGGCCAGCACCTCTGCAGAGGCAACCCCCCTGCTACACCCACAGGTAGTATGCACATCAGCCTCAGTAATGCTCCAGGGAAGCTTACAAAGTGCAGTACTTTCACTGTGTGAAAATAATGAGGTGTTCTTGACTGTGCATTGTGCCTTGAGGTGTAGCAGAAAGGATAACTCAGAACCAACAACGAATCATTCGTCCTTTTATCCAACAGATTTTTTTTTTTTTATTGAGTGTCTATTTTGTGCTTGGCACTGGGGTGGCATCAATTATCCACTTGTGCAAAAACCAGTGATTACAGTAATTCCAGTCCTTCTGGAGACTATAATTGTGTGTGCGTGTTGGGAGATGGTCACTAAACAATTAAATGCACACAAATTATTTATTTACAGTTTATGATAAATCCTAGGTAAGAAAGGAACAAAGTGCTTTGAGAGAGAGAAAGAAATGAGGCAAAAGGAAGGTTTCGTCTGCCTAACTTTACTCTGGGCCATCAGGAACTTTACACCTTTTCCTGTTAGAATACTCACATCATGCTTTCAGCTCTATTATAATTTTGTGCACTGCTGTTCATGATCAGAAAATGACCTTTAATCCCAAGCATGGTTTGTACTCATTTCTAACAATCTAAAACCATTGCATTCGGCTTGGTAACCAAAAACAATGATTGTGTTTTACATTTACCATCTGCTTAGTTATTGATCCATGATGATGTGCCATTAGCTCAATTTCTATTAATTAAAAAAATAATGTTCTCATGCTCACCTAGCATCCCAAATTGTCTCGTTAACTTTTATTCTTTTGATGATACTTACTGTAAGACCCCCTGGGCTTTTAATTCATTGGACAGATGGATAATTCTAAATTGTTCTAAGATCTAACATATAAAATATACAAATTACTAGGGTCTTTTTCACACACCATCACATTTAAAACTCACTTCACTGCAGAGAAGACTTGCAACTCTCATCTTACAGATGAGAAAACTAATGGTTAGAGAAGTTAAACATCAACTGAAACTCATACACATATAACTGACAGATGTAAACATCCACTTCATCTCACTCTAGAGTTAGTGATGGTTTCCCTGTTAGCCCAGTTTTCTCTGCTACCCCTGTGGATTTCTTTTCAGACCCAGCAGCCTTCTCGTTTCATACTTTGATTATTCTTGCCCTGATATGTTTTATTAATGATCTTTAGACTTTTCTTTTTGGACTCATTTTTATTTATCCTCCTTAGCTGGTAGTTCCAGATAATCAACTGCCCGGCGAAGCTAGTGGCATTGGTAAGATGCTTCATCTCTCCTTACCTCAGTCTTTTCTTCTGTAAAATGGGCATTTGGTAGTACCTTCCTCATACGAGTATTAAATGACATAATTCATGATGCATATGATATATATATACATATATATGTGTATAATATATATGCTTATTTTTTTAAAGTGTCTGCTACATAAGAAGTGTCAAACAAAGGCTAGTTTTTAATGTCTAAATAGCTTTAAAAATTCTGTTATTCAAGAAGGAATACTCCATGTTAATGGGTTATCTTTTATTCACTACAAACCCTTCACCCTTTAGATGCCATCAAAATGCCTACACCTACAAGCACAAGAACTGGGTTAAAATGAGCTGAGTCATGGGATCCTGAGGTCCAAAAAAGCCCCAGACTCCACTTGCCAAAGTTCATTTCAAAACTCCTCTTTGGAGGGTTTTCTCAGTCCTTGATTTACCTGTATAAATGAACTTATTCCACTCTGAGTAGTTTTAGATGGAGGCTGGGTTTGGGCTGTTGAACTGGTCCCATTGTCAAATGCTGGTTTCAGTAACTGCCCTGGCTTGGAAACCACAGGGAAGAGGCACTGCCCACCATCCATCTTACCTTTTCCAGAAAAAAGAGATAAGATATCAGGACCTTTTCTTTATGCTCATCCTGTCTTCAGCTTCTGATCCTCTTATTACTTACTAAAACATCTCCACGAGTGAAGCTAGAGGATGCTTGAATTGGTATGGTTTAGAATTGCCAGCCAAAATTGTGAAGGGAGACAAAGTTGGAACAATTGATTAAAAGGAGATCCTTAAATCAGCAGATACCATTTATGCATTCCTACCCTCTTGTGTCACAGGAACTCAACAGGACTCTATAGTGTAGTGAAAAACGCAAGGTCTGTGAACTTGCGATTTCTGACTCGGCATGTTGGCTTTACTAATGATCAGACTTGTGATCTCAGATCACCGCTCTAAACCTGGGTATCCTCATTTGTCAAATGGAAGGGAAATCTGCTACCTTGTAGGTAGTTGTTAGACATAATAAGAAGTGCCAGCTACAGAACTTGACATATGATAGCTGCTCAAAAATGGTAGCTCTTCTTACAGTATTACTTGGAAATACCAATCATGCATAACTTTAACCTGAAAAATAAAATGATGTTAATTTTCAAAGAGCAGCCTTAAACATATGAACAAGGAGTTGCTTGTTAACTCTTGTAAGAAGGTCACTAATGATCTCCTTAGTCCTAAATACAATGGATAAGTTGTTTCAGGTCTCTGTGGGCTTGACATCTTGTTATCTTTTGTTACTGTAGTCACTGCCTCTTTGGGACATTCTTTTCTTGGTTTCCATGGCACAGGGCTGGCCAGAATTCTGATAAAATGCAGTTGAAAATTGACTCCAATCCTGTGCCCAGTCCCAGTTTTTCGGTGGGGCAAACTAACATGATGATCTTCTATGGGAGGAGTGATGGGGTGGCGTGAGATGGAATTAGAAAATGCTCCCTGTCCCCACTCCCTCCACTTTGTGATTATTCGGGACTTTTTCAGTTTATTGTATGATCACTTGGTACAATTTTCACTATCTGTCTTTAGTAATGTGCTTTTTTTTGTGATTGTGCATAACGATTGAGACATATTTTTTCCCATCTACCTCAGAATGACACAACCCCACATTTATTAAGAGTCTACATTTTTCAAGATTGGAATTTTATTCCCCACTCACCATGTTAAGCCAGAGTTTAACACTATTTGTGTTGTGCAGGATCTTGCACTAGACTCTTGCCTCATTCTGCATAGAGGAGCAGTGTAACTTTATGATTAGCAGCATGGGTTCTGGAACCAGACTGCCCAGGTTTGAATGCTGGCTTTAACCCCTTGTAGCTGTGTTCCTTAATTTTCTTATCTGTAAAATGGGTACAATAAGAATATCACCTCATTGGTTTGTTGTGAGAATTAAACTTGTTAAATAATGTGAAGTGTTTTAAAATTGTTCCCAGTCCAGAACAAAAAGGTAATAAATGCTATATATTATTAACGTTTTTTTTACATTATTCTCCCTGGACAGTCGTTTCCATATACAGATGACTTTCATTTATAGATCTGTTTCTCCATCCCAATCCCTCTCTGGAATTCAAGGCTCATTCCCACCTCACAGTGGATATGCTTATTTGGATGGAGTCCTGTAGACATCTCAAACTCAACACATGCAAATCAAAAGACATCCTTTCCTTCCATGAAATGCCTTCACTTTGTGACTTCCTGGTTCAGGTAATGGTACCATCATCCAAGCAGCATCTAAACCAAAAACTGGGTGTCATCATGACATCGTCATCACATTTTCTAGTCATCATGTCCTGTCCTCTAAATATCTTTCCGATGTGTCTTTTTCTCATCCTGGACTGCCCACTTAGTCCAGGCCTTCATACTTTATTGTCTGGTCATTGAAGGATCTTTGCAAATAATCTTCCTACTTGCAGTGTTGCCTGGTCTAATCCTTTCTCTTCATGGCCACCAGAGTGGTGAATATAAAAGGATTGAACCTTTCAATGGGCTGCTAACGTCTCTGATTAAAGCCTAAACCATAACTCAGTTTTAAGAACTTCACAGTCTGGCCAAAGTTCCCCTCTCCTGCCACAGAGCTTGGCAGCTCTCTGTACCATTAACTTTCCCAATCTCTAGTACTTTGCATATGTGGTCTCTTCTTTTTTTTTTTTTTAAAAGTAAGTGAATTATTTATTTATTTATTTATTTTTGGCTGTGTTGGGTCTTCGTTTCTGTGCGAGGGCTTTCTCCAGTTGCGGCAAGTGGGGGCCACTCTTCATTGCGGTGCGCGGGCCTCTCACTATCGTGGCCTCTCTTTTTGCGGAGCACAGGCTCCAGATGCACAGGCTCAGTAGTTGTGGCTCACGGGCCCAGCTGCTCCGCGGCATGTGGGATCTTCCCAGACCAGGGCTCGAACCCGTGTCCCCTGCACCGGCAGGCAGATTCTCAACCACTGCGCCACCAGGGAAGCCCTGTGGTCTCTTTAACAGGAAATGTTCCTGTCCTTTCCTCCTCTTCAGATGGTTAATTCATCCTTGTCCGTTAGGATTTGGATTTGACATCAGCTCTTCTGTGAAAGCTTCTCTAATACCCAAGATTGAGTTAGGGCCTCTTCCTGAATCTTCCCACAGCACATGAATCAGCCTTGTGTGGCACTTGTACTGTGGTGTAGAGGATATACTCATTGGTTATTGAGCTAGACTGCCTGGTTTGAATCCTGGCTCTGTCACTAGCCTGATAAGCTTGGAATAGTCACTTAAACTCTCTGTGCCTCACAGAGATACTAACAGTACCTCCCTAGAGTAGATTGAGAAGGTGGTCACAATTCTTCCCCTCCCTGTACATAGCCTTTTGTAATATGACTTTATAATTTCTGCCATCAAAGGTACATTCTTATTTCACCCCTTGAATCTTGGCTGGCTTTGTGACTTGATATAGCCAATGGGACGGTACCAAGTGTGTCCCAAGCAGAGACTTAAAAAGTGCTGCACAGTGGCACCTACTCTGCTGCTGCTCTTAAGAATCCTGCAACCATCACCAAGTGAAGAAATCCAGGCCATCTGCTGGATGATGAGGGAGACAGGGGCCAGTTATCCCCACAACTCCAGCCAACTTCATGACATGTGAGATGGCTACATCACTACCAGCTGACCACAGAGGCATGAGTGAGCCCAGCTGAGCACCACCTAAATTGGCAGACCACAGAATTGCAAGCTAAATAAATAATTGTTATGTTAAGCCACTAAGTTTTGGGGAGGTTTCTTATATGACAAAACTAACTGATATATGGTCTTATGGAGCTGTGAGGATTACATAGGTTAACACTTGCCTGTGCACTTACCAAGTGCATAGTAGGCGCTTTGTAAGAATTCAGTCTTCTTACTGCAGTTGTTACTTATGTGTGGATCCACTCCGATATTGTCAGCTCCTTGAAGGCAAGCAACTCTGCCTTTTCTTACATTATAACCTCTGTGCATCACACAGTGCCTGGCTTGATACATGTTGAATGAATGAATAAACAATTTTGAGATTTAGTTGATAAGCAGAGCACCTGCTTATAGACAAAGAAATCAAGGTTCAGAGATGATGAAATATGCCTAGTCACTTGTGCATCTCCATCAGTCTGACCCTTGTATATTATTTTATTGTACCAAACTTTTATTTACTAAGAATGTTGGAGTTGATAATACCAAATTTAATCTACTACCAACATTTTCCCAGTATCATCTTTTGCTACTTATGCAGTTATCCTGATTTACCCATCCAAGTATTCCTTTTCCTAGGGGGAGAAAACGATTGCTCAAATAATTTATGAATTTTGTTTTATTAAACTTTGGTAATGTGTGAATGAATGGAAGAGAGTATTTTGATAGCTGTTCTAATCACTGTGGATAAAATTTAGGCACTTGCGAAAAATCAGTAAAGAAAGCCAAATATCAATGACTTGTCCGATAACCTTGTTTCTCTGTAGTCCAGTCACAGTGCCGTCTTATCTCTCTATCCCCACGTCCTCCACCTGTGCCCTGACTTCTCGCTGACGACTGAGTCTGCCTCCATGTACCTTTCACTGCATTTCCACAAGCGCCCCAAATCTTACGAGTGCTTGTTTTATAAGCACTCACCATCCCAACACAGATTTTCATTCTTTGATACCATTTGTTAACATCACCCATCTAAAAGATTCTGGGCCTCTGAAAACCTAATGGCACTGAGACCTTGAAGGTCCCAGTCTTCCTTGCCCTCTCCTTTGTCCATTGGTTGACAGGTTGTTAACTAACACCTGAGCTGGTGCATCAACTACTTCATCTATTTTGACAAGTATTACGCAGCCCTTTCACCATTCAATTCTGACAGGTTGTCAAACTTATTTTTGAGTTATCCATGCTCAGAATTGTGGCCATTTTTTTTTTTTTTACCTTAATCTGAAAAAAATAGATTCTTGTTTCCGCTGTAACATTTCTAATTTAAGAAAGAATTTTAATTTTCCTAATACATTTTAAAACAAAAAAAATTGAATCTATTTCCCCAGAGGGTCAATTTATTGAAAAGTCTTCAATATAGCAAGTTAAATTTCTTATCAGCAATATTATACAGTACTTTGAACCACACACACACACACACACACACACATACACACACACACAGAACCACACACACACACACACACACACACACACACACATACACACACACACAGAAAGAAATGCATTTTCCTACTTTTTAAGGACATAATCTGTTTGATACAGATATTTGAAGAAAATAAGTGATTTAGAATGAAATTCAGTTTTCAGCTAATTCCAACTTTTGATTAAGAAGAACACCCTAGAAACAGGTTCATTTAGTCACAGTGAAATCATTTTTGGGTATTCATTCAAACTGCTAATAGATAAACTAGCAGATTCTTACTTCCCAAGAACCTGTTTCTAGTCTAAAGGCAGTACAATGAGCAATGAAAGAAAATACAAGGATAAAAGGTACAAAGTGGTTTGCAATTTAATGAACATATCCCCCAATTAGAACATACAGTTCAAATATAGAAGCTAGAGATACGGAATTTAGTTAAAACCTTTTCAGCATTAACTTCATTAATGATTTAACTTTCAGTTCTTACAGGGCTCCCAGGCTAAACTAAATTTCTGTTCCGCAGCAAATCCCCTAATCACCTTTCCTGCCACATAGAGAATGTCGTCAGTGGATTGCCTGAAGTTCAGAAGTCAGGAGAAATGCAGCTAAGCGATATAACTTTACATTTATAATATGGATTTATCCTAAAGACGACGTTGCAAGGCAAATCTGAATTTTGCTGCTTAGGGAATTGCCGTTCATTTGGCAGTGCTCCAGCTTATATAAACTTGGCAAGGCTTATAGCACACGTGTCGAAAGGTGTCAGATGATGAAGGTTTGTGTCCTGGCTGTACCCCATGCTCCTTGTGAAAATGCGAGTAAGTCGCCTACTTTCCACGGGCCCTCGTTTCTTCATCTGCAAAATGGGGATGATAAAATCTGACCTGTCTACCTTTCAGAGCTCTAAAGACCACTTCAGCTACTGAATATAGAAATCCTACAGGAATGTCAGAATTCAGCTTGCTGCCCTAAAACTTTTACCTCATTTTTGTCTCATCGTGGCATATTCATATTCCCTTTAATGTGAGGATCTCAAAGTAGATTATTTTTGCTGATTATTGTGATCACAAGAGAGATCAAGAGTCACAAAGCAATTTGCAGGTGTAGTCAGATGATCAAGGTTGTGAGTATTTGCTGCTTGAAACCTAAGGAGGCAATAAACAATTATATCCATCTGAGTAGGGACTGCCAGGAAAATTAAACAGGGTCGTCTCACTTGGGGGGAAATGCTATGAATTGGTTGTGATTATAGCACCAGCCTCCTCTCATGCCCATTGAGCTCTGGGTGCCTCCAAGGAGGCAGTACACATATCAGTGTCTTGATGAGCAGTGCCTCACTTTCATCTGCATACCTAGAACCACTTGATAATGTTGTTAAAATAAGCATACTGCTTCAGGAGGTCTGGAATGGGGCCCCAGATTCTGAATCTCTGACAAGCTCCCAGATGCTACAGGTGCCTTAGTTACCTCTGCTGTAGAGTAGTGATTTCTCAAAGTATGGTCTTGAGGTGTGTATTAGTCTGCTCAGGCTGCCGTAACAAAATTCCATAGACTGCGTGGCTTGAACAATAGGAATTCATTTTCTCACAGTTCTAGAGACTGGAAATCCAAGATCAAGGTTGGGGCAGGTTTTGGTTTCTGGGGAAGGTTCTCTTCCTGGCTTGCAGACGGTTGCTTTGTCCTCACGTGGCCTTTCCTCCAAGCTACCTCTCTTTCTCCTCCTCTTCATAAGGCTACCAGTTCTATCTTAAATTGTGGACTTTAGTTAATAATGATGTATTATTGGTTCATTTGTAACAAATGTACTGCACTAATGCAAGATGTTATTAATAGGGAAAACTGGGCAGGAGGAGAGGAGGTGTATGGGAACTCTATACTTTTTGACCAATTTTTCTGTAAACCTAAAGCTGCTTTAAAAAATAAAATTTATTAATTAAAAAATAAGTAGTTTCCAAGACCTTTACCCCAAATTCAGTGAATCCATCCTGGGGGATGGAGCACAGGTGTTTTCAAACCAACCCTTTTGGCGATTCTCATGTACGCTGCTGTTCCAGAACCATCAGTAGAAACCGAAAGCTCTAGTTTTGTAATCAGATAAATGTGGGTTCAAATCTCAGCTGTAGCTCTTCACAGCTGACTGATCTTGGGCTACTTACCCTCTCTGAATCTCAGTCTCATTTTAAAATCAGGGTAAAAATAACTCTATAAAGTGATTCTTCTGAGTGTTAAGTGATATACTGACGTAGCGTTTTTAACCCAGGTCAGCATAGTAAGCACTCAAAAAGATTAAATACTAGAAGTTTTTCCATTATTGTTATTAAGTCCTGATGAGCAAGAGAGAATTGTGCTGAAATGTGAGGGGCTTTCAGAAAAGACTAGACAATAAAAGTAATAGGCAGTAAAAGATCAGGACAATAATAAAAGCAATCCTGGATGCTTCTACAACACTCCAAGGTTTATATATAGCTTTCACTTTCATTACCTGACTTGATCCTGACAATGACCTTGCAACGCAGAAATTCCTCTTTTAACAGATGAGGAACAGAAGCTTAGAAACAATCAGTGACTTTCTGAAGGACACAGAGCTGGGAAATGTCAGAATCCAGAGTTTCTAAATCCTAGACCAGGGTAGTAGTCCAGTGTGGTAATTAAGTTTGAGGCTTCTTAAGTCAGACTGGTGAGTTCAAATCCTAGAAATATTGATTAGTATTGGTGAAAAATTGGCAAACCAGTTCACCTGAGTTGTAATGTCTTCGCTAGTTAAATAGGGATGACAACAGTGCTTTCCTCTTAGTGTTTTGTAAAGATTCAGGAAATCTGGGATTAAAGGCTGGCACGTGGTGAGTTTACTGTATCTGCACCCATTTTACTATGTCTGAACCATTTAATATGGGTCCTTGAGGGGACAGTATGTATCCATGTTACACAATGAGTAATCTAAGGTTAGTCAAAGAAGTTGTGGGAATCTTTGTGCTTATCTTGGGGGAATGAAGCGGGGGAGGGGGGCTGGGATTGCTACAGCTTTTAAGGAGGAGCAGTGGGCCGGCACAACATGCTGTGGCATATGAAGCTCTTCTCTATAACAGTTGGGACATCTGAAGCGCCAATAAGATGCTATAAGCAAGGCAGAGTCACCCTGGCCCTTCAGTCCCAAATACCAGAAATGACAGTAAAGGTAGCAACAAAAAGATGATTTTCCCTGTGATATTTGGCAATGACAGGATCCACATAAAGAGAAAGAATTCTGTATAAAGAAGAAATTAATTCCATTGTACCCAAGATCCCAAACAAGTATTCTGGGAACAGTTTATTGCAGAGTTCTTGAGCACAGTGTCTACTTTACCTGATTGTGTTGCCTTCTTTACAGCTAGTCCAGGGATAAACACCTAGTAGGATCAAAATAGACAAATACTCATTGGATAAAATTTGAAAAGTGGGTTGGTCCAACAAAGTATTCTATGTATTTTGCAGATGGAAGTGGAGTTGTATATTACTTCCCACACTGTGAGGGAAGGTTGGGTATATTTGTCGTGGAAAAGGCGGTGATGCCTTTTCTCCTTTGAGTCCATCATGACAAAATAAGATGATGATAATGATGATAGCTAAGTATCAGGATAGTGATAATAGTGGCAGCTCTTACTGAGCTCTACCCATGTGCCAAGAACCTTTCTAAACACTTCACACATGTTGCTTCATTTAATCTTTCCAGCAGTTCATGGAAGCAGACACCTTTACTTTCTACATTTTAGAGATGAGAAAGGGAGGTTATTAGCCCTTGGACACACCACTAGTATCAGTTGGAACTGGGATTCTGACCCAGTCTGCTGGACCCAAATCAACACAGCTTTAGAAGCTATGTGATAGAAAATGATGGAATTTAGAGCTGGACAGGTGTTAGTGATCATCTGTAGAGTAAAAGTTGTGAGAGTGGTTTCTGGAAAGAGTTTCTGCAGAATTAGAGATTCCCGTGTGCCATGCACTGCCCTAAGCCCTTTACATCCACCGATTCCCTTAAATCCTCACAACAGACCAATAAAATAGGCGCTGTTATTATCCCGTTGTTACAACTGATGTAAATAATTTGCACCAGGTCACAAAATTAGTAAGCAGTAGACTTGAACCCAGGTAATGGTGCTGTCAGTACCACTTCCCTTAACCATGAACTGAAACGAAAGTCAGAGGCATCGCAAGAGATCGAGTATGTCTCTCCAGGGGTTGGGGGTGGGAAGAAGGACGAGAACGTGGCAGTTGAGACGGTCTCGGAGTAAGGGGCACGATTTCAGCTGGTGAAAGTGTCTAAGGGTGCGTGTGGGTGCTGCACAGGGAGAGCCGGTGATTTCGCAAAAACAATCGTAAATGGCTTCCACCCAAATCATGGCCAGTCGAGCAGTTGAGACTGGGAGGGAATTTTCAGTTAGCCCAGAGAACTGGTCAACTTGACCTTTCTTCTCAAAAGATGCTTCATGCCCTTGACTTTTGGGGACACAGAAATCAGCATTTTGACTTTGGTTTTCTCAAGTAGCAACCATGGCTACAAGTGGTTTATTGATTTATTTTTATCTTCCCAAACATCCCCGGCCTTGGTTTGCTTAAGAGGGCAAGTGACACTGCGTGATGAACTCCCCGGGGCGGTGAGCGCCACCTCCCCGCAGAGCTGCCAAGGAGCCCTCAAGTGAAACCTTCCCTATGGATGCTTGTCCGAAACGCCTCCCCAGTCTCCTCCACTCCCTCTCTCCAAGGTGGCATTCTCGTCTCGGCCTTGCCCGCGCCCCTGGGTGGGAAGAGCCCGCCTTGCCTTTCCCAACACCTAGCCAAGTCGCATGACTGGTTCTAACTTCAACTGGGAAAGTTTCCCGTCTAGGAGTTCCAGGACTTTCTGGCGCTCTGCCCGGTTCTGGAGAAGGCGTCTCCTTGCTCTTCCCTTCTGGTGTCCTTCGAATTCAGCCTAACTTTGCGCAGCAACATCGCGAGCTCTAGCCTTGACTTGGAGCCCCTGGGGGATCCGGCAGCGCGTTCTCTGCGAAAGCGCGGTGCCCTCGAGCCCCTCCGCAGAGCCGGCGCTGCGCGCACCAAGAAGGGGTCCGGGAGGCGCCGCTCACAACCCGCTGGCAACTCTCGGAGTCGCCTCCGGTCTCCTTAGGGTCTGGCTACTCGGTGTCCAGAGCCCCCGCGCCAGCCCCCCGCCCCCCCCCATCCGGTGACTCGGCCGCAGGTGGCAGAGGCGGCGCGCGGAGCGGGAGAGGGGAGGGGCGCCTCGCTCCCGGGCTCTCGGTTGGCGGCTCCCGCTTCCAGCCCGCCGCCCGCGCGCCCCCGCCGCCCAGCGCCGCGCAGCGCCCCCGGCGCCCCCCTCCGGCCTCCGTCCGCACCTGCACCCCGCTCCGCGCGCCTTGCAGCCTCCGCCGCTGCCGTCGCCTCTCTCTCTCCCAGCGCGGCGGACGCCCCCGGGCCGAGCGGCGAGGGCGCTCCGGTGCTAGACCCATCGCCAGACACCCCTGGGCTGGTTGACTCCCGAGTCCCGCTCCTGCACCCCGCGTCCCCAGAGATGAATGTGAGGAGGGTGGAAAGCATCTCGGCTCAGCTGGAGGAGGCGAGCTCCACAGGCGGTAGGATGCAATAAGCACTGGAGCGGGCGCCCGCTTCCACCCTCCTTCCCTCGCAAGCTCAGACGGGGACCCCTTCCCGGGCTGGGGACGCTTGTTGCCTTTGCTGCATGAGAAACAGTCACCTGGGTGGGACTGGGAAGGGGAGGCGGCAGCGGCGGGAATGGGGGTGCGAAGGAGAGGGGGTGCATGCGAGGTCCAGGTCGGGGAAGAAGAGGTGTTTGAAGTGTGTGTGAAACTCGCCGGTGGCAGGGTCCCCTGCGATCCTGTGCCTACTTTTGCCTTCTCTGAAAATTTCCCATGTTGTTTGTGCATCTGCCAGATGACTTCAGACCACACACTTCCTTCTCCTAACACCTGGGGATAAATGAGCTGAAATAGTATTGATCCTCTCCCTCCACGTTGCCTTTATGCTACCAAACATTTCTTCATTAAAACTCTGTTTTCGTCCCCTGGTAATATACAGGCGGAATGTTTCCCAGGTCAGATGCTTCAGCAGAACCGTATGTCTTGTTTTTGCCAGCTTCAGTTTGGTGTGTTCAGAGAATATGGTCCTCAGTGACCCTTGGAAATAATTTATACACAGTACAGCTTTGGAAAGGTACCGGGCACTCTGTGCAAGGAGCTTGGTTTCAGAGTATTGTGCATTCTGCGAAAGCAGGGAAAGGGCACGTTTTGATCAGTTTAGTGGTATCCATAGCGAAATACGGGACGATATCTCCCACCCACCTCAACCCAATAAAGCCTCTTCGGTTGAATCGATTTGTTTTTAGGTGGCTTCGATGTGTATAGTTTTTTAGAGGAGCCGTAAATCGAATGAAGGGTGTTGTAGGGAACCTGAGAGTGATTGAGAGCTGGACATTTCCCAGATTATATAAGATGAGGAGTCACACATGGCTATGAAAAACTTGGACTTGATGTAAAGTTGCAAGGAAAGAGGCATTTCCACATTCTACCTGTTTATATCCAGGGAAATGGGGCCACTTCAACTTGAGTCCATCGCCCTAATTTATGGACATTGAGATTTGGACACATTCCCTTTCTTCCCTTCCCTCCATTAGTTCAGGTGGTTTTAACGAGGAGGACTCCAGTCTTCTTAGTATGTGAAATTTTAAAGAAAATGTCCTTGTAGGCTGGAAAAAAATAATATGACAGTGACCTTTAAAGCCCCAAATTTGACTCGTAATGATGTTTAGTTTAGGTCTTCCTTGTGACAGTAGCTGCTACTCATTGCAAACTAAGTACGTCTAGGATATATTTTATGAGCGATACTCATAATCTTGAAGAGACTGAATTTTTCAGAATGGCAGTTTAAGTGTAGAGGGCTCAGTAGTTGTTGAGTTCATAGGGTCTCTGTCTTTGCAGTTCCTTTGACTCAGAATAGGGTAGGGAGCTAGCTATCCTTTCAGGGACTTACTCATGCACAAGGCAATAGTAGGTACTCAAAGATAGAGAGGGTTGTAGGATCAGAAGTCCGGGCAACTGGGTGGCTCGCATCGTTCGGCCGCTCAGCGATAACAGCTTTTTGGCTGGGCCTAGTCTTTAATTGGCCAGATGGGGATTGAATCAGCACGTCTGGTCTATTCACAGTGCCATAGGTGGCCATAATCTCTACTGGATCAAATGAGAAAGATGAAATCACATCTGGGGAGTATGATGTATTAAAAATAACTTTCAGTACCATCTCTAGAATCAGTATGTGTTCATTGTTCCTTTGGAGAATAGAAAGATGTTGATTTATATCTTGGCTCAGGTGGACCAAAAGGGAAGTGTTTTCTGGCTTGAATTGATTTGACACCTGTTTCTTGAATTGCACTCACATGTTTTTAGAGTTAATTGTTATAGAAGAAAAAAGGAAAAAAAAATGTTTGAAGCACTTTTTATAGCACCTTTTTTTTTTGTTCTTAGTGTAATTGTTTCAAGTTTATATTAGAGAGTGATCCCCAGATATGTAGTTTATATTATTTTCAGCAAACATAAGCTTTAGTACATTGGTGATTTGTGCTCAAATATAGGGTAGTCTTGACAATCCTGGGACAAGAAAAGTGTCATTTTTTGAAGGTTTCAACTCTAGTTTCAATTCTTGTTTTAAAACAATAGTCCCTGACCTCTTGTTTCCTTTCAAATAAGTGGGACATTAGCATAACTTCTAATGTGACCATGATGCTTTTCTCTTGAATATATGCCTCTTGGATGGAGGTTTATAAAATTATTTAATTGAAATTTAAACAGAATTTAACTGGAGGATCAGACTGAGAGGAATGTATGAAGATGAGAGGGAAATCAGGAATTGGAGAAGTGTGTGTTTGTGTGTGTGTGTTTTATGACCTGACTCTAGAGCCAGAACACTGTGAAAAACAGTTTGTTGAGAAACACAGGTGAAAACTACACTAAGGTGAAAGTAGGGAGGGAAATGCAGGAGAGATGGGAGCAGGGTTGAGTTGCGTTGCTAGATGTTTAAAATAAAATAACTAAAAAAGCTCATTCCTCACTCTTTTCAACAGGTAATACGTTTAATACGCTAACTGATTAAATACCACTTCTAAGTCACTGTAGTTGACACTTAATACTGTGCAGAACAGAAAATGGACGCTTGTCAATGACTTCATACAAGTAGAGAAGGTTTCTCCGGAATCATAGTGCTCACTTTTACCCTCCCTCTCATCAGCTTCCACATTAACCCGAAAGCTTGCCGCAAATATATTTTTCATGTCATCGTCCACTCCCATTATTTTGCTCCCCTGCTATAAAATCAAACATAATCCTGCTACTGGTGGAGAGGGAGACGCCAGTTCACTGGTGTATTTGAAAGAGAATCAGAAATAAGGTCAGAGGAAATAGCCCCATAAAATTGTTCATCGGTGTCCTTAATTTGTGCCGTGTAACGTAGGGATGGCAGATGTTATGTGATGTAGTCTACAGCTAAAAGTGGGGAGGGAAGTGGGTGTTTCAGCAGTTGCTGGAGGAAGTAGTAGAGTGGGCGTGGCCCACAAATTGACCCAGAGCTGGACCTGGGTAATCAGAGGCCCCTCCCCCAGTCCCGTGTCCTTGGAATGTACGTTCTGCCCACTCTTCTCACAGCCCGAGCCATTTTCAAGGACACAGCCTTGAGAGAGTAACTTGTTGAGATCATCTGGGTGGTATACGTGACTGAACCTAGTTAAAGCCTCTATATAAACCTTTAAGAATCTGGTGGGCAGGTGTGGAGATCTCCTCGTCTTGCTTTGCCCAAGACAAGCCTTGTATTTAAGGTCACTTGCTTAGTAAACCTGCCACCAACCAATCTGGAGTGGTCCGCCTCTTTCTTTGGTCTCTTCTTGTCCTCTGTGTATGGGGCCCAGTATCAAATTTCACCTGGGAAGCTCCTGAGTTTGGGAATCAACAATTGTACAGTGAATAATCCTCTTCATTTTTGTATTGTGTGACGGATGTATCATGGCTCCAGCTTAAGTTTGGGGTTTATTAAGGATAAGGCAAACTCGGAGTAGTAATTCCACAAGGGTAGTAGTGAAAAGCCTATTTATTCTGAACCGAGGAGAAGCTTTTTATGGCACAAGGCATTATTCTGTTTTCTCTGTGTTGTTGAATTTAAGAAGGTTCTAATCAAATGATATGGTGAAGTGTTAAGATTCAACAACCCTCTTCCCCTTGCTCCACTTTTTTTTTTTCTGGCCAATGCTTATGTAGAATTTCATAAAATAAGGCTATAGATGGTTTGGAAATTAATGATCCATGCAATATAAAACATGTGCGCAAGATTTCTGTGGAATCGTAGACCAGATAGTAGTTGAATCTTTTGAAGGTCTATTTCTGGGCTTAAAGTTTATGGTCCTTCTTAATCTTTTTTGGTCCATTTATTTGTTTTTCTTGTCCTCTCTGGTTTTCTAGAACATATGAATAATATTGCTTTGCAATATTTCATTGCAGAGTGTGCTTGCTTACTTAATAACCTCCCTTCTTAGGGACTTTCAAGCAGATTAAAGAGTGTGTGTGTGTGTGTGTGTGTGTGTGTGTGTGTGTGTGAGAGAGAGAGAGAGAGAGAGAGAGAGGGAGAGAGAAGGAGAAATGGAGGTAAGGAGGGAAAATGAATTTTTAATTTGTTCAATGGGCCTTTACCATCCTTAAAAATATTTTAAAGTTATGTAACTACATGTGGCACTACACATTTATTCACCCTTGAGCATTAAATCACTTACTTCTTTTTCAAAACTGTTCATTGCTTGAAGGTCCTAGTGGTCTTTTCTCCATTCACATTGTCCTGAACTCACTGCAATGCTTCATGCTGTTTATCCACACTCCTTAGAAGACTGTGAACCCTGAGAGCAGAGCCGTTGTGTTGTGCCCACCACTGTGTCCCAGCATCTGGCATGAAGCCTGGCATACAATATTTGCTCAATAACAAATATTTGTTGAATGAAGTCTCCTCCCTTGCATTTTGTGACACTGCATTATTCTCTTTCCTCCTGCTTCTCTCACATCTCATTTTCTGACCCTTATTTCTTCCTTTGCTCATTTTGTGCAACGTTGCACAAAGTTCTTTCTTCATTCTCTTCTCTCTCTCTCCTCCCTCCCTAATCTAATTGTGGTTTTGATGCATCTTACCTGGATGCAGAGGACTCCTTAGTCTATAGCTCTGGCCCAACCCCTTTCCACATTACCAGATGGACGTTTCCATGCCCTGTTGGTCAGACCTGTCAGCAAGTTTTACCAGCGCCTCGAAATCAGTATGTCGGAAAAGACATATCTTCTCTTCTAAGAATAATTTCTTGTCCAAATTTTGATAATGGTGACATCATTTTCTGAGGCATGCAGTTATAAAATAAAGCAAAGTGTTTCCTTCTCTATGGTACTTCCTACCTTGATTCTTTCCTCCCCTTCCATGTGGAATCAGTCACTAAGCCTTACTAATTCTCTTCTGATTCTCTTCTAGCTTTTATGTCCAGCTCCCCACTCCAGCTCCCATTGCATCACTCAAGATTATATTCTTATTTCTCAGACCATCATGGCTGTCTCCTATTTGCACTAAGTGCCGCTCCCCGCTCACAACCAAATAAATTTACTAAAACCTGATTTGAGTCAGGTCATTCTCTTTGTATGCAAAATCCTTGCCATTACTTATGGAACTAAAAATACTGTTTTCTTAGCTTGATAGTCAAGGTTTCCATGGTGACAGTCCTGTATCCCAACATTTTCCTTCATGACTCTTCTAGGGCTACACCTTGACCTGCTAAACTGAATTGTTCCCTAGTCCCTACACATATCTCATGTTGTATCTCCTGCTTAGAATGAACTTCCTGCGCCAACATTACCCACTGAACGTTGCTGAATGCTCAACATCGAACACGTCCTTCAAGACTCATCTCAAATGCCGTGTCCTTTTCAATGCAACCTTACTGATTTCTCCCTGTCTCCTCCCCGAAGAATTACACTTTGAATTTTCGTTGGTCATTCTCCTTTTATTTTGACTGATATCTGAATAACAAGGCAGAATAAGCTATGTATATTTGTTTGGTGTGCAGTCTTAAGTTGTAACTCCTTGATGGCGAGTACCATACATGAATTGCTAATTTTTGTACCCCTGCAGATGACTGGCACAGTGCTTCAAAAAATAGTAGGTGCTTAAAATGTAGTTACGGAATTTAAACCACACTGCCCAGTGGTAGACCCATCAAAGACCCAAAATTACAATTCACGTTTGATTGCTTGTTAAGCCGTCTACCGGAAGTGAAGTTGTTTTTTGGTTCTGTCTTTTCCATTCAGTGGGCCAGGTCTATGAGTAGAGTAATCTGACACCAAGATAGTGCTCTTCTGAACTGTGCATGTTCTTGCATCTGTAATGCATGACTATGAGAGTTTACATCATTTCCAAAGAAGAGCTTAATAAGTAACCAGTGTTTTCTGTGTATTTAGAGTAATAGGCAGTGTCATCTTTGGATACTGTTGCTATGACTGTCCCTCATCCTTAATACCTTCCAGACTTATCACCCCTAGGATTGGTAGTTCAGGGGGCCCCCAGTTAGTGATCATCACCTCTCCTGGTTCCCCTTCCAATAAAAGAGTGGAAAGATGAGTTAAGTACTCACTCTGAATCATGATTGTGATTGTCGATACTAGTCTGAGTTAGTGTTACAGAGACTAGCCCTTAACATTTCCCAACCCAGAGCCTAAATGGCTACACCACCATATCTGCCATTATCATTACCATCATCATTATCTTCATCAGATGATAAATCCTTTCACCATAGCAGTGGCTGTGGAAAGGAATGGAAAAATTAAAAAACTGAAACATCATTCAGCGTATACACATCCATTTCCTCCGGTGCATTTTCTTTCATATCAGACTTCACAGAATCAGGCCGTGTTGGGAGGGAATTGGCAGAGCTGTGGAAACCATGGCAGGGCTGAGATGAGATGAGGTTCAGTTTTTTCACTCTCACCGCTGGGGCTGTCTCCCTTCTTGCCTAGTTTCTTCGCTGTAGGCTGCTCTATACACATACATATCCACATATCATTAGAAAGTCTGAAAAAAAGAGAGACTCTCAGCGTTTACATATGTAACTTCTTTGTACACTCTGACCATCTAATAAATAATGTGAACATGGATATAAATGTGAAATTTGCCATATTGAGCACTTGGCCTTCATGCCAATATGTTAAGGGCTGATTTTTCTTCTCTAATGGACACAGCCAGTGTGGTTGAATGACTGTCCCATTGGAAATAGGTTGTCCCTTTGGATATATTATTGACCTTTTGGGAACTTCTCTCTCCTACGTATTCTACCCTAATTATTTAGGTAAAAATAAGTAGTCAACCCATTTTACAGTAACAGTGCATAACTTTTTGGTTACCTGGAATTTGGACTGGCTAGTTAGGAAAGTGTCCCCGCAGGTATTCGGGCAGCATCTGCTCATGAATAGTGAATAAAAAGTCTTTAGGGAATTTGAACTGGCAATTTTTTATAGATCTTTACTCTAAAAAGGTTTTGGAGAAGAAGTAGACTTCATCCCCAGATGTCAACACTTCTTAATATTTGAAGGATCTTTTGAGTGAAGCAGTTTATTTAAGAAATGACATTATCTGCAGCCCAAATAGGAATCAAAATCAGATTTGACTGATATAGTAACTACTGCAGTCTAATGACTATGCTTGCTTCCTCCCTTCCTCCCCCTCTCCCTCCCTCTCTCTTTCTCTCTCTCTCTCTCTCATGTCTTCATTATAATAGCATCTGCACACTGTGTTACAGATGCCCGGGTGCCCTGAAGAATGTCCCCAAATATGATTTTTTTTAAACCAGAGAAGATGTGACTTCCAAAAGTCTTCATGAGCTTCATAATAAAATTGGGTGAAAATAGCACATGTAGCTATTAAACTGATCTACATCTCAGAATAGATATCCTGCCAGGGGCTTTATTTTGGGTTGTAACTTTTTGTACTTTAATTAAATTTTCATTAGAATACCATGAGAAACTACTCACAAAAAAATTGATCTAGCCCATACCTTTTATCCATGTTTTGTATGTGGTAAGTGCTCCAGGGATGTGTTGAATGAATAAAAGCATTTTATATTATGGTTATACCCTAAAGGTGGAGATACCCTCTCATACTCCAATCCATTCCATCACTGTGGAAATTGGATCATTAGGTCTTCTTGTGTCTGCAGGGAGTTTGGGAAAAAACCCAAACAATAATATAGAAATAACAAACAGACATTTCAAAAATAACCCTGTCAAATCCAGTCCCGAGAACAAGTTTAATTTAGAGCAATTTTATTTAATTCAGAAAGATGGGAACATGGGAACATAGAAAAGAGCCACTGAGTATCATGTTGCTGTCTCTCTTTCTTCACCTATAAGATGGTGGTAATTATATCCACTTGTAGGTTACAGGGATGCCTTCCGTGATGATGAAATGAGATTAATCAGCCAAAGTATGTATTTACAAAGAAACTACTTGGTGCTGGGATGAATGAGATGTAGAGACTGCCTTTAGAGACCTTACAGTTTATTCAAGAGATATTTACTGAGTATACACCAGGTATTTAGAGTCGAGTAGGGGAAAAATAAATAAACATGTATATTTTAAAATATTCATTGCCATACAGACATAAAGATGAAGTGAGATGGATGTTGAAAAGCAAGATCACCTCCAGTTGATATAAGTGCCATTCCTTTCCAAGTGGATGCAGTGAAAGCAGTGATATTGAACTTGATTTTTCTCTCTTTGGGATCTTACAGAATAAAGCTATCAAAAGAACTGAGCTCAAAATTCTACATGTGTTCTATCATCCAATATTTTCCTGCCTTCCATTCTGCTGTAATATGGGTTTATGTGTCCACCACTTAAATACGTTGTGACATTATCTAAGCCATTTTAAAGATTTTTAAAACCTATGATGCTGAGAGTCTGTGAAGAAGTGTACTTTTTTCATAAAACAAACATGATTATGATGCTTGGAGAATACAAAATGAGTAATAACTTCTATTTAAAGGTAGTCATAAAGGAACTGAAAATGCCTAGCTCTTTACTTGCCAGTTTAAATAATGTTCTGGTAAAGGCAGAGGCATTTCAAGTTAGTGTAGAATTTTAAAAAATTAAGTAGAATATCACTCTAATTCTTAAATGTGACTTTATAGAATCAATCATTTATCATAAGGATATTATTATACCTGATTTAATATTGTGAGCACTTGTGAACATCAGATTCTGCTAAGTCTTTCTTGCATCTTTTCCAAGAATTCCTCAAATACTCTTTTTGTATCATCTATTTCCCCAAACTCCCTTTAATTTGAGGCTTCCTACTGGGCTGTGCGGTATTATTGCAATCTGTTCCCTATTTCCTTTTCTCACTTGGTCCGGTTTCATCATAGTTTCCTGCTGAAGTTGTGATTTCTGAGAGAGTTGGTGCAGGTTCTGAAACACAGGTGCCTCACGTTAATTTGAAGGTTGTGGGGAGAGAAATCTTGGGAAACAAGAATAAAATAATGAGAGTTCAGAACCAGGCATTGGGAAATGTGGAAAAAGGAAGGTGGAAACTGTAAAATACAGCAATATGCAGGGACACAGAGGGAGAGAATTCTCCTGCTATTTATTTAAAGAATAAACCCCATTTTTGATGGAGGTTTTATAAGATAGTTTTTAAAAAGGCAGCACATCCTAAACTGCAAAACTCAAAGGTTATATAAATACTAGCGCTTCTGACGTAAGTACCAGATTTGCAGTTAAACCATATAAGCCCTCCTAGTTCAATTAAAGTTGTGGATATAGATTCTGAATGAAAATTAGTCACTACAAAACCTAATACTTTAAGATTTTTGTTCACGTCTCAAGATAAATACAATGTAAAATCTACAAACACTACACCAGGAAGATTGAACTGTAGAAATAATTTGTTAGAAACACTGCAGTTTAAAGCACAGTTACATTTATCTTGGATCCCTGATCATGAGATTGTGGCTTTTCATAAATATCATTAGAATAGAATTTCAGATCTCAAGCAGTGACTGTTATAACTTCTTAATGCAATTGATGTTCTGGTAGTTTCAAAATAGTTTTGAGGATGCTATTCAACAGTCCTTTGAAACACATTGATCAATTACCTACTATAGGAGGGACACTGCAAGTCAATATTTCAGAAAATAAAAAAGCATGTTAGTTGTTTAGCAATTAAGCTTTTAAATCATATCTTCCTTCTCCACCCCAGAATTCTACTTGATCTGAATTGTATATTGATTAGGTAGAGCATGTTGGCTTATCACATTTTCACAGACACGTGCTAACTAAATACTTTCCTAGGACCCTGGGGTAAGTCCTTGATGGAGGATATCAGAAGCTGCAGTCCCTGTCTTCTATGAAATAACAAGCTGAAGGAGCACAGAGTAGACCTTCCATAATCACACGGTTTGTTACTAAGTGATATGGGTTTCACAGAGTCACATAAAATACAAAACAAGTCCTATGTGGAAAAACCAGCATTAAACTGTAGACTGGATAATATTGCTACTCCACATGTCAGTGGGGGATTCTCCAAATGGGAGGCAATTTATTCTTTTGTAAAACGTATTAAATACCTATTATTTGTCAAGTATTGTTCTAAGTACTAGAATACAGAGATGAAAAATATCCCATGGGAAACCCTGAATCTAGTTAAAGAGATAGACATGTGAGATGGTAATTGGAATGTCAAAGTCTTAGGAGAGCACTAAGCACAGAGTGCTTTGGAAAGACATATATGAGTCACCTCGTGCAGGTAGGTAGGATCACAGTAAGCTCCCTAGACTGGATGGGAATGGAGGATGAGAATGAGTTTTCCAGGTAAAGACAGCAGGTGGGATGCTGGATGTTTTAGGCAGGGAACACTGTGGTTCTGAGGCTGGTTCTAAGAAAACGTGGTGGTACAGTCAGGGGACAGTGAGAAGTCCCGTGTGCAGTGAAGGTTGGGGTAGAAGGGAAATGGGGAGCTGCAGCAGTAGTCAGCATCAGGATGTGAAGGCATCGGGGAGCTACTGATATATTTCAGTCAAGAGCACAGCATGATCACATTTGCACATTGGGAAGATTACTGCAGTGATACGGCAAATGGACAGAAGGGGAATGAAACAGTGGGCATGGAGACCTGCTGAGGGAGAATTGCAGGTGAGACACACTGGGATCATAGTAAAGCACTGGTGATGTGGTGGAGGATGGAGGGTACACATGAGATAAGCAGAGGATGAGACCAAGAAGACTTGATGATAGGTTGTAATTGGGGTTGGGGGAGAAGGAGGAACCTGGGTCATCTTCTAGATTTTTGGTTTGGGTAACTGGTGGGTGACATATATTTATGAAGGTGGGAAATACAGAAGGAGGTTTAGTTGAAAGAAAATGAGATCAATTTGGGACTGTAACATTTAAGGCCTTTTGGGATATCAAAATGGAGATGTCCAGTAGTTACTGGGCTGTAGGAATCCGGTACATAAGAGTGAGATTTGATTCTGTAGACAGTGGGGAGCCAGTTGAATTTAGGAGGAGTGACAGAATGAGGAATATTAATTTTGCTTAGCTGTGTAGGCTGCACGGTTGACAAGGATGTCATTAGGAGGCTGTTGCATTAAATGAGGGAAAATAAATGTTTGAACAATGGTAAAGGCAGTGGGAATGGAAGGGTGGGATGACTGGGAAGGAGAAAGATGGGGAGATTGGTGACGGGTGCCTCGTGGTGTCATGATGGAGAAGCAAGGAAGACAACAGGTTTTGGGGGGAAGATAACATGTTCATTTTTAGAAATATTGATTTTGATGTGCTAGGTGAGCATCCAGGTCAAACTGTCCCAAAGGCAGTTGGAAATGTGGAGTTCAAGTTTAGTTGATTTCAGAGAAGCACACGTTTATTAAGCATCAGTGTTGTGATGGGTATTGGGAATAGAGAGATAAATGAGCGATGGCCTTACTCCCAAGAGGCTGGCTGTCAAACTAAGCTGGAGAGTCAAATTTGGGAGCCAGTTGCAAATAAATAAAGGTAATTGAAGACATGAAGTTGAGTAGGGGACAAAGTTTAGGATTAGAACTATGAAGAATAAGTGTGGAAGATGGGTGTAAAATCAGGAAAATGTGTGGAGAAGAAATTGGAGAGGAGAATGTTATGGAGGTCAGTGCCCCGCACACGGATGGCCCATACTTGTCAACTAATGGGGAATAAAAGAGTTTCAAAAAGCCAGAGCTAGTTAACAGAGTGAATTGCTGCAGAACATTAATGGTAGATAAAGAATGGGGTCTAAGGATAAGACTCTGGGGTCAGAACTAGGGTTCAGATACGGTGTCTGCTACCCTTGGAAGCCGCATGGCCTCTTTGTAGCTTAGCCTCTTTATGTGTGCCTGGAACATTCTTGCCCCATATACTCCATTGTTTTGCTTCCTCACTTTTTCAGGTTCCCATTAAAATATTACTTCTCTGATGACTTCATCTAATATAACAATTCAGCTGTGTCTCCCTATTCCCTGACCCTACTTTCCTTCATAGCTTTTATACTATATTTTTTCAAAGAAAAAAAATTATATATACTATATGACTGTGATATTATTTATATATACTATAATAATATTTATATATACTATATTTTTGTGTATTTTTTTTTTTTGCTATCTTCCCTATTAAAATTCACTCAAATGTATGTCAAATGGTAAATCAATGAAGAGAACCCATTTCGACAGGTTGCGCTGAGGATGAACTGAACTAATGTGTGTATCAAGCGCTCAGCGCAGTGCCTGACAAATGGTTAGGACCTGATAAATGTGAGTTGTGGTCATTTTTATAATTATTTTGGACTGAGAAAAAGCCCTTTAATCCCGAGGATGGGCGGTCAGGAGAGTGGTGAGATTGGGAGCATGGGGGCAGTTATGGAGGGAGGGAGTTGTGAGGAAGGGCACTTGCTCCCTGGAAGGGGTCAATCTTGTCCTCTAAGGCAGAAGGGAAGGAGAGGCCGTCCTGGAGGGGTCTGCTGCGGAGCACCGTGTGGAGGAGCTGGGCTGTGAGCTGGGCTTTGAGTGGCCAGGGGTTTTAGAGAGGTTTCGAGGAAGCATTTAATGCGTGGCATGAAGGACTTTGTGGGGACAGCAGTTTACAGTAGATAGTGGTCTGAGAGGTATTGAGGCTGAGAAATGAGATTGGGGAGAGTCTCAGAATGGTGGATTTTATCCAGTGGACAAGGAGTCAAGATTTCTGAGAAGGATGATGGCATAACAAAAGCGACGCCTTAGGAGGAGTTGTCTTGTTTTGCTGTAAGGGAAGGATGAAAGGAGGGGAGGGTTCAGGCGGACAGATGAGCTGAGGAGACATTGCTGTAATCCAGATTTTAAAGAGGATTGGCCAGTTGGGGAGGGGTGTTAGTGGGGAAGAAAATGAATTTGGCAGAATTCTTGTGGCATTATGGGTGGTCTTTGTAACTGATTGAATGTGGGTGTGGAGCTGGGTGGGAGATCAAGGAGCAGCGGGGTCAAAGATGTGCACATAAGCAGACTCCGTACTCGACTTAGGGGTCTGAGTAAAGGTCTTTGCTTATCATGACGGGAAGCTATTATCTGGAAGACAGAGGAAGGAAATTGTGTGTGTCTGTTGTGTGTGTGTATATGTAGGGCCAAAAGTACTACGTTCAACGTTATATTTGGGGCACTAGAGGTGTACCCTGGTAAGGGGAACACCGGGTAGTTTTGAATATCCTTTTTATTGACAAATGAATTGAGGCTCAAAAGGGTTAAGCAGCACACCCATCGCCACACAGCTAGTGATGGGAGAACAGGGGTATCAACTAAGGCAATATTAATTGAGACATTCTGGCTGCACAGAATATGCCTGGATGGGGCAGGGCTCGGGGTGAGTGAGGAGTGCCACTCTGGGCTGACCTGATATTGTTCTGGAAGGGCTGGGCTCAGCTCAGCAGATACAGTGCTTATTGCCCTGTTTTGTGGTACATGGAGTTAAAGGGCAAGTGACCTGACAAAGTTCCATGTGGATTTCTAGATTATGTCCAAGGTAAAGATCCAAAGCCAGTACCCAATTCAAGTGATGCTGCATGGGAAAAGCCTTGATACCCGGCTTTGTGGGTTGGGAAAAAGAACCATTCATGCTTGAAGGGTTTGAATGAAAACAACCTGCAGGGCCTCCCTGAGCCTGAGTTGAAGGGCTGATGGAAGTGACTGAAGTGGGCAAACTAGTGGCAGGTGAGGGTCTGGGCAAACTGGGCGTTGGAAGTGCCATACACAGGGAAGCTTTTGAAGGATGTGTAGTATCCCATGCAAAGATATGATTTTGACTCGGAGAGCATTCTGCTTGCATAGCTGCCCTCGCTCCATTGCCTCCCCTCCCTGGACTGCTTGATTCTGCATACACATCTCCCACCCACCCTATGGACACTGGGCACAGGCAGTCTTGCTGAGACTAACCAAATGAGAATATATAACATTACTGCAAGCCATGAGCTCCAACCATCATCCTCCATCCTGCCAGAATAAGTCATGAATCCTTTTACTACTGTTCCTTAAGGAATACAGTTTTAATTAATTGTTTGGTATCTGCCAAGCCAGAGTAAAGAGACTGTGCACACTTCCAAGATCCACAGGGGTGTTCAAATATTTGTTGACCAATGGATAATGAAGTGCCTTTAAAGGTACTGACAGAAAAGCAGTCAAATATTGTTATAACTGTTAGGTGAGCCTCAAAATTCTGCCATCATGAAATGCAATAAGCAAGCACTTAGGGAGCTCAAAGAAATTTTTCTCCTTCTCTTTCTCTCCCTCTCTCCCTGAGTCTCAGGACACATTTCACTCAATTTCACTCTGGTCAGCACATTTATTTAGCATGTATTATAAATCAGACATTGTGCTGGGTGCTTGGGGGATACAGATACCTTCTCTGTCTTCACAAATGGCTAGCAAGGAGTAGAGACCTTCAACAATGCATTAGCAGCATGATGAGAATTTCAGAACAGTGAGCAAAAGGTGCTATAGGAACACATGGGAAAAAACTGAAACGTTTTAGGGGTCAGAAAACAACTCCTAAAGGGAGCGTAAATTAAGTTGACACCTGAATGATACTTAGAGGTAGAAACAAGATTGGAGAACATACTTGAACTAAAAATGTCCAAAAAAAAAAAAAAGAGTGAGAGACCGAGATAAATGCTGAAGAGGCAGATAGGGCCAGATGGTTGAGTTTGAGTTTTATTAAGGATTTGGACTTTATCCTAAGGGCAGTGAGAAGTGATCAGAGGTGTTAAGCAGGGGAACGAAATAACCAAATAACTACATCACATCTTCTGGCCTTGGGCCCTACACTCAGCAAAAAGTGTAATGCGGTTATCCCAATGACCAGCAAACTGTTGATCTTGCCTTTCTGGAATCTGAAATTATTTTCTTGTTCTGTCTTGTTTTTTGTTTGTTTGTTTTTCTATTTACCTTTTCTCTTCTGCCTTGCCTACCATCTGAAATCTGATTCTTGTCTGTGATTTAGAACTCTTTGCTAGCCATGTAGTATCTAGGTCAGCAGTCTCCAAAGTGTTCTGAACTTGTACTCTATCTGTAAAAATATTTTGAGCATGTACTTTCATTTTTATAGATTTCATCATAAATTATACACATACTTCAAGAAGTGTGCATCCTAATTACTAGTAAAGCTTAACTTCTTTCTTTTCTTAGGTAATAATAAGCATGCTGGAAAGAGTAATGTCAAACCCAAAAGGTTTGATCCCGGTAACCTCTCATGAAGGCATTTCTATCTATTCTTAACTAGTATAAAGAGAAAAGTGTAATATACTCGAGTTTATAGCCTAGAACAAAACCGTGAGTGGCAAAGAACTATAAATGATGTGCAGTCATCAATGGTTAACTTCCATAAATATTTATGTGTTTACTTTTACAGACATCAAGTGTTGCAGAGGTAATGCTACCTTGCAACACTGTTATTTACTATTGACCCTTCCTCAGTGCTTCGGGCCAGTTGCAGCCATCCCCATCCCAACTGAGAACTTTTCTGCACTGTTCAGACTCTTCTTTGTCCTGATTTGTTTCTGGCATACTCTTTCTGCATTCTTAGTTTTCCACTGCTTCATGCATGATGGATGTTACAATTCCAGAGAAGGCTCAATCTCTCTGTCTACATATACCCCAAGATTACACGAGACACACATGAGCTAGTGTCCAATAAATTGAAAAAATAAAGTGGAAAACTCAGAATGCAGAAAGAGTACGTTACAACAGTATAGGTTATCAGCACTGACATATGGACATTTCCTGACTCAACCACAGAGAGCTCGCCTGTTATTATTTCTATTTCATGAATCCACGCAGTGTGGGTCTGACGCCTGCTGATTTGCGGGGAACCTGAGTCAACGCTGTCTACCCAATTGCAATGTGTAATTGCAAACCCTTTAGTGGAAACGTTCCTTCAGGCCTTCATGGGAAGGGATAGTTTCCATCAAGAAAGGGCTGAGCCTTAAATTTTAAAGAGTCTATAGGATGTGCACATGTGTGTAACCGGTGCTCATGGGGTTGCAAAGAAGTGAAAGATGAGATCTAGTTGCAGAGGATGAGCTACAATGACTTGCGAAAGCCACCACAGTCCTATGTGTTAACATTCTCATTTCCTGTTAGACTTACTAAAGATTTAAACAAACACCTTCAAATCATGCCTCAGATTTGCTGACTGCAATTCAGTCCTCTGGAATTTAGGCTCCATGAGCGTAGAGATGGGCTATTTTGTTCACTGTATATCCCATGCTCCTTGAACAGGGCCTGCCCGTAGTAGGTTCCAAATGTTTGTTGAATGAATCAACTATCACAAAAACCAGCGGAAGAGAGAGAAAAGGATTCCGAAGTAGTTAGAATAGCCTGTGCCAAGGCTCAGATTTTTATGAAAACTCAAACCACGTCCAGGGAATGGTGAGAGGATCCAGGTGGACTGAATACTGGCAGTGTGGGGAGATATACCCCAAAGTGAGGCTGGAAGGGTGGATGGTGGTAGATTCTTTCAAGCCATTGCATTTTTGCCTGGGGAGTTAAAATTAAAATATGCAGTCAGTGGGGAGCTATTGAAGGCTGTTAAGCAAGGGAATGGCACTTATTTGTGTTTTAGGGAGAAATGATGGATGTAATTCCATGGAAGTCAAGGGGGCTGGTTAGAAAAGTAGTGCAGACAGTGTGGAGTAGGAGACCTGAATTAAAGCAATGTGGCAGGTGGAGACAAGGTGATAGGTTCAAGAGTTGTGCTGCAGTAAGTCACTAAACGTTGGAATGAAGATAAGAAAAGTAGGAGTCGAGAAGCTGTCCACATTCTTAGCTTTAACCTTCAGTGAGAACTCTTGAGGATATGGTTGTCTTAGATTGAGATACAGGTAGAGAATGTAGGAAAAAGCCAGCTAGCAATTGAAGGTATGTGTCTAGATCTCAGAAGGGGCTAGAAATACAGATTTAGGAGCCGGTGGATTGCATGGAAAGTCATGAGAATGGAGGGAATCATTTAGGGAGAGAACAGAGCTCAGCTTGGCATCTTAGGAGACAGACTAGAATCAAGTGGCTGTCCCCGGAGGAGGCATCAGCGAAAGGAGTCAGAGATGGATCATAAAGGGAGGTAGAAGCAATGGCAGCCACGGGAAGGAAACTCTTCCAGTACTTGGTCAATTATCTTAAGTGCTTTGCGTGGTTAGGTAAAATGAGAACCGAAAGGATTTGGCAGTTAGGAGGTTGAAGCAGTTTTAAGTGGGGCAGAAGCCAGATTGCAGTGGGTGTGGGTGTGAGCGAGGAAACAAAGGAGAGCAAGTGTAGGCAACTCTTCTAAGAAGTTTAGTTGTGAAGGAAAGGGGGGAGGTGGAGCAGTTACTTGAGGGAGTCACTGCTCACAGATTCATTTAGTTAAACAGGAGAAATTTGGGCATGTGCGTAGGCATTGACCCGGCAGTGGAGAGCAGTGGCCTGAAAACACAAGAGAGAGAATCATTCTTCTATTATATCACCATTGTGCCTTGTATACGGCACATAAAGCCCTTCTGCAATTGTCTATTGACATTTGAACTACTTGTAAAAATACAGAAAAGTATAGAGATTAATAAGCCCCTGAGGATTTCCTACCCAAAATTGATAATTAATAATTTTACAAGGTTATTTGCTTCCAGCCTTCTTTATGTGACAGCAACAAAATGTTAACAATAAAGTTGACAACATTTTGTCACCTTCCGTGTTCCCCTTCCTGTCCCCTCTTTCCTGCAGTTACAACCATTACCATATATTTGGTGTGCATCCTTCCAATTTACCTTAATATCCTTTTATCTGCAAATGTTAAGTGTGCATGAACTGCGTGTCATACGTTTCACGTGTGCCTTATTCCTTTTGGGTTGCTGTAATAAAATACCACAGACTGGGTAGCTTATAAACAGAAATTTGTTGCTCATGGCTCTGGAGGCTGCAAGTCTGAGATCAGAGTGCCAGCGTGGTCTTGCGAGGGCACTCTTCTGGGCCACACACTTCTCCTTGTATCTTCACGTGGCTGAAGTGGGCTAGGGAGCTCTGTGGGGTCTCTCTCATAAGAGCGCTAATCCCATTCATGAGGCCTCCACCCTTATGACCTAATCAGGTCCCCCAAACCCCGCCTACTAATACCATCACACTGCGGGGTTAGGATTTGAACATATGAATTTTTTTTTTTCATTCTACAAATATTTATTGATTGCGAGACATTAGAGAAACAGCAATGAGCAGAGCACACAAAAATTCTATGCCATACATCCTCAACATATGAATTTGAGGAGGGAGGGACACGGACACAGACACAGACATTCAGACTACAGCAATGCGTGTGTTTTAAAATTTGCACAAATAGTTTATTTTAAGGCTTTTTCAGTTATTATGTCTTATCAGGAGATCTAGCTGCATTGATGGATATAGTTTGCTCTTCCTGAGTGCTGTTATTTGTGCAATATTTTATTGCTATGTCTGTCTCCCCTAAGAGACTGAGTTCTTCTGGGCCAGGGATAGTTTGTTGTCATATTTGTATTCCCAGTGCCTAAATATCTCTTGTCTAAATGAATAAGTGGCAGGTGGACAGATGGGGCTTGAGAAGGAGTATGGGGTGGTGAGGCTCTTCTCTGAGACAGCAGGGAAGAAGTCAGGCTTTGGGAGGACTTCATACTCTACAGGTTATTCTGTGAAACAGAAGGGACTGTCATTTCTGAGAAGTGAGCAGAGATAAGGGTTTGAGCAGTGTGGTATAGATTTATAATCTTTAGCTTAATTGGGGGGAAGATTATCCCAAATAGTTACTATTTCACCAAGAGCCATACACTTTTGGCTCACTTCATTTTGCATTTCTGAATGACTGGAACTAAGAAGATACCAACTACTAGCCTCTGAAATATTGATTTGTCAGACATTCTTCTTTGCTAATTTATATGTTCCTTTAGCATTGGGTGGAATGGGTGGCTTGTTTTTTGGCTACAGAGTATTTGGTGATTTAATTCAATGTGAAGATTAAACAGCAATTCCAGGAGGTATGGAAATAACTCCAAATAATCAGCAAAGGTAGTGAACGCTGCAGGTAGTCAGAGAAGGATGAGCTCACAGAGGGCTAGAACGACCGGAGAGGAAGGCTTAAGGGATGGGCCTCTTGAGTTTGAGAATTAGTGGCATTTGGGTAATAGAAGCAGAAGGGAAAAGTATATCAAGTGGGTTGGCAGGTTGAGAAAGGGGAGGAGATAAGGCACATTTGAGGGCCAGTGAGCAGGCTATTCTGTTGGTAGAGGATTAGTAGAATTTCCTTTGTATCTGAGATCAGAGAGTAATGGGAAATCGTGGCCCACAGGCAATGGGTGTTGATGGAGGGGGTGGGGGGGAGGCTGGCAGAGAGTAGGGGAGCAGCTGTCAGAGGAAGAGGGAATTAGGAGAGCATCTATTTCATTGCAGTTGTACTTAATCTTCACCTTGCGTGATGATGAAAAATAGAATTGAGTGTGATTGAATCATGTAAGGCATTTGGAAGTAGTGTCCTTAAATTTAGTAAAACTTGACTTTCAGGTTGTAATAACATTATGACATACAAAAAAAAAAATCCCTCCTTCTGTCTTTGTCATGTTTGGGGGCGTCATTACATGGGATTGAGAAATGAAACCAATGCAATATTTTCCTCTTTTAGTTTATAGGACTCAACCTCTGACTCATTGGCATATAGCAAATGTCACCTTCCCTCTGTATTCACCATTAATTTTGTTTCTATTCCTGATCCCTTTTGCACTAGCCAACATTAGTAGGTTTCTTAGTAGTTTGATCAGTCATTATTTATATTATACTCTTGATTTTCATGTCATTCTCTACCACTAGATTATGAATCTGCTGTCTCATTTTTCTTTGTGTAGCAAAAACGTTTGGCACAGTAAATATTTCTTGATTGAATGAAGGGAGAATTGGCTTCAAAATGTATTTCCTGATTAATCTTAAAACCATGAAGAATATAACAGAAAGTACCTCTTTAAAGATGCCGAATGGAATGTTAGGAAGAGTTTCCCTGGTACCAGTAAACTTCACTGATTCACCAAATATTTATTGAGCATCTGTGGAGTGTCTAGGGACACAGTAATGAGAGAGTCAGACAAGGTCCCTGCTGTCAAGCAGTGTAGAATGTTTTGGAGGAAGTCAGGTAATAAATAGGTAAGAAAATATCAGATAACAATACTTGCTGTGAAGGAAGGAAAACAGCATGATGGACCAAGAGTGATAGGGTGGCTACTTGCAGCTTATTAGCCAGGGAGTGCTTCTCTGAAGAGGTGAGCTATGAGCAGAGTCCTGGATCAGGGGACAGAGTCGTTTATGTGACTACCTGGGAGGGAAAGCTTTCCAGACAGAGGACACAGCTTTTGCAAAGACCCAAAAAGCATAATAAGCAGTGATTGTACAAAGGGCAGATAGGAGGACAGAGAAGTTGGAGTGTAGGAAGTAAGGTGGAGAGATTTAAGATGAGTCAGAAATGTGGATGGGAGCCATATCATGTGGGAAGGACCTTGGAGGCTAGAAGAAGGCATTTGCATCTGACTCTAAACGTGATAGGACACGATTATGAGGACTTTATGAAGAGATGTGACAGGAATATAATTTACATTTTAAAGAAGAGCACTCTGGCCAATTTATGGGAAAAGAATGGTGAGGCAGAGAGAATGGAAGCAGGGAGATGAGTTAGGAGGTAGGGGTGGTATCCCAGGCAGGAGATGTACTGGGTTTGGGATGTCAGTGGAGAGAAGTAGGAGGAGTCAAGATCTACTGTGCAAGTAGAGTTGACCAGACTTGCTGATGAGTTGAATGTGGGGAATGAAGGACACAGAGGCAACAAGGATGACATTTGGCCTGAGCAACTGCATGGGTGGTGGTATTACTTATTGACATGAAGAACACTGGTGGAGAAGATTGAGAGAGGATTGAAAAACTAGGAGTTCAGTTTTGGATATGTTAGGGTTAAGGTACCTCGTAGACATGAGTGGAGATTTCAAGTAGGCAGTTGGATATATGATAGGTTTTAGGGTAGAGGTTAGGGCTGAAGATATAAATGTTTGAGTCTTATAATATACATTTTATTTAACATTGAACCAGAATGAGATCATTCATGGCAAAAACATGCATAAGAAAGAGAAGGAGGTGAGAACTATATCCTGGGACTCCCAGTATTTAGAGGGACAGAAAGGAAGGGCCCAGCAAATGACACCAAAGAGGTCAGAGATGGAGGAGACAGACCAGGAGCGTGTGATATCACAGAAGCCAAATAGGAGGGAGTGATCAACTGATTCACATGCAACTGAGAGTTTGAATTAGAGAAGTAACAAATAATTTGTTGAATAAAAGAATGAATGAATAAAAATGAATGAGTATAGTATTAAGGGTAAAGGAAGTAATATCAGAGAGACTAAACAAACAATACTAAAGCCCTTAAAGGTAAGTGTCTTTCAAGAGAACTTTAAAAGTTCACTTATTGGAGAGGCAACATTTATGTGGTCTGAGTTTATAAAATTCCATAAGATGTGAAAAGATTAACCTGGGGTAGAATTAGACAGCTTCTAGGAAGCTGCTTTTAAACAAAGAAGAGAAAAGGTATGGTAAAATGCTTGGCAGATTTTCAACTGTAAATTTCTATTGGCATCTACAGTCCACTGATAACTAGTCAGTTAACGCTCATTTAGTTTTAGTGCCATGATAGTTGTTTCGTCTATTTTGGTATAGTTTTGGCCATTTGTATATTCATTAAAAGTTCTACATACTACATAAATTGAGAATCAATTTAAAGAAAAGTTACTACTGTGTTAAAAGAACAGTTTCAAGAAGGAGAGATAACAATCTTAAGTCAGGATTCAGTGAGAATTTATCTTCATCATTTCTTTCTGTTCTTCGAATGTGTGTCCTTCTCCCGTATCCTACACGTATGATCAGTTTGTGAATTAGGCATGTTTTTAACAATAATGGAAATCTCAGTTATGACATCACTCATAAAGTTGACTTACTTGTTTATGTAACAAGAAATATGGCCCCAGATTCTCCCATTCTTCTACCATCCCTGGCATGTGGGTTGTTTATCCTTGCATTCATTGCTTCATGGTCACAAAATGACTTACACATTTTTTAATTTAATTTTTATTTTATATTGGGGTATAGTTGATCTACAATGTTGTGTTAGTTTCAGGGGTACAGCAAAGTGGTTCAGTTGTACATATCCATATATCCATTCTTTTTCAGATTCTTTTCCCATATAGGTTATTACAGAATATTGAGTAGAGTTCCTTGTGCTATCCAGTAGGTCTTTGTTGGTTATCTATCTTATATATAGTAATGTGTATATGTTCATCCCAACCTCCTAATTTACCCTCTCCCCCACCTGTCCCCACTGATAACCATAAGTTTGTTTTCGCAGTCTGTGATTCTGTTTCTGTTTGACTTAACACGTTTTGAGGTAGAAATAAAGGAAAATATTTTCTTTTATTAAAGTATAAGGCTTCACATATACCCACCCCAGTGAATTCACTCTTTAGGTCTCATTTGGCTAACTGGAGCTACAAGGATGATTGGGAAAGTGAGTTTTTGGCAAAAGGCTCAGGGAATCCCATGGTTTATCTAGATAGACCAATCATGATTGATTCCCAGAGCTGGGAATAGTGCCATCTTAAATGTAATCATATTTCTGTTAGCAAGGAAGAAAGGGGAAATGGCTGATGGGTAGGCTAGTGATGCTGAGTGCTGTGGTTCATTCATGTGACTATCCCACATTCATATCAAAACTTCTTCCCAAACATAGATTTAACATTCCTCAAGCTACACGGCCATCCTCTCCTTGAGAGTGACCACACCAAGATTCATCCAGTTATCCATCTGAGAAGTCCAAGATCTCTGGGTGACTGATGGTCTTCTCAATCATATCTGGATATGGATTTTTATAATTGAGCAATCTAGTGAAAAATTAACAGGCCCCCATTATTCTGATACAATCGTACACACAGTTAGTCTCCCACTTAGCAAAGGAGAGGATGGGAAGAACACAGTCGGCCACAGTCTGCAGCACACACATCTTGCTGAACAAGGATAGAAGTGTTAAGACAAAACTCTCTACTGTAACAGTGGACTAAGTTCTTTAATCATCCATTGGACAGTTTAGGTGATCTGCTCTCTGGAAGGATCTCTTTTGTCCATCATTCCCCTTGGCCACTGGTTCTGCCTTATAGGTTTTTGTTGGTATTTCTCCATGGCTCCAAATGAGGTAAACTGTAGGTAAGGTTGCCCTTCATGGGACTGCACAGATATAGCAATACAGGTCCCACGAAGTGAAGTCAAAAGATCGCAGAATCGGCTTAGGGTTGGGTGGCTAGTTTTTGGATTTCCTTGGTAATATCCTTTCCTCAAATACTTAGTAGGCTTCCAGTCTTTTTTTTTTTTTTTTCCTGAAAATTTTGTGCTCTGATTACATAGTCAGTTATCTTGCCTGGAAATAGTCTTAAAGTCAGAGGTTCCTTATCTTTTACCTTAATGGCCTCTACCCTAAGAAAATGAAGCTAATTTTTTTTTTTTTTTTTTACTTTTTTTGGGTTTATTTATTTATTTATTTATGGCTGTGTTGGGTCTTCGTTTCTGTGCAAGGGCTTTCTCTAGTTGCGGCAAGTGGGGGCCACTCTTCATCGTGGTGTGCGGGCCTCTCATTATCACGGCCTCTCTTGTTGCGGAGCAGAGGCTCCAGACGCGCAGGCTCAGTAGTTGTGGCTCACGGGCCTAGTTGCTCCGCGGCATGTGGGATCTTCCCAGACCAAGGCCCGAACCCGTGTCCCCTGCATTGGCAGGCAGATTCTCAACCACTGCGCCACCAGGGAAGCCCGAAGCTAATTTTAAATGAGAAGCACCAGTACTGTTTCTCTCTTGGCTGGCAGAACACCTTACCATGGAAGTGCATGGGAAAGGACTCATTCCCCAATCTTATAAGCCCTATCTCCTGCTAAGCTCTAGTTTCCCCAAACCCCTCATTTTACCATGATGTACCAAAATATAGTTTTCTTCCAGCACAACTCCAAATTATAGGACTCAGAGTGTCCAAAATACTTCTTTTATCATTGGTATCTTTCCTTGATTTTTAGTTCTTCTACTCTGAGGTAGGTTCATTTCTCTTCTGGGACAATTCTGAAGGCTGCAATATCTAGCCAACCTCCTTACTTTTTCCTAACATTACCACCTCAGTGGGCGTAAGGTCTGTAAACCAAGGTAAATCAGGTGACAATTTGGCCAAACATTCTGCCACCACCTGATGAGGGTGTCACATGTCCTAGCCTAGACCTCCTGGCTCTTCCCTGTTCTTAAACCGACTCCATTCAGCTAATTTACATTTTAGTGTCTATACTTGTAGCACCCTATTTATAAGAACCAAATTCTTTGTAAGTTAGTGATATTTTCCACCTGCAAGGAATAGTGTCTGCTATATCCTAATAACAGAATTTGAGGTCATTTCTGGGTGAGGGTTTTATAGTTGACTATTAAGAGAAGCTATCATAAGACCTCTTGTTTTTGCCAACCCAGTACACATTCACTCTCCTTGTCATTGCAACTTGATTTTATTTGGGGATCTACCCTTCTCTTATTGGATATAGTTTTAATAAAACTGTCATCCTCCCTGGCAAAAGGTGACATCTGGCCTAAACTCTACCCAATCAGATGTTGCATCTCTGGAACAGGAATTTTGAATAGAATGACACATCAAGATCACACATGTGGGTTTAAATCTTAGCACTGTACCTTAGTAGCTCTTTGAAGTGGGTCAAATTCTTAACTTCACTAAGCCTTGGTTTCCTCATGTGAAAAATGGGAGTGATACTGGTTTGGGGTGTATGTTTCTATTTGAATTAAATGAGTAATGCATATAAAGTACCAATACACAGCAGTCATTACTATCATGAATGTCCTGACCACTCTAGTTGGCATGTAGAGGATGGACCACAGGGGCACAAACCTGAAGGAAAGAAGCCATATGAAGGGTCTGTTCACCCATGGAGCTGAGAAATTGCAGAGGGCTCGGTTGATAGAGGTGGACGAGGAGATGACACAAGGGTAATTTCCGATGTAGGAAAGAGAATCTATAGTATTTGGTTGACTGTTTTGACTCAAAGATGAAAGAGAGGGGAGAGCATTGATATTGATAACAAGAAGGAAAATCCTGACTCCTGATTGGTTCCAGTTCCACTCCAGACAGAACTCTGGCCAAGACAAGCTGGGTAACAAATAGGTCATTTGGGTTGTTATTTGTGGATTCTCAAAGCCCAGCTTTCCCTAAAATAGCTTTCACTTTGATTTCCAACACTGTGATCCATGCTAAATGCTGAAAGGTGGTGGGGTTTTGAAAATAATAGACTACATATTCTGTATATGAATTTTTCTTTTTATAGGTAGAATAAGATGTTGATGGACACTACACAGATGCTGTGAAATATTGATTCTATTTAAAGAAAAACTGTAATGGCTTAGGGAAACATGTAATCATTGAGAATCTCTGCTAAATGAACCCATACTTTAAATTGGCTAGGTACAGGCTGACAAGGAAATAAAGGGAGTGGTTCCTGGGAAAAGAAGTCTGAGATTGCTGATGACAGCAAGACTTTTCTTTTCCTCAAACATTTTTCTCCAATATTGATGTTTTCCAGTTACTTTCTGTACAATAACAAAAGCCGGACTGTAGCATTTTTCTGAGATATAATTTTCATAACTAGATAAGAAATATAGGGGGTTTCTATTGGTTAAGCTGGAAGTCCCACAGGGCAGTGCTGGGGGGAAGCAGATATTTTCGAAATTAGATGCAAGTGCTATCTCCATGCACATCTTGACTCGTAAATCCATCTAAAACCCAGAAATAACACTCTGGTTACTGGCCCTGTGAGGATGGAAGGGTGTTTAACCCAAACATATGGAACCAATGCTTCAAGGACACAGTGAATCACACCATCTGAGTCAACTGGTAACAGAAAGCTGTGTAGCTCGGAATTGTGAGTGTAGAACAGCAGCTGGTGCTGTGGGCAGCGGTCTAATGGGGAAACTTCTCTGCAGGGAGACAGATAAGTGGAAAGCCTTGCACACAGACAAAACAAAATCCACGCTTGTGGTTGTTTACAGAGGGCAGACAGGCCCACAGAAAAGATACCGTTCACATGGTGGAAAGCACCAGTAGCAATTTTAGCAAAATAGAAGAGAATATAATATAGGAATGCCAAATGGTAGTCTTTGAAATTCAGTATTGGATATTAATAAGCTGCAGTTTAGACAAATCACAGAGATGGTCTACAAGTCAAATACCATATGATGTCACTTATATGTAGAATCTAAAATATGATACAAATGAACTTATTTACAAAATGGAAACAGACATGTAGAAAACAAACTTATCATTGCTGAAGGGGAGAGGGGGTGGGAGAGGGATAAATTAGGAGTTTGGGATTAGCAGATACAAACTGTGTGTGAAATAGATAAACAGTAAGGTCCTACTGTATAGCACAGGGAACTATATTCAATATCTTACAATAAACCATAATGGAAAGGATTATGAATGAATCACATATATATATATATATATATATATATATATATATATATATATAAAATCAATGAATCACTTTGCCCTGCACTAGAAACTAACACAATATTGTAAATTAACTATAATTAAAAAAAAAGAGATGGTCTGCAAGTTGTGTATCCTAGCACCTGTCACACTGCGTGGCACACTATGTATTCCTTGGTGTTCGTGCAATTGAAATCAATGTATTCATGTCATGTGGACAAATTTTTACACCTCTTTCCAAAAAGAGGTAGAAGGCAGTTTGAGGCTGTAAGAGGATAATCGATAAAAGGGTAAAAAACAAGGCTGAGAGTCAGAAAGACTTCCTGGATTTAAATCCTGGCTCCTTTAACTGTATGACCTGAGCAAGTTGTTTCTCCTCTTTGAACTCTTAATTAATGCCAAATAGCTGTATTAATGCTTACCTACCAGAATCGTTAAAAACATCAGATGAGGTACATATGCAGAGAGTCTTGCACACTGTCTGGCACATAGTAGAATCTCAATAAAGGTGAGTTTTGTCCTCCTTATATGTTTCAATTATATGCTACCCTTTTGGAATGTACCTATTTTGGATTAGTCTAAAGCCGGAGTCGACAGCTATGCCTCTCTGGCCAGTTTTGTCCTGTTTTTGTAAATAAGATTTTACTGCACCACAGCTATGCTCATTGGTTTATGTATTGTCTACGTCTGCTTTCGTGTTACCCCGGCAGAGTCGAGTAGTTGCAACAGCATTCTTACAGCCTTGCAAAGCCCAAAATACTTACTGTCTGGGCCTTTACAGAAGACGTTCGCTGGTTCCTGGATTCAAGATTCAACTGGACTTCTTTCCTTCCTTCTGTGCATTGTTTTCATATGTGTACCTTTCAATCTGTTTTCTATTTGGATCTTCTAAAACAGGAACCTTTTTGTTTTGGCAGCTTTACCACTCAGCTTTAAGCTCTGTATGTAATTTGTTACCCAGTTCCTAAACTTTCATTCATTCATTCATTCATTCATTCAAAAGGGTGCTTTCAAGGCCCTGGAGGCAGTGCTGGACGAGGAAGGTGAGGCCACTGCTGTCGTGGAGCTCAGCGGGAGCCCTGCCCTTCTGCATAAGCGGACACGTAGACAGAAGTGTGAATCAACAAACCTCTGAGAAAATTAACACATGAATAATTTAAAAGGAAGCTGATTTTAGAGAGAAGAGTGTGATGAACATGTGAAATCAAGGTTGGCTGAGGAGGATGGCGGAAGCCCTCTCTAGGGAAATGACGTGAGCAGAGGCTTGAATGAGAAGGGGCAGCTCGGCAAAGACCCAAGGAGAGAGCCTTCCAGGCCAGAAGGAGAGGGTGGAGCAGAGGCCATGAGCTGAAAAGGAGCTCGGTAGGTTCAAGGGCTGGAAAGAAAGCTGGTGATGCCAAACGTGTGCGGGAATGCTGGTATACGTGAGGTCAGGGAGTATATAAAGGGCGTGTTTGAAAGGATTTTGCATATCATCTTGTAGCAGACTGGAGTGTCCTCTCCCCACCCCGACCCTTGTGCACACATCTAAGTAGTGATCAAGTTCTGACCATTCCACATCCTTGACGCCTTTCAGATCCACCCTGTTCTATAACCATCTTCACAGCCACCAGCATCTTAACCCCTGGATTGCACCCAGTGTTTGCTAATGGACCACCATGGCTAGCCTCCCTCCACCCGTCCTCCCCAGTGCTGAGTGCATGAGAGTTGGGATTCATTCCCCTGCTTAAATCCCTTCCTTAGCTTTGCCCAGGCCTCTGCTGCAAGCTCTGGCCTCTGCTGGCTCCTCTGGTCTTGTCTTCCTTTTCTCTCTACATGGAACCCTTCAATCAAGCCTTCAGGATCTAGTCCTTAAACCTTTCCTACATCTAATTCTTCCATCTCCCCCCCCCCATGTCCCCCTCCTTATATTATTTGGCCAATTCTTACTCGTGCTTCAGTTTAAGCCCAAGTGTTTTCTCTCCTGAGAAGCCTCCCCCCAATCCCCAGGCTGATGTAGAGCACTTTCTGAGCCTCTGTTATACTCCGAGCATAACCCATCAATACCCCTGGCCTCTCTAATCCCTCACCCCACCTTCCTGGTCTCTGTAGCCCTTATTGCCACATGACATGTTATGTTTATCTGATTACTTCTATTATCTCTCATCTCTCTTCCTAGAATTATGGCTCTTTGATAGGTAGGACTTTGATTTTTTTCAGTGCTAAATCCCTGTTACAGTTCTTGGCAGAGTAAACAGCTCCATAATTTTTTTGCTGAATGAATGGTCTAAGTCACCATCATCTCCTGGACTGCTGCAGAGCCCCTGCTCTTGTTTTCTCTAATCTAGTCCCTACATGGTATTCAGAGAGGAATTTTTAAAAATATAGATAGGTAAATGTATAGGCAGGCTATGGACTATATCAAAAGAAGTCAGTGTTTCTTATTGTAATGAAGGGAATATATATTATGTCATAATACGTACAGCACAATATACAAATATCTCTCTAAGATCATCTGTTCACAGTCTGTTGCCCTCTCCATCTTTTCTCACCTCTGCTTTCTCTCTAGGCTCTAGTCACATTAGGTGTACGACTAGGCCCTCTGGTCCCTGGCTGTGCCAGGCTCCTTTTGGCCTCAGGGTCTTTGCACGTGCAGCTCCTTTGGGCTGCACATGGATGGCTGGTCTTGGCATGGCCAGCAACTTCTGTGCTTCCAGGGTCAGGTTATATCCCAGTTTCTCAGAGCCCCCTTTCTGTAGAGCCCTACTCCTCCCAGCATACTCTGCTCTTTCACCTGCTTTATTTCCTTCATAGCTCTCACCCAGTTTGACTTTTAGATTGTGCTTACGTGAGTGTTTACTGTCTGTTTCCTACACGAGATTGTAACCTCTGTGAGCACGTGGACAGAAACCAGAAATGATTTCTTCACCCTTGTTTACCCCTTGCTTAGCACAGGGACTGGCGCCTAGGCGGTGTTCAAATATTTGCTGAGTAAATTAATGACTGGAGCTCCTCACACTACCATAAATGTCAATCAGATTCTCCATTCCCCGGGCTAGATAATAAACACCTGGACTGCAGGGGCAATACCATAATCACCTGGTGTCCCCAAAACCCATAACAATATTCAGCACATAGTAGGGACCCAATAAATATTCATTAGAGATCATAAAACACGACCATGTTGAAAAGTCAGGTATGTGCTAGATGAGCGATAACAGAAGTAATGCTGCTGTTGTAGTTACAGCACAAGTCAGTTGCTGGATGGAAAAGGGATAAAAAAATGGTACCACCTCATTTTTTGTACTCTAGGAGATCTTTGGGGGCGAGTTGGTGCTTTGCAGAGGTTGCAGAATTACTGAGAGGAAAATATGCAACTGCAGATGTAAAGAGAATTATTATTTGAAAGAGCAGGGACTAAAAAGGTAGCATTTGGGTGAAACAGACAATAGCAATAAGGAATCCTTGTCTGTACCAGTGGGGGACTAGAAGCCTGTGATTGAATTGGGAAACATGACAATGATATGATTGAATTGAAAGATAGACCCAGCACCAAGTACTAAGGAACCTAACTGTTGCTTATGATATTAGGCAGGGATCTGGCAGACATACATGTGCTACAAATTCCAGACTCAAGATGTGTGCTGTGTCTGTGTGTGTGTGTGTGTGTGTGAGATGTGTTTTAACACCAAAACTCTCACCTACTTTCAGGACTTAGGAAAGCTTTTAGAAAGCCCACCTCAAAAAGTCAACTTGGTGTATCTCAGGATTGGAGCTGTAAAAAAAAAAATCTATTCTCTCCTTCAAGCTCAGATGGCTTCATTGCATGGGTAGAGATGCTAGGAAGTACTTAGTCAGTTAAAATGAGAGAATCCTATAACCAATTTTCCTTTTCTCCTTTAAGCCATTAAAACTTCGTAAACTATGTAAATAGATGGCCACCCTGTGTAGAGAAAACCAGCATCTTGTCTAATTGTCAAGTACAGGAGCGTTTGCAGTAGATGTTAGGGGCTGGATATCTTTTTATAAGCCTGCCTTATTTTAAATCTTAATTTAAAAAGCAATAACACCTTAGGAGAGACTGTATTTTGAGCTACTTTAAAAAAGAAGCCCTTTCAATGTGAAAGATACAAAAACTGATTCTTTACAAAAAAAAAAAATCAGTTCTTTGTTTAGTCAAAGCTGTCAGCTCATTGCATACACCAAGAAAGCTCTAAACAGTCGATAAATAATAAGGTTGCTTTTCACTTTTATTTTGAATATGTTTTTAAAAAAATGGATAGCAGATTTCAGCTAGTCTTTAATTAAGGCCTCTTATTGGCCAAGCACGGGTAAATCATAGCAAATGAAGGGCTTCTGCTCTTTAAAAACATAAATCACTTAACAAATGAGCTTAAAAAGAACAAAGTCAAGTTCAAATCTACATGTAATAATAGTTCATAGGACATTTTCCAGTCTTCTGAGGAAAAGTAAATTAAACACAGAAGCTCTAAAGTAACTGGCTGGATAATCAAATTTCATTTGCCTCTTAATGCAGAGTGAGCTAGATTAGAGAGTAATGAAAAGCCTCCCTTAGATAATTTAGTTCCTTATGGCTTTGATTTTTCCCAAATTGCAGCTTTACTGAAGAGCAGGCATCTGTAGATGCCATGCTTAATCATGGTTGTTTTTAGAGATAAAATCTGTAATTTCAGAATGAATTTTGGGGGCATCTCTGGGGCTTCACAAACAGTTCCTAAATAAGACATATTTAATTCTGTGATGAAACTAGGAGACTTGATCTGTAGAAGCATCCATTCTGCTTTGGCTTTATTTTTGGATGATCTTGAAGAGATCCAGATTTTCATGAGAAACCATTTAAGCCACTTGAAATAAAACACGCTTCTACATGTTGCTTGTGTGTTCTTCTCTTTAAAAGTTATTTTTTGAGTGTTAGTTTTGAGTGTAAGCTGACATCATGTGGACTTTACAGATAGCACAGCTCGCACTGATGTTGGGGACTGGAGCTGTCTACTCTGCTAGTCATAAGGGAAGACGCGACCCCACATCTCAGCCATGCCTCCTCGTCCTGGGTGGCATGGATCAGTGTCTGAGCAGTGTGTTGCCGGGAAGGCTGAAGTTCCTCTGAGTTCTCCTGGAGGCTCTGTGCCCTCCCTCTGCACTGCTTTATGCTGTCAGAGTAGAGACATCTTCATTTCTTTATTCACCAAATATTTACTGAGTCCCTACTCAGGGATAAACATTGTAATAAGAGTTGGAAATACAGAGAGGTAAGCCTTTATGCAGCTTCCAAAGGGAGGAGAGTCAAGATCTGAAAAACAAAGCAAATTACAAAACAGCAGGTCTTCAGCCTGGAAGGAGGTCTATGAGATAAACAAGCAGGAGAAGGTAACTGAGTTGGAGGGGGATGGGATTGGCTTTAATAGGCTCTTCAGATGGGGTTTCTCTCAGGAGATGACATTCAAGCCAACATGAGAAAGATGAGTTAGTCAAGTAAAGACCTGGGAGAAGAAAATTTTAGGCAGAGGAAGTTTGGTGTGATCTGAGGAACTTAGAGAAACTTCCTTGGAGGATGGCAAGAGACGGGGAGGATGGTGTGAGGTTGGAGAGGGGGTAGGGAATCATTCAGTGCCTTTTAGGGCTTAGCAAGGACTTTGGAGCTTATTCTAAATTTAATAGGAAACTCTTTCATTTCTATGTGTCTGATTCTCTTTTTTCCCCAGTCATAAAGTACTTTTATCGTCCTTTTCTTCTGTTCATTTCCTTTCCACAAGTAATTACTGAGCATTTACCCTATATTATGCAGAATTCAGCCCTCGTGAAGTTTAAAGTCCAGGTGGGGCGATGGACATCGACCTGGATGGTACGTAATCTAGAGTTTACGTGGAATAAAACTCAAGGAAACACGTCCCCAATACACAAACTTGGAAATAACGTGGCATCAGGTACAAACAGTTGACTTTCATGGTTTGCCCAATCTTTATTCTCTGTTCTCAATTCTCAGTCCTTAATTTCTTAGGGGGAACCTCATTAGGACATGATACCTCATGTCTGTTTGGGACTCTCAGTTCAATCCACTCTATACCATGTACCATTCACAGTTGATTTTTTCTGCATTCTGTGACTGTAGAGAGAAAGTGAAAAGTATTATTTTTCACTCACTTCATACTGACATGACCCCACACTGTGTATGATTGCATGTTGACCCTCATTTAATGTATAATGATGGAGACCCAGTGGTACTAAAAGGCTGGGCATGTTGACTAGGAGGCTGTCACGAGGGAATGTGATCTTGTTGGGAAGCTTGGGGGCAGGACTCCTTAAAGAGGTGATACCTGGCCGAGACCTGAAGGCGGGGAAGCATCAGCTAAGCCCAGACAGGAGGGGAATGTGTTCCAGGCAGAGGGCACAGCAGGTGGGAAGATCTGTGGCAAGAGGAAAGGAAAGAAGGCCAGGGTAGCTGGAGACAACTGGATCAACTCCTACTTTGTAGAGATTCTATAGGCGGATGCAGCAGAACACCACCCGGGGGACACATGAATGTTTTGTGCAGGTTATCATACATCCTGAATAAAAGAGGCATTAAAGTAAAAGAATTGCCAAACTTGCTTGAGATTCTCTTTATTTCTTAATACAAGGAGAGACTTTCAGAGTAGGAAAGAGCCACAGAGAAACTAATTTAGCTGCCTGTTTAATGGGCAGGAAAACTTGCACTAGAGTTGAAAAGGCACCTAAGTCACACACAGTTAATCCAGTGTTTTTGCCAGTACTCCAAACATACAGTGGATACAATTCAAACTAGGTTTATATTTCAGAAGGTCTTTCTTTTTTTTTTTCCATTATTTTCATTATTGTTTCTTTCATCACAGACTTACTACCTTATGTCTAGTGTGAGTATAAGATTGAGGAGTTATATTGGAAAACATTTTTATTGTCTAAGGAGAGCTTTACACTGAAGAGAATATGCTCACTTTATACACCTGGAATTAGCAAATATTTAAAATCCTGCTTTTGTCAAGTGTTGGTGAGGATTAGGGAAAGAGGAACACTTCAACACTGCTGCTTGCGGTGTAGATTGTTATATCCCTTTCAAAAGCAATTCAGCACCGTAAGATAGAGCTGAAGACACATACATCACATAGTCAAGAAGATCCAATTCCTAAGTAAAATTCTTAGAGTCACGCTTGCAGTTGTGCATAAGAGATGTGTTTCAGAACATTCATGACAGTCCCGTTATGTAAATGTAAAAAGAGGTGCACAGGCTTGGTAGCCATCAGATTTAGACAGTATCAGGAAGGGTCTGTAGATAGTTACAACAGTTTGTGTTACGTTTTATTTTTCCTTAGGTTGAGTGATACATAAATAGTTTTTGTTTATTATTTAGTGTTTTTTAAAATATATATATGTAATAAAAGAATAAAATATAAAAACATTGTCACAATTGCAGAAATCTTAAGCAATATTCTTTAATTTTTCCAAAAATATTAGAACACAGCTGTCTTAGTCCATTCAGGCTGCTGTAACAAAAATACCCTACACTGGGTGGCTTAAACAGCAAACATTAGCTTCTCACAGTTGCAGGCTGTGAAGGCCAAGATCGAGTTGCTTGCAGATCTGGTGTGCCGGTGAGGGCCTGCGTCCTGGTTCCTGTCTTCTCACTGTGACCTCAGAATATGGAAGGAGGTGAAGGAGCTCTCTGGAGTCTCTTATGAGAGCACTGATCCCACTCTCGAGGGGTCCACTCACATGAACTAATCACTTCCCAAAGGTCCCACCTTCTAATACCATCACTTTGCAGGGCTGGGATTTCAAGGTGCGCATTTTGGGGAGACGCAAACATTCGGTCCATAACAAATACCTAGAAGTATTAATGCAGGTTTTGATTATTTGGAGACACCCTGATCTTCAGGCTTTTGGCTTAGTGCTTGAGGGTCACTGTGCTAGACAATTGTGGGGCAGGAGGGTGGCGGGTGGGACTAGCACATTGAAGTCTATGCCAGGGGTCAGCACACTTTTTCTGTATAAGGCCAGTATATTAGTCTCCTGGCATTGTTGAAATAAATGACCACAAACTTAGTGGCTTAAAAAAAAGGAAAGACATTTATTCTCTTACAGTTCTGGAGGCCAGAAATCCCAAATCAGGGTGTCAGCAGGACTGTGCTGCCTCCAGAGGCTCTGAAGAAATATCCCTCCTGGCCTTTTCCAGTTTCTGGTGTCTCCCAGCAGGTCTTCATATCCCCTGGCATGTGGCTGCATAATTCCAATTTTGGCCTCTGCACTTGTATTGCCTTCTCCTCTTCTATCTGTGTCTTATCTCCCTCTGCCTCTCTCATATAAGGACACTTATCATATCATTTAGGGCCCACTCAGATAAAACAGGATAATCTCATTGTTTCAAGATCCTTAACTTAATTATATCTACAAAGACCTGTTTGCCAAATAAGATCACATTCACAGGTCAGGACATGGCTCTGTCTCTGGGAGTCATTAGCAGACTTCTACAGGGCAGGAGTAGATATTTTAGGATTGGTGGCCTATTTGGTCTCTTTCACAACTGCGCAGCTCTGCCATTGTAGTCTGAAAGTGGCCATTGCTGGTATAAAAACAAATGAACTTGCTGTGTTTCATTACAACTTTACGAAATGGGTGAGTGACTGGATTTGACTGGCGGTGGTGCTGAAGTTTGCAGTCCTGGTGTTCTGTGCAAGTGAGCCCTGTACGTAGCTTAAAAAAAAATGTTTTTTGGCTTAGCAATAAGGTATTTATTAGCGCACACACCAGCATGTGGCAGTCTCCCGACTGGGTGACGTGGAATAGAGATAAATCCATCACGACCATCTTACGAAGAAGCAGTATTCACTTCTGCAAGCTACCAGGAGAACCCAGATCGCTGTTAGCCATGGCTGAGTCTTGTCTGTGCCTTAAGCAGTCTGGCAGGGTTAAATGAGGACCCCCTCATAGGCTTGTATTGCTCATAGTTCCCTTAAGGTTTCAGAAAGCAGAGGTCTGCATTTTCTGAGCATGTTTGGGTAACCAGCAGACCTTGGGACATGCCACAGGGTGGCATTGAGTTGATGCCAGTCTTTGGCTCTATATGTGGCTGGCACAGGCTTGCACATGATTGCAGCTTCCTTCAGGCTCTCCTTTCTTTGAAAAAGCCTTCTGCCAAATTTACTATGTCACCAGCATTTTGCACATCTTCTGTGTGTGCTTCAAAGGTGCAGCTGTCACAAAGGAATGATTTCAACATTTGGATGGTGTTAGTAAATTCTTGAAAGAATTTCCCAGAAAAGTAGAAATTTGTTAAAACAAAGGTATCTACATTTATAGGTGGCTTTATTGGCCTCACCCCACTGGCATTAGAGCGTGGGATTGGTAATGAACCATCAGAAATGCCCTAATAGGTGCAGGCTGAGTGCCTACAACCGAGATTGTCTCAACACCACCCTGTGGCATGTCGCAAGGTCTGTTGGTTACCCAAACACGCTCAGAAAATGCAGACCTCTGCTTTCCGAAACCTTAAGGGAATACGAGCCTTATGAAGAGGCAATAGTCACTTCTGCAGCTATCAGGAGAACCCTGTTGATGTCTTCTGTTCAAGAAAACTCAGTCTGATTCCACTGTTTTGACTCTTAGCTTTTGTAGTAGATTGCTTGTCTTAGTCTAAATGTTTGTGTTCTCCCGCCCCCAGATTCCCATGTTGGAATCCTAGTGCCCAATGTGATGGTGTTAGAAGGTAGGGCCGGGCCTTTGGGAAGTGATTTGGTCATGAGGGTGAAGACCTCATGAATGGAATTAGTGCGCTTATAAAAGAGATCCCAGAGAGTTCCCTAGACCCTTCCACCATGTGAGACAGTGAAAAGGTGCCAGCTGTGAACCAGGAAGGGCCTTTACCTGACCATCTGGCACCCTGATCTTAGACTCCCAGTCTCCAGAAGTGTGAGAAATAAATTTTTGCTCTTTATAAGCCACCCAGTCTGTGATATTTTATTATAGCAACCTGAATGGACTAAGACACTGCTAGACTTTGAAAAAGGAATTTGGTGAGACACAGGTTCAGTGAGCCAGACTTTGAAAACATATACCAACTGACTTCTAAGGAAAGTGAACTTAATATTTATAGAACATCCAGTTAATGCTAAGCGTGTTATTAGATCCTGTTACATACATTGTAAGTAGTTCCTTTGGAGTATCACTGTGTCCATTTTCCAGAGTAGTAACCTGAGGCCAAGAAACGGTTTAATAACTTATTCAAATGCATGGTTACGATAATAGAAGAGCAGGAATTTGAATTCAGGTATGTCTGACTCTAGAATCCAAATTCTTATTAGGGCACAAAAATGGTAAGAGCTGAAGCTAGGGAAGGGATTGAAGACATTTTTTCCTGTTCCTTCTTTTTTTTTTTTTTTTTTTTTTGGCTGTGTTGGGTCTTTGTTGCTGCGCGCGGGCTTTCTCTAACTGTGGCGAGCGGGAGCTACTCTTCGTTGCAGTGTGTGGGCTTCTCATTGAGGTGGCTTCTCTTGTTGTGGAGCACGGGCTCTAGGCACGTGAGCTTCAGTAGTTGTGGCACGTGGGCTCAGTAGTTGTGGCTCACGGGCTCTAGAGCATAGGCTCAGTATTTGTGGCGCACAGGCTTAGTTGCTCCGCAGCATGTGGGATCTTCCCGGACCAGGGATCGAACGAACCCATGTCCCCTGCATTGGCAGGCGGATTCTCAACCACTGCGCCACCAGGGAAGCCCCTTTTCCTGTTCCTTCTTAATGCAAATCCTTATGACAGAATTTGTTCAGAAAGTGTACAAGATGTCTGAAATTGTGGACCATTCATGGCCTTCTCTGTTTCCAGCCCCACACATCGTACTCCCTTAAGGTACAAGATAGCAGTGACAGCAAAGTTTAGAGTAAATTCATTCTCTATTTTGTTAACCACTAAGTGAGTCACATTTATTTTAACAAACTGCACAATATATTTTGAAGAGATGTGACTATAAAATTGTTTAATTGTTAAAATTAAAATAGAATTTCTTTGTTTGAAATGTATTATGAAAAAATGAGACTTCTGAAATTTATGGTAATGAATAAAATGATTGGAGCATAGACATTAGGGTGATATGGAATTTATATTACTGGAAAGGGAAACACATAACTTCGTAATGGATTTGCCATTTATGATTTAATAGTTCTTTTTCCCATTTAAAAATACATATTTCATTATAGCCTTTTATCTTTCCCTTTGTTGATTTGGTAAGATTTTTATAATTTACTCTGTATTAAAAAAAGAATAATAAATGGGTTTAATAATATCCTTAAGCTTCTTAACACTTTTTTTTTTCCTTTTCATGACACTATTAAAAAAAATCTATGCCTGCAGCCTTCCTAAACTGATTCTAAATGGTCATTTCTGTTTGAGCTTTGAAAAACCAATTAATATTGAAGTGGCAACATTCAATCCTTTCTGCACTAATCTTATTGGTATCAGAATTAGTGTAGCAATGAAAACATTTTGTCCATATGATTGGTAATATATCATTGAAGTTCCTTTTTGCTTGAGATGGACTTGAATTTCAGTTATTTATTATTTAATTATTCCTACATCTAGTCTACCTAAAGCGAGAAAAAAGTGTTCCTTCTGTGACCTGCATTATCTGTATCAAAACGATCTCTTTAAGTTTAGAAGTAGATGACTTCAGAAGGAATAAAGAAATGAGCCATCATTTCACCTACAGTTCTTTCAGATTTAAACACACTGTGCATGTTATAGACATAATTAGAGATTAGAGACACTGAATTCAGTTTTATTTCTTTCTTCCCTAAAGGATATTATTTGTTAGCACTAGTAGCTGTGTGATAAAGTAGGACCTGAATGAGAAATGAGCACTCTGGCTTACTTGGTAACCATGCTCCACCATCTTGCTTAACCATTTGATGTGCTGGGCAGGGTTGCTTAACCATTTGATGTGATGGGTTGAGTTCACAGCAGTTCTATTTATATTGATTCCCTTCCAGTCTAACCTGATGCAAATCCTTCTAAGCTGTGACCATATTATTCTGTCCACTGATCTCCAAATAGCTCTCCTGATAACTTGGTCCCTGCCCACCTTTTCAACTTTATCTTATATCATTCTCCTACTTGTTCACTTCATTTCAGCCAACTGGTCTACCAGGGCTTCACATGCTACCCTTCCTGCTTAATGGCCTCCTATTTGCAGTTTCCTTGACCAGAAATATCTTCCTTTTACTCCATAAAGTCTGGCTCTCTGCTCTCTGGGATTCAGATGGAACATCGTCTTCCCAGAGAGCCTTTTTATGCCCACCCCATCTTACATAGGGGACCCTTTTCCTTCTCTGTCAGGCCATCCTATTCTCTTATATTGCATCACATTTGAAAATATGTAATTTTACTTTATTTCTTATTTTATTAGACTCTATTAAACTATAAGGGCCATGAGAGCAAAGCTTTGTCTACTTGATTTACTTCTATATAGCCAGTATTACTCTGTGGTAATAACTTAGTTAAGTGCACTGAAAAATATTTGTTACTTTGCGAATGAATAACTGGCTGATGGTATCCTATGTGTGACTAGGGAAGTGCCCTGCATTCATTAGGGTGCAGCCCCAAATCTTAAATGACAGCACCTGAGCAGTCCTCATGTCTGCTAGCTCCTTTCTTCTTTGCTTAAATTTCCCAGATAATCCACATCACCCAGGCTACTGTAAAAGCACATACTCTTCAAGCATTTCAAGGGTTCCAAGTAATAAATCTGGTGACTTAACAATGACCCAGATACAGATTCTAATGTCCCCCAAAGCCTTTTGTAATTATGGTTCTCTTAAGTTTGTAAAGTGTCTGTGGTTGGTTGTATCTCAGGTGTTCCATGAGACTTTGTGGGTGTGTCTGGGCAGATCAGTAAGCTCAGGGAAAGGATAAGGGAAAAGGGAAGAGAAGGGCTCATTTTGAACATAGAGATGTCCTACAGTTTGTCAACCCACATGCTCAACTCTCCCTTTGAGCCCTTCAGTGGCCTCTTTTATGAAAACAAGAGTTTGTTGAGGGAGTATTGGATCAGGTTTGCAAGATTAAAACATGAGTATCACTAGGTTTCAGTTTACCAGTTTTAACTTCTAGCAATAAATACATTTATCATTATTCTTATCATTATTTTTATAATAAAAGTAATTTGTTCATTTTTACAAATTTGGATACTGTATGTAGAAGAGAATAAACAATCACCCATCACATCAGCCCCCACTTGACCTCTGAGAGCGTGAACCTTATCTTGTTCAACATTCTGTCTCTAACACTTAAGTAGTGTGGGCACTTGACAGGTGCACAATAAACATTGTTTAGTAACTAACCTATACATTGCCCTTGTCAGAAAATTGGTATATTCCTTTCTTTATGCATTTAAATGTGCATAGTTAAGAGCAGTGGCTGCCTAGGTTGTAGGCATAAGTGGGTAGTGCATTGTCTGTAGAGTTTAATGACAATAATAAGACCAACTAAAAGTGGGTCTGCTTTTCATTATCACCATGCTCGTGCAGTTTTAGAAAATGACAGTGATGAATAGTTCCCTCCCAGCCAGACGCACTCCCACACCCCCACCTGGCAACCCAAAGATAAAGAGCACACTCTATGTTAAATTTTATCCCAAGCATTTTAAATAACACTTTATCATAAGCAATTCCCAACTGAAAACTTTTACAACTTCTGGTGAAAGTACGTGGCCATATATCTTAATAATCTTGAAAGTATTCCTGATCTTTGAATCTCTCTTGTGGGATTCTACCTTAAGCACAGCATAAAAATGCAGATAAAAATTAAAGGGAAATGATGCTCATCCTAGCATTAGTAATAGCAAAAGTGTCGACATAGACTAAATGTTGAACACTGCAGAAATAAGCCGCTTAATCATGGTATACTCATAAGGTGGACTGTTATGCAGGAATTAAAATGCCATTTATTCAGGCTTTTAAAATGGTGCACAGAACACTCAGTATTTTTTTTAAGTGAATCTGAATATGAAATGTCTACTAACTGATCAGAAGTATGTACAATAGAGAACATAGAAAACGGAAACACAGAAAAAATATATAGTTTCACTGAGAAGGGCAGTATTAGAATACTAGAAAAGTATAGATTCTGGCTAAAGTAACAGTGTTTTCAGTATTTCTGGGGACTAAGCTTTGGATCAGAAATCTAAACTTAAGATGGATGCAATTATTGTCAGTGTAGTAAACAGAAAGTATGGTTATAGAAAAGTTTGGAGAATGACTTATAAATAATAAAATACAGTGGGTGAGTCAAATGTGCAAAATTCTTGCTCAGTCTCTTGATGGCCTGTGTGACTCTCCTCACAAAAGCTATGGCAATTCCAGTGCAAGGTGCCAAATCCACTCCAGCTTCCTGGATTGGTATTGCTTCCTCATTTAGCGGAGCCAGGAGAGAAGGCCTCTTACTTGGCTAAAGTGAAGGCAAAGGTGAGGGTTACTCATTCAGGAAATGAATCAGCCAACCAAGCTAGCTCTAAGCTCTCAGTAGGTTTATATCAGCCTTAGCCAGGACACTCTGGTTTTCTATTAATACTCTTGCCTTTATTTGTTTTTCAAATTGAGGTGCCTCAGATTTTCTAATTACTTTTCATTGTGACTTATCTTCATGATCTATCAGCAAATTCCCTTAGTGTTAATGTTCTGAACCCAAATTTTCAGAAATGATAAAAATTATTGATTTTACGTTTTTTATTCTTATTGAAATAGTTGATGTACAATGTTACGTTAGTTTCGCATGTACTACGTAATAACTTGATATTTGCATACATTATGAAATGATCACCATGATAAGTCTAGTAACCATATGTTCTCATACAAACTTATTGCAGTATTATTAACCATATTTCTTATGCTACATATTACATCCCCATGACTTTTTATTGTTTAACTGAAAGTTTGTACCTCTTAATCCCGTACACCTATTTCACCCTCCACCCCCTCACCTGGCACCTCACACTCCCCAACCCCCTTTTGGCAAGCACCTGTTTGTTCTCTGCATCTATGATCTGTTTTCATTTTGTTTTGTTTGTTTTGTTTTTTAGATTCCACATATAAGTGACATCCTGTGGTATTTGTCTTTCTCTGTCTGACTTAGCATAATAACCTCTAGATCCATGCATGTTGTCACAAATGGCAAGATTTCATTATTTTTTATGCCTTAGTAATATTCCATTGTGTGTGTGTGTGTATATATATATGCATATATATATGTATATATATATATGCCACATCTTCTTTATCCATTATCTATCAATGGACACTTAGGTTGCTTTCATATCTTGGCTGTTGTAAATATTGCTACAATGAACATTGGAGTGCATATATCTTTTCAAATTAATGTTTTAGTTTTCTTTGGATAAATATCCGGAAGTAGACTTGTTGGATCATATGATAGTTCTATTTATAATTTTTTGAGGAGCCTCCATACTGTTTTCCATAGTAGCTGTACCAATTTACATTCCCACCAACAAAGTAATACACATCCTTGCCAATATTTATTTGTTGTCTTTTTGATGGTAACCATTCTGAGAGGTGTGAGGTGGTATCTCATTGTGGTTCTGATTTGCATTTCCCTGATGGTTAAGTGATGTTGGGCATCTTTTCATGTGTCTGTTGGCCATCCATATGTGTTTAGAAAAATGTCTTATCAGGCCCTCTGCCCATTTTTTAACCAGGTTGTTTATTTTATTGATGTTGAGTTGTATGAGTTCTTTGCTATTTTGGTTATTAACCCCTTGTGAATATATTGCTTGCAAATATCTTTTCCCATTCAGTAGGTTGTCTTTTTGTTTTGTTGATAATTTCCTTCAGTGTGCAAAACCTTTTCAGTTTGATATAATCCCATTTGTTTATTTTTGTTTTTGTTGCCCTTGCCTGAGGAGACATATCAAAAAAAAATATTGCTAAGACTGATGTCAAAGAACCTACTGACAATGTTTTCTTCTAGGAGTTTTATAGTTTCATGTCTTATATTTAAGTCTTTAAGCCATTTTGAGTTTATTTTTGTAGATAGTGTGAGAAAGTAGTTCAGTAGGATTCTTTTGCATGTAGCTGTCCATTTTTCCCAGCACCATTTATTGAAGAGGCAGTCTTTTCCCCATTATATATTCCTACCTCCTTTGTCATTGATTAATTGACCATAAATGCATGGGTTTATTTCTGGGCTCTCTGTTCTGTTCCATTTATGTATGTGTCTGTTTTCATGCCAGTATCATACTGTTTTGATGACTGTAGCTCTGTAGTATAGTTTGAAATCAGAGGGCATGATACCTCCAACTTTGTTCTTCTTTTTCAAGATTGTTTTGGCTAGTCCAGGTTCTTTTGTGTTTCCTTACAAATTATTTGTTCTAGTTTTGTGAAAAATGCCATTGGTATTTTGGTAGGATTGCATTAAATCTGCAGATTGATTTGGATAGTATGATCATTTTAACGTTATTAATTCCTTGAATGCATGAGCACAATATAGCTTTCCATTTGTTTGTGTTGTCTTCATATTTTCAGCATCTTATAGTTTTCTGAGTACACATCTTTTACCTCCATGGTTAGATTTAGTCCTAGGTATTTTATTCTTTTTGATGCAGTTGTAAATGGGATTGTTTTCTTAATTTCTCTTTCTGCTAGTTCATTGTTAGTATATAGAAACACCACAGATTCTGTATGTTAATTTTGTATCCTACAACTTTACTGTATTCATTGATGAGTTCTAATAGTTTTTTGGTGGCATATTTAGGATTTTCTACGTATGGTATTATGTTATCTGCAGTCAGTGATAGTTTTACCTCTTTCTTCCAGTTTGGTTTCATTTCCTTTCTTTTTCTTGTCTGTTTGCTGTGACTAGGACTTCCAATACTATGTTGTAGAAAAGTGGTGAGAGTGGGCATCCTTGTTTTGTTCCTGATCTTAAAGAAAATATTTTAGCTTTTTGCCATTGAGTATGTTTGCTGTAGGTTGTCATATATAGCCTTTATTATGTTGAGGTCTGTTACCTCTATACACAACTTGCTGAGGGTTTTTATCATTAATGGATGTTGAATTTTTCAAACACTTTCCCTGCATCTGTTGAGATGATAATATGATTTTTATTCTTCAGTTTGTTAATGTGGTATATCATACTGATTCACTTGTGGATACTGAACCATCTTTGCATCCTGGTGATAAATCCCACTTGATCATGGTGTCTGATCCTTTTCATGTACGATTGAATTTAGTTTGCTAATATTTTGTTGAGGATTTTTGCATCGATGTTCATCAGTGATATGGACCTGTAATTTCTTTTTTGTGTTGTCTTTGTCTGGTTTTGGTATCAGAGTGATGTTGGCCTAAGAGAATGAGGCCAACATCACCCTGATATGCAGAAGGAATACATCAAAAAACAAACAACCAAACCAGTTGTTTTAGGTGTAAGGTTAGGTTTTGTCTTGTTCCTTCATTAGGAACATATTCCTCTGTCTCCTCATTTTACCTAATTCTCTGTGCTTATTTCTGTGTATTATGTATGTTGGTTACCTTTCTCAATCTTGGAGAAGTGGCCTTATGTAGGAGATGTCCTATGGGTTCCAGCAGCACACTCCCCTCTGGTCACCAGCTCTATATGCTCTAGGGGTGCCCCCTGTTGGGCTGCATGGGCGGTTCTGTTGTGGCATGGCCAACTACTATGGGTATGCTGGTGGGCAGGGCTAACCCTTGTCCTGGTTGATTGCCAAGCCCTGTCTTATTTGGTGGTTGCTGGCCCACTGGTTGGGGCTGGGTTCTAGTATGGCTGGCTATACGGCCTGGGGAAGCATGGGGCTGGTGCCAGACCACTGGTGTGTGGGGCTCTGTCTCAGGGTGGCTGGCTGTGGGACCTGGGGGGGGCCTGGGACTGGTGCTGGTCCACTTTCGGTTGTTAAGTCCCTTGTGCTAATAGTTTAGACAGAGGACTCCAGATGGCTGCCGCCAGTGTCTGTGTCTCCAGGGGGAGTCCCAGTTGCCTGCTACTTTCCCAGGAGGTGCTCCAAGATTAGCAAGTGGGTCTGACCCAGGCTCCTTTCGAATTACTGCCTTGCTGGGACCAGAGTGTGTGATTTTGCACATGCCTTTAAAAGCAGAGTATTTGTTTCTTGTAGCCCTCTTGCTCTCTTGTATGCAAGTCTCACTGGCCTTCAGTGCCAGACTTCTGGGAGCTTCTCTTCCAAGTGCAGGACCCACCCCAGGCTGTGGAGCCTGATGTGGGGCTTGGACCCCTCACTCTTTGGGGAGAAACTCTGCAGTTATGATTATCCTTCTGTTTGTGGGTTGTTAACACAAGGGTGTGGGTCTTGACTATACCATGTCTCCTCACCTCCTATCTGTCTCATTGTGGCTCTTTCTTTATCTTTAGTTGTGTAAAATCTTTTCTGCTAGTCTTCAGGTAGTCATCGTAGATAGTTGCTCTGTAAATAGTTGTAATTTTGTTGTTTCCATGGGAGGAGGTGAGCTCAGAGTCTTCCTGCTCTACCATCTTGGCCACAACTTACTGATATGGTTTTGCATTTGAAATGCAAAATGCAACTTCATATTTTCCCACCATTTAAAAAAACTACTGTTATTAGAAGAACAATCAAAGGATTAATGATCAAATATTGTTTAAATAGGTTTTAGTTTATGGGACAGAATAACTATGAAATATAATGTTTCCAATCTCAACAAAATTCTGAATGTTTTAGCGTGATTACTGGAAGTTCTACACAGTTTCCATTGTAAGGACCTTTCATGGTTTCTCTTTTTTTGTTGCTGTTGTTTTTTAAAAATTTTCTTGCCCTCCGAACTCTAACAGATAGAAATTGTGTCTCTTTCACTTTCATATTTCACACTGCAGCATGTTGCCTAGAACTTATTTATAAAGGAGTTAAAATAACACTGAATTATGACTAGGATAAAGTTTTAAGAACTTCTTTGTGTTATATAAATCTATTTACTGTTTGAGGATTTTTAGAGCAAGAAGAAAAGTTTGACACTTGGGCTAGAAGGAAGTGAAGCTGAAGATCTCATGGCCAATTAAGTTGCTATGTAAATTAGAACCCATTTTTTAAAGGTACGTTATTCTTTTGCTGTCTTATCAAAATTCCTGAAATACTGGAATGTTGGCAGAAGGGAAAATATCTTCTTAGTCCCAAGTCCCTATTTCTATAGTCAATACCTTTGGTGACTTTTCTTGAGGATTGTAAATATCCTCTTAAAAATGAAATGTGGCTGAAAGGCATATTGTTCCATTATTTTAAAAGTAAAGCGTAGATTTTAAAAATCTATTATATAAAGCTTTATACAGAAATATCACACAAGAGAGAATGAAGAGTTAAATGTAAGAGAGAGAGGCAGTGTTCAATCTATATACTACAAACAAATATGAGCATGCCATTTCCATGATTAAAATATTTCAGTGGTTCTACATTATCTTATGAATCAAGTTTAAAATATTTTACATGATCATGAGGCCTTGCATTACTCAACCCCAACTGGCCTCACTCACATTAACCTCTGCCATTCTCCTCCTTCTCTCTTTCTGTCTTCCAGCAATCCAGGTCTTCTTTTATATCCTAGAATGTGCCATGCTACCGCTTACTCCAGGTTCATTGCAAGCACAAGTTCTTTTTTTTTTTGGACGCCCCCCACCCATCCCCAGTAACCACCTGTCTGTGTGCATATACTTGTTCTTGTCTGGATCCCTAGACTCAGATCCCCCTGAGATGTGAACTCATAGCGCCTTGCACTGTTCCTTCAAGTATGTATCACAATTGTAAATAAATTGTATTGTTATTAGAGTTAACTGTCTATTCTCTCCATGATAATGTCAGTTCTAGGAGTGTAATGATTGTGTCTGTCTACGGCATTTTTTATCCGTGGTTTTAAATGCCAGGCAAATAGTAAATGCGTGTATGTAAAATGGAGAAAGTTATAGACTTCGTCGTGTAGGAGAGTTATAAGGAGGAAATGAGACAATCTGTGTAAAGAGTTTAGCCTAGATTAGAAAAGAGTAGTTTGTTTTAAGACACCTAGAACCCTGGATTGGTGGCAAAGCTTCACCAGTACAGACTGGACAGCTTTCCTCCCCACCCCCCTTTTGACCTAGAGAAATCTAAGGATGCCTAGGTGATTCAGAGAGGGCACCATAGAATTTATTATGAAGCAAAGTTAAGGCACTTTGATAGAAAGATGGGAGATATTAATCAATCAATCAGTGAATGATCTGAGCTTTATTGAGTGTTGTTGGTGACAACCAATTGTAGGTGGACAGGGGATGGGTTTTTTTCCCATTCCCGATCAGAGGGCAGATGTTATGGGCCACTTTCTGTTTTTTTCCTTATTAATTTTTTATTGAAATATATTTGACATATAACATTATGTAAATTTAAATTGTACAACGTGCTGATCTGACACATTTATATATTATAATATGATTGCCGTTGTAGTGATAATTAGCACCTCTGTCATGTCACATAACTATCCTTTCTTTTGAATGGTTAGAATAATTAAGATCTAATATCTTAGCCATTTTGATGATTATAATACAATCTTGTATATTTCACTGTACTGTGCATTAGATCTGTAGGACTTATTTACTACTCATTGCAAGTTTGTACCTTTAAACAGCATCTCTCCTATCGTGCCACTCTCCAGCACCTGGTAACCACCATTTTACTCTGTTTTTACAAGTTTGGCTTCTTTAGATTCCACACAGAATTGATATCATACAGCATTTGTCTTTCTCTTTCTGACTTATCTCACTTACCATGTCTTCATGGCACAGATGGCAGATGGTTCTTATCTTTCATGGCTGAAAAATAGCCCATTGTATACATATACACTACATCTTCTTTATTCATTCATCCATTGATGGGCATTTAGGTTGTTTCCATATCTTGGCTATTGGTGAATAGTGCTGCAGTAAACATGGGAGTGCATATCTCTCTTCAGTGTCTTGTTTTCGTTTCCTTTGGGTGTATATTCATAATTGGAATCGTGGATCACATGGTAGATCTAATTTTAATTTTCTGAGGAACTTCCATATTGTTTTCCATAATGGGCCACTTTCTAATTAGTTTCATTTTGATTATGAGAGGTATAGTGTGATCACTTTCTTCTTATCATGATTCTCACTATCATGACTGCATCATTGTCAGGACTGTCACTAGCCTAATGAAATCCAAAAGACATTAATAATAATTTAACATCTGAGCATTTATGTTATGCTAGATCCTATTTTAAGTGTCTGAAATGTATGAACTTATTTAATTCCCACAGTGATCCTATGAAATCGGATTATTATCATTCCTAATACTGAGACAGAGAGGCTGCCCTGGTTACATAGCTAATAAATGGTAGAACTGGGGTTTGAATTTACGAAGTGTACCTCTTAGTGGCCCTTGTTTCCACCACTGCACTGGGCTAACGAAGTGGTTCTAAAGGCAACACTGTTGTTCATTGCACTGTTAAATCTGTCTTCTGACTGCCATTTGAGAGTTTTATCCTTTCTCCTTGTCACATACCAAGAGAAAAAGAAATGTATGTTGAAATCAATTGTCTGTCCCAGTTTGACTGAACGTGACCTCATCATCCTAGGTCTTTGCTCAGTCAAGGTTATCCTATCACCAAAACAGAAAAAATAAAAATAAAAAATAAAAAAATCAGGGCCTATTAAGTCTAGCAAGACATCCATATCAAAGTTGTTCCACGAAACTCTCCAATCCATCACCTTCTAGTTTAGAATTGGGGAAAAAGTGGTGGTCCCGTTGTATGTGGAAAAGACCCTCTGCTCGCATGGATAACAAGGGGAGAATGTCAGGGGAAGAAGAGAGAAGAAAACACGGGTTAGAGGGCAGTGGACAGTGAGAGGCAGCTGCAAAAGTAAGCCTCGGAGGATGGAGAACAGCTCTACAAGGAGGATAGTCAGACACCCAGATGCCTGTAAGAAGCAACATGTAGGGAAGAGGTTGAGTACTAAAATATCAAGACGTTTAACTCAGCGTATTCTCTTTACTAAGTTGTGGAAGGACTTCAGCCCTACACTGCATAAGAGGAAAAAAATGAAGGTTTTCTTTGAAAATAAAAAACAGCCAAAATAACTTTGGTTGAAAGTGCTAATACCTTAACCACGTCAAATAACAGGGCAGTACCAAACTTTTTATTTAAATTATTTATAAGTGATAAAGTAACACTAATCAGAATATGAATTTTTAATGTTCACTCTTGAATAGTCTATAATTCTCTGCATTATGTCTTTGATGACACAATTGGCTGAAAATGGAAAATTCCATCTTATCCCAGTATTATTACTCAGTGACTTCTTTGTAATTTCTGTTTTTCTTCAGGTAGTCTTAGTCACAAATGATGTACCTATTATCTTTGTGGTGCTTTATTGTTCAGGATAGCTGGAAATTGATGAACTACACCTAATTAAATTCAAACAAGTTTCTAAGAAAAAATCTAAGCAAGTTTCTAAGAAGTTGAATTAATAAGTGGCTTTTCATTGTTTTTTTAAATTAATTCACATTGTCACCTAGTTGACAAATTCTTCCAGACATATATATGATAAAACTGTAGGATGCAACTAGAATAGATTCTTTTCAGTCTATGAATAATGCTAACCAGGATCCTAAAACAGGAAATAAAGGCAACTCTTAATATGCACATAGCAGCATTAAAAATTCAATTCAGATGTAACCTACTGCAGCACTATATGTTGGCCTATAAAAGTCTCACGCAAATATAGCTTTACAGATTCAATGAAGAGTTGTTAGTTTTAACTGCATTTTAACAACTAGACCACATAGGATCTATGGGCTTACCTTTGGCTAGAGAAAATGATCTAGTCTCAAAATGACTGATCTGTTACATTCAGTAATTATTTATTCAGTGCCTCCTGTTGGGGCATATTATACACAAGCAACATGCAAATGTTGGATTGCTTTGCTATGAACCCTTTCTTGTGTGTAATGACTTTAAGTAGAAAATTAGAAATTAGGGGGAGAGAAATGAAGCAATTAGAATGTCATAGAGATTCAAAGAAAAACCTCAAAAAATCATTCTGACTTTATGCATTTTACTCTTTGGTGGGAATTGATGTATTTCTTGAAGTCTAGCAATTTTATAAGTCTAAAGAGTCACGCTATTGAAACAATGTACTATTAGCAACACAAAAAGGATGTCAAAAGAAATATTACCAAAAACTGTTCCAACATCTGTTTTTCATTTCCTCAGTGGAGGCAAAACAAAACCAAAGCATAAGTTGGATCATGATTCCTGGCATAGATATGCAATGGCATATATTTAGACTTCGGATATTACTATGAAGATGTTCTGCTCTTACAATTCATTTGTGAGTTTTTCACAAATAAAAAAGTATCTTGCTTCAGGGTACCTGGTCTAATATGAGATGCCTTTTGGCTCATCGTACCTTTTGGCCCTTGCATACTCTGAAGGTATTTGTTATTCCACTGCATTAGACCTTTCTGAAAGTTCATTGTGTCTGCATAACTTGTGACTGGCGAAATGCAGATGGAGAGCACGGATCCCAGAAATGAGCCTGAAATGGCATATGTGTTAACTTATTTTCCCTGGTTTTTGTTTTTAATTTTTATTTTATATTGGAGCATAGTTGATTAACAATGTTGTGTTAGTTTCAGGTGTACAGGGAAGTGATTCAGTTATACATATACATGTATCTATTCTTTTTCAAATTCTTTTCCCATTTAGGTTATTACAGAATATTGAGCAGAGTTCCCTGTGCTGTATAGTAAGTCCTTGTTGGTTATCTGTTTTAAATATAGTAGTGTGTACATGTCAATCCCTGTTTTGTAAATCGGTGGTCCAAAACCACTGTCACCTGTGGAGCTTCTGAAACTGGAGATGCACTGGTCCCTCCCCAGAGCTATGAATCAAAATCTGTAGGGTGGTGGTGGGACTAGGGCATCTATTTCGCTGTCCTCGTTCATCTCCTTAGGTGAATCTCACAGCTAGGGTTGCAAACCACTGGCCTAAATAATTGATAGTTGTACAGAGCTTGATAATTTACAAAGCATGTCACAATTTTTAATCTCACTTAATCTGGTGAGATGGGCATCAGTCCTGTGTTATAGACAAAGAATTCAAGCTTTAAGAGAGGTTAAGGGATTACCTAATAATGTACATCCTAACTTTAAGTCTAGACTTCTGATACAAAATCACTGGCTCTTTTTCCTTTTGACTTTTTTTGGGGCCATAATATACAGACAGGAAAAAAATGGCAATGCCATTAATGTACAGCCCAGTGAATTTTCACAGACTGAACATACCTGTGTAACCAGCTGCACAAATGCCCTCCTCTGGCCTCCTCCAATCACTAATTACTCTCACGAGAGCAGTCACTATGCTGACTTCTAACAGCGTTGCTGAGATTCATCTACTGTTTTGTATTTAGATAAATAGAATCACCCAATATGTACTCACTTGTGTATGCCTTCTTTTAATGATCATTACGTATGTGAGATCCATCCGTGTTGTATTGTACAGCAATGATTAATTTATCCTCACTGCTTATAGTGTTTTGTGTGAATATACAACACTTATTATTCATTCTAGTACTGGTGGAAGTTTTCATAGTTCCAATTTTTATCTGCTGCCAACAGAACTCTCTCAACATTCTAGAGCACATCTTTGGTAAACATGTACGTATTTCTATTCAATATATACCTAGGAAAATCTCGAGCTTTTCAAATTGTAATTTTTAAATTTTAAGTTGGCAGAAGTCAGCTCTAGCTCTTCCCTTCCAAACCTTTCTTTTCTTTTCTTTTCTTTTACTTATTGTAATTCTTACCACCATTCCCAACTTCGTTAATCAGAACCTCTCTGAAATAAGGAAAAGGCAGATTAATTTACTCTAAGATATACCATGTCTATTAATTCCAAACTTATTTCAAAGGATAGTATCTTGATTTAAAGAGACAACTTTCTGACTGTGGAATTTCAGAGCATAAGATCATCGTAGGCAGAGTTAAGCAAGTGGTTTTCTCTTATTTGGATAGGGAGTTTTGTTTTAAAATTTTTTGAACAAAATGTTATGAGGTAACACAAAGTGATTAAATAATTAATTGGTTACTCACTAACTATTGCTTGATTATGTATACCTAGACAGATTTACCAACCCCTTTAAGTCCCAGCCCCATTCTGTCAAATACCACTGATCAGAGTATGTCAACTGCTCTAAGAGTGTGTTCACACAGCCTCAGTTTCAGTATCATTGTCCCTCCTTCAGGTGTTTGATTGCCCTGGGTCCTTTTCTTTGGATCCTAAGGATGCTGTGGGACTTCCCTATGGACTCTCTTACATGGACCCTAGATCCTTAGCTTTAAGGTTCATTGATGTCATTAAGTCATATTAAATATTTCCTGGTGTCTTTATCCATGGAGCAGGAAGGGAGGTAAGATTGACTGATGGCAAGTGCATGGGTTTTTTCAATAGGAAAAGTAGTTGCTTTTCTAGGCATTAGTTATCTCAAGTATGAAACTGGTATAGTATTTCCATTAGATTAAATAATGTAATAGATATTATGACCTTAATACAAGTATTTGGTGCTGAATAAATGGTATCATTAATAGCTGCTGAAGGTCTGGGACTATGTCTTATTCATCTCTATAATAGTATTTGGTAGGAGGGTGCTTGTAAATTTTTAAGGGAACTTGTGATTTATATAAGTCCTACTGGCTGGTGAATAATATTCTCATGAAAGAGGAAGCTCCTTTTCTCCCTGGCCCCTTTGCCCTTCTGGATGAATACTGAATTACTAACAAAACTATAAAATCTGTCTTTAAGCTCTCCACATCTATTCCCTGTAGGAGGACATTTCCAGGTAACAGTGTCACAGCTAGGGGATTCAGGTAGGGTTAGGCTGTATTTGCACAAGAGTCAGAGCATATTCTACAAGTGCAGAAATAATTATGTTAAGGATATGATCATTAAGGAGTTTCAATTACTTAAATTCAGCTTTGTCCGAATCCTCAGGTCTACCTCTGGTCAAGCAATCTTAATAAAACCAGCTGAACTATTTTAATTGCTTTTCACCTCCTAGTCTAGGATTCATTGTTAGCTATTAATTTGCCTCTGAATGGTATGAATTGTCACATATGGCAAATGGGATACAAGCCTTCATTTAGGAAGTGATCATCAATAGACATTCACCGTGCTTCTATCACAGTGAATCCAAATACCATCACCAACACCACTGGCAATTCAGCCACCAAAAGTACCAACAATTCTACCATGCATACCACCACCAATTGCACCACAAATACTACCAACAGTTGCAGCACCGTAAACAATTCCACTACCTAATAACACTAGCAGTTTTGTCACCAGTACCACCAGCAACTCCAAAACCAATATTCAAACTGACACTAAAGGTCAACAAACATGCTAGGCTCTGGGAGCCCACATGGACAGAACATGGTCCATGACTTTACTGTGTACATAGTTTAATGGAGGAAATACAAAATTGGCATTGTTTGATCCTGCTTTGCCTACCTGGCCCCATATGTCCTTCGTCTTGAGATACCCACAGCTCTGCTCCTCATACATTTTTTGATAGCCACATTAGCTAGTTCTAAATACCAGGGTTTTTCCTACTTAAAGACATTTGCATCTACTGAAGCCTCTGCCTGGAGTAGTTTGTCTGTGATCTTCACACTTGAAGCCCTTCTCACACTTAAGTTCTTTGCTTAAATGTCACTTCCCAAGACAAACCTTCTCTAGCCTCCCCTGTACATTAGGACAACAGGGATTATAGTTTGTAATTTGCATGGTTGATCAACATTTGAGGTAAATGAGTAGTCAGTATCTAGCATGATGCTTGTAGGTAGCTATTAGTAGCAGTAGTAAGAGTAGAACTGGACAGGTGATCCATTTGACTGGAAGTAAGGAGTCAAGCTGGACATGAAACCAAAGCCCAGGAGGCTAGAAGGACTCCCAAGAGAGACAGAAGTTTCAGGTCAGAGGTTGGGAGGCAAAGCCTGGAACAGTTACACGAGCCACAGAGAGGGAACTAGTTCTAGACCAGTTCTGAGGCAGGACAGAGCCCTTTGGTAGGTGCTGGATAGTTAAAATACTGTGGTTGATGCAGTGGAACAGCACATACAAAATATGAAAGTAGCAAAGGGGAGGGTATATGATGAACTACTTCTGGTACGATTGAACCCGAGGGTGAAAACAAACAGTTGTTGATGAGAGTGACTCCTAATCACCATATGTGTCATGGACCTTTCAGCAAGTCTTGTGTACCTTTCTAATTTCCTTTTATCTCCTTTTCCTCCTTGGGCTCACAGGCTTTGGGTACAAAGTTATTACGGAAATGTGCACTTGAAGTTTTCACTCATCTTTAACCGCAACTGATTCCTCTGAGTCTAGGCAAGATGAGTAACTCATTAGTCAACAGTTGTATTTTTGTTGCTGTTCTGTTAAAAGATAAAAATTATCCAACACGCTTTGCATAAAATTCCACAGAGAATATTCCTAGGTAATTATTCTGACCCACTCCAGTTTCTCTCCTCTTTAACATATTCTGTGTATGAGTCAGAGTGTTAAACTTGTCTTTGATTTATCCTTGTTCAGAGTTAGGTTAGTGTAGTGGAGTTAAGAGCAAAGATTGTGGAGCCAGACCACTTGGTTTTTGAATTCCAGCTCCAGGTCTTACTACCTGTGAGACCTTGGATAAGTCATTTAACCTCTCTCTGCCTTAGTTTTAACTATTACACCACTCTGTAAAGTAGTACTAATATTCATACCTAATACTCCATAAGCCATAGAGTATGGCAATATAATGAAATCATGAACATGAATCAGCTAGAACAGTACCTGGAACATAGTAAGTGCTATGCAATTATGAACTATCATGATTGAACAACTAATAACAAAACACTAGATAGGAAGTTTTAACAGTTTTTTGTAATTGTCCAAAGTTAATGTATGAAAGTCAGAAACTAATTGCTAAGACTCTTCTATAAGCTCAGCAACTGTTCAGCAAAATTAACTGGTTTCAATCATCAGCAATGTTTTCTTCATGGGTTAGAATATATCAAAGGTAGTAACAACCTCTTTTAAGCTTTTCTGTTACGTAACCTCATCTATAATAATAACTGTGTTAGTTAAGGAAATCATTATTCAAAGGACTGAATCATCTACATGCAAATGAGTTTAGCATAATTTCCTTAAGCACGGTAATCATTAAAGACAGAAAATTCAGTTTCTTTCATAAGTCTATGTGTCTGAAACAATTTAGCAAAATAAATGGGGGGAGGGGACAATCCAACATTTCAAATATCTTTGTGACATCTTTGTAAAGTAAAATTCCCTGTCCTTGGCAATTATCATCTACCCTTAAAAACAGCATTTCCTATGTATTTTGTCTCAAGAGTATATATTTTTACACAGGAAAGTCAGTTTTCTTTTTTGAAAGGTGCTTAGGCTTTGTCCTGAAGCTGACAATTATGTCAAAAATTCGCTACTTGGGACATCTTTGATTAAGACTAGGGCTTTCAGCATATTTCCTTACTGTGTGACTTCATTCAGTCTTCTCAATGTCTTCAGACTTTTTTGTTTGTGCATCTCCAAGCCATAATCGTTTGAGCACTCACAGCCTATAAAGCAAAAGCATCTATTTACATATGTTTTACTTTCCTAACATAATGAACATTAGAAGTATGAAAAAAATGAAGGATAAAAAGGACACAAGGAAATAGCTAAATATAATTTCTTTGTGCCCTGAGTGCCACAGGTATTGGATGCATTTACTTAACTATGAATATCACTGATATTTTAATAAGTCTTTAGAGACATTTGAAGCTAATAAATACCATGTCTCTTCATAAGACACAAGAACCATGATGAAGTTTTTTAGTGTGGAAAACCTTTGGATTCACAGATTTAAGGATTCACAATTTTGATCTTAGCTTTAGTTATATTCTGTTGCCCCGCCCAGGAAGCTGGTTATATCTCTCTGACTCTGGCAGAAAACCCATAGCTTGCTCCCTCATGGAAGAACACATGAGGAATAAATGTTGAAGAGGGGTGTTAAGTATATTTTGGTAAGTCACTGAGAAATCTTCCCTGATGTAGTTAGAGAAATTGAAGGACCTTTGGAAAATGGGCTTAGAGAGAAAATGAGGTATTGTGTGAAAATTTTTGTGTTGTGAACAAATACTTGCTGAAGATCTGCTTTTTGTTTGTTTTCTGGGATCTTTAGAGCTTAACTTCAGTCTAATATACTCCAACAAAGCTTTTCACAGTCATGGTTATCAGATTCTCAACATTAACCCTGGAAAATCATAATATGTTTTAATAGAATTTCCAAACTGTTTACAAAGACACTGTTTATAAAACTGACAGAACCTTACTCATTCCTAAGCAATACACAGTGGTGTGTACTTAAGAACTGCTTACTTATAAGAGAAATAGGAATCTGCTGGCCTCATGCACATGGGAAAGGGATTCTAGATTATTGTGAAAATGAGTAACAACCACTGAAAACTGCTGACATATTAGGAGGTACAAGTTGATGGGTCTGCCTTTTAAGAGGTGATGTCTGTCCTTTGAATTTCAGTGTCTGTATTCCCATCTTGCTGGCAATCAGGACACAGAGGCACGTTCTACGCTGATGGTCAGGATGCCCATTAGCAGTATACAGAGGCAGGCGTATTTAAAACGTAATATTCTCAGTACTCTGCGTAAACTAGCAGTCCTTTTTTATTGGGAAGAGATGTTTCCTCCCCCTTAATTATTCCATCTGAGTATCCATTCCTGACATTTAAAGCGAAGCACGTTCAAATTTCCTTTGAAATTTAAAGTTTGTGCTAAATTAGGGTGTTTGGTGGGAAGTGAGTCTTGCATTTGTTAAGGAGAGATTTGGTTATAAAAGTTTGATTGACTTAAGACTCTGGAAGTGGGTGAACAGAGCCAGTGGCAAGAAAATGAGAAATAGAAGCTGGTGGGAAGGTGATTCATTGCCATTTCCTGTAGTTCCTAATTTGAAGGACAAAGAGCTGTGGATTGGGGGTCAAGAAATGAACTGTTTCTTTTAGGATTTTGCAGTGAAGCAAAATGCTAAGCATTTACTAAGACATGGTATCTGTATTTGTCTTCATGGAGAGACTTTCTTCACGAGAGATTGGTGCTAACTTCTCTTCCTGTAGTCGACAGTAGCTGCTCAATCAATGAATATTGAATGGATTTTGGAAAGACTTTTATAAAATGAGATAGATTGGTCCACGTATGTCTTCCTTGTGCTCCTGGCTCCCTTTCTTCTCTCTTCCCTTGATATTTATTTATCAAACTCAAGTTACGTGCCAAGAATTGTATAAGGGGCTGAGGATGCAATTCCAAACAACAAAAAAATTGGTCTTTCACGGAGTGTATATTCTAAGGGGCAAAATGGAATAAAGAAAGTAAATATATTAAGTAGTTACAGATTGTGACAAGTGCCATGGAGGACCCAATCAAGCAGCTACATTAGAAAATAACAGCCGTGGTTGGGAGGACAAGGTACTGCAGTCAGCAGAGCCTCTGTGAGACGGTTACCTGAGGGATGGGCTGGAGCCAGCAGCTGTTGAAGATATGATGGGAGAGGGTTCTGGGACGAGGGAATGGTAGTGGCTTTAGTGGTGACATCACCTTTCAGAATCTGGAAAAGAGGTGGTATGGCTAGAAAGCACAGACTGTCCCTAACTTTTGATGGTTTCACTTTTGATTCTTTGGCTTTACGATGGTGAGAAAGCGGTGCTCATTTGAAACCACACTTCGAACTTTGCATTTTGATCTTTTTGCGAGCTGCAGCTTCCAGTCACGTGATCACAAGGGTAAACAACCCATACACTTATGACCGTTCTGCACCCAGACAACTCTTCTTTTTTTCACTTTCAGTACAGTATTCAATAAATTACACAAGATACTCAACACTTTATTATAAAATAGGTTTCGTTTTAGATGATTTTGCCAAATGGTAGGCTACGGTAAGTGTCTGAGCACGTTTAAGGTAGGCTCAGCTAAGCTCTGATGTTTGGTAGGTTAGGTGTATTCAAGGCATTTTCAACTTATGATATTTTCAACTTATGATGGGCTTTTCAGGACGTAACTCTATCGTAAGTCAAGGAAGATCTATAGTGGGAAAGCAGACTGTGTCATTTCTGGTTGTCCCTAGAAACAAATCTGGAAGACAGTGGTTTAAGCCCTTCTCATAGGGCCCACTTTAGTTCCTGTGCTGGGTGGGCTTCTGATTGGGCCGTCATGATACCCATGACCTTCTGCAGTCCACCCTTGTTACCAACCCAACCCAGTGCCCACATCCACCATGTACTTGTGTAAGCACTAATTCAGTCAGTCAGTAGGTATGTTTCTAGGACTTACCAAGGCCAGGTACTGTTTAAGGCACTAGGGAAACATCAGAAGAGAGACAAGGCCTGGGTGCAGGAAAGGTGGAGAGAACAGATGATAGAGAAGCAAAGTGAGAGTCAATGGAAAGTACCACATGGAGATTTGAACAGAGAAGTGTCATAGAGGACTGGTGGGGAGGGTCAGGTGAGTTCTTCCTGAAGAGGTGACATGAATGAAATGAGGAGAAGAGCTACGAATGATATCTCAATGTGATGCTGAACGACATCTCAAAGTGAGGAGAGCCTGGCAGAAGTCAAGGGTCTGAGGTACGCTGGCCCTTGAATTAGCTCTGGAGGAGTTCTCAAGTCATTCTGACTATAGATAATTTTTTCATATGCTATTCCCTGGGAGACAGGCAACACAGAAAGCCTCAGAGATTCAAGACTTGCTAATAGTGACAGGGATATCGTTTATTGAGCACATATTATATGACAGGTGTTAGGCTGAGTAATTTTATATGAGTTACTGTCCTGAATGCTCATAACCCTACAAAGTGGATATTGTCTTTATCTCCATTTACAAAGGAGGAAATGCAGTCAGAGCAGGAGAGTGACCTGAGGTCATAGAGCTTGAGTGCAAGGCTCAGGATTCGTGCCCTGGCAGCCTGGCCTCAAACCCCAGCTAATGGACAGCTGGACGATATACTACTTTCCTACGAAGTGTCTCCATTGTGTTTAGTGTTGATTTATGTTTTGTTTTCTGGAAGGACAGAATGCAGAACTAGCTCCCCGTATATATTTTTGTCCGAGGCTTCGAAACACAGCTTTGTCTCTGGGTTGAAAATGTGAAGCATTTGTACTTTCGGTGTTGCTTAGTGTGGTCGTTATGCTGCGTGCTCTTACTTTCCATTTGGGTACGTGAAGAAAATATTACAAAGACGATTCATATTTGGGAAGGGAGGTAAATATGTCAAGATATATTATATGTTCCATAAAATTCCAGATCTACTAGATGGTGTGTGGAAGTGATAGAACTCACTCTTGTTTCTTTTGTTGAATCTGCAAGAAGACAAGGGAATTGTCCTCCCCTTCTTTCTTCCTTCCTTTTCCCCTTCCTTCTCATTTGCTTATTCAAAATGGCAAAATTCAGAGCCCCAGATGGTCATTGCATTGGGGAATTATTTACAAATAAATCATATTTGTCCCCTTCTGAGTTTTCTAGAGGGAACAGGCCAGGCTTGGGGAACTGCTGGGGGGCTGATGGTGCCCCTGACTCTGACACGGCGTTGGGATGATGTGGGATGGTTGGGAGACATGATGTGGGCGTTCTCCTCTAGCGAGAGCTGCTCCAACTGTACTTTCTCCTCTGGCAGTGCTCCTCCCAAGATTAAGGAGCATTGTGTTCAGAACCAAGTGGCCCTCTGAGTACAGCCCTTCTGCATCTGCTCTTCACCGTCACCTTCTGTTGAAATGGAGTATTATGTTTCACAGTAGCTTGTCCTCAAGAACTGGCCAGCATGCTGTCAGCAAATGAAAGCACAGGATGCTTTATTTGTGCTTTGGAAAAAAATGTCTGTTATTGCTATGGGTCCTATTGTCATCCTAAAATATGTCTTCCTATATCTCCCACAGATAAGCCACATCCTTTCATGCCATAAATAGCAAATAGATTGAAGGGCTCTCAGCTTGGCAGAAGCCTACAGAGCAAGCTTATTCTCTCATTCACCCCATGTTTGAGTTCCTTCTTCTGTATTCCCAGCAAATGGTGATGTGATCCACCCTTGAATAACTCTAATGATGAAAGTAGTTAGTTCCTGCATAGCTTATTCCAAACAAAGGAGTCTCCACTTAACCATTCGCTTGGGTACCATCCATCCTCCAGTCACGGCAGTCATTGACCAGTTAGTTGGAAGGTTTTTAATCAGTCAGGAACCGAGCACTTTCTACGAGCCAGGAATTTTGTGAGCCACGGATGCAAAGACGAAAAAACACCTTGAAAAGATCCACACTCTATTTTCAATAAACTTACAGCTCAAGAAAAAGGAACAAAATGTGGACAGTCAGTGACACTGTAGAACGACAATTGCTGTAATGAAAATATGTACAAAGTTAATTAGGATCATTTGTTTGCCAGAGCAGTGGTCAGAAAAAAAGTACATTCTTTGCTTTTAGATAGAACACAAGATCAGTGGTTCCTCACACATGGCTTTGTGGATCTAGGGTGTTTAAAAATTCTTCCATTAATATACCTTTGTCAATCTAGTCTAACTCCCCTCACCTTTACCGGTATTTTATAGTTTTGTCTGTTTAAAAGTCCTTACTTTTATAGAGCTTATTTGCCTCACTTTGATGCCAATTTAGCGCTCTTAAAATTTTATCCTTTAGACCTAGATAGCACAGAAGATAAGGTCTATGATGAGTCTGTTTTTATTTCAAGGTTCTGAATAACTACATTGAATTTAAATGAATTTCAGGGAAAAAAATCAAGTACTAAAATTTTTTGTCAAGCTGTTTATTTCTCATTTTTACTCTCTCAGCGAAGTGCAGCACATCAGAAGCTCATGCATGTAGCATCTGGTTATTCCAGATGAGAAGTTCTTGAGACCCTTATTTAGGAAAACCTCTCACCGATGAGGTTTCCCATTCCATTTTTGCTCATCAGTTCTCCATACCTTTATATAAACATTAGAGCTTCACAAAGTCCATAATTCAAAGTCCCCCTGCTCTTTTCCTACAGAAGGCAGGAACTCAGCGATTTGAAAGAAGACTGCTCTAGGCTGCCTTTTGGCGCAATCTCAGTTTTTGTTTTAACCCTGCCTGGTCTCCTACACCCTTGCCTTTCTCCCTCTGCAGGCTTTTCCTCTGCCCATAGACTATCCCCACAGCCAGATTCCAAAAGCTCCTTCCCTCCTCTTCCTGAAATACACACATTCCTTAACTTCTAAGTCCACCTCTGAAACATTAAAGACCAAATAAGAATCAAAACATAAAATTTACAGAACTCTTCACGTTTCTGTAAAACTATTCCTTTCACTGTTTTCTGCCCTTTGTTTCTTGAGTAGCTTTTCAAGCCACACCTTCCGGATCTGAATGCTTCGTGATGTTAGGCTAATTATTCTCTCCAGCCTTGGTTTTTTCACCTACCAAGGTGAGATAGTAATACCCACTTCCTGGGGCAGGTGAGCATGAAATAAGCCAGCGTTGTTTAAATGCTTAGCACAGTGCCTCTCAGGCACCTTACCCCTTGAGGTCTATTAATTATACAGTAATTTTAAAAAGACAAGGTAACATCTCAGAGATGGAGTACATATACTTAATAGCACTCACTATCATATGAACAGGGATACTTAACCATACAAGTAGTAGATACAATTTCTGCTTAATAAACATTAGTATATTAGTAGATTCAAATCTCTGTCAATGGGAGTCAGCAGAGATCCTTTTCAATTAGTGTGCAAACATGTAGAAGAGGCTTCTTCCATGCTTTATATATAACTTTACATGTCCATGGGGTATGGACTTGTAACAAATGAAGTGGCAGTCTCTGAGATCCCTATGAGCAGCTGCTATTGTTTGTTTTATATGAACCAACAGAAAAATACTGAGCCAAATTTGAGTCAAGGCAATTTAACCTACTCAAAGGCTTTAAAGTTGAATGCTGATGCTTTTTGGAAACGGTCATTAACAGTGGGCTACCTGAAGGTCACCTAAAAACATGTTTAGAAAATTATAGATATACAAATGAGCTTAAATTTTTACTTCTGTAAAAGACAGCTTGCACAAACCCAGATATTGTGCTGTTTCTTAACTCTACATATTACACATGAATCTGATGCTTTAATACTATTTCTAGGTACCAGAACCATTAGATTAGGCCAGAAACCCTTTCAAATCCAAGGATGGTGACCTAGTTAAAATTGGGTATTTTCTTGAATGGATTTGAGATTGATGTTTTAAATCCTCATTATTATTTTATTAATTGAAAATAATAATTACTGTTTTTGCTCAAGGTACCATTTCCTTTTAATTGCCTTAATATTTAGCTTCTGAAACTTACTACAATTAAACATATCAATGCTAGGAAAAAAATAGTTGGCTGCTCTATATTGACCCAATTATGATAGCACTTTTATTCTTTTCCTTTATTTTGATATAATAAGTGAATTTCTCTTTGAATAATGTCTTTGGTGAAGAACAATTGGCTAACTTATTTGCAAAAAAAAGTATTAGTCTAAAGAAGGGAGCAGGGTTTCTCTAAAGTGAAATAAAGGAACTTCTTTTAGAAGAAAGCTAGAAAACGAAGAACTTTGAGACTTAAAAATACCATCATATACAATACTGATTAAAAAATCAACCACATTCCTAAAAGAATACAGTTTCACAATTTGATATCAGAAAACTTCCCACATAAAGAAGGAGGTATCCTTGGGAAAGGAAGAAGTGGGAAACCACAAGTTAATAAGGGTTTTATCTTTATTTTTGCCACTTCTGGCTTACTTTGGTTTTTGGTAAATTCATTTAAAGAGTAAGAGGTTAAAACTATAGAGTCATTAAGTTGCGCACGTTGACAGCATCCCTGGAAGTGCACCATATTGCAAAGCTCAAGATTTTGGAGACAAACACAGCTGGGTTTGGATTCTAGCTTGTCTATTTACTGGGTAATCTAGGTGGTTGCCCAGTAGAATAATTACAAGAGCTACTTCAAGATTGGGATAGATTTTTATACCTGCCATATAGTAAGGTCTTAATATAAACTTTGTCCTCCCCTCCTTTTAATCTTAGAAATTGACAGAAAAATGACATTTTGTTGAGGAAACTTTAAGTCAATGATAGAAAAATGGCCAAGGGACAGGTGTGACTAAAAAGCACCAAAAATGTTCAGCCTCAGTAGGTTTTTAAGATGAAGAAATAAAAATAACTAGATGCTGACTTTGTAATTTTTAAATTAACTCTGGTTAACAATAGATACCAGTATTGGAGATACAGGCATTCGTACATTGATGGTAAGAGTGTAAACTGGGAAAACCAAAGTAATTAGGCTATGGGAATATCTCAGAATTTCATACCTTTTGACTTAGTAATTCTCCTCATTTGCTTACAGAGATAATTGCATTTTCTCATGATGATTTGTAAACAAAGATTTCCATTAGGCTGTTTTTAAAGAATAGACAAATATTACATGGTGAAACATGTGGTCCTTCAACACAATGATTTCAGAGATTGCTCCATAACGAGAAAAGTCTCTCAAGACCATATCTTTTTTTAAAAAAAGCAAGATAGCCAGCTGTACATAGAGTCTGATTCAAATTATGCCAAAAAAGAATATATGAATTACCAAAGGCAGGAAATTAAGGCTCAAATGGCAACACTGGTTGTCTTTGAATGATGATATTTTAGTAAGGTTTCTTACTCTTCTGTGTTCGCTAAATCTTTTACAATGTGCATGGAATAATTATATATTCAGAAAAAAAAATTAAGGAACAAATGAGTCAATCCATTGAGTTGAAGAAAGTCAGTCACCAAGCTGAGTGCAGGAGGGCATGGAACTCTTCAGTCTATGCCAGCCTCACCTGAGGGCACCAGACATGCTGGTCAGATCAGCCTCTGATCCGAGAAGAGCATCTCACAAGCTGCTGACCTCTTCCAGGAGAGGCCACTGAGGGATGGGGCACAGTAGGGCTGACAGACATTTCTAACGTGGGGTTTGCTTGGCTTCAACATGATTCTTCTGGGCTTCCAAACAAACTCAAGTTCAGCTATGCTCAGAAACTGTTGTACCTCGCGACTAGGATCTCCGGTTTTCAGATTTCTCTACTTCTTGAAGATGTGCAATTTCTTAAAAAGTGGAGAGTCGTAGCATGGCGTAGGGTAATATTTTCATTTTGCAATCCCAATACATCGGGGGAAAAACTACCATCTATAATCACGGTGATTTTATAAAAGAAAGATGTAGGCAGCACATGTAGGCAGCATGTAAATGTAGGCAAATGTAGGCAGCACATTATACATCCCCAAATGTAGGCAGCACATTATAATTTGAGAATAAAAGACAGTATTTCAATTGGATAGATGTTGCCTTATGAAAACCTCATTGTATTTTTCTTTTAGTTTTATTCTGGATATGTGAAAGCATCACCACGGATCAGCATGAGTCGGGGAATTCCCATTTAAGGAACCGCTAACTTCCCTATAATCTCCTCACCGCATTCGAACAAAAGTCACTATCCTTTTGTGGGAATGAGAGCACGGAGGCCCAGGTGGTTTAGGAGGAACTTGGGCTTGTCTGACCAGATTTTATTATATCATCTATGAGTCCTCCTGTTTGTGTTCATGTTGTCCAGAATAAAAAGAAAATGAAATAATTGATTAAATATAGAAATTACCTTAGGAGTGACCTAAGCTTTAAATTAGTAAGTTTGTTAAACAAAATTGTTGAAAGCCTTGCTCATTGTCTAGATTTAGCCAGGAGGGGACCAGGAACCGTAATCTACAGAGAAGGCATGTGCTTCTTAAGAGGGTGATGGTGATGGGTGAAAAGATACCAACCAATGGTGGGAAATGATACAGCTTTAATCAATTATAGGCAGAAGATGCAATAACTATTTCATACACAGAGAACTTTGAGCAGAGAACACAGTGACCTTCCAGACAAAGAGACAAGCTCTCATGTCACCATATTAAGGCCTTCTGAGAGACTCTTACCTTTCTACTCTCAGAAGGTATCTTTATGCTGTCTCAGCTCATCCTAATTGCTCTGAGGTTTGGCTCTCTGCCTGCCACCCCAGAAAATTCCTGAGTGTCTACTTGAAGGTTGAACGACTTGGAGATAAATTTGTAGACCTTCCATCTCTTTGCTGGGTCAAGGTTTACTGCCTAACAGGATTCTGTAAAAGGAGAAGGGCCAGAAATAGAACCAGGACTAGAGAACATCTGGTGACCCAGGAAGAGCCAGGGCATCTGAAGTGGGATTGGTGATTTGTATAAAAAATGCACCAAGTGCTTTAGGTCAGAATAAGCAGTGGTTAAGAAAGGGGTAGGCAGGAAGACAGTAACTACCAGAGAACAAAGAAGAGCGTTAGGAAAAATCAAGAACCCCCCAAATTCTTGTTTGACAGTTGAACTTTAGTTCACTTTGACATTGAAAAAGAGAGGGAATTGGGAAAATAAACCTAAGACACAAAGCATTAGGGTGCTAAGGTAATGTTAAAAGATAACCTGAAGCATGTTAAAAATTTTAAGAGTTTGAGCAAAAATAACTTTTTATCAGGCAGCATCCAATCTAGCAGATAGAAAGGGGCTCCAAGGAGCTGTACACATGAAAGACTTTTATAGGCAGAAGGAACGAGCAGATTGTGTTAGACAAAAAGTGGGTTGGTTATAGCAAGGTTACTTTCCTTTATTGCATGGCAGGCGTCTATCAGGCAGATGACCTAACTGGTGTTTATCAGGTGATTCCCAACTGACTGGTTTAAAATTCCATTTCTGGGAGAGCTGAAGATGTAATTAAGTCTTGACTTGGTGACGTGGGGCTTAGTATAAGCAACTCCATTTTGCGCCTGCTGTTTTTTGTTTTTGTTTTTTGTTTTTGTTAATAGTAATCATCTGCTCCTGTTAGGAAGTACCCTCTATATTCCCTTTATGTTATTGATTCTGCTGATCAATTCTAGGATGTCCCCATATGATGGATCTGGGCACTGTATTAAACATTTAATGAGAATGGTGACCGTGTTTGGTTTTAATGGAGCTGCTTGTTAATTTGCTGATTTTGACCTTAGTCACTGTGTTTTTGCTGACGTTTAATCCTCTTTGATTCAACTCCAGGCAGTTGAGTGGTGCCTATTTGGGACTGGCTGACCCCTAACAGATGGGCTGGTCCGCAGCTGGCCTATTATATCACTACAAATTTCAGAGTATGCTAATGCTAATAAACTAGATTCAAGCCCCCAGTAGACAGAATGTATTTGCTTTTCTATGTATATCAAATAAATGAGTAGTCCTACTATTTTTTCCTTTGAACTTTCATTCACTTTTTATGATGAAATATACATTAGAAATTTTAAAAGAGGCTTCGTGCTGTCAATCATTTAAAAATCCAGTACATTACTTTTTCAAAGACTTTCATGAGGCAGTCTGCTTGAAATCTATTTTAACTTATTTTTTTAATAGCATTTTATTTTATTCTGTGGAGCATGGATATATTTGGCTCTAAAATTAATCCCACTTGAACCGTTTTCATTTTCTCTCCACTCAGTCTTGGAGAAAAGAAGGCTTTTCCTGCTTCCTTTCTTTCTGGTTACTGTATTTCCTCTTTAAATACGCTGACTATAGTGCTTCTACTGTGTCAGGTTTCCTTCACCTGGGATCCAGCAACAGAATTCAGGGGTTCAGTAAATTTACATTGGAGTGTAAATTACATCTTTATTTTACTAACTTCTGGCTAACTGAAATTTAGCAAGCCCTTCAATTATAGGTGTCAATAAACCACAGAAATTATATACAACCCATCACCAATGGAATCACAGATATAATATCACATTGAAGTTGCTGATATGGTTAAAAATTACAGTAGTTATTGGATGCACTACTACATACTGATAGTTAATAGTTTTACAGTGAAATATATTATGGTATCACGCAATTATTTTTGTAGTATTTTGATAGCTTTTCCCAGTATAGTTAGTTCCCTTTATAATCCTGTGTATGTTCCTTTATTCATTTAAAAGCATTGTTCTGCAAAGGGGTCCATAGGCTTCATAAAACTGCAAAAGGAGTCCGTAGTTCAAAAACTGTTAAGAACTTAAATTGGTTTCTCTGAAGTTTCCTTTTTCTGTGTAAACCATAGTTTGCATGTTCTCTACTTATCCTGAAATGCCCGTAAATCAACAAACTTGTATTTTCTTCCAAAATCCTATGATCTAATATGTTTTTATATTGCATGTGAAATAAAAGCATTTTTTGTGCCAGTTAGAAAAATGAATCAGACATTAAATTAACATTTACTGTAATGAAATCAGACCTGTGTAATTACCACAGTGCAATTATACTCATCTGAAAATTTGCTCTGTTTCCCTTTTCAGCATCATATAATCAAAACTCTTATTCTGCCATGAATGATAAGATGTTCTTTCTCCAACTGCTGAACACAGGCATTGATTTTCTGTGACAAAAAGGCTTCTGTAACAATTTAATTGATTAAAATATCAAGTGCTTACAATATACCAGACAATATACAAATAATGTCCACTTTTATTGGTGTATGAATGTTTAATATAACACACAGGGTACTAAATGCAGTATGCCCAAATCACCGTAGAATATTTTAAGGTTAGAAAGCACTATGTGAGAAAACAGATGAAAAAAATAAAGCGAGAAACATTTTTGCATATTTATTTGTCTGAATTGAATTCCAGAATTAATCAAATCCCTAGTCTCTGTTGGCTCTTGGTGACTCTATATCTAATGAAGAGGCAACTCCATTTGCAGTAATTGGTTAATTGGAGCAGGAGTCTTCCACTTCTTCTGTGAGAGATGATGTCATATCTTGGAAAAGCACCTGAACTCAGGTGTCAGATGGACCCAAGTCTGCATCCTGGCTCTACTACTTCCTAGGTCTGAGACCATGTTAAAATTATATCTGAGCTTCCCATTGCCTATCTTGAAAATGAGAATAACAAAATGACTTGCAAAGTAGTTATGGGAGTCAAAAGAGTTATATGAAAAATGCCTGCCACAGTTGTCTGGTACATACTGATCCCTTAAATTGTTATTTGTTGTCAAAACTCTGCTCAGACATGTCCCTTTCCTAGCAATCAGTTCAAGGATAATGTCAAATCCTAAACTCAGTTTAACTCTTACCGTGACCCAGAGGACATAACATACTCCTTGTCTCAGGAAAATACAATTAAGTTAGAAATTATGTACATAGGATTGCATATACATATAGATATATAATTAGCACTCTGTATCTGCAGATTCTGCATCTGAGGAGTCAACCAACTGCGGCTTGAAAATATTTTTTAAAATATTCCAGAAAGTTCCAAAAAGCAAAACTTGAATTTGTCACACACAAGTAACTATTTACATAGCATTTACATTGTATTTACAACTATTTACATAGCATTTACATTATTTTAGATACTATAAGTAATCTAGAGATGACTTAAAGTATATGGGAGGATGTGTGTAGGTTATATGCAAATACTGTATCACTTTATATGAGGGACTTGAGCATATTTGGGTTTTGTTATCCAAGGGGTTCCTGGAAGCAATCCCCTAGGGTTACCGAAGGATGACTCTGCGTTAGAAATTACTCAGCCATAAAAAGGAACGAAATCGAGTTATTTGTAATGAGATGGTTGGACCTAGAGTCTGTCATACAGAGTGAAGTAAGTCAGAAAGAGAAAAACAAATACCGTATGCTAACACACACACGGAATCTAAAAAAAGGGTACTGATGAACCAAGTGGCAGGACAGGAATAAAGACGCAGACATAGAGAACGGACTTGAGGACACAGGGTGGGAAGGGGAAGCTGGGACGAAGTGAGAGTAGCATTGACGTATATACACTACCAAATGTAAAATGGCTGGCTAGTGGGAAGCTGCTGCATAGCACAGGGAGATCAGCTCAGTGCTTTGTGACCACCTAGAGGGGTGGGAGGGAGGCTCAGGAGGGAGGGGATATGGGGATATATGTATACGTATAGCTGATTCACTTTGTTGTACAACAGGAACTAACACAACATTATAAAGCAATTATACTCCAATAAAGATATAAAAAAATCCAGTCCTGAATATCAAGAAAAAAAAGAAATTACATATATATGTAGGTAATTCTAAATCCAACGTATATGTATATATGTTGGAATCAAATGGAAAATACCAAATGGCAGTAAAAACAAATGCTAAATATTATGGTATATATTTATATCAATTATAATCTTCGCACAAAACAAAAGAGACTTTAATGAAAGGACAGTTTACAAATATGTGGGTAAGGTTAAGGGAACCAATGCAGAATGGTGCTGCGCTGAAGGGTTGGCAAACATGGGGAGCCATTACTACTCCTTGAACTGGGGAGGGCAGGAAGCCATTACCGGAACCGGGAGCAAGCCATGGCTATCACTGTAAAAGAACCTCTTCTGATAGGAGTTTATAGCCTTATCTAGAGGAGCACAGCCACTCTCCACCACAATGTGGGAGAGAGCCCAGGGGATATATATCCTAATCTCTGTCTTCACCAAACCTGAAAAGTGACTGGAAGCCAGAGATCTCAGGAACCCAGGACAGACAGCCTCGTGGAATAGGATGGGGAAGGATGGAGAGTGAATCTGAGGAGTCCAACAGAAAATAGTCAGCAAAATATTGTAAGAAGCATTTAGAAATTCAGAGAAGGAGGGCACCATAAAAATTAAAATAGTCACAGGAAGCTGCTCTGACCATGAAAGCTGGGTCCTATAAATAATTCCTGCTTTAGACACCTGTGTATACGTTAGAATAAAGTGTGACATAGCCATTCAGCTGTAACAATTCTACCAAATGGTATGGTCAGGAGGCCCCCTCAGATGACAGTGCGGTTCCTTTTTGAGGCTGTATCATCTGTCACGGGGAATGTGCTGTAGCTCCACAAAAGTCCAGGATTGTTGCCTCGCAAGTCTGGGAAATACAGAGGGAGCTTCACAAGCAAATTACCTTGTGTGGACAGAGTGAACCAGCTCATGGGGAGGTAGACATTTCAACTAACCTGACAGTAGGTCTCAGCCTTGTTTTTCTCCCTGTTCTTAAGTGGCCGGGTAATCTGTTCAAAGATAAATGCTCTCATTTGTCCTAGAGCCTGCTGAATCTTTCACCCAGCTGCCGTTGATAACTCCTGCAAGACCTATTCATTTGAAGCTTTCTATTGATCACTTTACAGAAGGCAATTCAGGACTTATTTTTGTGACAGGGATGCTTGCAACAAGAGATTCCTTTGGGTCTTATTTATAATTTTGTTGTGGTAGATAAGGCTGTTTGTGTGTTCAGAGGAATTGTTCCAAATGCTTGGTTTTATCATTTTATGCAAAAGAAAAATTTAGACCTTCAGCAGTCATTCATTCAGCGAATCATTCGTTCACCATTTTCTCAGTGGCTATTTTGTGCCAGGCACTGTGGTAGTTATTAAAGATACATTAGCTAGCTCTAATAGGGTAAGTCACTTTCATTTCTTTTAATTCTAATAGACTGATAATACTGTTTTTGTATTGTTCTCTTGAGATCACTTCTGAGGTCTTGCTTGAGCTCAGCAGAAAAGAGTTCTGTCACTGATGAGCACTGTCTGTGACAGGCATGCACACGAGGAGTAGCACTTGGGCTCACCGGGTTGGCCATTGCGTCTGTCAGGTCTAGAACCACTTCTTTTCAATGAGAGGAAACCTTTGTAGTAACAGACAAGTTCACTTCAAGTACGAATTACACCCAGAAGGCTCTCAAAATCTTTGTTGAATAAATTAATTTAACGGTTTAAACACTCAAAGGAATTAGCCTTTTTTTTTAAAAGCTATTTTTAAATTTTATTTATTTATTTATTTATTTTTGGCTGTGTTGGGTCTTCGTTTCTGTGCGAGGGCTTTCTCTAGTTGCGGCGAGCGGGGGCCACTCTTCATCGCGGTGCGCGGGCCTCTCACTATCGCGGCCTCTCTTGTTGCGGAGCACAGGCTCCAGACGCGCAGGCTCAGTAGTTGTGGCTCATGGGCCTAGTTGCTCCGCGGCATGTGGGATCTTCCCAGACCAGGGCTCGAACCCGTGTCCCCTGCATTGGCAGGCAGATTCTCAACCACTGCGCCACCAAGGAAGCCCGGAATTAGCCTTTTTTTGGGCAATGTGTGATTCTCACTTTCTTCTTCCTACTTTTGTCATATTTTAAAAAGTGACAGTTAAAAATTCACATATAAATTGGTGAATACCTTTCTGTGGGTTCACATTTCTAAAGATTTTCCCTAATGGTATCTATGAATGGTATATATGAATGGTGAGGCTAATGGAGCATATTTTACGAATGACTGAGTTTTAAACTCCAGACCACTTCCAAGTGGAATCTGAGAAACAATCGCACGTTGAAGAATAAGGTTACATTTTCTGTCTGTGACAGTTACATGGATGTTCATCCTGGCTTCATAGAAAAAGTTGGTGATACATTTGTATCTTAGTTAGAAATAATGATACTTTACAACTGAGAACAATTTTAAGAATTCTTGAAAGATGTTTCTCAGTACCATATCTCTTCAGGAGCACCTATCTTGGTGAAATGAATTAAATCATTAGGTGTTACTGTGAGACAAGAAACCGTGGACGGGGCTTCCCTGGTGGCGCAGTGGTTAAGAATCCACCTGCCAATGCAGGGAACACGGGTTTGAGCCCTGGTCTGGGAAGATCCCACATGCCATGGAGCAACTAAGCCCGTGCGTCACAGCTACTGAGCCTGTGCTCTAGGGCCCGTGTGCCACAACTACTGAGCCCATGTGCCACAGCTACTGAAGCCTGTGTGCCTAGAGCCCGTGGTCTGCAGCAAGAGAAGCCACCACAATGAGAAGCCCACACGCCGCAACAAAGAGTAGCTCCCGCTCGCCACAACTAGAGAAAGCCCGTGCGCAGCAACAAAGACCCAACACAGCCTACATACATACATACATAAAATAAAATAAAATAAAATAAGAAACCGTGGATGAATCGCAGTAATTGAATCCATTTTCTGTTCCTTCTTAAGGTAATTCTATTAAATGGTTTCAGGATTTTTTTCCCTCCCCTTCTTGCTCGCTTTTTCCCTCCCTGTCTTCTTCAGATGTTCTAAGGCATAAAAACATCTCATTAACCTTTGCTTCACTATTCTATACTTTAGCCTGGAATGAAGCAAGAGCATATTCATACCTACTGGAAGGGAGAACAACTTTTCCTTTGTCCCCTGTTAGGTCCTTTGGCTGGTTTAATAATTAAATACATAAGCCAGATTAACAGGAGAAAAAAAATTAACTTCCTATGTATAGGAGACCCAAAGATTTGAGACTTAAGGACAAGTCGGGTAGTTGAGGCTTATAAGCCATCCTGAACTATATGGAATAGAGGTCTCGAGCTCCAGAGGGGAAGAGGGTAATCCACAGGAGGATAAGAGCAGATGTTTGTAATTAGAAGTCTGCCTTGCCATGCAGGTGGGTCTTTCAGGTAAGAAGTAAGCTCTGATAATAGCTCCCCTTCTGGTCCTGCTCCCCTGTCTTTTAGGTAGTTAAGGGAGAGGTAAACATTTTTCTTGAGTCTGCTAGATCTTGATTGCCTTCAGCTCAAAATAATCTACATGCCAAAATGGCATATTTTGGGGTCATGTATTCTTCCCCGCTCTCTACAACGGCAGAAACAGCTGCTGATTCCCTTTGACCTGTGAATCTCTTCTGCCTTTAGCAAGGATAATCAAAACACTCAGCAACCTGAGGGGCAAAGGCAGCAAACCTGATAGAATAGATGCTGGCTCATAGTGCTGGAACAGGGGCCCAGAAGCCCTAGGCGTGAATGCCAGGAATTCATTCACCTTTAGTTATCAAACCATGGGAGGGTCCCAGGGGAAAGAAAAAAAGTAGGTGGGCTAGGAGGGATTTTATTCTTGGTGCCCAGGACAGTTGGCTACAGAGCAGTTCAGAAATAACCTCTGGTACGACCTTATGGATTATAACCAAATTTCACCCCTTTCTAGTCAGGATCTTCTGGGCCCTGCTGTCTGTCCCCTTTTCTGCGGGCTGCAGAGATTCCCAGGGGATGGGGTTACAGCTGCAGGACAGTGCCTCACCATCCTCATTGCTTTTGCTCCTTCCCCCACAAGTTTTGTGGTGTGTTATTTTTTCCCCTTTTATTATTTACTTCTTTTAAAATTTGGTTAGCTATTATTTATTTTACTGGTGCTTATTCTAATCCAGGCTGTGCACTAATTGCTTTACATGCATCATTTAACCTTGCCAACAAATTTGAAATGTGGTTACCTCTCTTACAGAAGAGGAAATGAATTCCAGAAAGGTTTCTTTCCTTTTTTTAAAAAAATTTATTTTGTGGAAGTAGAGTTGATTTACAGTGTTATGTTAATTTCTGCTGTATAGCAAAGTGATTCAGTTATACATATATATGCATTTTTTCATATTCTTTTCCATTATGGTTTATCACAGGATATTGATATAGTTCCCTGTGCTATACAGTAGGACCTTGTTGTTTATTCATCCTATTTATAGTAGTTGGCATCTGCTCATCCCAAAGTCTCCCAATCCATCCCTCCCCCACTCCCCTCCCTGTTCAGAAAGGTTTCTAAGATCTTGACTTATCCAAGGACACATAGCTGGTACGTGGTAGGCCTAGGATATGAACCCAGATTTGGCTGACTAAAAAGTCCACATGTTTACAATGACGGTATATTATATCTAGGCATTTTTATCTTTTTAATTTAAACACTTTTAGACTAATGTGTTTTCTCTTGAATAGATCCTTTCGCCTTACACCAGGCATCATGCTGTATATGTGTGTGTGTTTGCCTATGATACAGATAAACAGATCTAGATATCTGCATCTATATCTGTGTCTCTATATCCATATGTATATCTGTAGAGAGACCCACAAAGGCCTTGCAGACACTTGACTTTGTGGTTCCTGCCCTTTAAGAAAAACATAATTTGTCCCTGGAGAAGACTGGTCTTTTATTTGGGAAAATACCTTAAAGGGCCCTCAGATGACAAAGGTAAGCCCTGAGGGCTGGTCTAACTGAGGGAGAATAAGAGGAAAAGAGCTGAATTGTTTTGTGTAATAAAGTGGCAGTTAATTTAGACCATTTCTGGAAGTTCAAGAAAAGTGTGGGGTGGTGGAATCTGGGGAGGAAGTAGAGGCCCAGAAGGGTCATGAGAAGGATAAAGGCCAAGGCTGCAGACCAAGAGTTAAGGAGGAGATTGATCAGAGAGACAGAACACCTCAAAGGAGGGAAAGCCTAGAAACTTGAAGGCGTCAAAGAAGACAGTTCATAGGAAGTCCCCTGCATATGAACCTTCAAGTTGCGAGCTTTCAAAGATGCGAACGTGCGTTCGCATGTCCAGTCACGTAAGTTAGTTCACGTGTCTGGCGTACATTGTCACGTCTGTGCATCCTCTACAAGTGGTTATGCTTTTGTGTACTGTACAGTACTGTGTAGAGTACAGTAGTGCAGTATCTTTATTTCAAGCCCAGGATGTCCGGAAGCAAGTGTAAAAGCAGTGGTGATGTAGCTGGTACAGTACTACCCAGACATCACTGGATCGGTTTTTCAAGAGGGTAGATAGAATTGAACCCAGCTAGGAACCAGAACCTGTGCCATCAACGTCAGGCCTGAGTGAAATTGCAGCTTGCCCTCCATCTCCTATTGCTGACGATCCTTCAGCTCTACCATCTCCCACCTCCTCTCCCCCCTCCAGTCAGTAACTCTTCTTGCCTGTTCACTTGATGCCAGACCTGTATGCCAGTCATTGCCCTGTACTACTGTACTTTTCAAGGTACTGTACTGTAAGATTAAAAATGTTTTCTTTATTTTTTGTGTTTGTTTTTATGTATTAATTGTGCGAAAAGTATTATAAACCTATTACAGTACAGTACTATCTAGCTGATTGTGTTAGTTGAGTAGCTAGGCTAACTTGGTTGGACTTACGAACAAATTGGACTTATGAACACACTCTCGGAATGGAACTCTTTCGTATGTAGGGGACTTGCCGTTAAGTTATGTTTGGTTTTGGATTCTGCCCCCTAGCATCATTCCTTTCCAGCTTTCCAGGGACCACTGGGTGTCTGATGAGCTGTGGAGAGTGAAGGAGAAAGAGCACAGCTGGGGCTGAGCTGAGCAGCCGCAGGAAGTGGGGAGGGTGTGCGGGGTTGGGGGCATCGGTGAGGGTCCAGCCAGGAGAAGAAACTAGGGGTTGGAAGTGACAAGAAATACAGGCTACCTCCCCCAGGAAGGCTCAGAAATAACAGCAGCTGTGCTGGACTTCCCCAGCCGAACAGGATAGAGACTGAAGTTGTGTTGCTTGGATATTATAGAGAACCTGTGACCCCAGATCACTGGGATATATGAGGACACTTATTTAACAGAGTTTTCCGTGCTTTGAGGAAACAAAGAGTTGCTTCTCCTCAGATTTTTTTTTTTTGGGGACTCCTACTTGTTCTCCCAGTAAGAACATTTTAACAGATATTTCCTTTGCTGTCAGCTAGTTTTATTTATAAACACCTTTTGCTCTCAACATGTTGCATAAATATCTGGGCAGAGGAAGATTGGTTTCAATTGGCTTTGATCATTTTTCTTTATGGTGCTGTGTTCTGGGGGCACGAGATGGGATCACCTCTGCTCTATTATCCCACTCTGCTTTTGTGGATATTTTCCAAACGAAGCTCCCTGGAATGTGTTTCAAGATGGATTCTCATTATCTCCCAGTCGACAGTCAATTACTTTTTTTTTTTTTTTTTTTTTAAGGATCTCAGAACATTTGTGTTTCCTTGAGGAAATAGAACTAAATTCAGCAATAAAGGTCAGCACTTACTGGGGTCCTCTGAGCCAGACGCTGTTCCAAGTGCCTTAGAGTTAACCATCAAATCTTCACAATAACCCTATGAGGATGCTATTTTTCTTATTTCCATTTTAGTGGTAAAGAAACTGAGGGGGTGTTGACATGAGGTCTTTTTTCCAAGGGGTCATAGCAGTGTCAGTAGCAGTTAGGACACAAACTCAGGCCATCGTATTCCACTCTCAACCTGTACAGCCTCTTGATAAGATAACTTTAGGTTATTGGAAATAGCACAGTTTGGCTAATTCCACTTTATTGTTTTCAAGCCTTTTAAGAAAGCACCTTTGCTGCTTTGTCAAAGGGCGGTCAGTAATGAATGTGTTCAAATGACAGGCTTTGGGTACTGAAGTTTCTGGATGCACATGGAAATATTACCCCAAAGAATTCAGAGACTGGAAAGGCTACTCTTTCTTCCCTCTGGTTATCCCAGAACAATTCAGGACTTCTAGGTAGAAAAAGTTTTTTTGACTAGATACAGGATTCTCAGGTTTTAACTTCTGTTGAGTGAAAAATGATTTAAAAACTAAGGTAAAAATATAAGAAAGTAATTTTTGGTGAACTTGGTAGGGAGAATGACCTTGGAAGTGTTCTTGAAGATTATTTAAACACTTAAAAATGCAGACCATCTCTGTAAATTATGAGGTTATAAATGCTTTTCTTTCCTCCACTCACTGTGAAGAAAACATAGTTCTGAAAAATTAAGAAAATTTGGGTTAGAAGACTCATTTTAGAATGACTATGTCATCACTTTTGAGTGACTCCTAGAATTATGGTTCCTGCCATTTAGGGAATTTTCACTTATTCAGTGCATTTGGTGAGAGCCACTTTTCGACATGGGAGATTTTGGTCTGGCTGTGGCTTGTGCTAAAGGACCCTCCAGTACCTTGGCTTTCTCGTCTTGAGCAAGCTCAGATGTCAGTTTTTTTTTTTTTTTTTTTTTTTTTTTTTTAATTTTTATTTATTATTTATTTATTATGTTTATTTTTGGCTGTGTTGGGTCTTCGTTTCTGTGTGAGGGCTTTCTCCAGTTGCGGAGAGCGGGGGCCACTCCTCATCGCGGTGCGCGGGCCTCTCACTATCGCGGCCTCTCTTGTTGCGGAGCAGAGGCTCCAGACGCTCAGGCTCAGTAGTTGTGGCTCACGGGCCCAGTTGCTCCGCGGCATGTGGGATCTTCCCAGACCAGGGCTCGAACCCGTGTCCCCTGCATTGGCAGGCAGATTCTCAACCACTGCGCCACCAGGGAAGCCCCTCAGATGTCAGTTTTATCAGTATCATTACCTTGCCAGTGCTGAGCTAACCAGTGGCTTGGTCTGGTGTAAACAATGGGAAGAACAGTGTCGGTCCGCTGTAGAAGCTGTATTAAACTAATGTGTACGTTTTGAATTCTAGAGGCAAAGAATGTAGTGGTGAGAAATTTGCAGATTAACTCTGATCCTTGTGATTTATATCAAGAGTTTACGAGATCAAAGGTAGTATGCCTGCTTTCTGTAATCTCCACTTCCGGTAAAATTGTTTTTTCATGAAAGGTGAGACCCATTCCTATTTCCAATTGGATGGATTATTTAAATGACCCTTCCCCCAATTTGTGGCACTAAAAGTTAATTCCGTTTAATTCAACAATTTATTGCATCTCTACTGTTTGCAGTGTATCATGGCAGACTATGATTTAGATTACAGATTTAATATAATCTAGTGAGGAAGAAAGACACATACTTAAATAATTCTGATACAAGTTAGCACTGTAATAATCTTGAAAGCACTATAATAAAGGATTCCAAGCTGAGCTGTAGATGGGGGTAGAATTGGATTGGAAGTGTTGCTCTTTTTCTGAAACAAATACAATTTTACCTGTATTCTTAGACAATGTATTTTTGTTGTTATTGTTGATATACATGGAGAGAGGCAGCATATGCTATACCTTCTTTTCCTTTTCCATTTCTCTGAGCCCTCCTTCTAGGCATCCTGTATGCATTATGCAAGTGGCTATTCTTACTATTTAAGAATGTTTTAGGGATCCAACCCTAAAACAGAGGAGATTAACCCTTTTCCTAGTATCTTGGCTTCCCATAGGCAGACCTGCCTCCAGTTGGGGCCACCTGGTGGTGATGGGAGCAGCAACTTTCCACAGATATGATGGCAAAGGACAAAAGGCTAATTTATGGTAGTGGGACTGCTTCCTCCTTCTTCCCCTGAATAAACACTCAGCATATGGCGTGATCCTGGGCCCCTCTGGGAATTAGGGAGAAAGCAACATTATATAACAAATTTCAACTAGCAGTGCTAATGGAGAAGACTTGCTGTGAATTGCCTGAATCCAGAGATGGTTTGCAAACAAAGTCTCAGTTCATAGTATTTGTACCAATTTTGATTTAAGCTGCAAATTAAAGCAGTATGCATTTATACATGTAGAAAAGCAAATTGTTTAGATTACCAAGCCTCAGGAATGTAACTCTGAAAGGTTTATTTAAAGCCATCATGCAGCTGTGGCAATCATTTCAGAAACAATTCTTCTAGTCTCATGGCATCTATTTTTGGGTTGAGATTTATTTATTAATTGAAAAAAATTTTTTTAAATTTTTATTTATTTATTTTTGGCTGTGTTGGGTCTTCGTTGCTGCGCGCGGGCTTTCTCTAGTTGTGGTGAGCAGGGGCTACTCTTTGTTGCAGGGCGCAGGCTTCTCATTCCGGCAGCTTCTCTTGTAGAGGAGCATGGGCTCTAGGCATGTGGGCTTCAGTAGTTGTGGCACGTGGGCTCAGAAGTTGTGGCTCGCAGGCTCTAGAGCACAGGCTCAGTAGTTGTGGCACATGGGCTTAGTGGCTCCGTGGCATGTGGGATCTTCCTGGACCAGGGCTTGAACCCGTGTCCCCTGCATTGGCAGGTGTATTCTTAACCACTGTGCCACCAGGGAAGCACGAGATTTATTTTTTATTGAGTTTGTCAAAGTCACTTTATAGATTCTTAATAGCTTGTTTCTTTTTTCTTTCTTTTTTTTTTTCTTGGTGAATGTGTGATTGGAACTTTCCTAGTAATTTTAAAATAGTCTCATTTGTCGTATTTTAGTGTGCAATTTAGAAATCGATACATCAAGTAATGAGTTTTAGGTTGATTTCTTTTTCCTTGGGGTTTTCTATTCTGTTCTGTTCTTTGCTTTTCCCTTCCCATCCTCACTCTTTCCTCCCTCCCTTACTCCCTCCTTTTTCTTCCTCTCCCCTTCCCTCCCTTTCCCTCCTTTGTTTTTGTTGATGATGGAAGTGATCACAAATAGTGAGTGATTGTGTCTCAAGAGGTTAATAAATGATTGAATCATCTATTGTTTCTTCTGAGGATCCATCTTTCAGAAGTCAAACAGGTGAATCATCATTTTGAAAAGAAATTCATCAGTCATTTAGAATTTTTTCTCTCTTCTCATGAATGAGTGCTTCTTTTATGTGTGACTTAAATTGTTGAAATATGAGACTGCAGAAAAAAACAAATCAGTTTCCAATTATAGCTCCTTGGGATAACACATGTGGTTCCATCACTGAGTGCTGATTTTTAAAAAATGTTACTTCAACCATCCAGTTTGTTTCCTGAAGCATCACCTTGTGAAAGTCAGATCATTAGCAGGTGGGATGGGCTAAACTCAGTTGTCCCTGTGTGCATCTAGTAGAGAAACCAGCTTTCTGAATTTATGTCTACCCACCAGTCTTCTTTCTCTCTTTTCTCTTACTGGAAGATCATTAAAATTACTTTTGTGAACTTACCTTCTTGGGCCTTTGGATCTTTGCTGTATCGACTTGGTGCTCAGCCTGAAGGATTCCAGGAGCTCCTTCTTTTTGACAAATCTGAAGTCTAGCCACAGCATATTTTTCCCCAACACCAGATATGTGAATCAAAGTCAGTGTATGCACTACCATATATAAAATAGGTAACTAATAAGGACCTAGTGTATAGCACAGGGAACTCTATTCAGTACTCTGTAATGGCCTATATGGGAAAAGAGTCTAAAAAAGAGTGGATATATGTATACGTATAACAGATTCACTTTGCTGTACACCTAAAACTAACACAACATTGTAAATCAACTATACTCCAATAAAAATTTTAAAAGATAATAAAATAGCCAAAAAAATTCTAGCATGGGAAAAAATAAAAAAATAAAGTTCTCAGTAGTACTGTCAAAAAACAAAAAACAACCAAAAAAAAAAAAAACCCAAAGTCAATGTATAAGTGGGAAAGAAACATTCCTAGTCTCTCATTTATTGAAAAACAAATCTCTGTTTCTAATACTTTCTATTTTTTTGGTAACCCAGACATGCGCAGGAGTGACAGATGTCTAGTAACTGGAGAAATCCTGAGATTTCCAGTCTGGCAGTGTTGATACAAGAACCATACATGAGTATCTTCTCATTGCTTGTTTATATGGGCATCATCACATACATGGCAGTCTTTCGTAAAGCACACATGCAAACATAAGCTTGCCCTAGAAAACAGGCTTATTATGAAAAAGCATGTTTGCATCACTAGGTGCCAGAAATAAATGAAGTTATTGTGTTGAATGTTCTTAATAATAAGTAAAAATTCTTTATGACATATCATGTGTACCTCGCTTACAAATATATGGGAGCATTTTCATTTTGTGTAGAATAGATTGCAGCAGTATTATCCATAGAAGTTAAGTAAGAAGCAGCATAAGTGGAATTCAAACAGCTTAGCCATACCTCATAGTGAGGAAGTGTGCTGAAGACTGTAACTCATCTTTGGATTATTAGAAACCAACAGTGTGAGTCCACAGGCATATGCAAATACTTATTTGTTGTGAATTATGTAACAAAGTCACTATCAGTCAAAGTGTCACAGAATTATTACATTGTTAGCTATGGAAAAAGTTACATATTCAAGTATATTACAGCAAAATCATAGACTAATTGCTTTTGCATTGAAAGCAAAATAGAATTGTAGTTTGTTTAATATTTGTATTTGCCAAGCAAAGCTGAGATGCATATAATAAATAAGTCCTTTATTTTGTAGATGTGTTCATAGGTCAGCTTGAGTCACAAATCTCAAACAAATTTCAAATTCCACAGCTAAAAAGAGCAAGTGGAAATGAGGGCACAGTTTCAGGTATGGTTGGATTTAGGAGCTCAAACAAAATCATGACAGGTTTTTCTCTCTTTTCTTCGTTGGCCTATCTTGCTGTCCCTTCCTTTTCCTTGCTCTCAACCCTGCATGCTACTGCTTTGCTTTGGGACTAGCCTTGTTCTTCCTACATGCTGGGTAAGATGGGTTTTAGCATTCTTGTATTTATCTCATTCTTTTCTTCTTTGTTCAGAAAGGAAAAGTGGCACTCTCCTTTCCCATATATATACCAAAAATAATGGTAGGGAAACAATCTTTGCTAGGGTGATAGACCTACCCCCTTACAGGAAAATAAAGATTGAGAGGGGATGGTGCATATTTGATTGTTCAGGTATATGTCACATGCCCACTCCCACAGGCAGGAAGTGGAGTGCTGTTGCCGTCTATTATATCCAGAATACTTAACATAGTTTTTCCATCACGTTCTCAGATAGACCATTTGCAAAACTAAAAGGATTTAATCTGTGAGGTTCATAAGCCATTTATATGGATAACACACTTACTAAAAGCTGCCTAGGAATTATATGAAATTGACTCTGGTTGCCTTTGCTAAAGAATAAGTTTTCTTCATAGAGTTAACATTTTCTGGTGATACTGTCAAAAACAACAATGTAGACATTTAATTTTTTTGCTTAAGATGCATGCTTGAGAATTCTGCCTTAATTTCATTTATCCGTTCATTCAGCAAATATTTATTTTGAATACCTACCACCAGACTGGGAATCACAAGTGATCAGGACAAATGTAGCCCTTTTTCAAATGTCACCTTCTCAACAAAGCCTTCCCTGCCTCTTCTACTGACAGACAGAACTCCTCTGTCCTGCTTTACCCCTACACTTTCCCTGCTTTCTTGTCTCCATAGCAATAGCTGCCATCTGATTATATTTTACTTATTTATTCTTACCTGTCTCTCTTGATTAGGAATATAAGCTCCCTTAGGTCAGACATTTTTATTTATTTTATCATCAGTTGTATCATCAGTGTCTAGAACTGTGTCTGGAACAGTAAATGTGATGTTGAATGAATAGATGGTCCTGGCTGTCATCTCCATTCTGTCTCTGTCCCTTATATGTGGATACTAGGTACGCTAACTAGTGTACATGCTAAACGTTTTCTAAGAAGCAAAGTGAAGCAATCTAAATTCACAGGGGATGACGGTGGAGATGCTAATTTGGATGAGATGGTCAAAGAGGCCTTGCAGAGGAGGTGACATTTGGACCCGAATGACAAAAGGGTGCTGTGCAGACCATTATCTGGGAGAGGAGACCTCATGGTAGGTAGAGCAAACAGATGTAAAGAGCTCAGAGGTGGGATGGTGTCTGGGCTAGTCAAGGAGCAGTCAGATGGTCAAGGAGGCTGGAGTGGGCAGTGGGGCGTAAGAGGAAGACAGACGACGACGACGTATACTGGGTTCAGAACAAGCCCCATGGTTAAGACGGGATCTTATTCTTAGTAGGAAGAGAAGCAGTGTGAGGGTTTTTGATCAGAAAGGTGACGTGATCTGAGCTATGTTTTTAAAAAGATCGCTCAGGCTATTGTTTGTCGGCCAAGAAGGAAGACCAGTTGGAGGTCATTGTAAGAGTCCAGGTAGAAACCAGAGGCTTTGGACTAGGTAATAGCAGTGCAGGTGGTAAAAGTGGATTCTGGACATATTTCAAAGGTTGAGTCAAAGAATAACAGATTGGATATGAAATGATAAAAAGAGGCGTTAAAGATGACTTTAAGGTTTGATTTGACTTTTCAATTCAAATGATTGTGTAAGTTCACCAAGTCTGTTACACTTTTGAAACTAGTGAATTTTAAGTTAAAGTCCATTATATAGTTAAACTTGAAAAAAATCTTTGAGGAAATAAGTCCGACTCTGTAGTATTTGAAATATGAGTAGCATAGCTAAAATGAGCATACGTAACTATTGAGGGGAGAAGATAAATTCTAGGACTTTACAACTTTAATAACTGATGACAAAATACTCAGCCTTTAATATCCATGTGTGCCTAACATATGCTCTAATTTTGATGTTCTTGAGCAGTTTGTTCTGTGCTGGAAAATACAGCTGTCCTTTGTGGCAGTGAGAATTGTGGAATGAGGTGGGAGTTGGCTGGATGGGGGGAATGTGCAACTTAGAGGTTAAGAAGATAGAATGTCAGAATTCTTAATACATAGAAGAAATTAATCAGTTCCAAGATATAGCAAAATGAAAGAATGACTATAGACTGTGATACTAGCAGAGTCCCAGAGCCATATCTGTGTCTATATTCATAGATCCCTATAGGGTGTGTATGTGACTTTGTGCACGGGGGCATCCACCTTGAGATTTAGGGTCTAAACTTCCTTTAAGAACAAAAAGTTTTACCTGATTGTGTTTTGATTGTCAGTAGAAAACTGAGAGTATATATGGTAAACAGTTATCTTAAGTATGGCTGAGATATCCTCATAGGATTCAAATTCCATTGTTCAAGTTCCAGGCTGCTCTTTAAGCATATTTAGGTGAGGTGAGATAATCACTCTTTTAGCAAAGAATAGGAAAAAAATTCAATAACTTACTTAAAATTATAGTTATCTGAAATTTGAAATGTTTTGAACCCTTCTAAATTATTCGTCGAGCTATCTCTTGATCTTAAATACATGAATTTGTTTTTGACAGTGTTTGATGCAACACTTCTTTGATTCACTTTCTTAAACTCCCTTCAGAAACAAATTGATAACAACTCTCTAGTTGCAAAAGTAAAGCTCTAGAGATGGTTCTTTAGGTAAATGAAGCACTGTTCTGAGTAAGTGGTTAGTCTAACACAGCACATTAAAGGCCAATTAAATAAGGGAAAATGGTCCTTAATGGGACTGCAGGACAGTGGTAAATGTGAGTCAAATGTCTCCCTCGACCATTTAGCCTACTTGCACAAAAAAAATCATGAAGTTTCCTGTCCTTTGCCAAATGTGAAAGGGGATCACTATTTCAGTAACAGTTTGTCAGGTTATTTGCATTTGCATAGAGCATGTTATCACACATATTCTTTTTGGTCTTATACCCTATGTCTGATAAGGTTTCCTTTTCCAAGAGCAGTGATTTTCAGAATCTCCTTTCTGTCTGTTGTTGTTTTAGGGTCATTTACAAGAAACTGGATAATCCTGTGTAATCCTGTCTTTACTCCTCAAATTCTGTACAGTTTAATGATAATGTTTGCTTTTCTAAATGTTCAGTATTTTCTAACTACAGTCCTAATAACTACAAACAACCAATATGTTATAAGAGTATGGCTTAGAATACTCTGGTTTCAGTTATCAGCTACAGTAATGTCAGGCAAATATGTTATCTTAAAACTATCATCAGTAGGATATTCCAAACACTATTACAGGAAGAAAAAATTCTTTGATTGTAATTTATGAGGACAATTTTGAAGCTGTATTAAAAATTTACTTAAAAAGAATGTTAATAGCAAGAGTACACACAATTAGTAGTGATAGCAAGTTGATTTGCTTTTAAGTTTATTTTAAAGTGTCACTTTATTATAAGCTAGACTGTATATTAAAAATACCATTGTGTTTCTAAAATTAATTTTTATTATTATAACTAACTTTTTGAGTTGAGTCCTTCATTGCATAACCATAATTTCTACTTGAATTCTACAGGGAGTTAGGGAATGAAATGTAGCAGAAATTAGGTCACTAGAGTTTTAAGTTAAATTCCATTTCTGAGAAATCTGAGACATTTTCATTTTTTTATCCTTATGTTAGTAATCAGTCCAGGAAATGACAAGAAAAGTGCTTCTCAGAGTTATCAAGAAATTAAACTTTTTTGCCAGCCATTTTTCTTCTTTGATCTCCCTTTACACTCCAAAGATCCAATTATAGATGTGGCACCGTGATAAAACTTGATAAGATATTAACTAAAATGTTTGTAAAGACAGTCATTCATAACTTTATATCCTCAGTGAGAACCCGCAGATAAATTTAAGCCTGGTTTGGGATTACCCCTCACATGTAGCTCTAAGTGTTTACTAATTATTATTCTGGCATCCCTACATCTGGTGAGAAATCAGACTGCAGGATTGCAAATGACCACTGTCCCCAGGAACTGGCCGGGCTACCTGAGTGAGTGAAGTGCCTCTGGTGATACATCAGCACATGATAAATGGCCCCGCCTCAGGTAGCATCAAAACAGTAGTGAGTGGAGAAGACTATGGCAAATGAGACAGCTCCTGTCCTTTCCTAACGGGGCAGCCACTACTCAGCTCCATCGTATTACGGCCACCTGGGAATGGTGCCGGCTTTGTTAAGACAGAAATCTCATTTTCATGGAAAATCTGCTCGTTTTTCAATGTTGGCAGCTAATTTAAATTTTAAAGGAAATTATTTGGGCTAGGAAACCTTGTTGAGAGTGTTTGAAGGGAAAATCCAACTGAAGTTTTATGGTAACTATAGTAACCACCTGGGAGATGGAGGGAAGAGGGCATGATTGGAGGCAGGAAGTAGTTAAGGACCAAATGGCCAGATGAATGATATTGGAGGCTTGTATGGGAGCAGTGCAGATAGTTCCAGAGAAAGAATAAAGAGGTGAGACCTGTGGTGAGAGGTGAGAAAGAATAAAGAAATAGAGAACTTCTGGAGGTAGAACAGGCAGGACCTAGAAGCCAATTGTATAGGGTTAAGAGCCCATGGAAGAACTAAAGTTTCAAGTTTCTCCGGGGTCCTAGGGAAAAAAAAAAAGCTGCTGGGGCTCAGGTGTAATGTGCATATTTTTATCAGTAATCTGAAATCCAATTATCTGTCTTCCACAAGTGCACATACCACTCCTGCGCACACAGAATAATTATACCATGTATGGGCTCAGTTTTGATTTTTCTATCAGAAGATGCACGGATACCATTGCTATATTTGCTTGAAAGGTCATGGCTTCAGAGGTTTAGAGGCTGGAAAGCAAAGATGAAAATAGAAGCAGAGTGATTTTATGAAACAGATGGGGGAAAAGCAAACAGAGCTCAGTCTGCAGTCACTGGCAGGAGAGAAGAATGAGAAAAGCAGTCAGGAACTAAAATCTCTCATGGTGACCATGATACTGCAAAAATAGGAAAGGGGAAATGCAACTGTGAATCTCCCCATTCTGAGTTAGCTTGATACTGAAAATTGAACAACTGATGGTTCTGTCTTGAGCTTCCTGTAGAGTGAACATTCTGTTTATTGCATAAAGACAAAGTTTAAATTACCTTTGAAATTGTGGAGGTATCTATCATCTCTATTCAGAGACAAAAATAAGAGGAGTTGGCAGGGGGTGAATATTAGAACAGGGAATAAAAAGCAACAGTCATGTCAATTCAATAGCATTTATTGGGCACTGGAAGATGCAAGACAAGGCCCTCATGATTCAATGTTGATTAAGACATAGTCCAAGCACTCAAGACAGATTAACATTTAAACGACTAATAGCAATAGCATAGAACAGATATTGTATTCGCCATTTGATAGATGGAGCTCCAGTCTCCAAGGGATAGATATCTAAGTGGTGATGTCCAGTGGCTGGAAAGAAGGGCCTGATTTCCAAAAGAGACATCATGATTTAATACAGTTGCTCAAAATATAGCTTGGGAATCAATTCTAGCAAAGGTTCTTTCCCAAAGAGAAAATGTAAAGCAAAAAGAACAGTGTGCTAAAGGTGGAGCCCAGAAGCAGATTCTTGAAATCTGGTAAGCAGGGATTTACTAGATCCACACAGGGTAAGCAATACTTTGTCATTCTTGACCTGTCCATTGAGGGGCATTTAAGCAACTGGGGGTCATAGACCCTGGAAAGAGGAGAAGGCGAATAAAGATTTGGGGATGATGAAGTTAAATATGCCATTGAGGGTAAAAGGGTTTCAAACCCTGCTCTGTTATTAAAATGTAGGATGACCTGGGATGCAATTTGAAGTTCAACATAAGTATAGATATTGTACTGAATCCCCTCCCATCTGCTATCTCACCTTCTAGGTTTAAATCCTGTCCCTACTCCTTCAGGATGCCTTTGCTGATCAAGCAAACCCGCTGTTAATTTTTCCACTTCTGAGGCCCTAGAGCACTTACGTCTGTTCCTTCCTTGACAGTTACTGTTTTACCATCTTGCCTTATCAGCTTGTGTGTGTAATGTTTGATTACTAGGATGAGGATTGTAAGTGGTCATCCAAACTGAAACACTTTGGAGAGTGACACTGGGAGAGGGTGAGTGCTGTTGATGCTATTAATAATTGCTGAGGAATGACAGGCGTAAATGGGGGCTGTCCTGAGCCACCCAGGCTGTGTGGTCACTGGACTTATTTCCCTAGTTGGGCCACACGGTTCTTCTATCTCCTCAAGGCCTTGCACAGATTAGCATTCAATGACTCCATTAGATGCCATTGTAAGGACTATGGAGATGATTACATGACCCCAAACTCTTCCTTTTCTAGATGAGGGAACTGAGGTCCAGAGAGGTCATGTGACTTGCCTATGGTTGCACAGCTAGTTCTTACCTTGCAGCCTTGTTTTAGTCACTGATACTTTTTCCTCAGATATTACCATGTGCTTATAGCCTGGCTGATTAATAATGTTGTCTTGCCTCTTTGGTCAGATTTTGATGTCAACTTTTTCTGCCCAGATCCACATTCACTAATACTGTGCTAAGCATATTAAGTGCTCAGCAAATACTAATTGAATTAACAGATGATCATTGAGACACTGATTCTTATCAGTGAAAAGGGACTTGGAAATAACATAGTCAGGTACTCTCCTAAATAGTGAAGGTGAAACTCAGAACACGTCAGGTGATTTGTTCTCAGCTCAATCGGCTAATTAGTGATAAACTCAAGCTAAAACTCAGTTCTCCTAGGTCTTTTAATTCCCAGGCCAATATTTTTTCCTACTGTATCTCACTGCTTCCAAAGTGACAGGCAGCAAAATATTAGTGATCTAAAATCTAAAGTAACATCATAACGATTTATATTTTCTCTTGTAGTTTTCCAAATGCTGCCTTATGTTAACAGGACCCTCTGCTGCAACCCTAGCCAGGCTAACAAGGCAACTGAACTGTTTTACAAATTAGGCAGTCAAAAGTCAGAATTTTAAGGGATTTGGGACCAAAGTGATTCAATTTCCTCAAATACAGAGAACCCAAAGAAACTTGTTCAATCTTAATACTGTCCTTGAAATAATTTTTTTTTTTTTTTTTTTTCCAATTCAGCAAGGCAAAGCTCTGTTAGCAAAGATGTTCTTCAAGGAAGGACTTGGGATGGTATGTTAAAAAGCTTTCTCCAAGTTTCTTGTCACCCAGGCTACATTATCCTGATTTGCTTTTGCTCTTGTGGGGAATTCTTACAGTAAGAAAATTGTGGCTCTTTGCTATTTTAGCTAGAAAGATGAAGAATTTTGAAATCATGTTCTGAGTGGGCTAAGGCAAAGGTATATGATAAAACTTTGAGAATTCCAGTTAAAGATCTAAACAGAAAAAGGAAGAAAAATAAAATCTACAGATCGGTTGCATACAGAGCCTGGTTGAAGCTTGAATGCTTCAAGTGTGATGCTCAATTATGGATGTGACTTGCCCTGAGCAGCCTCCAGAGCGCTGGGTTTCCAAGCATGGCTTCAAGGGGCACATGGTCTCTGTGGGCTGCACACTCTTTCTACTTAGAGAGCATTTAAGCTTATGGGTACTGTGCTAAAAACGTTGACCTAAATCAACCCAATTAACAAATCAAGTTCCCCAGGTTATTTTGTTGCTTTGCTCTGCCGAAGCTCCATTGAGACTCTTCCTGATTAAATTAAATGTGAATGAGAGAAGAGAGCAAAGAAGAGGGAAACATTTTCAGCTCTTCCAGAAACTTTGCTAAATAGCTGAATAGCTCTGTTCCTGAGGGGTTCATTGGGATGAGTTACCTAGTGGAAGGCAGGGATCATGGTTTGTTCACAGTACTTAAGTACTTATCTCCAGGACCTCAACAAGGGCAAGGGTTATAATGGAACCTAGTAAACACTGGCCAAATAAACCAGTGAGTTACAGTCTGGAACCTTCCCAGGTTGACTCCCTGGGCTTCCTCATCTGTGACCTTATTGGGTTGTAATGGATTGTTTACATGTCTTTCCCACCAGAAAATCATCTCCCAGAAGGCAGGGACCTTTTATATATACTTTTTATTTTTTTGTCAATTGTGAATCTCCTTTGCCTTTACATCAGTGCCTAGTGATGTTTAATGCGTATTTATTGAATAAAAGTTTAAGGAATGAGCTCTTGGTAGCATTTCCTCCCTAACTCCTGAAGGTAAGGGTGGGGGGAATGATTATTTATAAAAAGAGCCTAACGCTTCTATTTGATCTGAAGCACTATCATTCCATACTGAATATAACATAAATATAATATACTGTAATATAAGTAGTATATAAATAATAAACTATAATATATTGTAAACAAAATATAAGACAATATAAATCATGTATATAAAACATACTGTAATAACATGTAATTATTATAATATATAGGGAATAGCAAATAATACTGAGTGTAAAAGTAGGTGCTCTTTTTTTATACTTGGCTTCCCTTTTCCTCAATGTACTTTATAAAATTTAAAATAACAGGCACACCATCCAGACTCGGCTCAATGAGTTCAGTCTTAAAGCTCTGGATTCAGTCCATTTTGTGTCCTATGGCAAGTTACTTAAACCTCACCAAGATTCAGTTTCCTCATTTTTAAAATCTGTGGTAACATCTACTTTGTGGGTTATTGTAATAATAACAGCTAACGTTTATCGAGCACTTACTATGCTCAGGACATCACCATGAACTCTTTCTCCATGCCAGCAACCTTGGGGTGTAAAGACTATTATCTCTCTCATGTAACAGGGCTGAACCTGAGGCCTAGAGTGGTCATTTATAAGAAGGATAAAGTACATTGTAAACCACATATTGTCTTACACTAAAGTTAAAGAAGTCTTACTTAGAAACATAGAAGCATTTTTGAGGAGCATGCAGAAGACTTTTTTTTTAGTTTTCAGGGAATGGAGTCAAGCATAGAACAAGAAACTCCATGTCATCCATTAGAAACAAAAAAGATACTAGATGCTTGAGAGGAAAGCAACCAAAGAATCAAGGCATAAATCCCCCCAGACTGTGCACTGGGGGGATACCTCAAACATTACAGGGTTGTACCCCACACTGGGGACGGGTCCCAGGATTGACAGGAGAGGAAGACAGACATGCGGGGAGGAGAGGGTCCAACATGGAATATGGGGTTTAGAACCCAGTAAAAAGTTCTCGATGATTTTGTACAAGAGCACCCACTCTTCATATTTTAGCTATACTTATGGACAGACAAGACATTGTGATGATTAGTTTATAAATCTGTTGCTTTATATACTGACATCATTAGGAAAAAGGAAAATTTACTCTGGTACAAATTTTGTGTCAAAATATCATCACTGGTCTTTTATGCAAAGAAATCTGCCTCTCTACCTAAGGGTTTCCATCTCACCCACAAGCATTATCTCAACTCCCACCAATTCAAGGCTCCTGAACCACTGTTGCAGTCTCCAAGTAAGGTCACAAGGATTGTAGAGGCCTCCCAATGTGGGTGATCTATCCTGAACATAATCACACAAAACTGACCAAATGCTTCGAAATCTGTATTGCTGGAAGAGGTGGGAGAGAATCATATGTTGGAAATTTGGGCCTGTTTATCTTTTACGCATAACTCTCCTTGTCTTTGAAACATTTTAATGCTGCTTGGATTTGAACACAGACAGGATTATTCCCAAGCCCAACATCTTAACCACTTTTCCGTATTTCCTTTTCTCTATGACATTTACATAGAGTCATGCAAATGTTTAAGCCCATAGCACATGCTCAGCAGCTGTTAGCTGGGGTTAATATTGCTATCATCGTCCTCGTCCTGATGTTGAAGGACACGTCCCTGGCACAGAGAGGTGTGCTCCTTCTAAGGTAGCTTTATTATAGGACTTATCATACTTTAAGTGTTGGGTCAGTTCTCCCTTACCTCCACCGGCCTTTAAGAGTGAAGATTATGCCCATGACGCTGTACGTGCTGAGCAGGTGTTTGTTAAATTGAAAGAAACTATGTTTAGCTAGATTCATTTATTTTCCTCCTAGTACTTTGTGTGGATTCCCAGCTGACCTTGGAAAAGGCACCAGTTGATTACATTAAAAAGTAGGCATCTTGGGCTTCCGTGGTGGCACAGTGGTCGGGAGTCCCCCTGCCAATGCAGGGGGCACGGGTTCGATCCCTGGCCTAGGAAGATCCCACATGCCATGGAGCGACTAGGCCTGTGTGCCACAGCTGCTGAGCCTGCGTTCTAGAGCCCGTGTGCCACAACTGCTGAGCCCGCCTGCCACAACTACTGAGGCCCACGTGCCTAGAGCCCGTGATCCACAGCAAGAGAAGCCACCATAATGAGAAGCCCACGCACAGCAATGAAGACCCAATGCAGGGTAAAAAAAAAAAAAAAAAAAAAAAAAAAAAAAAGTAGGACTCTTTGGAACAGAATATTTCTTAAAGTGGGACTCTGTTTATTTCAAAAAGAAAAATAAGACCATGTCACAGGCTGTAATAATAAATGATATCATCATGGCAGATAAAACAATCCAAATGCATATGTGGTTCTGTTTGTGGCTTTGCAGTAGAAACTCAGGGCCTTGCTGTCACTGACTTTTCCAAAGGTTTTTTATACTATGCAAAAGTCTATTTAAAACACACAAACAAAAGCTGTCACTGTTTGCAGATGACATGATACTATACATAGAGAATCCTAAAGATGCTAACAGAAAACTACTAGAGCTAATCAATGAATTTGGTAAAGTAGCAGGATACAAAATTAATGCACAGAAATCTCTTGCATTCCTATACACTAATGATGAAAAATCTGAACGTGAAATTAAGAAAACACTCCCATTTACCACTGCAACAAAAAGAATAAAATATCTAGGAATAAACCTAAGGAGACAAAAGACCTATATGCAGAAAATTATAAGACACTGATGAAAGAAATTAAACATGATACAAATAGATGGAGAGATATACTATGTTCTTGGATTGGAAGAATCAACATTGTGAAAATGACTCTACTACCCAAAGCAATCTACAGATTCAATGCAATCCCTATCAAACAACCACTGGCATTTTTCACAGAACTAGAACAAAAAATCTCACAATTTGTATAGAAACACAAAAGACCCCGAATAGCCAAAGCAATCTTGAGAAAGAAAAACGGAGCTGGAGGAATCAGGCTCCCTGACTTCAGACTATACTACAAAGCCACAGTAATCAAGACAGTATGGTACTGGCACAAAAACAGAAATATAGATCAATGGAACAGGATAGAAAGCCCAGAGATAAACCCACGCACATATGGTCACCTTATCTTTGATAAAGGAGGCAAGAATGTACAGTGGAGAAAAGACAGCCTCTTCAGTAAGTGGTGCTGGGAAAACTGGACAGCTACATGTAAAAGAATGAAATTAGAACACTCCCTAACACCATACACAAAAATAAACTCAAAATGGATTAAAGACCTAAATGTAAGGCCAGACACTATTAAACTCTTAGAGGAAAACATAGGCAGAACACTCCATGACATAAATCACAGCAAGATCCTTTTTGACCCACCTCCTAGAGAAATGGAAATAAAAACAAAAATAAACAAATGGGACCTAATGAGACTTAAAAGCTTTTGCACAGCAAAGGAAACCATAAACAAGATGAAAAGACAGCCCTCAGAATAGGAGAAAATATTTGCAAATGAAGCAACTGACAAAGGATTAATCTCCAAAGTTTACAAGCAGCTCATGCAGCTCAATATCAAAAAACAAACAACCCAATCCAAAAATGGGCAGAAGACCTAAATAGACATTTCTCCAAAGAAGATATACAGATTGCCAACAAACACATGAAAGAATGCTCAACATCAGTAATCATTAGAGAAATGCAAATCAAAACTACAATGAGATATCATCTCACACCGGTCAGAATGGCCACCATCAAAAAATCTAGAAACAATAAATGCTGGAGAGGGTGTGGAGAAAAGGGAACCCTCTTGCACTGTTGGTGGGAATGTAAATTGATACAGCCACTATGGAGAACAGTATGGAGGTTCCTTAAAAAACTAAAAATAGAACCACCATATGACTCAGCAATCCCACTACTGGGCATATACCCTCAGAAAACCATTAATTCAAAAAGAGTCATGAACCACAATGTTCATTGCAGGTCTATTTACAATAGCCAGGAAATGGAAGCCACCTAAGTGTCCATCGACAGAGGAATGGATAAAGAAGATGTGGCACATATATACAGTGGAATATTACTCAGCCATAAAATGAAACAAAATTGAGTTATCTGTAGTGAGGTGGATGGACCTAGAGGCTGTCATACAGAGTGAAGTAAGTCAGAGAAAAACAAATACCACATGCTAGACATATATATGGAATCTAAAAGAAAAAGTCATGAAGAACCTAGGGGCAAGACGGGAGTAAAGACACAGACCTACTAGAGAATGGACTTGAGGATATGGGGAGGGGGAAAGGTAAGCTGGGACAAAGTGAGAGAGGGGCATGGACATATATACACTACCAAATGTAAAATAGATAGCTAGTGGGAAGCAGCCGCATGGCACAGGGAGATCAGCTCGGTGATTTGTGACCACCTAGAGGGGTGGGATAGGGAGGGTGGGAGGGAGGGAGACGCAAGAGCGAGGAGATATGGGGATATATGTATATGTATAGCTGTTTCACTTTGTTATAAAGCAGAAACTAACACACCATTTTAAAGCAATTATACTCCAATAAAGATGTTAAAAAATAATAAAAATAAAAATAAAAACTCTTCCCTGAAAAGAAACAAACAAAAAAACCCACACAAACACACACACACACACCATCACATCTAGTACATTCATTGAATTGTAAGTTTTTTGTTTTTTTTTTAATGTGTAGCCTCTTTATACTAAGAGGCTGTCATAGACGGCATATAGATATGAAACAATTGATTTAAAATCACAAAGATTATTAAGGAAGAACTGGAATGAGGATTCTGGTATCTGGTACCCTGATCAGTATTTTCCTCCCCATTTACTCATGCATTCATCTAACAATTACGGAAAAAAATGCTTTGGAAGTTCAAGTGGCCTTTTTTTTTTTTTTTTTTTTTTTTTTAACAGATATGCTATGTGGCTAGTTTCCCAGAAATTAGCACCCTTCAGCATAGAGGGGGCTGTTTTCAGGTGCCCTCTCTCCGTGGCGTAAAGGCATGTGCTCTGGCATCTGAAGATCCTGAGTCTGAATCTGAGTGTTGCCTTCTGAGCTCATCCTCATCCCTGTAGTTGTAATTTGACTGCCTTCCTGGTACCTCTCAGCTTTGTCTGCACTTCCCCTGTGCCCTCCTCTTTCTGTGTACTCATTGCTGGGCTCCCTTCTCCCTCTCCTGGCAGGATCTAAAGTTTAAAAAGTCAGCATATTTCACACTTATTTTTATCTTTTTCCTTTTCTTTTTTCTCTAAAGTTAAGTATCACTCCTCCCTTCACCAAAGCAAGTGAGGCTCTTTACTTTCCCAGCACTTTCAGTGTTTGTGTGTTTGTGTGTGTGTGTGTGTAATTCTGGTCTACGTTAGTCTGCCTTGTGAGACTATAAGCTTCATGATGATGGGGAATTTTGTCTGCATTTTTCATGCATGCATGTCAGTCAGTTTAGAATCTTGCACAAGTGTTGCATACCCAGTTAATGAAAGAATATGTAGTGTTTGGGTGAAAAATCATGAGAACCAGAGCATGCCTGACCTTGGAATGGATAAACTGAGTTGAATGGGACCATCCCCAGTTTCAAAATCATCTTATCTGGGTCAAAGTGAAATGAAACAATATAATTTTATATCATTTTTAAAGTTTAAAAATGGCAAGGCCATAGAATTGAAATTAAATTGGCCCTACAGCAAGACCACGTTATCACCAAGATTAGTAACCAATTAAAAAACTTCTCAGTAGTGTTCTCTGAGTTGCTGGGATAAGAGGACCGGGCTCAAGGATTTTGCTATTTATTATTGTGGGTTTGGGAGATGTTATTTTGTAAGTAAGTCCTAAAGAGCTGCATTGGATAGTGGCCAAGTATAAGAATTTCTAACATACCTTTGAAATAAATTATTTTATTCAGTTTTTGAAGATATTTGAGGTTTGTAGGTTTTGTTGTTTACTTCACAAAATGGCTCTTTTAGTGGCTTTCTCTTGAATTTCTTATTTTTGCCATTTTAAGTATCGTGTAGGAATACTGCATTAGGATTTACAATACATGAGTTCTAGACCCACTTCGGCCACCCATGAGTGTTGTCATTGTAGCTGTCATTGTAGTTAAGGTGCTTATCCTCTCTTTGTGTGGTGAACATGGAAACTTGTCTTATCATAACCTCTCCGATCTTCCAGAGCACATCCACTCTTTATCATAAATGTGGTAGTATATGATTGATTCAGTACTTTGGGGATATTGAATTTGCTTGCTGTGCATAAAGGTTATAGAAGAACAGCATCTACCTTCTTAGAAGTTTTCACATCCAGTATTCTTTTTCTATACTGTTAAAATAATTGTATTAATTATCTAAATTGAATATAAATTTAGGTAAGCATTGCTGTCATTTTATATAGGTACTGTCATATGTGATACTGATTAATTTGTCTCTGACAACACAATAAAACATGGTAATCCATATTTCCAATTGATTTTTTCTGCTGGAATGGTGTGAGTGTACACCACCCAAGCTGATTTTTAATGCTGATCAGACTGGATGAAACACAATTTCAGTAATTGTTTTGTTTTGGTGTTTCTTCTCTGATGTCCATATTGATTTGTGGGCAGATTTTGAAGATGTGCTCTTATAACAGAAAGAGACATGGTTAGATTAGAACAAAAACCACTTATAGCAGAAATTATGGGCTAACAATGTGGTTCACCTTGATGTTCTCCCTTTACAGAGCCCCTTTTCAAGGTGTGCATAATTGATATTGCCATAAGCATGCTACCATCCTTTTTGCACAGCTAAGAGAATAGGGTGGTTTAGATTGCAGAATAAAGACCCAGGATTGTACAACAGAATTAAGCCTGTTTTATTTCATGAAATATTCCATTCATTAGAAATGAATATTTTCATTGCAAATGAACTGAGACAGGCAGTTCTTTATTTTGTTTCTCCCAGAAGAGATGATTTCAACAGATGGTATAAACTCAATGAAGGATTGGCATGTGCCAGTTATTTCGATCACCATATGTTTTTTAAAGGAAACATGTGCTTCACAAAGTAACCCTTTTTCTCTTGGGGCATTACCTCCATAGGTACCCCTCATTTATAGACCATATATATGTTCTTTTTTTAAACTTTTTATTTTATATTGGAGTATAGTTGATTAACAATGTTGTGTTAGTTTCAGGTGTACAGCAAAGTGATTCAGTTATACATACACATGCGTCTATTCGTTTTCAAATTCTTTTCCCATTTAGATTGTTACATAATATTGAGCAGAGTTCCCTGTGCTCTACAGTAGGTCCTTTTTGGTTATCTATTTTAAATACAGCAGTGTGGACATGTCAATCCCAAACTCCCCAACTATCCCTCCCCTCCACCCTTCCTACCTGATAACCGTAATTTCGTTCTCTGAGTCTGTTTCTGTTTTGTAAATAAGTTCATTTGCTGGCTATTGTAAACAGTGCTGCAGTGAACATTGGGGTTCATGTATCCTTTCAGACCATGTTTTTCTCTGGATATATGCCTAGGAGTGGGATTGCAGGATCATATGGTAGCTCTATTTTTAGTTTTATAAGGCACCTCCATACTGTTCTCCATAGTGGCTGTATCAATTTACATTCCCACCAACAGTGTAGGAGGGTTCCCTTCTCTCCACACCCTCTCCAACATTTATTGTTCATGGATTCTTTGATGACTCTGAGATATTTGCTGCCAGAGTGAAAATGTTTTCCCAGCCATTATCTGATTCCAGAAAGAATCTCAGGATTGAGTACAATAAGGATTTTCATTTGGTTGGTGCCATCTGAGATCAAACACATGACATTTACCTGTAACAATGATCAGGAACCTCTCTGTTGGAGGAATCAGCCCTTCTGGATATTTTAGAACAATTTTGAGAGTTTCTTTATAATAAAAATGATAAAGGAAGATGATAGATTCTGCTTGTCAAGTACTTTCTTTCCTCACAAATCCTTATGAGAAAGTGTTAATATGTCCTCCTTTTTTATGAAAGAGTAATCTGACACTCAGAACATTTAAATAACTTGCTGGAGGTCACATAGCTGGTAAGTGATGCAGCCAGAAAGTGAACTCAGCACTGCTGTCTTACCTACGTGTCCTTCTGGCTTTGTGCTGCTGCCTCTTGCTTCCGGTTTCAGTGTCAGGCTGATCAAGTCTTCCCAAACACCCACACGTGTTGAATCCTTGTACTGAAGGCAGGTGGCTCCATAGGCTTTTCATGTAGAGCTAGTGTTTCATTTTTCAAAAAGCACAGAGAATTAATCCAGAAAATGAAATTTGAAAGGCTACCCAAATACCTGAGCTACTGGGGACAGTTCACCTTTTAAATTATCTGGAGTGAGACTTCACACCAAGGTGAATCCTTCTGAATGGTGCCAAACTCAGCAGTAAAACTCAGAAAGAAATCTCCTCTGCAGTGACTGTGAATACACAGAATCAAGTAAAATAGCCAAGGTGAAATCAGGATCTGAACGTTCCAACCGGCATGCTGCAATGGTTCCACCATGGATAAAAAAGTAAGGTGGGCTTTCAGCACCAGTGAAGGGACAAGGACCAATTAAAAAGGAAGGGAAGAAAAAAAAAATCTAAGAGGGAAAAAATGGAGATTAGTGTGACAAATAGCAGAGAAAGTGAATGCGTGTCTGTGTCAGAAAAGATAAGAGAAGGTGAAGTACTTTATATAAAGGGTGACAACAGGGTGTCAAGTGACAGCTATTCTAAGAGCAGAAAAGAAATCTAAGACTAAGGGGAGAAATCATTTCTGTGTTTAAGAGAAGGATTAGGGAACAAAAAACAATTTAATTATTAGAGATAATATTGCTAATTCTTTTTACTAAATTTACTGATCACTTCTACGTATGATATTTCATTGAATCCTCACAATAGTTCCGTGTAGTAGGTTAAGTGGATGCTTCAGTCTCTGTTTTAGAGATGTGGAACTCTAGTGTCTGTGGGGCTAAGGGACTTGCCTACTTCCTTGAATAAGTGATGGAGCTGAAACAGGAAAATGTGTGTTCTGGCCCCATTTAGTTCTCTTTCACTATGGACTGCTGGGCATCCTTGTGTAAGGTTAAAAGTACATCTATCATAGGATGGCTTTGTCACATATGCTTGGGGCATTTAGTTACTGGACTAGTCTGGTCTTCTTAATTTGAAATAGCCATAGGGATAAAGGTATTGATACATAAAAGAACAGCACCGAGTGTATTCCACCTGTTGCATTTTACTAACCTGGGCTAGTTATGGTGCATTCATTATAGAATAGGGGTCAAGTAGGTCACAGGTATACTTGGACAGTCACAGAGGGTTGTGAGCTGAAAACTCAGTAGCCTTTGCAATGGAAGCAGGAAGCCAAATTGACTCACTTGCAGCACATAGAAAGGGAGTATGAACGACAGTGGTTATGTTGTTCCTATCTGCCCAGGACCTCTTTCCTGTCTTGTCTTCTTGGTTATGGTTACAGTAGGTGGGACTCACCCTTCACGCCTCCTCTACCCTCAAGCAACAGGGCTTGGCATATGCCCTTCACTGGGCCAATCAGTGTCCTCCTTGGTTACTTTCTGCCAGAGTAGGCAGAAAAGACTGTTGCTTTCCACAGGTATTGACCAGGGTGATGTGGGTTTGGTGTTGCCGGCTGTCATCTTACCCACCTCATGGAGGGAGCCTGACAGAAAACTCAGAACAGAAAGCCCTGGCCCCCACCTGTTTGACTGAGCCTCCAAAAAGAATCAGCATCAGTTCAAGGAGGCAAGCATCCCTTGCATCCTTGAACTTCCCACTTGAGGTAACAAATAAATCCTTAGATTAATATGACTTGAGATTTGGTTATTCTGCAAGTCAGAGTCATATACAAATACAGGTGGCTGGTGGGTAATGATAAAAGTCAGCACTTAGTGAAATGCATGCTATACTGTGCGGCATTCTTCTAAGAAATTTCATGCATTAATCATTAAATTCTCACCACAGTCCTGTGAAGTATATACCATTATTATTTTCATTTTACAGATGAAGAAACTAAAGCAAAGAGAGGTTAGATGACTTGCCCTTAGATCACAGAGATAGGAAGAAGCAGAACTGGGATTTGAACCTAGAGGGAGAGGGAGAGGTGTTTATATACATATATATGCTTTATCTTTATATACACACATACACACACACACACACACACACACATATGCTTTATCTTTATATATATATATATATATATATATATATATATATATATATACTTTATCTCTCTGTAATGTGAGAATTTTCAGTAAGAATGGAATTAATGTTACAAATTAGAAGATTAATGTTGGTTATGTGCATGGAAATGAGTATTTTAAATTTTATCCCAGGGTTATGGACAAAATAGAAATTACTATTAGAGCTTAAAAAAACTATAGATTTATGAGTGTTTTGAAAGTGTATAAATAGGAACATTAAAATGAATGAGTGTAATATTGAAGCATCCATATTATATGGCATTAAGTGTCTGAAATAGCAGATAGTTAGCTGGTCAAATCTTTTTCAGAAGTAAAAAACAAAACAGAAACCTAGAAGCAGCTAGGTATAGGCACCAGAGCACATTTTTTATGATTGTTATTGAGGGAAACATTACAGTGAGGTAGAATCTCTAAACAGATACTGAGAATGACAACATTTTGTGAGCCAGAACATACAACCAAGCCAAGTACTGGGACATTGCAAAGTTAGAGATGTTATCATAAAGCTAGAAAACAAAAAGACACTATATCAGAGGCATTACAGAATTACCTAGATACTTCAGAAAAAAAATATCTCGAAGCACCATCCAGTCAATAGGCTACTTTATGTCGATGAACCTGAGTCTATTTTGCAAGGATTCCCAACTCTAGGTGATAACTAGTGAATCCTGTGCCAAGATGTATCATGCAAACAAATGCAAAAAAGACTGTAGGTAAACACTTTTGAAAAATCCATTCTCATGCTTTTAGAAAAGAAATGTCTTAGAATCCTGATTCCATCTTAGGACTGTGGTAGGCAAATGAGACAAATACGGCCCCTCCATCTGTTCTTGTAGGACTGGTATACTAAGAATATTTTTAATATTTTTAAATGCTTGGAAAAAATCAAAAGAAGAATAATATTCAGTGACTTAAAAATTAGATGAAGTTCAGGTTTCATTGCCCATAAATAAAGTTAATTGGAATATAGCCTAAGTCATTAATTTACATATTGTCTATGGCTTTTTTTGTGCTGTGTCAGCAGAGTTGAGTAGGGACCGTGTTACCTGCCAAGCATAGCATGTTTACTGTCTGGACCTTTACAGAAACAATTTGTCGACCCTGTCTTAGAATTATAAATCTGTGATCCTGGGAAACACTTGAAATGCTCATCTCATCCTAGGGAAGCAGAGTTAGTGCCTGGAAACCAACAAATAAATAGCCTAATAAATGTGTGTGTGTGTGTGTGTGATTTAACCATCCTGTCATTTATGTTGATATTACTTCCTGGATTAAAATCATAAACTGTGGCTGACTCAAAATAAGTTATATTTTAGAATTTTTTTTTACTGACAAGTTTATACAATCCTCTGACAAGTGATGTAGTGAGCTATCAATTTCATTCCCATATTTTATTCAATAATAGAAAGACTTTATGTAAACTGTGTCCTGTTGAAATATGTAGCCTCATGAAGATAAAGAAGGAAAATATTTAGGTTTTGGAATGAGATTTTCTTAAAATGCCTAATTTAATTTGTGAAGTTCTTTCACCCATTAACAGATTTGGTAATGCAATTAGGATAAAAAAAATGCATGTCGGCTAGCAAGAAGATTATGATTCCTGTGCTCCATTGCACTACAATGTAGAAATCTCAGTTAGATGGGTGTAGGTATATGATAGGAATAGAAAGGAACACACAAAAAAGGGCAAGGTAACTCTACACTTGGGAGTTTACAGCCAGAACTGTTGTGCTTATGTTGTCTGTCTGTCTATAATTACCAATCCCCTTGCTTTTCGTATCTCTACATTCATAAATTCTACCCATGTATTTTATTTCTTTAAAACATGTTTATTTCCTTAAAAATATTTAAAGCATAAAATATGTACAAAATGTATATCTAGTTCTGCAGATTGAAGAATGATAATATAATTGTCTCTGTGCCCACCTATTTCTTCTGCCATTTTTTCTCTGTTCTTAGGGAATACTTTTTCTATCTTTGATTTTAATTGCTTGTGTCCTATATTCCTCTGAAATACTGTGGGTTTCTTCAAGGCGTGATCCTTCACTCATTCTTTTTTTCCCCTCCTATAGTATCTAGGACATTAACAAAGTAAGTACTTAAATAAATGTATGTAGAATGAATGAGTGAATATACTGCAAGCTCTCTGTGAAGAGAAAACTTTCATTATCTGTTTCTTATAGTTATTAGCTTAGGGGCATAGAGTAGGCACTTAGCAAATGTTGCAGTTGAATTGAATGGAAGGTCCTGTTTTTTCATTCAGGTGCCCTTCTGAATGTCTGGGAACAGGCACTGTGAGTTATGAGTTGTTTGGATATTTTCTCCAAAGTCCTAAATACAATATAGCAGGACCCTGAGAGGTTATTGAAGTGCTCAAAGCTACCTTATCCATTTATTGAAGACCTCCAGTTACATATACTGTAATTATCATATTCTTTCTCTCTGTTTCCAGCTATTTCTGTTAGTCATGTCAAGTTGCTCTCCATTTTGATGCTCTCATTACATGTTTGAAAGTATCCCTATAGCTCACGTCATTGGGTGCTTCAGCTCTAGGCTATTCTTTTCTCTTTTCCACTTTCCAGTTCCCCCTACTTCTTTTAAACCCTTTCCCTGTTCCCCTAATGATACTTCTACACTACCGGATTTGGCTTTATCAGCCAGTGAAAACATTCTTTCTCCCAAGATGGCAGTTAACTTCAAACAAACCATGAATATTTGATCTGTTCATCTCTGTTTGTCTTGGCTACTTTTGCCATTGCTTGCTTTGAGAGGGTTTTTTTTCACCATTTTTTCTTACTTTCAATTGCTCTAAAAGATAATTATTAAAGCAAAAATAGTAGCAATACATTGTACATTTATAATGTATGTAAATCACAAATGATGGAGGGAGAAATATTGGGAATACATTGTCATAAGGTCCTTATAGAACACATGAAATGATATATTATTTGAGCTAGACTCTAAATAAAGATGTATATTTTATTTTATTTTTTTATGATTGAAGTATACTTAAGTTACAACATTGTGTTAGTTTCAGGTATACAGCAAAGTGATGCAGATTTATATAAATATATATATATATAATTCAGATTATTTTCCATTATAGGTTATTACAACATATTGAATAGTTTTCCCTGTGCTATACAGTAAGTCTTTGTTGTTTATCTGTTTTATACATAGTGGTGTGTGTCTGTTAATCCCATTCTCCTAATTTATCCCTCCTCCAAGAGGCTACTTTTTTTAAGTTCTAATTTCTAGCTCTTCTAAACAGGAAAAGGGGGTGGAATCTGATTGACTTATAAATAAAATAGTACCGTGATATGCTATCTTTACTCTCGGATTGTTACTCAATAGCATTTTTATTTTTCAAGGCCAGATAAATTAGTGAATACAGGGAACTTGAGACTTGATTCGATTATACATGAACTTATCCTGGTACAGTAAACATTTTGATTGAGTGCCTTCATCATGAACCACTTTTACATACTATGTGAAGGAGCTTCTTGAAATTCTCACTTGAACGTAAATAATTTTGAATTCAGAACTAGAATTTATAGTTTGTGAAAAATATAGAGAAAGTGATACCAAGGGCCTGGGTATTAGGATATTAGTTACTAGCAGACCTACCTATTGTATACATAAAATTCATTGGGTTGCCAGTCATCTCAAACTGCAGCTAATATGTAAATAGTTAAGTTAAATAACCAGTATGTATTTCCGTGTTGTAAACATAATCATTTGATATGGAGAGAGCATTACTTAGAAACTAATTTTGAAGGTAGTTTCTTGGTAGATTAATGTCATCAAAACATGTTGGTGCCTCTATAATGAAGTTTAGACTATTATAAGATTTTGGGTTTATACCTTTTAGTGAGGAATGTGAGCTTTGACATCAGATCATGTTCAAAGCCTGGCTCTGTCCCTTATTAGCTGTGTTGTCTAAGCCTTGGTTACCTCATCCAGGAAGTAGAAATATCAGTCTCATAATGCTGATGAGAAGATTAAATGAAATAAAATATAAAGTCCCTGATGAGGTATCTGGAATATAGAAGGTGTTCAAGAAATGGTAGTTATTATTAGTAGTTGGGTTTTATTCTTCCCATTCTCACAATAAATAGCAAAAGCTATTATTAAGTGTTAATTTAGATTTCAAAAGATGCTAATTGATGTGGTGAATAATATTTTATAAAATTAATTGGTTTGATTATTTGAATTATGAGACAGTATATAAGCACAAATTTTGCAGGATTTTGAGGCTATTAGCTTTTTCTTAATGAGGATTTTAGTAACATCCACTTTGAAAAATATAAAAACAAAAATCTATCTTTTTGGATGAAAAAATGTTTCCTACTATTAAGACATGGTATGAAACACGAATTTTTATTGAGCACTAATTAAGTGCCAGGGACTATCTTGTATACCTTACAGTCAGTTAACTCTAAATCTTCACAACAACCCCATGAAGTTGGTACAATGTCTATCTTCACTTACAGATGAGAACATTGAGGTACAGAGAGGAATAGAAATGGCAGAGCCCGGATGGAAGCCCAAGCTTTCTAACTCTCAACCCTGCTCTTGTAATCATCATATAATGCTACCTCAGTATTAGGGAGAGTTACATTGGAGTAATGAGTCCTGTTCAAAGGCAAATATTACTTGTCAGAAATTTGTATTAGGTGAAAATATATACCACATAGAAATTGCAACACAGAATGTTCAGAAAAGGTAAAAGCATCTCCATGGAGCTCCAAAAATCTAGTATAAAAGTATTTGCACTTTTAAAATGTAAGTCAAATTCTTAATGAGATAATGTACGAGAAACCTCTTATCAGAGCACATGCATGATAGACATTTTAAAAATTCTTAGTTAACTCTGAATCAGATTTCTACATATTATAGCTATTTTGGAAAGCTATCAAGACATGAGGAATTATTTTGGGGTCTGAATTATCAGATAAGTCATTTTATTGATGAATAATTTATCCTAGCAAGTTTTCAAAGCTTTTTACTTTTTCAGTATACATAGATTCTGCCAAGGTATGTGGTTTCTTGTGATTGCTGTTAACTCTTGAGAGAAGGATTCCTAGAAAGAAGGGGGTTCCAGTAGTTTCTGACAACACAGGTTTTGCTGCTGAAAGGATCCATCTTTCATTTACTGCTGGGTAAAATAAATAACTTTTTGACATCCAGAAGTTATAACAATACTTTGTTTTCAGATAATCTTAAGCACAAAAAGAAATAGACTCTTTTAAAAAAGGAGCCACCATAACATTTTACTTATAATTTATTTATCTCAGAGGATATTTTAAAAAATCTCAGTCCTGATCTTTTGACAATGTGGATATCCATTTATTTTAAGGACTCTTGAGAAGATTTCAAAACAACCATCTGACCTTTAGATTTCATATGGTTCAGTCATATGCATGGGATAATTTTAGGAGCACAGGGATATGTTCCATAAAGTTGGATAGCCATCTTGAAATCATTGAAGAATGGCCAGGCGGAAGGCATCGCTCATGCAGAAATAGAATCTAAAGGCAGACATTTCTAGGTGTGTGTGAAGGGAAAAAGAGACATGAAGAGGGGGGATAAGATGGCAAATCAAATTCTATCTCCACATAAGGAGGAACATTCTCATGATGAGATTCCACTAAAGTGGAATGGGTTGATCGAAGAAATTAATGAGCGTTTAAAAAGAGACCAGTCGACCATTCATTAAGAATGGTATGGAAAGAATTTCTTTTGGGTTGCTGAGTTTGGGTTAAATGATTTGTATGGACCTTTTTAAATGCGATGATCTGAGAAAGTAAAATGATAGAATGTTCCAACTTTAAAAACGTTGAGGATCACTGCCTGAGTTCATGAGCATTATAAGGATTAAAGAAAGAAAATACCTCAGAGCTCTTCCTAAAAGGACAGCTTCAATAGAAAAAATAATTTTCATAGTTATTTTAAAAATATATGAAACAAGTATTTGGAAAGTAAATAAAAGTCAATTTATAGTGATTTCTTTCACATACTAGGTAGGAACAATTTCAGAGCAGATGTATCTCTGTTAGGAAACTATCTCAATGAGATCAGTTAGTGTGATTTGGTTGCAAGCAATAGAAACTGGTGGTGCATGACATGAGAAATAATGGAATTTATTGATAAAACAAAATAGCTCACAGAATTGAAGAAAATTCTGAGACATTGGCTTTAAGAAGGACAGGAACCAAAGCCTCTATGGAGATAGGGGTATCAGGAACTCATATGTAGTGTCTCCAGGATACCATCAGGGGGATAATGCTGGCCATTTTAGGTCTCTGTGTCACTCTGCTCAATATTCAAATTGTGGTAAAAAGTTGTTAAGAGAATATAATTTCAAAGCCTGGCCTGGTTCATATGCTCACTCCTTGGCCTGGGAAAGAAAAACTCCTTAAATGACATATTATTCAGTGGTATGGGTGGGAGAGAGAGTTTCCCAAAGCAAAACTGTGGTGCTTATTAGAAGGGGGAATATAAGCTGGACAGAGGAGAACACAGATATGCACCATATTGAGCCACTTTGGTTTGAGCCATGAATTCTTAACTTCTCTCAGCTTCCTTCAGTGGTGCCCACCCTTCTTAAAATGAATGCAGAAGATTGGGGCTCAATGTAGAGGTGAAGAAGTGTTGTGCATATAAAATGAAAGGCATTTGGAAATTCAGAGAGCAGCTTGTGCAAAGTTGTCTACAATGGAAAGAAGAAATAGAGGAGCCCCACTAATGCAGAATGTCTGTGCTCCATGGAGGGCCATGGCCAACATGAAATTCCTTCAGGTGGGGATGGTTGATGGAGGGTTACCACAGTCACATCTAATATTCTCTTATAATTTGTTGCCTGTACTTAGCACGCCCTAAGTTTTCTCCATTACCCTAAACCTGCCCTAAAAATCTAACTGTGCATAATGACCCCAAGTTCATGGTTCTTTGGAATGGTGAAGAATCAGTGTGGAGTGAGATAATAACAGAAGAGGCCTCCACAAAAGCCACAAACAGTTGTGGGGAAGCAAGCTCTTGACCAGGAAACTAAGCTGTCCTGAAATTCTTGAGAGTGGTAGGTAGGATGCGGGGTGGGGAGGGATAGTTTCCACATAATTTAAAATGGAGATTTAAGGTATTGTACTTGCATTATAACCCCTATGACAGCTCTTTATCCTACAGCTGTTTTGTCCCATGCCAAACTTGAGTTTGTGCTCAGTATTGGGCCACGTTTTTCAAAAAGAGAGTGTACTTATACAAGAGTATCTCTCTTTTGTAGGAAAGATGGAAGAAGTGAATCACCTCACATATTCAGTATATTACAGTGGATTCTTCAAATACCTGTTTGGCATTTAGAAAAATTCCTCTAGAAGATTTAGAGATATCTAACTTCAGGTACTCATAATAGTCTGGTTTCATCACATGAACTTTAATACAGACAAATTATTGTCTAATTTAAATAGTAGCTTGCAAATTCTAACAGAATATGATATTATTTATGGATTTAATTTTGACTTATTATTCATTCAACTACATTTTCCATGTGAATGTAAATGTCAGGATATTTATCCATTTATATATACTTAATAACAAATTTAATAAAACTCAGTGTTGAGAGAAACAGCATTTTATCTTCATCTAAAATATTAGAGTTATATTGCCTTATAAAGGGTAATTTTAATTTAATTCAAGGAATACAGTTGTGTCCTTAAATATAACTTATTCGCTTGCTTACTGTATCTTAAGTAACTTAAGTATTTGACGGGAATTCATATAAAATCATGTATAGCAGTAAATATCATATAACTATCATGCATTATAGGAATATGAGATATTCAAATGTAATTTTGTTCATACTTTGATTAAGTATAATATGGGAAGAAGATTTTGTAGTAGATTGGGAAAGTACAGAGGATTTTTTTTTTTTACCTGAGGATACGGAGCCCCAAACTGTATTTACCTCCCTATAGATATAAATGCATACCTTTTTAAACTGGCCAAAGGGAAATAATGGGCAGTTCAGCATAAAATTTGATACTGATGGCTGAAGTATGTTTTACCTGATATCAGCATTTGAAATATAGTCCAATATGAATACATAAAAGGGTTATGTGATCATAATATTACACATCAGGAGGTATAAAATGAGGATAAACCAGCAGGGAACCAGAATACATAGAAGGAATTCGTTAAGGAAGGATTTTCACTCTTCCTTAGCTGAGATGAGGAGGCTCTCCGTGAGGTCATGCCCTCTCACCACCGTCCCAAGGGGAGAGTCTTGTAGCCCCATGCACTAGTCCAGGAAGGGGCCCTAGTGATCATTCATTGCATTAGCCCCACTTTTACAGTACGAGCGTGTGAACAGTTTTTCAAGACAACAGAAATAATTAGGTTGGCGTAAAAAGACCTGGCACCTTGGTCTCCTGACTTTTCTTCATGTTACTTTCATGGGTTCCTCTTAGTTACTGCTGCTGGTCTGGGGGGTTCGAGGATAAAAAGAATTTGCCCCCCTCTTTCTGCCGTTTGGAGCCTGAAAGGAAATAATCCGGTGGAATATCTTCTTTTCCACAGTATAGCAGAAGATGCAGCTCTTATTATCTGGTGTAACGTATACGAATTAGAAATTACTTTTTCATGCTTCAATTTTATATTCAATATTTTATGGTACTTAAGTGAGTAATGAATTATTTTTGTCCTAATTCATTATTTATGGAATGCTTTTAACAGAATTTAATATAATTCCACAAAATGACAGACATAGGGAGAAAAATGTGCCTGGAGATAATTGGTCCAGTGGTGCCCCAAAGAATTTAAGACATTCTTTTGGTAGAAATATTGATGGAATTTCTAAGAAAGGCCTATTCGCTAGCAATGGCAGATAATCAACTTTAGATTATTCAGGGTCCAAAAATCTGATTTATAAAATTTTCTTTCTGTCTCTATGCCATCTCAATTAAGTGAATTTAAATTTGGGAGCAAACTCATTTTGAACAACTTCTATGGATGCGACTTAATTTATTTAATTATGCTCCTGAGCTGTAGAGGAGAAAGGGAAAATCTGTGGAAACCCTCAAAGTGGATGGTTGTCAGTTTTGGGGGGTCTGTTTGGTATCTTTGCCCTTGCCTGTTGGTATTTATCCCCAGCTTGTGTTTAAGCTTCCAGATCTTCCCCACAAAGCCTCTGCACTTTGGGAAAAGATAAATCCATCCATCTCCTAGATTAAGGCCATGAGTACATCTGAGGCTCTGACTGCAGAGCTGTTTTCAGGGCCCTGGAACTAATTAAACCAAGAAAACATGTATTGGGGTTTTCTGGAAAGAATTTTCTTTGCTTTTTGACAAGGGACTTTTAATTTCTCTTTCCCATAGCATTTCCCTTTTCTTTAGGGAACAGCTCCTTTTACAGTGCGAAATAAAGTGTCATGTTAAAACATTGTAATGTTAGAGATCTAGTTAACTGCAAATTTACCAACAGCCGCATTTTGTGACTTATTTCAAAATACGTTTTTTGTTTTTTTTCTGGAAATGTACTCTGAGGTAGAATAAAATGAGGTAAGTTTAAACACCATTCTCTTGGGTTAAAACTTGGAAAAATTGGCATCATTGAGTACCTGGGTTTTCCCAGCAGGCTATAGCTTGTCAATATCAGATAAAGTTGAGGCAATTATCTCCCTTCCTCTCTTGACTTTCAGGCAAAAGCTGTTGATGTACAATAATTGAGTTTTCCCAGGGTGTCTAAAGAAGAAAGGGCATGTCATCAGGAAGTACAGCTGAGTCCTTCTTTCATTTCTCTCTGTAATTTAAATTTTTTGGTATGAAATATGTAATACTAAATGATGTATAACTTAAAGATTACCGAAATGAAAACCCATGTATCCACTTTCCAGCTCAAAAGGAAAACAGCAGGTAATTTAGGGGCCGTCTTTGGGCCCGTTGTTGATTTTACAACCAGTAAGCCCAAAAGTAACTACCACGCTGAATTTTGCCTTGCTTTTCCTTATGGTTTTACCACCTATGCCTGTACCCATAAGTAAATATAATATTTATCATTTTGGTTGTAGTTGAATTGTATGCAAATTGAGTTATACTACATGTATTCTTTTGTGACTGTTTAATTTGCTAAATATTACATGTTTAAGGTCAATCCATGCTGTAGCAATTACCCATGGTTCATTCATTTTCAGTATTGAATGGAATAAATATACCTCATTCCATTTTTTCTTTCTATTTTTGATTAAAGTTCGGTTTGCTTCTAGTCTTTCTTATTACAAACAGCAAAGATCATTCTCATGCATGTCCCCATATGTGCAAACATTTCTATAGAGAAGAGTTACTAGGATATAGATTATGAAAATTGAAAACATAATTTGTAATGCTAAAATGTTTTCCAAAGTTGTTGCACCATTTTACTATACTCCCTGATAACTGCTGAAAGCCTGAATTGATTCACATGGTCATCTATGCTTACTACTGGACAATTTAAAATTTTTGAGGTGGTTGGTAGTTATACAATGATATTTCATAGTTATATTGCATTTACCAAATTACTAATGAGATTGACCATCTTCTTATTTTTGACAGGCAATTTAAAATCTTTTATTCTTTTTTTTAGACCAATTTTTGGAGCACTTTTAGGTTTACAGTGAAATTGAGAGAGAGGTACAGAGGCACGGAGATTTCCCATATACCCCCATACCCATACATAGTCTCCCCTATTGTCAACATGACTCAACAGAATAGTGCGTTTAAAAAAATTTATTTGTTTATTTTACCAAGGATGAACCTACATTGACACATAATTACCCCAGTTCCATAGGTTACCTTAGAGTTCATTCTTGGTGCTGTATGTTCTGTGGGTCTGGACAAATGTATAATGACATATATCCCTCATTATGTATCATATAGAATATTTTCACCGCCCTAAAAATCCTGTACCTAATTCATCTCTCATCTCTAGCAACCACTGACTTTTTTACTGTCTCTATAGTTTTGCCTCTTCTAGAATGTCATAGGACTCCTACAGTATGTAGCCTTCTCAGATTGGCTTTTTTCACTTAGTAATATGCAGTTAATCTTCCTCTATGTCTTTTCATGGTTTGAGAACTCATTTCTTTTTAGTGCTGTATAATATTCCATTGTCTGGATGTACTGAAGTTTATTTATCTATTCATGTACTAAAAGACGTTTTGGTTGCTTCCAAGTTTTGACAGTTATGAATGAAACTGCTATAAACATCCCTATGCAGGTTTGGGTGTGAATATAAGTTTTCAGCTCCTTTGGGTAAGTACCAAGGAGTGTGAATGCTGGACTATATGGTAAGAGTGTTTTTAGTTGAGTAAGAAACCACCAAACTGTCCAAAGTGGCTGTACCATTTTACATTTCCACTAACAGTGTTTGAGAGTTCCAGCTGCTCCACATCCTTACTAGGATTTGGTATCATCAGTGTTCTGGCTTTTGGCCATTCTAATAGGTATATAGTGGTATCTCACTGTTGTTTTAATTTGCATTGTCTTGATGACATATGATGTGGAATATCTCTTCATGTGCTTATATTTGTCTATATATTTCTTTGATGAGGTGAATGTGCAGGTCTTTGGCCCATATTTTAATCAGGTTTTTTATTTTCTTATTGTTGAGTAGTAAGAGTTCTTTGTATATTTCAGATAACTGTCCGTTATCAGATGTGTCTTTTGCAAATATTTTCCCTCAGTTGTGGCTTGTTTTCTAATTCTCTTGACATAGTCATTTGCATTGCAGAAGTTTTTTTATTTTAATGAAGTCCAGTTTATCAATTATTTCATTTATGGATTATGTCTTTGGTGTATTTTAAAAAGGCATTGTTATACCCAAGATCATCTAGGTTTTCTCCTGTGTTATTTTCTAGGAAGTTTCATAGTTTTGCATTTTAGGTCTGTGATCCATTTTGAGTTTAATGATCCATTTGGAATACATTTGGTGAAATGTATAAGGTCTGTGTTTAGATTTTTTTTTAATACGTAGATGTCTGCTTGTTCTAGCACCATTTGTTGAAGAGACTCTCTTTGTTCCATTTTATTGTCTTTGCTCCTTTGTCAAAGATAAGTTGACTGTATTATGGAGGTCTGTTTCTGGGCTCTCTAGTCTGTTCCACTGATCTGTTTGTCTATTCTTTTGCTAGTATCACACTGTCTTGAAGTGTTATAAGTCTTAAAGTTGTATAACATCAGTATTTCAACTTTGTTCTTCTTCCGTTCTGGGCCTTTTTCTTCTCCATATAAACTTTAGCATCAGTTTGTCAATATCCATAAAATAATTTGCTGGGATTTTTAGTGGAATTATATTGAATCTATATATCAAGCTGGGAAAAACAGACATCTTGACAAGATTGAGGCTTCCTATCCATGAACATGGAATATCTCTCCATTTATTTAGCTCTTTGATTTCATTCATCAAAGTTTTGTAGTTTTCCTCTTATAGATATTGTGCATATTTTATTAGATTTGTACTTAAATCTTTAATTTTTTGGTGCTAATATAAATGATACTGTGATTTTAATTTCAAACTCTGCTCATTCACTGTTGGCATATAGGAAAGCAATTGACTTGTGTATATTAATCTTGTATCCTGCAACCTTGCTATAATTGCTTATTAGTTGCAGTGATTTTTTGGTGATTTTTTTAGGATTGTTTTTACATAGATGATCATGTTATCTGGGATAAAAGACAGTTTTATGTCTGCCTTCCCAATCTGTATACCTTTTATTTTCTTTACTTGCCTTGTTGAATCAGCAAGTATACTTCTAGTAAGATATTGAAAAGGAATGGTAAAAGGGAACATCCTTGTCTTTGTACCTGATCTTAGTGGGAAAGCTTAAATTTTCTCACCTTGAAGTATGATGTTAGATGTAGGTTTTTGGTAGATTGTATTTAACAAGGTGAGAAATTTTCTCTCTTCCTCGTTTACTGAGATATTTTGTCATGAGTGACTATTGGATTTTGTCAAATGCTTCTTCTGTATCTATTGATGTGACCATGTGATTTTTCCTTTTCAGTGTGTTGCTGTGATAGATTACATTAACTGATTTTCAAATCTTGAACTGCCTTGCATATATTTGCTAATATTTTGTTGAGGATCTTTGCATCTATGTTTATGAGAAATACTGGTTTTCTTTTCTTGTAATGTCTGTCTAGTTTTGGTATTAGGGTAGTAGAATGGGTCTGTTTCTATCCTCTGAAAGAGATCATAGAAAGTTGGTATAATTTCTTCATTAAATGTTTAGTAGAATTCACCAGTGAACCCATCTGGACCTGGTGCTTTCTATTTTGGAAGGTTGTTAATTATTGATTAAACTTCTTTAACCGATATGGGCCTACTGAGATCATCTATTTATTCTTGTGGGTTGTTTTTCAATTATTAATTATTGAGTTTGTCAGAATAGTCAAACATCAGTTTAACTAGTGTTTTGTCATCTCTGGTTTGTCTTTTCATTCTTTTAAAACTTTTATATAGGTAGAATTTGTCACTGTCTTTTATGGTTTACACTTTGTATCTTATTTAAAAAATCTTATTCTACTCTAAGTTCATAGTGATGTTTTTCTGTATTTTATTCTAAAAATGTAAAATATTTGCCTTTCATATTTATGAATTTGATTCATCTGGAATTTCTTTTGGATTGAGAGGGAGTTTCAGATTTATGTTTTTCCTGTATGGATAATTAGTGCCCTGAGACCATACTTATTCCTCCAGTCCACAAATCCCACCCTGTCTCTGTATAATGCTGAGTCTGTCTTTAAGCTTGCCACATTATTCTTTCCATTCTTGTGCCAGTGCCGCAATACATTAATTACCATACCTTTGTTTAAAAAAAAAATCTTTATTTATGGCCAAGGAAATTTTCTACTTTGTTCTTTTCAAGTGCATCTTGGCTAGTTTTGTCTCTTTTCTTTTCCATATCATTTTTAGAATAAGTTTGTTAGGTTCTTTGGAAAAATGCTATTGAGATTTATTGAATCTTCCTGTATGTGAACATGGAATATTCATTTATTTAGGGCTTTATTACTTTTCAACAGTGTATAATTTTCTCTATTAAGCCTTTTATATCTTTGGTTAGATTTGCTTCTAGGCATTTTATTGACTTTCTGGATAACCTAAAAAGTATCTTTCCTCAATATAGAAGTTTTCTGGCTTTGGCTGGTTTATATAAATATAATTAAATTTTAATTGATTTTGTATCCATGTACTTAAATAAATCTCTTATTATTTCTTATTACCTATCTGTATACTTGTATGTGTGTGAATTCTGTGTAGACAAATCATGGACTAAGAATGTTTCTCCAAATATTTTATTTTATTTTTTGATTTGTTTTCTTGTCTTATTGTGCTGGCTAGGACCTGCATTACAATACAGAATAGAAGTGGTGATACCAGGCATTATCTTTTCCCTAGTTTAAAAAAATGACTTTAGTATCTCACATTTCACCATTATGGGGAATGTTCACTCTAGGCTTTTTGTCCTTGTCATTTATTTATTTCAGTAAGTCCCTTCTATTTTGATTACTAAAGCCTTTTTAATATAGTTTGAAAGCAGAGAGTGTGATGCCTCTCGCTTTCTCATTCATTCTCAAGATTGCTTTGGCTATTTGGGGTCTTTTTTGGTTCCATATACATTTTAGGATTACTTTTTCTACTTCTTTGAAAAATGCCACTGTAATTTTAATTGGGATCACATTGAATCTGTAGATCATTGTGGGTAATATAGACATTATAACGATATTCTTCCAATCAAGCACAGGATATCATTCCATTTATGTGTCTCTTTGTTTTTTTGAATTTTATTTTTTATACAGCAGGTTCTTATTAGTTATCTATTTTATACATATTAGTGTATATCTGTCAATCCCAATCTCCCAATTCATCTCACCCACCCCCCACTTTCCCCACTTGGTGTCCATACGTTTGTTCTCTACATCTCTGTCTCTCTTTCTGCCTTGTAAACCGGTTCATCTGCAGTATTTTTCTAGATTCCACATATATACGTTAATATACGATAGTTATTTTTCTCTTTCTGATTTACTTCACTCTGTGTGACAGTCTCTAGGTCCAACCATGTCTCTGCAAATGACCCAATTTCTTTCCTTTTTATGGCTGAGTAATAGTCCATTGTATATATACGCCACATCTTCTTTATCCATTTGTCTGTCGATGGACATTTAGGTTGCTTCCATGACCTGGCTATTGTAAATAGTGCTGCAATGAACATTGGGGTGCATGTGTCTTTTTGAATTCTGGTTTTCTCTGGGTATATGCCCAGTAGTGGGATTGCTGGCTCATATGGTAATACTGTTTTTAGTATTTTAAGGACCCACCATACTGTTCTCCATAGTGGCTGTATCCCTTTACATTCCCACCAGTAGTGCAAGAGGGTTCCCTTTTCTCCACACCCTCTCCAACATTTGTTGTTTGTAGATTTTCTGATGAAGTGCATTCTAACTGGTGTAAGGTGATACCTCATTGTAGTTTTGATTTGTATTTCTCTAATAATTACTGATGTTGAGCAGCTTTTCATGTGCCTTTTGGCCATCTGTATGTCTTCTTTAGAGAAATGTCTATTTAGGTCTTCTGCCCATTTTTTGATTGGGTTGTTTGTTTTTTTTAATATTGAGGTGCATGAGCTGTTTATATATTTTGGAGGTTAATCCTTTGTCTGTTGATTCATTTGCAAATGTTTTCTCCCATTCTTAGGGTTGTCTTTTCATCTTGTTTGTAGTTTCCTTTGCTTTGCAAAAGCTTTTAAGTTTCATTAGGTCCCATTTGTTTTTTTTTGTTTTTATTTCCATTACTCTGGAAGTGGATCAAAAAAGATCTTGCTGTGGCTTATGTCAAAGAGTGTTCTTCCTGTGTTTTCCTCTAAGACTTTTATAGTGTCCGGTCTTACATTTAGACCTTTAATCTATTTTGAGTTCATTTTTGTGTATGGTGTTAGGGAGTGTTCTAATTTCATTCTTTTACATGTAGCTGTGTCCAGTTTTCCCAGCACCACTTATTGAAGAGACTGTGTTTTCTCCATTGTATATCCTTGCCTCCTTTGTCATAGATTAGTTGACCATAGGTGTATGGGTTTATCTCTGGGCTTTCTATCCTGTTCCATTGATCTATATTTCTGTTTTTGTGCCAGTACCATATTGTCTTGATTACTGTAGCTTTGTAGTATAGTCTGAAGTCAGGGAGTCTGATTCTCCAGCTCTGTTTTTTTCCCTCAAGTTTGCTTTGGCTATTTGGAGTCTTTTGTGTCTCCATACAAATTTTAAGATTATTTTGTTCTAGCTCTGTAAAAAATGCCATTGGTAATTTGATAGGACTTGCATTGAATCGGTAGATTGCTTTGGGTAATATAGTAATTTTCACAATATTGATTCTTCTAATCCAAGAACATGGTATATCTCTCCATCTGTTTGTGTCATCTTTGATTTCTTTCATCAGCGTCTTACAGTTTTCTGAGTACAGGTCTTTTACCTCCCTAGGTAGGTTTATTCCTAAGTATTTTATTCTTTTTGTTGCAATGGTGAATGGGATTGTTTCCTTAATTTCTCTTTCTGATCTTTCGTTGTTAGTGTATAGGAATGCAAGATATTTCTGTGCATTAATTTTGTATCCTGCAACTTTACCAGATTCATTGATTAGCTCTAGTAGTTTTCTGGTGGCATCTTTAGAATTATCTATGTGTAGCATAATATCATCTGCAAAGAGTGACAGTTTTACTTCTTCTTTTCCAATTTGTATTCCTTTTATTTCTTTTACTTCTCTGATTGCCATGGCCAGGACTTCCCAAACCACGTTGAATAATAGTGGCAAGAGTGAACATCCTTGTCTTTTTCCTGATCTTAGAGGAAATGCTTTCAGTTTTTCACCATTGAGAATGATGTTGGCTGTGGGTTTGTTGCATATGGCCTTTATTGTGTTGAGGTCTGTTCCCTCTATGCCCACTTTCTGGAGAGTTTTTATCATAAATGGGGTTGAATTTTGTCAAAAGATTTTTCTGCACCTATTGATACAATCATACGGTTTTTATTCTTCAATTTGTTAATATGGTGTATCACATTAATTGATTGAGTATATTGAAGAATCCTTGCATCCCTGGGTTAAATCCCTCTTGATCATGGTGTATGATCCTTTTAATGTGTTGTTGGATTGTGTTTGCTAGTATTTTGTTGAGGATTTTTGCATCTATATTCATCAGTGATATTGGTCTGTAATTTTCTTTTTTTTGTAGTATCTTTGTCTGGTTTTGGTATCAGGGTGATGGTGGCCTCGTAGAATGAGTATGGGAGTGTTTCTTCCTCTGCAGTTTTTTGGAAGAGTTTGAGAAGGATGGGTGTTATTTCTTCTCTAAATGTTTGATAGAATTCACCTGTGAAGCCAGCTGGTCCTGGAGTTTTGTTTGTTGGAAGACTTTTAATCACAGTTTCAATTTCATTACTTGTGATTGGTCTGTTCATATTTTCTATTTCTTCCTGGTTCAGTCTTGGAATGTTATACCTTTCTAAGAATTTGTCCATTTCTTCCAGGTTGTCCATTTTATTGGCACAGAGTTGCTTGTAGTAGTCTCTTAGGATGCTTTGTATTTCTGCAGTGTCTGTTGTAACTTCTCCTTTTTCATTTCTAATTTTATTGATTTGATTGCTCTCCCTCTTTTTCTTGTTGAGTCTGGCTAAAGGCTTATCCATTTTGTTTATCTTCTCAAAGAACCAACTTTTAGTTTTATTGATCTGTGCTATTGTTTTCTTTGTTTCTATTTCATTTATTTCTCCTCTGATCTTTATGATTTCTTTCCTTTTACTAACTTTAGGTTTTGTTTGTCCTTCTTTCTCTAGTTCCTTTAGATGTAAGTTTAGACTATTTTGAGATTTTTCTTGTTTCTTGAGGTAGGATTGTATTCCTATAATGTTCCCTCTTAGAACTGCTTTTGCTGCATCTCATAGGTTTTGGATCGTCCTGTTGTCATTGTCATTTGTCTCTAGGTATTTTTTGATTTCCTCTTTGATTTCTTCAGTGATCTCTTGGTTATTTAGTAACGTATTGTTTAACCTCCATGTGTTTGTATTTTTTACATTTTTTCCCCCTGTAATTTATTTCTAATCTCACAGCGTTGTGGTCAGAAAAGATGCTTGATACAATTTCAATTTTCTTAAATTTACCAAGGCTTGATTTGTGATGCAAAATGTGATCTATCCTGTAGAATGATCTGTGTGCACTTGAGAAGAAAGTATGATCTGCTGTTTTCAGATGGAATGTCCTATAAATATCAATTAAACCTATCTGGTCTATTGTGTCATTTAAAGCTGTGTTTCCTTATTAATTTGTCTGGATGATCTGTCCACTGGTGTAAGTGAGGTGTTAAAGTCCCCCACTATTATTGTGTTACTGTCCATTTCCTCTTTTATAGCTGTTAGCAGTTGCTTTATGTATTAAGGTGCTCCTATGTTGGGTGCATATATATTTAGCATATATATTTAGAATTGTTATATCTTCTTCTTGGATTGATCCATTGATCATTATGTAGTGTTAGTTTCCTTCTTTGTCTCTTATAACATTCTTTATTTTAAAGTCTATTTTATCTGTATGAGTATTGCTACTCCAGCTTTCTTTTGATTTCCATTTGCATGGAATATCTTTTTCCATCCCCTCACTTTCAGTCTGTATGTGTCCCTAGGTCTGAAGTGGGTCTCTTGTAGACAGCATATATATGGGTCATGTTTTTGTATCCATTCAGCAAGGCTGTGTCTTTTGGATCATTTAATCCAGTCACATTCAAGGTAATTATCGATATGTATGTTCCTATCACCATTTTCTTAATTGTCATGGGTTTGTTTTTGTAGGTCCTTTTCTCCTCTTGTGTCTCCCACTTCAAGAAGTTCCTGTAGCATTTGTGGTAGAGCTGGTTTGGTGGTGCTGAATTCCCTTAGCTTTTGCTTGTGTGTAAAGCTTTTGATTTCTCCGTCAAATCTAAATAAAGTCCTTGCCGGTTAGAGTCATCTTGGTTGTAGGTTCTTCCCTTTCATCACTTTCACTATATCATGCCACTCCCATCTGGCTTGTAGAGTTTCTGCTGAGCAACCAGCTGTTAACCTTATGGGAGTTCCTTTGTATGTTATTTGTCATTTTTCCCTTGTTGCTTCTAATAATTTTCCTTTGTCTTTAATTTTTGTCAATTTGATTACTGTGTGTCTCGACGTGTTTCTCCTTGGGTTTATCATGCCTGGGACTCTCTGCGCTTCCTGGACTTGGGTGGCTATTTCCTTTCCCATGTCAGAGATGTTTTCGACTATAATCTCTTCCAGTATTTTCTCGGGTCCTTTCTCTCTCTCTTCTTCTGGGACCCCTATAGTGCGAACGTTGGTGCATTTAATGTTGTCCCAGAGGTCTCTTCGGCTGTCTTCATTTCTTTTCATTCTTTTTTCTTCATTCTGTTCCACAGCAGTGAATTCCACCATTCTGTTTTCCAGGTCACTTATCCGTTCTTCTGCCTTGGTTATTCTGCTACTGATTCCTGCTAGTGTATTTTTCATTTCAGTTATTGTATTGTTCATCTCTGTCTGTTTGTTCTTTAATTCTTCTAGGTGTTTGTTCTTTAATTCTTCTAGGTCTTGGTTAAACATTTCTTGCATCTTCTCGATCTTTGCCTCCATTCTTTTTCTGAGGTCCTGGATCATCTTCACTATCGTTATTTTGAATTCTTTTTCTGGAAGATTGCCCATTTCCATTTCGTTTCGGTTTTTTTTGGGGGTTTTATTGCTTTCCTTCATCTGGCACATTGCCCTCTGCCTTTTCATTTTGTCTATCTTTCCGTGAATGTGGTTTTCGTTTCACAGTCTGCAGTATTGTAGTTCTTCTTGCTTCTGCTGTCTGCCCTCTGGTGGGTGAGGCTATCTAAGAGGCTTGTGCATGCTTCCTGATGGGAGGGGCTGGTGGTGGGTAGAGCTGGGTGTTGCTCTGGTGGGCAGAGCTCAGTAAAACTTTAATGTGCTTGTCTGCTGATTTGTGGGCCTGAGTTCCCTCCCTGTTGGTTGTTTGGTGTGAGGTGACCCTGCACTCACAGGCCTTCTGGTGGGGCCAGTGCTGGACTCTGGGATGGCTCATGCCAAGGAACACCTCCCAGAACCTTCTGCTGCCAGTGTCCCTGTCCCCGCAGTGAGCCAGAGCCACCCCCCACCTCTGCAGGAGACCCTCAACACTAGCAGGTGGGTCTGGTTCAGTCTCCTATGAGGTCACTGCTCATTCCCCCTCGGTCCTGATGTGCACACTACTTTGTGTGTGCCATCGAAGAGTGGAGTGTCTGTTTTCCTCAGTCCTGTTGAAGTCCCGCAGTCAATTCCCGCTAGCCTTCAAAGTCTGATTCTCTGGGAATTTCTCCTCCTGTCGCTGCATCCCAAAGTTGGGAATCCTGACGTGGGGCTCAGAACCTTCACACCAGTGGGTGGACTTCTGTGGCATAATTTTTCTTCAGTTTGTTAGTCACCCACCCATCAGTTATGGGATTTGATTTTATTGTGATTGCGCCCCTCATACTGTCTCATTGCAGCTTCTCTTTGTCTTTGGATGTGGGGTATCTTTTTTGGTGAGTTCCAGTGTCTTCCTGTCAATGATTGTTTAGCAGTTAGTTGTGATTCCAGTGCTCTTGCAAGAGGGAGTGAGCTCATGCCCTTCTACTTTGCCATCTTGATCCAATCCAGAGTTATTCAGCTAAGTAGCAGAGCTGCAATCTGAAGTCAACTCTGTCTGACTCTAGACTCCTCGTTCTTTTCAAGACACCACACAGCTTTTTTGCAGTAAGTTATCCCAGTTGAGCTACATTCCCCAAGATGAAAGCGCTAACCCAGCCACGGTTGCCAGTTCCTGGAGCAAACGCACCTCTCCTTGTATCTCTCTTTTTAACATTGGCACCTCTAAGACATTGATGAAATACTTTTTCTTTCATCAGTGTCTTAGAGTATTCATTGTACACATCTTTCACCTCCATGGTTAACTTTATTCCTAAGTATTTACTGTTTTTCATGCTTCTGTAATGGGATTGCTTTCTTAATTTTTCTTTCAGATAGTTCATTGTTAGTATATAGAACCACAACTGATTTTCATATGTTGTCATGCAACTCTACTTAGTTTGTCTATTAATTCCCACAGTTTTTGATAGAGTATTATTTTCTATATATAAGTTTATGTCATCTGCAAACAAAGAAAATTTTACTCTTTCCTTTTCAATTTGTGTGCCTTTTCTTTTTCTTGCCTAATTGCTTTGGCTAGGACTTTCAGTACTGTGTTGAATAGAAGTGGTGAGGATGGGTATCTTTGTCTTATTCATGATCTTAGAGGAAAGACTTTAAGCTTTTTGCCACTGAGTATGACGTTAGGTTTGTCTTTATTACACTGAGGTACATTCCTTCTATACTTAAGTTGTTGGGAGTTTTTATCATGAAAGGATTGAATTTTGTCAAATGCTTTTCCTCACCTATTTAGATAATCATATGATTTTTTACCCTTCATTCTGTTAGTGTGGTATACACAGTAATTGATTTGTAGTAATCAAGGTAGTATGGCACTGGCATAAAAAGAGCACATAGATCAGTGGAACAGAATGGAATACCCAGAAATAAGCCCATAGTATATGGTCAACTAACATTTGATAAAAGCATCAAGAACACACAATGGGGAAAGGATATCCTCTTCAATAAATGTTATTGGGAAACTGGATATTCACATGCAAAAAATTAAAACTGGACCCCTGCCTTACACCCGTCATGAAAATTATCTTGAAATGGGCTAAAGACTTAAATGTAAGACCTGAAACCTTAAAACACTTAAAAGAACACATAGGGGAAAAGCTTCTTGAGTTTGATCTTATTTGGCTGTCACACCAAAAACATAAGCAAGGAAGTAAAAATAAACAAATAGGATTGCATCAAACTAAAAAGCTTCTGCACAGCAAAGAAAACAATCAATAAGGTGAAAAGGCAATCTGTGGAAGCAAAAATAATAGCAAATCTGTTAAAGGGTGGTTATCCAAGTATATAAGGACCACATACAACTCAAAAGCAAAAAATTAAATAACTTGATTAAAAAATAGTCAAAGGACCTGAATAGATAATTTTCCAAAGAAAACATACAAATGGCCAACAGGTACATGAAAATGTGTTTAACATTGCTAATCATCAGGGAAATGCAACTCAAAATCACATGAGATATTACCTCACATCTGTTAGGGTGACTAGCATCAGAACCACCAGAGATAACAAATATTGGTGAGAATGTGGAGAAGAGAGAACCCTTGGAGACTGTTGGTATAAATGTAGATTGGTACAGCTATTATGGAAAACAGAATAGAGGTTCCTCAAAATATTAAAAATAGAACTAACATGTGATCAAGAAATCCCATTTCTGGGTATATATCTAAAGGAAACTAAGTATCTCTAAGAGATAGCTGCGCTCCCATGTTCATTGCAGCATTTTTCTTAATAGCCAAGATATGGAAAAAATCGAAGTGTCTGTTGACAGGTAAATGGATTAAGAAATGTGGTGTATACAATGAAATATTATTCAGTCATGAGAATGAAGAAAATCCTGCCATTTGAAAGGACATGGATGAACCTGGAGGACATTATGCCAAATGAAATATGACAGAGAAAGACAAATACTGTATGGTATCATTTATATGTGGACTCTTAAAAATAAGAAAGCAAATCTTACAGAATAGAGAATAGAACGGTAGTTGCTAGGGCTGTGGTGTGGGGAAATGGGGAGATGCTTGTCAAAGGGTACAAACTCAGTTATAAGATGAATATGCTCTGAGGATCTAATATACAGCATGGGGACTATAGTTAATAATATGATATTGTATACTTAAAATTTGCTGAGAGTGGATCTTAAGAGTTTTTACCACACACACAAAAAGAGTTAACTATGTGAGGTGATGGATGTTTTAATTAACTTGATCTTGGTAATGATTTCACCATGTATATGCATATCATATCATCATGTTGTATACTTTATTTTTTTAAATTTTTATTAAAGTATAGTTGGTATGTTATGTTGTGTTAGTTTCAGGTGTACAGCAAAGTGGTTCAGTTATACATATATATATTGTTATAATATTTTAATATATACAGTTTTATCAGTTTTCCTCAATAAAGCTGGAAGAAAAAGACGCATGTAAAACAAAGAAGTCCCTTCTATTCCTAGTTTGCTAGGATTTTTTTTGCTATTGTTACAGCTTTGATGTTCTCAATTTTGTTAATTTCGACTTCTCTTTCCTACCTTCTATTTTCTTTAAGCTTAATCTGTTGTTCTTTGCTTAACTTCTTAAATTGATGCTGGGCCCTTTAATTCTGAACTTTTTCCAACCTTTCTGTTTATACCAGTTAGTTGCATCCAGCAAGTTTTGGTATCTAGTGTTAAGTTTTAAATATCTAACTCCCAATGAGTTCTTCTTTGACTAATGAGTGATTTAGTAGTTTTAAAATTTCCAAATATATGTAGTTTTTCTAGTTATCTATTTGTTATTTTGTTATTGATTTCTAATTTAATTATTTTGTGATTAGTGAATACAGTATATACTCTATGATACCAGTCCTTCAGACACGTAGAGAATATTGTCTTTATGTGTGTGTGTAACTGTTCCATGTAGAAAATATTCTGTTAATGGTAGATATGTTGTTCATGGTATGTATATTTGAGCAATCTTGCTCATTGTGTTTAAATTTTCTATAGGTTTAGCAACTTCTGTATATCTGATCTTTAAATTTCTAAGGTGTTATGTACTTTTTCAGTGTTATCATGTAATTCCATTAATTTTTGCCTTATATGTTATGGGTAGTGTTGTTTGGGTATATAGGTGTTCAGAATTGTTTTCCTGGTAAATGGAAAAATTTATCATTACATTGTCCTTTATCTCTAAAAGTGCTTTCTACCTTTTGAGTCTATTTTGTTTACTAGTAATATAGCTATACTACTTTTCTTGTGGTTTATGTTTTGCTTGATATATCCTTTTTCAAAATCTCTACTTTCACCCATTTGGTGTTATGTTTTAGGTGTGTCTTGTGTAAGTAGCATATAGCTGAGATTCTTTTATTTGTATCTATTTACTTGATTGCTGAAATATTTGGATTTGTTTCTATATTATTTGTGATTTTTAAAAGTTCTTTTATTTCTCTCTTTTTGATTTTTCTTCTTTTTGTTTTTTGTTTTGTTTTGTTTTTTTCCTTTGGCTGTTTGGAAGTTTTACACTGACTTTCCATTCCTTTAGTAGTTACTTTGACACTTTGCCATTCCTAATTAATAAAATCTAGGATTAATAAATGTGTACCCATCTTTTTTGAGCTGCATAAGGATCTAAGGACATATTAATGGCCATCACCTTCTTGCAATGTTAGTGCTCTTTTCCCCTGCATTGTCATTCTATCTTGCTTTCCCCAATATGTATTTTTGCAGAGTTACCAAAATATTAACCAACATATTTCTCATCATTTCTTACTACCTTTCAAAGCTCCCATCTGGTATCATTTTCCTTCAGTCTTAATTATATCTGTGATTATTTTAGTTATTTTGGATTTTGTCTGAAATTTTAGATTTTGGATTTTGTCTGAAATTTCATTGATTCACTTTTGGTTTTGGAGTATATAATTTTATTTTGATTTTTTTTCTTTTCAGCATTAGGAAGATATTATTTCACATTGCCTTTTATTGTTATCTAGAAATCAATCATCATTCTAATTGCTGTCTAGCCCTAAATTATCTTTTCTTTCTACTTTAAGATCTTGTCATTGTCTTTGGTATTCTGTAGGTTCACTATATGTATTTTGGAATGAATTTCTTTTTAATTATATTGTTTTCAATTTGTATATTTTACTAGAGTTCAGGATTCATATCTTTCAACAGTTTTGCAATTTTCTGGTATCTCTTCAAATATTGTTGCTTCCTCTTTGTCTCTATGATCTTCTGCTGGAAATTCGATTATGTTGTGTTAGATCTTCTTATGATACCTTGGTGTATCTTAAGTGTTTTTCTTATTTCCCATATTTTTGTTTTTCCGTGCTTAAATTAGGGTGAATTCTCTGAAACTGCTTCCCAGCTTACAAATCTAATATTCTGTGTCTAATCTGTTTAGTCATTTCTTTGAGTATTAATTTCTAATTATATATTATTTAGAAATTTATTTTTAATATACTCAGTTATTTTAAAAATTGAGTTTCTTACTCCTAAGTCATATTTTAAATTTTAATTTTTGATGGTATTAATATATATAGTTAGCGTTCTGTGGTGATAGTTCCAATAAGTGAAGTATTTGTGGATCTTATTCTACTGTGTTTTTTCTCCAACTCTTGTTAATGGTGACTTTTTCCTTGTTTTTAACTTAGAGCTTCTCATTTTACTTAAAATTTTATATATGGGAATTCTTTGAGGCCTGAGTTGAAGGAGTTTTCCCCTAGAGAAAGCTTTTGTTTGTTATTTCAGACATCAGGGAGAATACCACACCTGGAACACTTTAAATTAAATCCTAGCCTTGCTGCTTTTTCGTGACATGGTAGTATAAATTTAGACTGTGAATCCATATGAGGTCCAGCTTGTGGTTGTGAAGTCTCAGGAGAGTTTGTTTATTTATTTACCCTCAACACAGTGCCAGATTCAAAACAGGCAGGTTTGCTTGTTATCCTTCTTGTGTGGCAAGATTATTCTTCAGTTTTGTGGTTCTGTATTTATATGCATAGATTTCCTCTCCTCTGTTCTCTGGATATATTTCAAAGAAGAATCTTAAGTTTTCCAGAATTTGGCAGAAACCCTCACGATGAAAGCAAACTTTGGTGCTTAATTATCTGCTAGTTTCTGCTTTAACTATGTTTTTGGCCTCTCTGAAATTCTTCCTTTGTTTCAATTTATTAGTACATTAAATTTTTCAATATTTAAAAAAATATTTCCTCTGTAGTGTTAGACATTAAAGTCTCCCAAGGAGTACTTTTTTATTCCATTTCCTTTGGTTTGTTCCTAAGTCTCTTATGTTCCTCCCTTCTTACTTTTTTCTCACTAGTTGGTTATGGGACTTGAACACAGTTTTATCAGTTTTACTTGGAAAGAATTTGAGATGTAGACTGTAGCCATTTTTTGTTACAGTATACTGTAGATTTTATTGAATACCTACTTAGTGTGAAATATTTAAACCTATTAGTGAACATTATTTTGTGTTTTAGCATTTTACTGCTTATATACCAGTAAAATTATTTACTGGTTGGATAATAAATTATCCAATAAATAATTTATTTACTGGATTATTATTGTAAGATATAGTCTTAAGTTTGCTTTTATGAGGGAATCCATTACAGTCCAAAAATATTGCATATAAAGAAATATTAACACTACACACCAGTTTATTCAAATTTATTTCCGTGGTAATTTATTTTCTATATTATTTAGTTCTGTATATTTTAAACATTTTTTCCTATTGTATAAATAGACTCAAAAATTCTTTTAAGGCTCCTTCTACCATCATTCCTAGATTTTCAGTATTTACTTCAAATCTCAAACATAACCATTTCTACTTCTTATTAACTCAGTTCTCATCATATGCAAATGATATAATATATATAGTTAATTTAGAAGAAATAAATTATCTTTTGTTACTTATAGCAGAGTTGTCTCAAGTTTATAAGTAGTTGGATTTTATTTTATTTATTTAATTTTATTTTTTTAGTGTCTTTTTAAATTGAAGTATAGTTGGTATACAATATTATATAAGTTACAGGTATACAATATAGTGATTCACAATTTTTAAAGGTTATATTCCATTTATAGTTATTATGAATTATTGGCTATATTCTCCATGTTGTACAATATATCCTTGTAGCTTATTTTATACCTAATAGTTTGTACCTCTTAATCACCTACCCCTATATCTCCCCTCCCCTGTTCCCTCTACCCATTGGCAACCACTGGTTTGTTCTCTGTATCTGTGAATCTGTTACTTTTTGTTATATTCACTAGTTTGTTGTAGTTTTTAGATTCCACATATAAGTGATATCATACACTATTTGTCTTTCTATGTCTGACTTATTTCACTTAGCATAGTGCCCTCCACGTCCATCCGTTTTGCTGCAAATGGCAAAATTTTGTTCTTTTTTGTGGCTGAGTAGTATTCCATAGTATATATATACCACATCTTCTTTATCCAGTCACTTGTTGATGGACACATATGTTGCTTCCATATGACTGAGAATTGTAATTCATTGGATTTTAATAGAGTCATTGGACTTTAGATTATTCGCAAATTTTTTTCATCTTTTCTTTCCACACATGATGATATCTTTAATATGCCGGAACACTGATTTACTAAAGCAGTCTTATTTTAGTGACCATTCTCTTAATTTCAATTAAGTCCTATAGCTTTTCTTCTAGACTTGTTTGAATAAGTTCTTTAAAAAGACACTTCATTGACTAGTTCTGTACTTGTCGTTGTTGTTGTTGCTGTTCTGTTAACACATGAACATGTTAAGGCCAAAGTATCCGGGTGGGAAGAGTTTAGAAAGTATTTAAAGGGCTTTAACTAGGATGGTAAACTTTTTATGGAACCAAAATATTTTGCTGTTCCCAAATATTTCTGATTCTTACTCATTTATTAGTCAATATGAAATCATTTCATTGCTTCAGTTAACATTCCATACAACTTGTATGCTTATGGTGTGTTTTCAATGTCAAATAGTTCTATTGGCAAACAAAGCCATACAGCTCTGTCAAAAATGACTTTGTAGGTTTCACATATACATAGACATTTAGGATAAGATCTGAATGAATTCTAATGGCTTCTAAAGACTATGTCCTCCACCCCCTCTACACTTTTCTAATCTTCTTTCTTAGCACTTTCCTTTGGCTCACTAAGTGTCAGTCATGCTGGCCTTCTTTTGGAATCCAAAAAGGACAATATCATTCCTACTTTAGGTCCTTTGAACTTTCTGTCCTCCCATCTTAAAATTTACATGACTGGCTTCTTTTTTTTAAATTTCAGATCCCATCTTAAATGTCACTTCCCTAAGAGATCCCTGATCCCTACTCTAAATTATCTGCCATGATCTTTCACATTTTCCTGTTTTGTTTTCTTCACAGGACTTATAAACTTTGGAAATTATCTTGTTCTTCCTGCTAAAATATAGTTTCCATTAGAACAGGACATTTTCCATCTTATTAATAACTTCACTTAAACATGTGCGTGGCACAGAGTAGGTACTCTTACATTAAATAAATCAAATGAATCTACGTAATGGAATTCTCCTCAATATAATATTATTGTTGTTATAATAATATGTAACATTTTATAGTCTAAGACAGTTTTTAAAGCATATTCACATACTTTATGTCATTATCTTCAATCACGTGGGAACAATTCTAATTGTCATAAATGTAATAAAGAAATTTATACAAAGGAAGCCTGATGATAGGATTTTCAAGATATCTTACACAAACATTATGATGAGAATTTCATGTTCTAGTATAGTTCACTTCAGCCTCTACAAATACCTTTGTTAGGAATAAAAGTGATGTATGAAGAAGCAGTTACCATGGTAAACTTAGATGTTCAATAATGCAAGTGAAATTCCTTTGTAAAAGTCAAAACTAAACGTCACAGTTGATTTTCCAGTTGCGTGTTTTATTCATGTTTATTTCTAGAAAGCATTTTTTTTTCCCTGAATGGGTAGCATCTCTCAGTGGCATTTGATTAGGTAAGACAAAATATCTGGAATCCAGTTGGTCCTATACAAACATGTTTACCACTTATATCAGATCCTGAGATTTGAAATAATCCAAAAGTGTGGTAAAGTTTTAGCACCACCAAAATTGACTTCAAAAACTTTGTCTCCTATTTATTTTTTCTTTTTGTAAGCAGGGGTATATCAGTTAGCTTTTGCTATATAATAAACCACCCACAATATTAGTGTCCTAAAACAACAATCATTTATAAACTTGCAATACTATGGGTTGGCATTTTGGGCTGGGCCCAGTCAGACAGTTCTTTTCCAGGTGTCTCCTGGGCTCACATTCACTGCTGCAGTCCGCTAGGGGCAGGTTGGTACTGGATGGCCTTCTTCACATGTTTCACTGCTGACTGCAAGGACGGAGGCAACTGTGTCACGTGTCTCTAGTATCAGGCAGGCTGGTCCAGCCTTCTTCACATGGTAGCAGCAAGATAGGGGATGCTCCATGGCACAAGTCTCTGCTTCTGTAGTGGTTGCTGAAGTATGTCACGTGCCCAAGAACTGATAGCAAGAGGTAGAGATATATATATACCACCTCTTCCTAGAAGGCGCTGTGAAGTCACATTGTAGAGGGGTGTACATATAAGATCAGGAGGGATTGGTGATTATTTTTCGGGATTTACTAGAAGCGCTTCCTAAATATCATCTTTTAAAATCAAAATATCACAGAGCCAAGAAATTTCGAGGTTTAGTCACTGAATTAATGTTTTTCTAACTTTTTAGCCTGAATTCCTAAAGTAGTAGTTCTCAATTTTGATATGTGTAAGAAAGGTCTTCTATGCCTGTTGATATGCAGATTCCAGCATTCTTTCCTTACCCTATTCTGATTCAGTGTAGTTCCAGTGAGGTCCATGAATCTTATTTTTTTTAAACTATGTATTGTAATGTAGGAGATCTTGAAGGACTGCATTTTTCTGAAGACAGAATAGAAATGGTATGCATGCTAATGTCTGGGCAAGAAGTATGAGGCAATCTGTTGAAAGCTTGCATTTCTTTGAAATTCATGTTTTATCTGAAAAAAAAATTAAATAATATATGGTTTTCTTTAATCTCTTGCTAAACTCAAGTTAAACTCTGGTGAGTTAAATTCCTGTTTGCCCATGTGATAAATTCTCTGTCATGTAAAAAAACTTAAAGAGTATGAAAAACTATTTGTTAAAATATATATTATAGAAGTGCAATGTGTTGTTTTAATTGATAATATACCTTCCATGAAGTCAGATCTTGTATGAAGCATTTGTCTAAAAAAGATCTTTTTTTTGATTTTGAACATTGTGGATTTGAGAAAAGTGAGCAGGTGAAATAGGGAAGTAGCAAATTAGATTTTTTCCAAGTGATATATGTGCTATTTCTAAATAATAAATTAGGAAAAATTGTATTTAAGTTCTAACTCTTTGGCCAAGTTCGTTATTTATGTGAAAATGATTGGATAAATATTTCAATAAAGTACTTTGTATTGGTAGTAATTTTATATTTTAACTTGTAAATTTGATTTATATCTGCTTAAATATAGGTAAACCATATGCTTTATATGCTAGCTAGGCAAATAATCTCTACCAGTTTATAATCCACTTGTTGAAACAACACCATGAAAACTAACAGTTTACCATGGAGCAGACCACTAGATGTATATATGGTTAGAAAACAAGAGGCAAATTTATGTTTAAAAACATTTGTTTTGGAGTAATATTATCAAAGAGTCCTGGGAAATACATTGAGTTTAATACCTTGTGGTTATATCTGCTTATTTGATTATTGGGTTGAGACTCTGGATTTGTCCTTAATAAAATCCCAGAGGAAAGAAACTCTTTTCCTTGCAACTTCGTATAGAAAATCACAGGAAGACTTCTGGAGAAGGGTTCTGCCTCTGGAGACTGACTAATTAAACAGTTTTATTATCATCTAATAAAAAATTCTCAGTATGCTGTTTGCCGTTTTATTTTCTGAAAGCATAAGAAAAATTGAAATATTATTTGTCCTATCTTATGTCCTGTGAAGATAATATCGGTATGTCACATGTCTCTTGGTAAATCATATGCTTGGATGCCAGGTAGAAATCCTGATGAATCCTTTTATAATCCTGACTTTGCAAAGTCAATGCCTACTTTGTTTCACTGATCATACATTTTGCTTCCAGAATAGGTTGGGGACCTCTTCTTTTCCCTTGTGTTTTATTTTGTAAACATTAGCTTCAGAGCTGCATCTTGAGCTAGTTTTAGTTTTTAGATGCGTATGTCAGACATGCTTCCTTTCAGGAAACTCATTGTAAAGATGTGAATTAAGAAAGATGTTATTAAGCACATTTCTTATTTGTTAGCTAAGGAAGTAATTCAGAGTCCAAGTGAGAAATAATCAGTCTTCCCTTTTTAAGTAAAATTCTCTCATTGTGAAATTTTAAAATAAGAGGTTTAATAAATAAGGTTTAAATTTTTTAATTTAAATGTTTTAAATAAGTTTACTTATACATAAGCAGTGTGAGTAACTGCTGAGACTTCAGGTACCTATTGACTCACTCATTCATCCATTCATTCATCTACCTCATCCTTATTGAAAACCTCTTAAGTGCTAGGTAGTTAGTGGGGCTGTGATGATTCACAAGAAATCCTGAAATGAAGACATTTTCATTTACATCACCACATATGCCACTCTATATTTAAGAGTTTATTCAGAACATTAAAACATTTTCATAATGTTTATTCTAGTGTTTTCTAATTTCTCTGAAAAATTTTAAAAGCCAATGTAAACTTAATTTCTATCCACTATTTAAACTTCAAAAATTTTCCTGCACAATTTAAGTGGTAGGTAAATTTTTAAAATGGTTTTATTTCTTTTAAAATGGAATGGCTCTGACTTCTTTTTCCTCAAGGAAGTGTATCATTTTTCATATTATCTGGTGGAAAATTCAGTGACCCTAAAAGCATAGTTTATGGAAATTATTCAGACCTCAATCCAGGGGGATGCTGATGTCTTACTTAGTGTTAGAGATTAGAGCTTTCGAATGGGGCCTTCAACAGTACCTACTCTAAGCTCATGTTTCACAGGTTAGTCAAGACACACAGGACAGCTGCCAAAAGGCCAGGTTATCCACAGGGTATCTGACCACCTGCATGCCAGCGGCCTCTAACCATGCTACCTAGAAATTAAAGAGTAGCAAGTTTCCCCAAATTAACAGTGGCTAACATTGACACCTGCATTTTATGATTAGAAGTCATAAACAAAGACTGTTTTTTCCTTAAATAGTAACATGGTCCTTAGAATGAATTACAGAACATAGCTGAAACTATATTTCAGTGTCTTTTCTCACAATGCATATGCCTGATGGTCACTTACCGGTGATAATAATGTTCAGTCATCAGTTGCGTGACATTCCGTTAATAGTGACAAGGATCTTGCAACCTGAGCATGGCCCTCTAATGTGGAAATGAGCTGTTTTCTGATGGGTTTGTTTGCATGTGAACAATCCTATGAGCATGAACCAAATTTAGATTAAAGAAAAAAAAAAAACCTTTAATGATCATTGAAACCAACTGAAATGTCAGTGAACTTTGAGAAATCCAATTATGAGGCCAATGTGAAATTATCAGCACAGCAAAATAAACAAAGCATCTGGACCTTTATGAAGCCCATTAGAGTCCTAAAAATACATTAGATTAAGATAGTATCTTGACTTTATGAATTAAAATGAAAGAGCAGAATTAGTTGCCCCTCTGGTAGTGATTTGTTTCTCTTGATCAGGGGAATTCAGTGCCCCATAATTCTGATGGTTTTTTATAGCCTAAATGCTTTTCCAGATTGATACGGATCCTGTTGGCTCATTTTCAGAAAGCGTTTTCTGGCTGTAAATAAATCAGTTCTGCATGTGGGTCAACATATATAGGAAATCAAGGTTACAATGCTGTGTGTGTGTGTGTGTGTGTGTGTGTGTGTATACATATCTTACAACTTAGTGTCATTTAAAATTATTTCTTGTACTATATGTTGTTCCATTAACATTTGATGTGAGCTACATAAGAGATGGGAAAAAAATAAGTCCAAAGGGGTATCTAATTTTTTATGATCATCTCATATTTTTTTAGATATCTGCCTTTATTTTATTTTTCAACTTTCTAATTCATCCCAACTAATAGAGTGAAAAATGCATTACTTTTATGGAAAGGCTGTTTATTTTTTATTCACAGTTATATAGTTAGCTATATCAATCTTAAGTATCTCGCCACTTTCCATCTGGGCACTGCTCCAGTATTTTAAGCCACTAAATATAATGAACATCAGAGATTAAATCCTAGTTCACAGTGTCCCTAAGAGTGACCAAATCTCATACTGTGCATCAAAAATGACTGCCTCATAATTTTCTCTCTAAAAATATGTGAACATCTCTCAGACCTTAGAAGTTGGAACAAATGATAGATTTTATAATTTTATATGATATTTTGAATATAAAACCCCTCTCCCCCTGCCTCTCTCCATGTCTCCCCCCAACATACACACACACACACACACACACACACACACATCTATAAAGGCAATTACAAAAATGAGTTAATTTAAAATTCATTTCTTTAAAATAAAAATCATTACATTGTTTCCTCCAACACAATCATGTCGGCATCTGGGATTCTGTTTCCTTTCTTTATTTAATAAATATTTCTTAAGTATTGAGCAGCCACAACATAAGATGCTGGATAAACAGTGGAAACTAAAACAATGTAGTCCTGGCATTCGCCAAACTTAATGTCTGTTGCGGGAGACAGGTTAACAAACAAATATCGAATTATAAATGAAGGGAAGTGAGAGATACTATAAAAAAGAATAAAGAAAGGAGCTATTTTGTGTTGCCTGGTCATGGAAGACGGCTCCAAGGAAGTGGGAATCAGTGAGGACTGGAGCAGTCTGCCCTTCAGTGTGCTGTGCAGTGTGTTGTTAGCTGTGTTGGGGGTGGGGAGCAGGGTTGGAAGGGGGAGAACTGCCTGTTCCGTGAACTGAAAGGAGCCCGGTGTGGCTGGAAGCCAGCAGTCAATGGAGACAGATGAAGCTTAAGTGGATAGGTAACTTCCAGAACATTCTAAGAGTCTTGGATTTTATTCTAAGTGCAACAGGAAGCTCTTGCAAGGTTTTAGCCTCGCCTCATGTTAGTGCACATTAAGCTATATGGTTCCCTTTTATTTCCTGGAAAATACTTATTTAAAACTTTATAAAGAAATTTGGAAATCTGGGCATGAATTTTTTATGGATTAGCTATGGTTTGCGAGACTGGTCATTCTAGAACCAGAGAGTAGGTGGGCTTCCCATCATTCTGAAAGAGGGAGATGGCTTTCCCATGTTGGGATACTCTGCAGCTAGCTGTGAAAAGGAACTGGTTCTGCCCTTGTTACTGTCAATACTTATACTAGAAATGATTTTTTTCACTAGTCCTAGAGGATAAATTATCTTGATGATGGAAATCTTGTTTTCATTTTGAGCATCTGTTTGATAAAAGCTTATGGTGAGATAGAGTTTTTGAGAACATAATACTAAAATCCAGAGGGGCTCTAAAAATCATAAAACATTTATTTATTCAAGTACCATCTATTGCAACAGTGTCCAATAGAAGTTTCTGTGATGATGGAAATGTTCTGTATCTGTACTGTCCAGTATAGAAGCCAGTTCTCACAGGTGGCTTATTGACTATATAAAATTTGGCTAATGAGACTGAAGAACCGAATTAATAATTTTATTTCATTTTAATTAATTTAAAATTTAAAAGCTGCATGTCACTAGTGACTACTGTACTGAACAGCCTGATCCATTATGTACTTACCATGAGTTCTCAGTTGGACAGGCCAGCAGGAAATAAAATACACAGAACCTGCTCTCTAAGGGTGCACAGACTTATAAATATGATAAGGTGTACATGTGAATCTCTAGAATGTAACATAGAAAGTGAGAAGCACATCAGAGTTTTGGGTTAACCACTAGAGGTTTCAGAAGAGGGATTGATGCTTTTTGGGTGAGAAATCAAGGAACAGTGGTGGAGGAAGTGGCGGTGGTCCTAGGCTTTGAAGGATGGGCAAGTTTGTTAACGTGGGATTAGAGTGAAGGGCATTCAGAGCAAAGGAACCAAGAGGAGAGGAGGAAAAAGGAGTCAGCATTATAGACATGGAAATAATAATAATAATAGTAATAGCTAACATCTACCAAGTGTTTACTACGAGACATCTTTTTAAGAGCTTTACACGCATCAGTTAATTCTCACAACCACTTTCTAAGGTTAAATGCCATCATTGAATCTCAATTATTATCATCCTCAATCTACAGATAAGGAAACTGAGGGTGAGAAGGTCAAACACATTTCCCAAGGTTGAGGGGTAGTGCCAAAGCCATGATCTGAACTCAGGAAATCTGAGACTCAGGCACAAAGTGCTCCAGATGGAAGCTTGAAGATCAAGGAATAATGAAAGGAATAGGATATGGAGAGCAGATAGGCAGACACAGTTCCTCACAAGGAATCCTACACAGGATGGCAGGAGGATGAGAAAATAATAAGGACTTTACAGGTCGAGGGTTAAGGAGAGAACAAAGAAAGTGCTGTGTATTGGGAGATAGGGTTGGAGGACGTGTCATGGAGGAGATGTGATCAACAGACTGTAAAGACCTCTAAAGTCTAAACCTCCAGCCTAAGCCTTTCTATAGACATTTTATTTGACTGGGGGTGAGGGTTGGCGGGGGGCGTCTTTCACCTTTTCAGTTTCCTAATTGCTTCCTCTTCTTTTTGATTGTTTCCCTTTCAAAGATGAATTGTATTACAGCTTGTTGAATTCCTAAGGTTTAATAAAATGTCCCTGGATATTCAGAGTTACGGTCACTATTAGCTAGAAATAGTTAATTGCCGTATGTATGATGATGGGACATCATCGTACATCATACATACTGTGTTAAGGGTCATTTCTGTAGCGCCCATTCATGGGGTGATTTCTTCCAAACCCACAGTTGGTTTCTGTTACAATCACTTTTTAAAATGATATCATAATTTTAGATTTGATTTTGGATGGGAGCAAAAGTACCCCAATGGTCCCAACCAGCAATAGCTTTGATAGCAGAAACCTTTCAATCTCCCAAGGGACCTGCCTGTGCGAGTCATCTTCATGACTGAAATCAAGTCACCTGCCACAAAGACAAAACTGGATTTAAAATTTTTTATTTGTAAATACAGCTAATCTACAGTTTTTTCTTACGGAAAAACCTAATTTGTACCTACAATGGAGGAGATATTTCTGGAGATCATAGCAGCTGGTAGCCTAGATGGGACAGATGGTCCAAAGCTCTTTAATGGGGGGAAGATAATGTATTGGCTTGGAGAGATCTGAATAAGAGACTTCATGAACTCTGTTTTTCATTTAAAAACTATTCTGTAATAATATTTTCACAAGCTGTACTTTCATGAGAATGGAGACTAGCTTTATAAACATGATCATTTGCATCTGGCTTTTATCAAGTGATAAAAATGATAAAACAGCATTTTTTTTTTTCCTCTCTCAGTGCGTACTTGTAGATATGTCTACATATCCTCCGAAAATAATTATGCCATGTTTGTTAAAGCTAGAGGTCAGGGTTTTGGAGTTTTTTTTTTAAATCTTACTTGAAAACTCTGAGGATTCTATCACTTAAAGAAATATTAGAGCTTTAGTGATCTTTACTAATAATGGTACTGGTGATGATGATGTGGTGGTGATGATTTCACTAATAATGATACATAGCCTATTCTTCCATTGTAAAAGTTTTTACATATATTTACATATTTATTCCTTTTATTATTTATTGTTTATTCCATTTATTGTTTTCTCCATTTTACATTTTTATCCTCATTTTACATTGCATGTTTAATGCTCACAAGTGTATTACTATCTCCATTTTACAGATAAGGAGATAAGAGGCACCAATACATCAAACACCTTGCCCAAGACCATATAGCTAATTAGTGCTTGAGACAAGAGTCAACTAGCAGATAGTTCTAGACTCTCCATTCTTAACCCGATGTACACTATGACCATAGGATTCCTTATGACTGATTAAATGAATTAATCACATGTATAATTTGTATAATTCTTTATAGTTTACCTAGTACATTTGCTTATATTATCTGACTCCCTGAAACTCTATGAAGTTGGTGAAAAATGTATTTAAGAAAGAGTGCATGATTTAGCCAAAAATGCACAGAAAACTCTGGTAGAGCTGGGATTCGTTCCTCAGTTTTATGGCAACAGGTCCATGTCAATTTTAATAGTTTCTGCTGGAGCAGGACATTATATCCTGTGGGACTGAACATTGAGACTGTCATTAAGGACATCACGTGCCTGGAGGAGACACGTGCTCTTAATTTTCTTTTTAATGGGAGTATAGTTGCTTTACAATGTTGTGTTAGTTTCTATTGTACAACAAAGGGAATCAGCCACACACATGTGCTCTTAGTTTGAAGGTAGTGACAGGATTTGTGAAGTTTGGTTAAATGGAGCTTCAGGTCCCTCTTCTGCTTAGACCTGTGTCAGCCTGAAAAGGACCCTCTTTAGTCTTTTGGTCTTGTTGGGGTTCAGTCAACTCCATTGATGCCTGGAGAATATATTAGATATTACTAAACTTTTAAGTTAGTATGTCTGCTTAAGTATCCTTTTGATTAAGGATCCATGACATTTCATAGAGTCTTAGAGTGGAAAATATTAGATTAGAAAGATGTGCATTATAAGTCTATGATCCCAGTGCAGCCTTGAAAACCTGGCTTATCTTCTCCGAGCCTTGCCTTCCTCACCTCTAAAAAGATAATAAATATACTGACATAGAAGAATTTCTCTATTACATGAAATGGTGTGTATAAAGCACATAGCACTACGCCTGGCATATGAGAGGCACTCAGTACATCTGGAAATTATTTTTAGCATTATATTTCATTCAGTGGTAACTCTAGGACATCAATGATTATACCTTTACACAGAAACCAGAAAAAGTGCTTCATGACACTGTTTCAGGGCATGTTTCTATCTCTGCATTAATTACTCATCTAGTGAAGGATAAATAGGTGTCTGAAGGGGGTATGCCCTCCTTCAATTATACTTTACTGCATTTACTGCATTATAGCATCTGTGTATGCTATAATGATAATTTTGACATGTTGGATATGTAGCTCTTATTTATTTTAAAGGGTTTTCATATGCAACCAAAATAATATGTTGGTGTTAGTCTACCGGTTTCTCTCCTTAATACTCTCTACTTATGTTTGTTTATGGTTTTGTACCAGTGATAACTGGATATGTGTTCTTGAATTGCTATACTTGTGTTAAGTTTCATAGTTTGTGACCACTGGGCAGGTTTCTTGAAAGTTTTTCTCTAGGATGATGCTACGGACTGAATGTTTCTATCCCTCCAAAATTCATATGTTGAAATCTCACCCGTAATGTGATGGTATTTGGAGATGGGGCCTTTGGGAGGTAATTAGGTTATGAGGGTGGAGCTTTCATGATGGGGTTAGTGAACTTATAAGAAGAGACTTGAGAGAGCTTGCTTCCTCTTTCTGTTCTCCACCAATGGCCTTACTGAAGGGGGATCTCAATTCTTTAACATTATGTAGGAGCCTGAGATCTTTATATGTTCTCGTGGTTGATTTCCTATCACAAGATGTGATGTTAGCACAGACTTGGGTTTGTACTGATTTAAGAAAATAAAGAAATTGACAGTTTTTGCAGTTTGGATTTATGGACTGGGATTAATTTTCACCCAGTACAATGATTACATAAATAACTCTTACAGAATTTTGATATTTAATAACAAGTCTAACCTTTTGACAGCTGATAGCTCACGACGTTGTCTTATAGTGCTGTTTAATTTTTCATTGTTTGTCTCGTTTTCTGAGCTAGAATGTGAGTCCCTTGAGTACAGAGTCCTTGCATTGTTTCTTTGAATCCTCTACAATATTTGGGATATCACTTCAGGTAGCTGTTCTTAATTCCCACCATTATATCTTTTTCTGGAGAGTATTGTAAAAATCAATATTTATTATTGATACAATGCTTATTTTCCTGGACTCTCAGAAGACTGTGATCAGATAACAGTACTTACCTTAAGGGGAAAAATAAGAAACAAAGGGGTGGGATAATCTAAAATAGATTTCTGTTTCCCTAGAACTAGATGCATTCCTTTTTTTTTTTCCTGAGAAAAAGACAAAGGAATAAGGGGATGATTTTGAATCAGTTACAGCTGCATAATATCTATGCTAAGCATAGCTACCAAGAAGGCCCCAATTTTGTTATTACGAATATACCAATTTGTTGGGTATATAGGATACTTATGATATTTATTTTGTTGAGTCAAATAGTGTACATTTTATCCAGCATACTGTTGCTTACAACTGTTTAAACTTAACTTTATTCAATGATGATTACTTAACTGAAAAATTAATATAACTCATGTCAAACACTAAGAGTATTTGTGGATATTAAGAATTTATGGATAATTGCCACTATTCATTCCCCTTTTGTCTCATTTACAACCATGACAGGGGCTCCCCGTGAGGCCTTGATTGTGTCCGTTGAGACACATTTCACAGCTTTCTTGGAACCTCCTTAAATGTGCCGATTTAAAATTCCTCCAGTTATCATGCTTATTGTATCCTTATCTGGCCATGTCACATACTCCTTATCTGGGTCAAATCATGCATACTACTTTTATTCAGTCTTTGAGAAAGGAAAAGAAAAAAAAAAGCAGTCAGACCTATACCCAAGGTCATTTTAGCTCTTCTTTTTGAAGCTTTCCTTTTTGGACTCTAGTGGGCTAGTACTACTAGCTCTCTTCCCCACATGAGTGAAAGGCTCAGTAAATCCTGCCCACTTCTCCTGCATTTTGCTGTGGTTATACTTACACAAGTCCTAAAACAGGATCATAAGAGGAAGGCTTTATTGAAAACACGTGACGAGTATTATATTATTATCCATTTAATTCATTCGTTTAGAAGCTTTCTTTAAAATATGAGCTGTGGTTTCATTAAAGTCTAAAAATTTCCTTCTTCTGTTCCATTCAATTCCGTATATAGTACCATGTATGTACCCCATGGTGAGTAGTAATGGGACGATTCAGGCAATAAAAAGATGCTGGGTTTTACTGTTATCCATCTTTCTCTAACTTTGGAGACTGAGGCAGCTTATCTATGTAGGATTAAATGGCATGTTGAGTCTTAGGTTTTTAAAGTATTATAAATCTAAAATGTGTTGATATTCATTAAGGAATCCCCAATGCTCTCATTCTGTGTTACATTTGTCCACATTTTTTTGAGCCAGAGGACTAAGGTTAAGCATGTAATAAATATCTTTCTCTGCTTAGTATACGTGCTGCTAATACTTGCTCTTCCCTCTTTCCCTACCCTGTCCCTCCCGAAAGAGCAAAATGGGAACAGAATATGTTGGGACCACAAAAAGGTATTTAAATGCTAACTCAATGGTTGGTATTGGAGGGATAGCAAAATCTTCATTTCCCTTTCCCATTTTACCATGATCATAGCTTTCTTAATTTGTTGACCTTACTCAGACTCTTACTCAAGGATTTCTTGTTGCTTGGTATTTGAAATATAAAGGAATTTGTTTCCTCTCTTTTGGGAAAACACTGGCCTAACTATCGGTCAGTCACCTTCAGTAATAGTCCTTCTCTCTTGTCAAAAGTTTGTAGGTACCAGGGAGAATTTTCTGATTTGTATGGGGTTTGGGTGGAGAGAGAAGGTGGGCGAGGAGTGGATAAAGATTTAGAAGAGAGAACAGACTCCTAGGAATCCTAATGCCTGCTATGTAATTTACTAGCTCTGTGATTTTATACAGGTTAATCCTCTTTGTACCACTTCCCTCATTTATGAAATTGAGAAGTCTGTGTTTTATAAACTTTACAGGATGACGTGAAATCATGTGGATATGATCTCACCAAATGTGATGTGCATTGAGTGATAAATAAATGATAGATTTATTATTTTTTTCTCTTATCTTTATCTTCTTTCCCCAGAAGGCTTTGCTTGCCTACGTTTCACAGTCTCCACTGGTGCCACTCGCCTTCATGGTGTCTTTCTCCATGCTCTTTGTCCTCTAACCCTAGTCCTTCCTAGTGAGCTGTTAAAATGGAGGCTCTGGAGTGAGCCATTGAATTGTAAAATGTCACTTCCGTCTATGTTACCTTAAAAGGAGGGCATAAGTTCTAAGCATAGTAGGCAGTTGTATGGTCTGTATGATTCTTTGGTTAATGCTTCACTTCTCTCTGGGATGTCAGCTCTCAACAGGCAGGCCTGGGCCTCATTAATTAATTCCCTTTCAAATCCCAAATGCCGAACACAATGTCTGACCCATCAGAGAGGCGCTGTACAAGTAAAATAAACTCATGACAGAGTAATCCTTAGTATGTAAAGTAAAAATAACTAAGCAGGAGTGAAACCTTCCTCTGGTTTGAATAAGTAACTAAACCATAGACACTCTAAGCCTATTAGGGGTATACAACATAATACGAGGAGTGTCTTGTGTCATGTGATACACTAGATGAATGCCCAGGCAGGCATGAGGAAGCCTGGGAAGGTTAGAACCCTAAATTCGAAATGTGTTAGGTGAGCCCGTGCTTTCATATCCAGAGGGATTTATTCTGGACCTACTGCTTCATTGAGGAAACATATTTCTTGAAATCTTTGAGCTGTGAAGCCCAGCTTTGTATGTCAGGAATTCTCTGTTTTTTAGAGAGTTTCTTCAGAGTAGCTTTTCCCTTGAGAAGTTCTAGCAGAGCTTTTGTGGCTTCTTTGTTTTTCTAGATTAGAGTGCAGGTCAGGTCATCCCCAAATTTTGGGGAGAGCCACCCCCAAAATAACAGATTTAGGGCTAATGGAATCATGTTCATGAAAGAGAAATGAAAGCAAATAGAATCTAGAGGGAATTCCAAAATTTGAATATTTTCATTAAAATGGACCTTACAGATCATTTATGACCAGCCACTTATTTTATAGATTAACTATCCATGACCTAGGGAAAATGAGTGATGAAGGCAAATCCTGGTCCATGTTGGGGAGTGACAACATCAAAACTATACCTCAGATTTTGAAACCATTGATTACCATTCATTGTACCCCATGATAAATATATGCCAAAATTCTAGGTGGTAGAATTTTCATTGTGATTAAATTACCATTTTTATATCATTTTCTTATCTTACCAAACACTTTGGACAATCATATGCAATCTAAACTTTCAGGGCAGTGTAATATTTTGTCCATTCAGTTTATTCCTAAATTCTATGTAAAGTTCTGCCTGCAGATATCTTAGTTACAGAAGCAGTGTTAAGGCCAGGCTCCAGTTTGCCATAGTTGCCCTTGACTGAGGATGCACCAGGAGCCAATTTTCATTTCAGTGAGCAGTTCATGGATGCAGCTAGTTGCGTGTGTAATGAGGATTAGAAAGGTCAAAAATTTTGTTCCATTAAGTGGTCCTCTGAATAATAGGGGACCTTAATGCCAGTTGGCCAGTGGCGGAACATTGGCACAAATACAGAAATGACTTGACACATTATTTAATGTTCTCATCATCCTGGAGCCATGGTTTATTGATATGGTTTCTGGGAACCTCCTCTATATTCCTAGAAAGACTAGGCTCTTGATGAATTAATTAGCAACCATCAACTTGTATTAATTATATAGGCGATCTTAGGGTGATTTATTGATATGCAAGCCAAGCCTTGTCCTTCAGACAAGCCCGTAGTCCTGGTGGTTGGGATGGGGTGTGCTTGCTAACTGTCCAGGGCTCAGGATCAGTGTGACTGGAAGAGGAATTGTTCTACTTCCCATATTCCTCAAGAAATCATCCCTAGAAGGGGAAGCTTTGCGGTGGCAGATCGTAGAGAGATGGCACAGATGAGGATTTTTTAGAGTGAGACTACAGGAAAAGGGATAAAAAACCTTGGAGCCCAGTTAGGTAAACCACAAATCTAGATATAGTTCCACCAACTTTTGTTTTTTAACAGCTTTATTGAGGTATAATTTACATACCGTAAAATTCACCCATTTTAAGTGTACTATGCAAATGATTTTTAATAGATTTATAGAGTAATACAACCATTAAGACATGCGGTTGTTCAAAAGGCTCCGGACTCCTCTCCTTCCTCAGCCCAACATACTGGGTGGGAGAATCCTCAAAGTGAGATTTTAATTTCTACTGGAGATTAAAGCCAGTGAAACAGTATTTTAAATTTGTGCTTTTTGTCTTCTCCATTAAATTATATTCCTTGCTCTGTATTCAGGTAGAAATAGTAAATCTGTTCTTACGTTTCTACAGTTCAGGTTTGAATTTATTGTTTATTTGTGTGTGGAATAGGGTTAGAATGGGCAAGAACGACATTATATGTTTAGGAAAGTAAATGCTAGTGTGGTGAGAGATAAAGTCTTTATCAAGTCGCAAAATCCTGTAATTTAGCTTTCTTCTTATAAAACCTGTGATCTTACATATGTTGTTATAAAGATATGAATATAAATTTTAAAAGTCTCTGGAATCATAGGTTTGTTTTTTCTCTTTTTTTTTTTGCATCTTTATTGGAGTATAATTGCTTTACAATGTTATGTTAGTTTATGCTTTATAACAAAGTGCATCAGCTATACACATACATATATCCCCATATCTCCTCCCTCTTGCGTCTCGCTCCCACCCTCCTCATCCCACCCCTCTAGGTGGTCACAAAGCACCGAGCTGATCTCCCTGTGCTATGCGGCTGCTTCCCACTAGCTATCTATTTTACATTTGGTAGTGTATATGCCACTCTCTCACTTTGTCCCAGCTTACCCTTCCCCCTCCCCGTATCCTCAAGTCCATTCTCTAAGTCTGGGTCTTTATTCCCGTCTTGCCCCTAGGTTTCTCATGACCATTTTTTTTTTTTTTTTTTAGATTCCATATATATATGTGTTAGCATACGGTACTTGTTTTTCTCTTTCTGACTTACTTCACTCTGTATGACAGACTCTAGGTCCATCCACCTCACTACAAACAACTCAATTTCATTTCTTTTTATGGCTAATATTCCATTGTATATATGGAATCATAGTTTTTTTTTTAAATTTTATTTATTTTTTAACATCTTTATTGGAGTATAATTGCTTTACAATGGAGTGTTAGTTTCTGCTTTATAACAAAGTTAATCAGCTATACATATACATATATCCCCGTATCTCTTCCCTCTTGCGTCTCCCTCCCTCCCACCCTCCCTATCCCACCCCTCTAGGTGGTCACAAAGCACCAAGCTGATCTCCCTGTGCTATGCGGCTGCTTCCCACTAGCTATCTATTTTACATTTGGTAGTGTATATATGTCCATGCCACTCTCTCACTTTGTCCCAGCTTATCCTTCCCCCTCCCCATATCCTCAAGTCCATTTTCTAGTAGGTCTGCATCTTTATTCCCGTCTTGCCCCTAGGTTCTTCATGACCATTTTTTAAAAAATTTTTTTTTAAGATTCCATATATATGTGTTAGCATACGGGACTTGTTTTTCTCTTTCTGACTTACTTCACTCTGTATGACAGACTCTAGGTCCATCCACCTCACTACAAATAACTCAATTTCATTTCTTTTTATGGCTGAGTAATATTCCATTGTATATATGTGCCACATCTTCTTTATCCATTCATCTGTCAATGGACACTTAGGTGGCTTCCATGTCCTGGCTATTGTAAATAGAGCTGCAATGAACATTGTGGTACATGACTCTTTTTGAATGATGGTTTTCTCAGGGTATATGCCCAGTAGTGGGATTGCTGGGTCGTATGGTAGTTCTATTTTTAGTTTTTTAAGGAACCTCCATACTGTTCTCCATAGTGGCTGTATCAATTTACATTCCAACCAACAGTACAAGAGGGTTCCCCTTTCTCCACACCCTCTCCAGCATTTATTGTTTGTAGACTTTTTGATGATGGGCATTCTGACTAGTGTGAGATGATATCTCATTGTAGTTTTGATTTGCATTTCTCTAATGATTAGTGATGTTGAGCTTTCTTTCATGTGTTTGTTGGCAATCTGTATATCTTCTTTGGAGAAATGTCTATTTAGGTCTTCTGCCCATTTTTGGATTGGGTTGTTTGTTTTTTTGATATTGAGCTGCATGAGCTGCTTGTAAATTTTGGAGATTAGTCCTTTGTCAGTTGCTTCATTTGCAAATATTTTCTCCCATTCTGAGGGTTGTCTTTTGGTCTTGTTTATGGTTTCCTTTGCTGTGTAAAAGCTTTAAAGTTTCATTAGGTCCCATTTGTTTATTTTTGTTTTTATTTCCATTTCTCTAGGAGGAGGGTCAAAAAGGATCTTGCCATTATTTATGTCATGGAGTGTTCTGGAATCATAGGTTTTTAAAGTGGCAGGAGGCTAAAGTAATCTTCGTATCTATTTTCGGGCCAATGAAATATTGTCCAAAACATGTGACTGTTGAAGTTTAGAGAGTCTACATTTATTCATTCATTTTTTCATCAATTATTTGAGTGAATTCTGCATTCAAGCCACAGGGTTAACTGTTAGTGAGAATTAAAAAAAAAAAAACAAAGAACAGGCCCCCACTCCTGTCAGCTGAGCTGGCCCGGCTCTCACAGCAAACTCATGGTGTTTACCCATTTGACATACATACTCAATTTCCCAGAATACCTGCATCACAGGAAGTCACCACATGATCATGATGGAGTGAGGCAAAAACAGGACAACTCCATAATCATGTCTGCTGACAGACAAAACAAAAGCACAGCCCAAACCACAAAAATGGCAAAGCATGCCTCTTTCCCAGCTTATGGGGAGACTGCTAGTTTTACCAGGGAGTGACTGCTGTTTCTTTACCAGTTATAGTCTTGACTTCACGTTGACATTCTTGCCTCCTAAATAAAAACAATTCACATATCCAGTCATCCCATTGCCCTTATTTTCTAACAGTACCCAATCTAGAGCAAAATCACATTTTCTTGCCTCTTCCACAAAATCATCTGACACAAATCCAAATCCTAAAACAAGCTCCTCTTAAGTACCCTGTACTGAGATGCCCACACCCACAGTTCCACATGGTTGCTGTCTTTTACTGTATGGGCCGGTACGTCTGACTTTGCTTGACTACCGATCTGTCCCTTGTGCTCTTTGACTGGGGGGCATTGACATCAGTGCTGGAGGTAGAACAGATGTTGTATCAACTCATATTGACCTTTCTTTCTTGTCAGAGAGGCAGACATTATTAACAAGTTGCTAATTAGTGGATAATTGCCAATGAAATCAGTGCTTTGCAAAAAGGAATTTGGCTGTATGTGCAGCAGGGGTCTGGAAGCTTCACTGAGGGAACGTCTCTTGAGCTGAGACGTCAGAAGGATAATAAGGGGCTGATGTGAAGGGTCAAGGGAAAGAACCTGAGACTGGAGAAAGTGTTGCTCTGGAGAATCTGAGCTAAGACTAGATGGAATAGAGGGCAGGGAGGGATAGGGGCAGATGAGGTAGGTTTTAGAGGTCTGGATGTTGAATGTTTAAGCTTTTCTTCCAAAGAGCAGACAAAAACCATTGAAGGGTCTTGAGGAGAATCATGATGTTATCATATCACAGTGCATTGTGCAAAGATTTTTGGATGCTGTATGAAGAAGATATTGGTGAGAATTCACAGTGGGTGTGGGGAAACAGGTTAGGAGGTTTATTCAGGTAAGAAATAATGAAAGTGCAGGTTACAACAGAGGGAGTAAAGGTGGAGAGGTATAGACTCATCTGAGGAAAATATATGAAATTATCCGAACCTCAGCTTCCTATAAAATGGACATAACGCTTCACTGGATTTTTCTGAGAAATCAGAGAGGATATGTCCAAAAGGACCTTGCACAGTGCTTTGTAAAGTAACTGATTTATAGAATGAATGCAATGAAAATGTTTGCCCCAGGTGGACTAAAAAAAGCTAGAGAGATTTCTTATGAGAAGTGTTGGGAAATGTAATTACTAGAATTCCTTTTAGAAGCTGTATAGCGCTTGATTACCTGAGGCATCAGGGAGGGTTTATGTCCTCCATCACAAGATTGCATGTAATGTTTGGCAATGTGTTGTATTCTGATATATCTGCAATTTATTTTGGGAAAGAGTTTGTGTGAGGAGTTCTGTTAAAGTAAGCAGTATTGAATTTTTCCTTCAATTCCTCTAGGCCCTGCCTGCTTTATTATTGGCTTACTTATTTATTTATTTATTTTTCAGATCATCATGTGAACAATGATGAAAGTAAAAATCATTCATTGAAAACAGAATGCAGATGTTTGGGGAGTGGGTTGTTGTCTTAGGGCATATAATTCATTTACTTCTTCTGATTATAAAGTTCTATTTTATTTGGAAGTATTTTGTCTTGAGAGTCACTGTTCTATTTGTATGTATGTGTGTGTTTTCTTTAGAAATGATGATAAAGAAGTAAACTTCACAGTATTAATTGATCCAGTCTGGTTCATGTTGTAATCCTCACTTTGGCTAGAAAAGGAGAGAAAATGGTGGTAAAAGCCCTTTTGCTAAACATTTAAAAACCCAGTATAAATCTAAAGTGAAGATTATATGCAAGAAATGAATTGCAGCAATCTTCAGTTGAAAACAATAAAATCAACAATGAAAGTTGCTAGTTACCAAGCCCCATAGCATAGGCAAAATTCCTAGTGGTCTAGAATTAATGTAGTAAATATCCTGATTCAAATAATCTCAGTATTAATGACATAATTTTATTAATGAGCTGGTAGAATGAACACTTTTAGGGGGAAGGAACTCATTTCTAGTTCAGAGGTTAGAGAAGGTTCAGGAGCTTTGTCTATGCTCAACTGTCAAAGATTTGTGCTCTATGTAGAGATTATCTTCAAGGAAAATTTTTGCTCAAACTGAACAGAGAAAAGAGCAAGACAGACTATATTCCATAAAGAACCTCTACTACAAAACAATTAAAAATACTGAATAAATATGTAAAGTATCTTTTCAAATGCATTGCTGAGCTGGCAAGAATGCAAGGGAGATCCTCAGAAGCCAAAAGTGAAAAGGAAGCTGAAATCTGTAGATGTAAGACTATGGTCCTAGAGCTGTTTTGATTTGCCCCAAGATACCTTCTCATCATGGGTGTCTGTGAACTTCTATTTTGATGGCAATAGGGGCATGAGGGAAAGGGAAGAAAGCTTAGAGCCAATGCTAGGTGGGGAACATGAAAATAAACCTCCCCCCTGCTGCAAAAAGCTGGGACCCTCAAGGTGTGCAGAGAATGGATAACACAAAAAGTTTTTTGTTTCAAAACTTGGCAATGGATAGAGGGAAAGAGTAGAATTTCCCTTTGGCACTTGTAACCACAATCCAGCCCTCCCATGGGTTAGTTAGTAGGTCAAATTTCTATTAACAGTACATTCCCCAAAACATTCAAGCTTAAAATGTAGTTTAAAGATGTCCACAAGATAATTACAGAAGCAGAACCATCATTGAAAGACCAAAGAGAGTCCAGGAGCCAGTCTCATGGGTTCCAGATAAGACTTACTTTTCACATTCTCTTTATATCATTGACAGGAGTAATAAGATCCATTGTGCCCATCATCATGTTCAAGCCAGGCCCACAGCAATTAGATGTCCCAGGTCATCCCTTATCCAGTTAGACTTCATGCACAGTGAGGTTCTTCCCCTGCAGCACTCTACTCTCCCCCTCCCCTATCTCTTTTATTTATTAAAATAGCAGTTATTACCATCTGATATACATTTTGCTTATATATTTGTATATTATCCCTACTGAAATCTAAATTTCATGAGGGCAGTGCATTTTATTTTTTCTTCACTACTTTATCTCTGGTGCCTAGAACAGTAGCTGGTACATAGGGGATTTTCAATAAATATTTTTTAAATAAGTAAAAAAACAGACTTTTGGGAAATAAAATAGGTAATAATTAAAAGTGTGAGGTAGATTTAAACTGCAGATTAGATACAAGTAAAGAAAGTATTAACAAACTGGATGGTAAAAACTGAGGAAATTATCCAGACCAACAGAGACAGAGAACAGAATGGAAAACATGAGATTAAGAGATATAAAGAGCCACAGCCATCAGACAAGAAAAAGAAATAAAAGGTATCCAGATTGGAAGGGAAGAGGTAAAAATGCCACTATTTGCAGATGACATGATCCTCCATATAAAGAACTCTAAAGACTCCACACACAAAGTATTAGAACTAATAAATGATTTTAGCAATGTAGCAGGATACAAGATTAATATATAGAAATCTGTTGCATTTCTGTACACCAATAATGAAATATCAGAGAAAGTAAAAAAAAAAAAAAAAATCTCGTTTAAAATTGCATCAAAACAAAACAAACAAAAAAGCACTCTAGGAGTAAACTTAACCAAGGAGACAAAAGACGTATATGTTGAAAACTATCAAGGAAATTGAAGACAATTCAAAGAAATGGAAAGGTATCCCATGCTCTTGTGTTGGAAGAATTGATATTGTTAAAATGACCTTACTACCCAAAGCAATCTACAGATTTAATGTAATTCCTATGAAAATAGCTATGGCATTTTTTCAGAGAACTAGAATAAATAATCCTAAAATTTCTATGAAACCACAAAAGGCCCAGAATTGCCAAAGCAACCCTGAGAAAAAAGAACGAAGCTAGAGGTATAACCCTTTAAGACTTCAGACTATACTACAAAGACACAGTAATTAAAAAAACATGGTGTTGGCACAAAAACAGACACATAGATCAATGGAACAGAATAGAGATCCCAGAAATAAACCCACACACTTACAGTCAATTAATCTATGACAAGGAGGCAAGAATTTACAAGGAAAAAAAGAGAGTCTCTTCAACAGGTGGTGTTGGGAAAGCTGGACATCTACATGCAAAAGAATGAAATTGGAACATTCCCTCACACCATATACAAAAATAAACTCAAAATGGTTTAAAGTTCTAAATGTAAGACATGACACCATAAAACTCCTTGAAGAGAACATAGGTGAAAATTCTTTGACATAAATGGTAGCGATATTTTCTTAGGTCAGTCTCCCAAGGCAAAGACATAAAAGCAAAAATAAACAAATGGGACCTAATCAAACTGCAAAGCTTTTGCACAGAAAAGGAAACCATCAACAAAACTGAAAGACAACCTACAGACTGGCAGAAAACATATGCAAATGATGTGACTGACAAGGAGTTAATATCCAAAATATGTGAACAGCTTACACAGCTCAGTATCAGTAAAACAAACCAATCAAAAAATGGGCAGAAGACCTAAATAGACATTTTTCTAAAGAAGACATACAGATGGCTAACAGGCACATAAAAAGATGCTCAACATCACTAATTATTAGAGAAATGCAAATGAAAACCACAATCAGGTATCACCTCACACTGGTCAGAGGGGCTATTATCAAAAAGTTATCAAAAAGTGAATAAATGCTATAGAAGATGTGGAGAAAAGGGAAACCTTGTACACTGTTGGTAGGGATGTAATTTGGTGCAGCCACTATAGAAAATAGTATGGGGCCTCCTCAAAAAACTAAAAACAGAACTACCATATGATCCAGCAATTCCACTCCTGGGTAAATACCCAGAAAAAATGAAAACTCTAATTCTAAAAGATACATGCAGCCAATGTTCAGAGCAGCACTATTTATAAGAGCCAAGAAGTGGAAGCAACCAAAGTGTCCAGCAACAGATGAGTGGATAAAGAAGATGTGACAAATACACACACACACACACACACACACACACACAGAATGGAATTTTACTCAATGTAAAAAAAGAATGAGATATTGCCATTTGCAGCAACATGGATGGACCTAGAGAATATTATGCTTAGTGAAATAAGTCAGACAGAGAAAGATAAATGCTATATGATATCAATTGTATATAGAATCTAAAAAATAATACAAATGAGTCTATCTGCAAAACAGAAACAGACTGACAAAGAAAACAAACTTATGGTTACTGAAGGGGAGAGGTTGGTGGGAGGGACAAATTAGGAGTATGAGATTAACAAATACAACTACTATACTTAAAATAGATAAGCAATAAGGATTTACTGTATAGCACAGGGAATTATACCCAAAATCTTGTAGTAATCTATAATAGAATATAACCTACCCCCCCAAAAAAAGAGTGTATCACTATGCCATATTCCTGAAACTAACACAATATTGTAAATGAACTATACTTCAATAGAAAGTAGAGATATAAAGATGTCTGTTTAAATAGGGAATGTCAGTATTTGAAAAGAAGAGCAGTTTCCTTTCCTTACGAAGTTCTAAATTAAATCGTTGGTTATTTTTTTTTTTTGAAGCAGTGAATAGAAGATTCTGAATTATGAGAGATAGATACAAGTCAAAGGGATTTTCAACAAACTTCCTTTTGTTTTCTGTTGGATTGGCCAAAACGTTCATTCGTTTTTTCCCGTAAGCTGGCTCTAGTAGCGCTTAGTTGTCTTTAACTTCATTCAAAATGATTTTGTTAGATTATATTGTGACAGCTGTCATATCAGTGTGCATTTAAAATTTGACAAAATTAAAAAAGGAAAGTGGTCTATCTTCTATGATGAATTCTTGACTAAATTCCAGAAAATATCATTCGTATCACCAGTTATAGATATTGGTAGGGCCTGTGGTGGAGACCCTCATCTCGGTAAATCTCAGAGTTGAGAGCGGGTCCAGGCGCTCCTGTGGCGGCTCCACGGGCTCTTCCTCAGCCTACGGGCCTTCCCATGAGTTCTAGACTCTTCCGTGAGCTCATCTCTCAGCTCTGCGGGTCCCTCTGCTCCCCCATTAGCAGTTCACCACTTTTCACTTAATTGACAACTTTTCCCTGCTGCATTTTCTGGCGTGGCCTCTCACTTCTGTATGAACCCTGACAGATACAGGGCATTGCAGACTTTGAATTTTTATGTTTTACTGGTGGATTCACTCTTTTCATCTTTATTTCTGGGGATTTTTTTTTTTTTTTGCTTTATAGGCAAAGATATTACTTAATAGTATCATTAGTTATTACCTGCATTGGTTTCTTAGTTACTTTTTAATTCAGATTCTTTTCTATAATTATTTCACAAGTCTAAATGGTCCAGACCTTTGTATCTTTGGCAGAGGTTTGCAACTCTTTCTGTAAATATTTTAGGCACAGACATATAGTGTCTATCACATGCTCTTCTTTGTTTTCCCTTAAAACCCCTTCTACAGCGTATATGTTTATCAAATCATCACGTTGTATACTTTAATTATATACAATTACGTTTGTTAATTATTTCTCAATAGAGTTAAAAAAAATCAAAGCTATTTTAGTTATGGTCCGTACAAAAAGAGTCCGTGGACTGGATTGGGCATGCACTGTAGTTTTGCTGACCCTGTTTTAGGTGGTAAAGTCAGAAGCTGGTCTGTGGTCGGGTCCACAGACACGACTAGGTCACTGCTTTCCTGAGACGAGAAGACCTACTTCCTTCATCTATGCTGCACTTAGATGATTGATAGATTGACATCCATTATAACTTCTTGTTTGTAGTACTGAGAAGAAGGCTTGTCACTTATGTAAAAATTACAAAGTAGCAAACCTGCAAAATTGCCCATGACTTAAAACAGATATAAAGACACTGAAGAATATCCCGTTCTGAAGTTTCTTCTTCTTGTAACCTTATATTACGAACATCCTGTCAATGACACGGTCTAAGCCTTTTGGTACCAGATTGTCAAATTAACAGCATATCAAGTCCAATTTTCTTCACTGAAAAAGGAAGGCTTGTCACAAGGTAAATTGCTCCTCAGACTTTAGGACAGGATTTGCCATCCCTGGCACAAATACCCTTAGACATTTGTTCTGACATCTCTTACCGTGCTTAGCATTGCTTTTAAATTATTCGCTAAAAATGTTTGTCTGTCCTCACAAAAAGTTTCTTGATGACATATACTCTGTCTTACTCATCTTTGTATTCTCAGATTTAGCATTTGTAATTTGTGTATGTGTGTATGTGTGTGTGTTAATAAAGAAGTGAATGTTACTCTTAAAATATTTAGGATAGGGAAGGATTCGAAGAAAGAAACCAGGGAGAAAATGGGATTGTGTCTTTGTAGAAGCCTTGTTTCCAAAGGGATGTGGCTTTCGATACATATTCAATCCCTTTGGTAGGAATTTATTTGTGCAACATAATATAACTAAAGGGCTGGCAAATTTTTTTGTAGGAAGCTAGATGGTAAGTATTTTAGACTTTGTGGTCATAAAGTCTCTGTCATAACTGCTCTACTCTATCGTGGTAGGGTAAAAGCAGACAGATGATATGTAAATGAATGGATGTGGCTATGTTCCAATAAAATCTATTTGCAAAAAGAGGCAGCATGTTGAATTTAGCCCCTGGATTGTATTTGCTAATTTCTGTTCTAGAGAGAAGGACGGGAGGGAAGCCACTCACTTCTGCCACATGGTTGATGTATAACATATACAACATAGTCAGAATTCTGGAGTTCAGGAGTCTTTCTTCAATGGTGTTGTGAGGGCCTAGACATGGAATTATGCCTCATACTGTCTCCAGTTCTCTACCTCCTTTGTACCAGGCCCACCCAGCACCATTTACTAACCTGTTTTTAACATGTTAAAGTCAAGGTTCACCTCTTATCTAGGAAATAGCTAAGCAATTTGAGAATCCAAATTTAAGTGGGTGCTAGTGTGCTGTTTTGTTAGCCATTGCCTCTTCCTTCCTCCTACAATCAGGTACTGTATCCCTTTCTACTCTGGGAACAATACTCTTAACCAATATTAGTATAAAGGATTATCAAAACAAATAAAGTAGGCCCTGATTAGCACTTGGGGAAGTTTTTTCAATTTTAGTTACATAGAAAAAAGTTTAAGAGTGTGGAATTTGGAGTTGTCCATATCTAGATTAAACTCCTGGCTCTGCCATTTACTAGAATAAGACCTGCCCAAATAACTTCACCTCTTTAAATCTCAGTTAGTCCATCTGTAAAAGAGGGACAGCGTGGTGCCTTATCATTAGGTTGCTGTGAATACCACTGGAAATTATTCTTGGAAAGCACTTAGCACAGTACCTGGTCTGTAAGAAGAGCTTGGTACTTGTCACCTATTATCATTACCAATGGTAGATCATTAAAGTACCAAACAGGCTCTTCTTGGTATGTTCAAGCTTTCAAGACTATAACAGTTTGAAGTTATAAGTGTTTTTTCTGGATAGATTGTTATATAAAATCGGTCTCTCTTCCAGGAAAATGTCAGCTTATAGTTGAAAAATTAAAAAATTTTGATAGTGCTGTCAAAGATTGGATGAGAAATTTATTATGTATGGGCAAAAAGTGTTCATAGACCAAATGACTAAGTCAAATATACTAGTAGTCTTTAACCTTCTTAAAGAACTGATTATTTTGCAGCAGAGTAACTTTTGTCCATCCTGATGTTGTTGGTTTGTTTCATGTGTTTTCTAAGCGTAAGTAATACAAGACATTCAATTAGTTTTGGAGAAATGCACAAATATAAAACTGAAACTGAGTGTAATCTATAAATTCTCAGTGCCCATGGAACATAGATTTTTCTTTACTTTCAAAGTCCGTTACCCAAGGGAGCCTATTTGTCTTTCTCTCGCTGTTTAGATAATATCCTAAAAGAGTGGCTCTATGGACTTTTGTTTCTAATCTTCAGTATATATAATACACATGCCCAAATCATATACACATATCTGTCTGAAATGGTTTAATGTGTCTGTACTTAATCTGCTAGAATTACAAGTTATCATGTGTGTATAAAATGTATGTATATTTTCATATTTCATATAGCCAAGTGCAACATCTTGAAAGGGAGAGAAAGAAGGAAAGGAGAATTACAACTACAAGGTACTTTTTGGTGGGCTAGGAGTGGAGGAGAATCTACTAATATCTCTCTTAAAATAAGGTTTTTATCCTTACATCATAAAATTCTGCTTTATATTTTGACATTATCTTTTCTCTTACAATGTCTATTCCTTCATCTGCGTTAATCTCATACAGATAGTGATGATAGTAGGAATGTGTGTAGGAATCTTACCAGAGTGTCATGTAAAACTAACAGCTACCCTACTCAACTATTGCTGTTAACTAGTTTCTTCAGTCTCAGTTTATCCTCTAAGAATCAGAAGTAAATATATGTCTTGTTGTAATATTATATATTTCTCTTGGTATAAAATTGGAAGATCAGGTAAAATTCATTGTATCTGGGATAAATAATCGTAGTAACAAGAACATACCCAATAGAAACTAAATGAGATGAAAACCAAATACAATAATGAACCTCTGATGGCAGGGGGTTGCAAAGAAAACAGAAGTTTTAAACATTCAAGTGTGGAAATCTCTAGCGAGAACAAAGACTGCATTGTAAGAAATACCAAACCATAGGATATAAACGTTGCATAAAAAAATGCAAACAGACTAAGTAAAATGAACAAATCTTTTCGAGAAGATGAGTGAGGCAGCAGGCAGAGATGGGACAGTCATGTAATTCTGCATAGTGTCCATTGAAGGAAGCTGTTGAGAAGATGGGAAGTAGGAATGGTCTCTGCGATCAGTGATTGTAAGAGACACTACGGTACATTCATTCAAAATAAAAATGGGGCTCTTTGCTCAGAGTGTGTGGAAGCTGTGCCAGTGTCAAAAGAATTAAATCTAAAGGGAGCATCATAGGCATCAACTATTGATGATAACTTTTCTCAGTTTGTCTGTCATTTAGCAATAGAACACCCAATCACTGAAAGGGTGACATGTCCACAAACTTTAAGCTTTTCCAGAATATATAATCTTGCCCCTTGCAGACCACAAATTAAATCATTGCTAAATACACCAGCCCCATATTCACACTCTGAATGTTTAGTACTCACACATACAAATAATATTCTCAATCCACATTGTTATTAAGTAATAGATATACTATTTTATAAACTGTCATCATCATTAAATAATATATAGATTTATTATTTAAAAATAAGAGTAGCACTCACATACAGTCAAGTGCTTAGAGATAGTTACTTCCTTTCAAAAATTAGAGGGAAAAGCTTTTTAAAAAGGCTCATTTTCTCTAATAGCGCAATCCTCAGGTACATAATTTACCAGCTTCATGGAGAATGAAAGGTTCCAGAGCACCTGTACTGCAAATAATTGGGGAAGAGAGAAAAATGGGTATGGGACATGTTTCAGGCAATACAAGCCAAGTCCCCTAACATCCTATGAGAAATGGAAGTAAAGAATGCAACTTGGTTTAAAGTATTTTAACGTTATACCATGTAAGAACTAAACCACAGAGAGGTTCATGTTTATTGAGTTTTAAGCGTTTTTAAGAAGAGAGTGTGTTGCAGTTGTAGAATTTACCAGAGATTGTGCAACATGTGCTTTCATCTATTTTTATTAATCTGTTTTAAGGGAAACCGAAAGCAACAGAAGAGTATATCCTGTAGAATGTACACAATGAAGTGGCATCTAAAACACCCTTAACCATGCAAAGGGGGAGAGCATTTAAAGCTTATCTGGAATTTTCACTTACTTTGACCGTATCCTAAGTAACCTATTTCTTTAAAAATTGTTCTATCCTGACAACTGAGGTTCTATAATAACATCCTTTTACTTCATGGGCATTGTACAGTGTAGGTCCAAAGGGAATTTTCCCTCGAGAACTGTATTGGTTTGCTAAGGCTGCCACAACAAAATACCACAGACCGGGTGGCTTAAACAACAGGAATTTATTGTCTCCCAGTTAAGGAAGCTAGAAAGTCCAAGGTCAAGGTGTCCACAGGTTTAATTTCTTCCGAGGCCTCTCCCCTTGGCTTGCAGATGGCTTCCTTCTCCCTGTGTCCTCACATGGTCTTTCCTCTGTGCACTTGCATCCCTGGTGCCTTATCTGTGTGTCCTAATTATATATAAGGACACCAGTCAGATTAGATTAGGGCCCATCTGAATTGCCTCGTTTGAACTTGGTCACCTCTTTAAAAGCTCTGTCTCCAAATACAGCCACATTCTGAGGTACTGGGTTAGGGCTTCAACATATGAATTGGTGTTCGGGTCGCGGGGGTACAATTCAGTCCATAACAAGAGCCAACAGTCCTTGACAGCAATCATGAGTTTTGCTGGAGAGAGAAAGGGAAATTCAGGTCTCAGCAATTTTTTAAGCCAGAGTTTCATGCTCTATGAATCTCCTCCAGAGCGAAAGCCCCCCCAGAGGGCAGCACTCTGTTTTTTCAGCATCCCTCCTGTTGGAATTATTACTCTATACTCAGATGCCATCAGGAAGTTGCCAATGCTCATAGGTACACGTTTTCATGATGCAAAACAATTGATTTAAAAGTGAACTGTTCAGCCAAACGTTTATGAGTATATGGCTCTTGACAAAGAATAAAATTAAGTAAAACCTGAGGCGATCCAATACATGGTCTCTTCCCCTCTGGTATATTTTCATGTTTTTTTTTCTCCAAGTAGAGTGGAAGACAATTTACATAGAAAAATTTTGTACAATTAAATGGAAATAAATATTTATACATAAAGGAAGGATTCAGGTAGTATTTATTCTTTTCCAACCTCTTGAATTATAAGTTATGAATTTTACTTTTATTTGTTTTTTTTCTGTTATTGAATAACTACTTATTTTTTTAGAAGACCAGAACATTTCTGGATATGTCCCATAATACTTCCTGCAGAAGAGTCAATACTATTTTATATATACTGGATTTACAAATTTCTGTTTATATTTGGTGTAGATTTTTTTTTCAGGAGCTCATTTTATGCTTTGTTACCTTTAAAGGTACAGGAAAATCTGTGATTGTACACTACCACTGGCCATCCCTACTTGCGTTTGCTTCTCAGGAATGGAAAATTTCTGCTTCCAAATGTATAAGGCAATAGCTTTCCCTCTCTCATCTCTTGACTCTGAGCCAAAGGATTCTTTCCAAATGTCTTTCACATACTCTTAGCATTTAGAATAGTGCCCTTCACTGTCATGTCCAGTTTTCTAGGTTTGGTGTTTTTAAAGAAATCAGAAACTATAGATGCTCCTCATTGTTATATGTTGAAATCCAATAGATAATTTGTAAGTCATGGCCCTCTATAATTAAGGGATTCTCCCCCATGAACTTAGAGCGGTAGTTAAACCTTCAGATACACTCTATGTCTGCAGCCCGTGAAGTCACAATTGGGCTCCCCCAGGCAGAGAGTCCTTGCTCCTCCCTCGGCTGGCCTCAACCCAGCTGTTAAATCAAGACCTTCCCACCTACACCAGACCTTCCTCCTCACTCTTGATCCTGACCTCCTGTCATGCTCATTCTCCGTGTAGTGAGTTCCCTGATGTTCGCTTATTCATGACCGATTTAATAACTATTGCCAGTTACACATACCACCTATACCGTTATTTACTTAATAGGTTTTTTTTTTTTCTAAATGGTTGTTTGACTTAATACGTTTATTTTATGAAGGCAACTTTATGTTTCTAGCACACATTTAAAAATCTATACCATTTGCCATTAATGGAAAGTAAATATAAAAATTAACATAATGGAAATGAAGTGTTATGGAAATTCTTAGGGCTTACCATGTGCCAGGCTCTGGGTTGGTATCTTCACTACATCTGGGATGTAGCTTCACTACATCTCCTCACTGATTCCTTCATTTGGAATCACAACTTCCAAATGAAACATACAAACAAATTCCTTTATAACTAGAATATTTGTTGTGGGCCTACCATGCTCCAGACACTGGACATAAGGTGAAAGCCAAGACAAACAAGGTCTATGTGCTTGTGGCGCATTGAGGGAGAGAAATAAAAAAGACAGATTAAAAAGTAAGTGAGCCCCCCAAAAATCAGAAAGTAGTAAGTGCCTTAAAAAATAGAGAGGGTATTGAGATAAGGAGTGACTAAGACGTTGGTACCATTATTAAATATTTGCTTTCTACAGTTGAGGAAAGTAAAAGTTAAGTGTATAGAGTAACCTACCAAAGGTCACACAAGTAGTGAACAGTGGAGCCAGGCTTCCTCTAGCCCCCCTGAAAATGGACATGGGCATCTCATTCACCAGAGGGAATCCCAGCATGGCACTCATTGCCTTGGCCCACATAAATGCCTGTTCCTGTCCTGTTTTCTGGAATAAGCTGAAAGTACCTAAAGGAGTACTTAAAACCCTTCACGTCCTTTAGCCTTTTTTTTCTTCCTTATTCTCTCACATGTGTGTTTTATTCATTTTCCAGTTAACCAAGAAAAATAGCAGTCCTCATAAAATGATGCATGCCAAAATAGAGATTTTTGTGGACTATGCAAGCAAATAAGGGAATCATACATTTCAGTTGGGTAAATGCAACAGCTAAGCATTAAAGTTATAAATTGTGATGGTTGTGATGCTACAGAATGGCATCCTTTTTGCTTCTGTTGTCATTAGCTTAGGTAAATGATGGCTGCTCTTAGCATAGCAAGTGATGACATTCTGCAAGGCAGGAATTCCACCACATATTGTTATTTATATATATGGTTAAGTTCTTTTTAAAAATTATAATGCAGTGGTTAACCAGATTATGCTGAAGCATCATTCGGGATAGGAAAGGTACTTTATCAGTGGAGCGTGGGATTTTTAGGTCTGAGGATAGCGCCCTCTTCTGGTGATTAACAGTACTTTTTCCTCTTAATGTGTTTTCTATTTTATATTCAAATGGAAATGTAATACAGAACTTGTCCTGGAAATCCAATTTAAAAAAATTTCAAGTTGAACAGTAGAACATAAATTATCATGAAGTGAGGTTTTGGTAAGATAAATTCCTCTCTAATTCTGATGTGTATGAAATTTGAGTGTACTCTGTAAAATACTCTGAAAACAAGATAAAGCAAGTGTGTGTAGAGTGTCTTAATATTAAAGTAATTGCTTGTAAATATTTCCATCATTGATGGAATGTGTTTTTAATCCACAAACAATTTTGAAAATGTTTTGAGGTTTGCACACCCTTATCAGGAAATGGTTAACAGTCGCTGTTATTTCCTAAAAATGAGCATGTTGATTACTTTGGATCATTTTCATTTTTCTTCCCAGCTTCTCATCCTCTCTTCCTACAACTTAAACCTAATGTGCACACAGGCTGTACGTGGTTTATTCCCAGGCTCCTTTCATTGGCGCCTCCACATAATGGCTTTGCCTGGAGCCCTTTCCATGAAATGACATGCTGAGCTGGCTTCTCATGGCAGCTTTATAACCAAAATAACATTTCCACGCTTTTCCTGGTGTCCAATGGATATCGAGACTGAAAAATGTGAAGATACCAAATTTCAGTTCTGGGCTCACATTCAAATCCATTTACTTCGAAGCGACCACAAACTGAATCTGATGTTCATTTTCACGAGTAATTGTTAAAAAGCCAAATTTAGGCAGATTGCCTTAGAAATAATATTTATTTAATAGAAGAAGTAACATAAGGCGATTTTGCCTCAGCCCTGATTTTTTAAAAAAGCGAATACAAATATAATACCTTCTTTTGTGCATAAAAGCAGTGATCTACACAGAATTAAATCTCTGTGTTTATGCAATTTTAGGAAATTGTAATATATAAGTTGTGAACACGTTAGCTTAGCTGTCAAAGACACAATCAGTTCTTAACACAGATATAGTAAAGACATTACATAGTCTTAAACAGCCATCCTTCTGTGACCCACTTGCCATACCTAATAATGATATGGAAATTTAAGTTTTTAAAAGAAGTACTTTTTGTGAAGCCAAGTGCTGAAATGGTGACCATTTTGCAGACTGGCCTTGGAATGAATGTGCAACTAACGCCATCTAGTGGTCATATGCAGGAGACAAGCGCAAAACAGAAGGTTTCCATGTCCAGTTAGGAGTAGCTCTCTTCTGTTGTTTCCTAAGATAAACTGTCAACTGAGATGAAATATTAAGACTGTAATCTGTATCTTCTTTAAATTAAAAAGTTTTAATCATTTACAAAGTAAATGAACATTTTTATAGACCAAGATATATTAAAATTTCTCTCTAATAGTACTACATTTTATATATTTTTTTCCAGTTTTGAGACATAATTGACATACAGCCCTGTAAGTGTAAGGTGTACAGAATAATGATTCGACTTGCATGCATCATGAAATGATTACCACAGTAAGTTTAGTCAACATCAGTCATCTCATATAGATACAAAATTAAAGAAAAAGAAAAAAAATTTCCTTGTGATGAGAACCCTTAGGACTTATCTCTTGATAATTTTCATATGTAACATACAGTGGTGTTAATAATATTAATCATGTTTTACATTAATCACTATTATTTCTTTATCTTATAACTGGAAGCTTGTACCTTTGACCACCTTTGATTTTGTAATTTGTTATCTCCTTGTGTCACTTCCTCTATAAAACCGTCCCTGATTTCTCCCAGCAAAGCTAGTCATTTCTCACTCTTAGCTGCCATTGTATGTAATTCCTCTATGGGAATGTAGAGAAAAATCATGGACTTTGGAGTCTGGTAGGCCTGGGTTCTAATGCCTCTCTAGCTGTGTGACTGGAGGCAAGGCACACAACTTCTCTGATCTTCAGCTACTCTGTTTTTACTATGACAAAGCCATGATCATAATCCACAGCAGGTTGTTGTTAACATGGCGGGGGCTCACGTGAGGCCTGGGAGGGTTATGAATGGTAGCTATTTTTATAGTTACTTCTGCATTAACTCGTATTAAAGAACTAAAACACTAGTATTTGTTCATAGTCGTTTTTTTGTGGGTTTTTTTTTGTTTTTTTCCCCAAATAAGCTGTGAATCCCTTGAGAGAAAAAGCTGCCTTAGCCATCTTGGTCCTAGATGTCTAGTGGCCTGCCTGGCACAGGGTAAATGTCTGTAGAATGCATGCATCTCATTCCATCTTGCCAACCAGGCTGTAGTTTCACATGGTTAGGGGCTGGGGATGAGACTTCTCTGTACTCCTTATCTTTTGTAGCACAGAGCTTAGAGTACCTGATTAGCATGTGAATGATGAATTTTGATTGATGTGCTAAAAATTATGTGCCGTCCACTTAGTTATTCAGCTAAGTATTAATATCATTCAGCTAATTAGTGAAGTTCTACTTCAAGTATGTATTGAACGGCACTCCCAGTTATTTTTTTTTCCATTTTCCATTTTCCATTTCCCGTAAAATTTCAACTCCTTGTTTCTGTTGTTGATTGCTTAATCATCATGAATAGCATTACTGTTAAAACTATATGAAATTCATCTGTGAAAAGCAATACAGTTATTTTTTGTGATCTTTACCCCCCAAATGTTGAAATGTCCTATGTGGTTTACCTGCAAAAAAGTGAATATCTCCCCGGTTGAAATAAGATTGACAAGGCTTATTGTCGACTTGTGGCACTTGACTTTAAATTTCTTTGGGGAGATAGCCTCATCCACCAGAGGGCAGACAGCAGAAGCAAGAAGAACTACAATCCTGCAGCCTGTGGAACGAAAACCACATTCACAAAAAGATAGACAAAATGAAAAGGGAGAGGACTATGTACTAGATGAAGGAACAATATAAAACCCCAGAAAAACAACTAAATGAAGTGCAGATAGGCAATCTTCTAGAAAAAGAATTCAGAATAATGATAGTGAAGATGATCCAGGACCTTGGAAAAAGAATGGAGGCGAAGATCGAGAAGATGCAAGGAATGTTTAACAGAGACATTAGAAGAATTAAAGAACAAACACCTAGAAGAATTAAAGAACAAACAGAGATGAACAATACAATAACTGTAATGAAAAATACACTAGAAGGAATCAATAGCAAAATAACTGAGGCAGAAGAACAGATAAGTGACCTGGAAGACAGAATGGTGGAATTCACTGCTGCGGAACAGAATAAAGAAAAAAGAATAAAAAGAAATGAAGACAGCCTAAGAGACCTCTGGGACAACATTAAAGACACCAACATTTGCATTATAGGGGTCCCAGAAGGAGAAGAGAGAGAGAAAGGACCCGAGAAAATATTTGAAGAGATTATAGTTGAAAACTTCCCTGAAATGGGAAGGGAAATAGCCACCCAAGTCCAGGAAGCGCAGAGAGTCCCAGGCAGGATAAACCCAAGGAGAAACACGCTGAGACTCATACTAATCAAATTGACAAAAATTAAAGACAAAGAAAAATTATTAAAAGCAACAAGGGAAAAATGACAAACAATATACAAGGGAACTCCGATAAGGTTAACAGCTGATTTTTCAGCAGAAACTCTATAAGCTCAAGGGAGTGGCACGATATATTGAAAGTGATGAAAGGGAAGAACCTATAACCAAGATGACTCTAGCCGGGTGGCAAGGATCTCATTCAGATTTGACGGAGAAATCAAAAACCTTACCGACAAGCAAAAGCTAAGGGAATTCAGCACCACCAAACCAGCTCTACAACAAATGCTAAATGAACTTCTCTAAGTGGGAAACACAAGAGAAGAAAAGGACCTACAAAAACAAACCCAAAACAATTAAGAAAATGGCAATAGGAACATACATATCGATAAATGTGTAGGGATTAAATGCTCCAACCAAAAGACACAGGCTTGCTGAATGGATACAAAACCATGACCCATATATATGCTGTCTACAAGAGACCCACTTCAGACCTAGGGACACATACAGACTGAAAGTGAGGGGATGGAAAAAGATATTCCATGCAAATGGAAATCAAAAGAAAGCTGGAGTAGCAATACTCATACAGATAAAATAGACTTTAAAGTAAAGAATGTTATAAGAGACAAGGAAGGATACTACATAATGATCAACGGATCAATCTAAGAAGAAGATATAACAATTCTAAATATATATGCATCCAACATAGGAACACCTTAATACATAAGGCAACTGCTAACAGCTATAAAAGAGGAAATGAACAGTAACACAATAATAGTGGGAGACTTTAACACCTCACTTACACCAGTGGACAGATCATCCAGACAGAAAATTAATAAGGAAACACAGCTTTAAATGACACAATAGACCATGTAGATTTAATTGATACTTATAGGACATTCCATTCGAAAACAGCAGATCACACTTTCTTCTCAAGTGCACACAGATCATTCTCCAGGATAGATCACATCTTGGGTCACAAATCAAGCCTTGGTAAATTTAAGAAAATTGAAATCGTATCAAGCATCTTTTCCGACCACAATGCTGTAAGATTAGAAATAAATTACAGGGAGAAAAAAAAACGTAAAAAACACAAACACATGGGGGCTAAACGATACGTTACTAAATAATCAAGAGATCACTGAAGAAATCAAAGAGGAAATCAAAAAATACCTAGAGGCAAATGACAATGACAACAGGACGATCCAAAACCTATGAGATGCAGCAAAAGCAGTTCTAAGAGGGAGGTTTATAGCAATACAATCCTACCTCAAGAAACAAGAAAAATCTCAAAATAGTCTAACCTTACACCTAAAGGAACTAGAGAAAGAAGAACAAACAAAACCTAAAGTTAGTAGAAGGAAAGAAATCATAAAGATCAGAGGAGAAATAAATGAAATAGAAACAAAGAAAACAATAACACAGATCAATAAAATTAAAAGCTGATTCTTTGAGAAGATAAACAAAATGGATAAACCTTTAGCCAGACTCATCAAGAAAAAGAGGGAGAGGAATCAAATTAATAAAATTAGAAATGAAAAAGGAGAAGTTACAGCAGACACTGCAGAAATACAAAGCATCCTAAGAGACTACTACAAGCAACTCTGTGCCAATAAAATGGACAACCTGGAAGAAATGGACAAATTCTTAGAAAGGTATAACCTTCTAAGACTGAACCAGGAAGAAATAGAAAATATGAACAGACCAATCACAAGTTATGAAATTGAAACTGTGATTAAAAATCTTCCAACAAACCAAAGTCCAGGACCAGGTGACTTCACAGGGGAATTGTCTCAAACATTTTGAGAGGAGCTAACACCTATCCTTTTCAAACTCTTCCAAAAAATTGCAGAGGAAGAAACACTCCCAAACTCATTCTACGAGGCCACCATCACCCTGATACCAAAACCAGACAAAGATGTCACAAACAAAGAAAACTACAGGCCAATATCACTGGTGAACATAGATACAAAAATCCTCAACAAGATACTAGCAAACAGAATCCAACAACACATTAAAAGGATCATACACCATGATCAAGTGGGGTTTATCCCAGGAATGCAGGGATTCTTCAGTATATGCAAATCAATCAGTGTGATACACCATATTAACAAACTGAAGAATAAAAACCACATGATCATCTCCATAGATGCAGAAAAAGCTTTCGACAAAATTCAACACCCATTTATGACAAAAACTCTCCAGAAAGTGGGCATAGAGGGAACCTACCTCAACATAATAAAGGCCATATGCAACAAACCCACAGCCAACATCATTCTCAGTGGTGAAAAACTGAAAGCATTTCCTCTAAGATCAGGAACACGATAAGGACGTCCACTCTCGCCACTATTATTCAACGTGGTTTTGGAAGTCCTAGCCATGGCAATCAGAGAAGAAAAGGAAATGAAAGGAATACAAATTGGAAAAGAAAAAATAAAACCGTCACTGTTTGCAGATGACATTATACTATACATAGAGAATCCTAAAGATGCCACCAGAAAACTACTAGAGCTAATGAATGAATGTGGTAAAGTAGCAGTATACAAAATTAATGCACAGAAATCTCTTGCATTCCTATACACTAACAACGAAAGATCAGAAAGAGAAATTAAGGAAACAATCCCATTCACCATTGCAACAAAAAGAATAAAACACTTAGGAATAAACCTACCTAGGGAGGTAAATGACCTGTACTCAGAAAACTATAAGACGCTGATGAAAGAAATCAAAGACGACACAAACAGTTGGAGAGATATACCATGTTCTTGGATTCAAAGAATCAATATTGTGAAAATTACTATATTACCCAAAGCAATATGCAGATTCAATGCAAGTCCTATCAAATTACCAATGGCATTTTTTACAGAACTAGAACAAAATCATCTTAAAATTTGTATGGAGACACAAAAGACCCCGAATAGCCAAAGCAGTCTTGAGGGAAAAAAACAGAGCTGGAGGAATCAGACTCCCTGACTTCACACTATACTACAAAGCTACAGTAATCAAGACAATATGGTACGGGCACAAAAATAGAAATATAGATCAATGGAACAGGATAGAAATCCCAGAGATAAACCCATACACCTATAGTCAACTACTCTATGACAAAGGAGGCAAGGATATACAATGGAGAAAAGACAGTCTCTTCAATAAGTGGTGCTGGGAAAACTGGACAGCTACATGTAAAAGAATGAAATTAGAACACTGCCTAACACCATACACAAAAATAAACTCGAAATGGATTAAAGACCTAAATGTAAGACCGAACACAATAAAACTCTTAGAGGAGGTAGACATAGAGAATGGACTTGTAGACATGGGGTGGGAGTGCGAAGCTGGGGCAAAGTGAGAGTAGCATTGACATATATACATACCGAATGCAAAATAGTTGGCTGGTGGGAAGCAGCAGCATGGCACAGGGAGGTCGACTCAGTGCTTTGCGATGACCTAGAGGGGTGGGATAGGGAGGATGGGGTGGAGGCTCAAGAGGGAGGGGATATGGGGACAAGTGTATGCATACGGCTGATTCGTTTTGTCGTGCAAAAGAAACTAACACAGTATTGTGAAGCAATTATACTCCAATAAAGAGCTATTAAAAAAAAAAAACTCTTAGAGGAAAACATAGGAAGAACACTCTTTGACATAAATCACAGCAAGATCTTTTTTGACCCACCTCCTAGAGTAATGGAAATAAAAATAAACAAATGGGACCTAATGAAACTTAAAAGCTTTTGCACAGCAAAGGAAACTATAAACAAGATGAAAAAACAACCCTCAGAATGGGAGAAAATATTTGCAAACAAATCAACAAAGGATTAATCTCCAAAATATATAAACAGCTCATGCAGGTTAATATTAAAAAAAAAAAAAACCCAATCAAAAAATGGGCAGAAGACCTAAATAGACATCTCTCCAGAAAAGACATACAGGTCACCAAGAGGCACATGAAAAGCTGCTCAACATCAGTAATTATTAGAGAAATGCAAGTCAAAACTACAATGAGGTATCACCTGACACCGGTTAGAATGGGCATCATCAGAAAATCTACAAACAACAAATGCTGGAGAGGGTGTGGAGAAAAGGGAACCCTCTTGCAGTGTTGGTGGGAATGTAAATTGTTACAGCCACTATGGAGAACAGTATGGAGGTTCCTTAAAAAATGAAAAATAGAATTACCATATGACCCAGCAATCCCACTACTTGGGCATATACCCAAAGAAAACCAGAATTCAAAAGACACATGGACTCCAATGTTCATTGCGGCACTATTTACAATAGCCAGGTCATGGAAGCAACCTAGATGCCCATCGACAAATGAATGGATAAAGAAGATGTGGTACGTATATAGAATGGAATATTACTCAACCATAGAAAGGAACAAAATTGGGTCATTTGTAGTGATGTGGATGGACCTAGAGACTGTCATACAGAGTGAAGTAAGTCAGAAAGAGAAAAGCAAATATCATATATTAATGCATATGTGTGGAATCTAGAAAAATGCTGCAGATGAACCAGTTTGCAAGGCAGAAATAGACACACAGATGTAGAGAACAAATGTATGGACACCAGGGTGGGAAAGTGGGGAGGCGGGTGGTGGTGGTGGTGTGATGAATGGGAGATTGGGATTGACATATAAACACTAATATGCAAAAAATAGATAACTAATAAGAACTTGCTGTATAAAAATAAATAAAATTAAATTTAAAAATAAATAAATAAATTTCTTTGGGGAAATCTATCAAGTGGCCTGCCTTCAGATTTATAGATTTTTTTGCTCCTTTGTTCATTTGCTGTCCCACCTAGAGCAAGAGACATAGGATCTGAAGGAAGTTTCCATGGCACAGTTGATGGGAGAGTCCCTCCCTATCTTTTGCAGTGGCTCACTCCTTCTAATATTAAATAGAAACATGGGGAGCTTAGAGAGCTGTATAGAAGGTTGTGGCTCAGCTCAGGGGGTTGTCGGCAGCAGAAACCCTTTCCCCAACAGCCTGCGTGTTGTGCTTGACAACTGTGATATTGTTCTGCAGGGACACCTCCTCATTGCTCATTCCCTCTCTGTCACTTTTTTAAAATAAATTTATTTATTTATTTATATTTTTGGCTGCGTGTGGGCTTTCTCTAGTTGCAGTGAGCAGGGGCTACTCTTCATTTCGGTGTGCGGGCTTCTCACTGCGGTGGCTTCTCTTGTTGTGGAGCATGGGCTCTAGGCACACGGGCTTCAGTAGTTGTGGCACGTGGGCTCAGTAGTTGTGGCTCACGGGCTCTAGAGCGCAGGCTCAGTATTTGTGGCGCACGGGCTTAGTTGCTCCGTGGCATGTGGGATCTTCCCGGACCAGGGCTCGAACCCATGTCCCCTGCATTGGCAGGTGGATTCTTAACCACTGCGCCACCAGGGAAGTCCCCTTCTCTGTCACTTTCCTGTGGCTTCTCAGGTTTCCCTCTGGTTACTTACAGATTCTGCGGGAGATGGATGCTATAAACTCAGAAAGTCCTGCCTTTGATATTTTTGATTTGTATTACATTTGTAAATGCTTTGGAATATCTGACACTGCAAAGATACAAAAGACAAGTGGCTTAAGTTTCTGACACCTACAAATAAATCTCATCAAAGCACAGCCTCTTGGAATCTAACTTGCTGAGGTTTCAAAGTTGTTGTACAGGGAATAGAGTTCTATGTTCAAATAGAATTTGAAAATCTAAGAGTTAGCTGCAGTGCAGAAAGTGATGTTGATGATTAGTTTAACGTTACTGGGAACAGATTTCGAGGTATAAATTCCAACACTGCTGCTCCCTAGCTTGGGCAAGCTGCCTAACCTCCCCACACTCATTTCAGGGAAATGTTAAAAGTATCTCTGTGCCTAAGTTCTTATTCCCTGAGAACAGAACTTGGCATTAGTAGGCATTCAATAAATGTCCTTAGTGTCATGTTAAATATTAGTAGTAGGATTAGTGTTTGTATTCATAGTTATATTATTAATGATAATCAGAGTTTGCCATCCTTCTTGGGTTTTATGGTCATGATTGGTTTGACCCACACTGAGTATCCAGCAAAGTGATTTCTGGTCTCCACCCCTCTATAAGGAGTCTATCATTGTAGTCCTTCCTTAACCAGGATGGCTGCCACTGAGGCAGAGGCCATGGGGTTAATAAGATAACTTGCCATATTCAACACCCCTTGGAATTTCCAAAAAAAAACATTGAGGGCTGATTTTCCAAGGGATTAGAGACCCTGTAACTGTAGGTGAGAGCTTTAACTACAGAAATATTGCTTATATGACTTAGATAATGGTAACTCCCATTTATAATGTGCTTATACCATGCTGAGCACATCCTAAGTGATTTATGGCATTACCTTGTTTAATGGAGATAACACCTGTATGAAGTGACAATTATTATTTCTCTTTTATTAATGAGGCAGTGGGTTCTGAGAGCTTATGTAACTTGCCAGTGTCACATGATATTAAGTCTCGGGGCAAAATTCAAATCCAGGTTTATCTATTTCTTGCATCTACAAAAATACTTGAAAAATAAATTACCTTGCTTATGAGGTAATATGATGTAATGAGAAGCATTCTGGGCAGGTGTAATAAGAGAATACGTGTTCAGAGCTTACTGTGTTCCAGATGCTCATCTAAGGCCCATGGGGACACTTTTATTTCCCTCGTGTTGCAGACGAGGCACCTGAAGCACAGAGAGGTGACATGGCTCACCCAGGTCACGTGACAAGTAAGACGTGGAGGTGAGGGGCTGGCTGTTCAGTCTACACAGTGGTGGCGATCACATCAGAGACCTGGGTTCCAGTCTCAGCAGGGGTATTTCCCAGGCACTTACTGTGCAGCTCACTTAAAAACTCCAGGTCTTGGTCTCCTCACTTGTAAGTTAGTGATCCTACTTGTTCTATCCTCTTTAGAAGCTTTGTATGAGAGATAAGGCCCTTACAAGCTATAACCATTGACTACTGTTGTGATTAAGTCTTGTGCCCTGTGCAAACCAATGTGATGTACATAAAAATGCATATATTATAGAATCAATCTATTACTTCTATTTCCTATAACCGTTCACAAAATAAATAAGCAAACAAACAAATGCATAAAATGGGCTCGCTTTCTTTGTTTTAAGCTTTGAGATGGGCAAAAAGTATACAATGAATTGAAGCTGATGGAGAATTATTTTAGGAACAGACAAGAAGCTTTGAAACGAATGTAAAGGTTTACTTATATAAGCTTTTAAATCAATCAGAGATGCAACCTGTTTTTGTAGAGGAAGTAATCACATTTTTAGTGCTTTTAATTTTTATTCTGAATGCTAAGTGATTTGTCATTCTTGTCATTTTTTGCCGTAATTGATTCATTTCAGGGCGCTTACGGGTGGATTTAATGAGTGGTTCAGGCTTCTGCTGAGAATTGAGAAGTATATGTGACAATTAATTTATACAGTTAAAAAAAAAAGGCAGTGAAAGACAATGGTGCATTGAAGTTAATACTAGATTCCCTAAACCCATGCTCTGTTCTGCCTTTGGCCTGAGTGCTGTAAGTCCCCTGGACAAATGGAGAAGTATTTGTAGAGATATGGAAGGTTATCTATTGTCTGTTGTTGTGGTCTAGTTGAGTTGGTGTACAGCTGAAGCACAGGGCAGAGTGAGTTATTCCCAATTCAATGAAAAGCCCTGAACTGCTTGTGGCTCTGAACATAGGGGTCAAAGCCAAGGCTTCCGTTCATTTGGATTTTCCTTGTGCTTGAACATCTCTTCTCTCAGCCCACTCTCTGTCCTAATCACCCTCATTCATTCATTCCACAGGTCTTTATTAAACCTCATGACATTGTTGGGTGATGGCAACATGAAGATGAAACACTGTGTGGTTTTAGCCTTGAGGAAGGCAGGGGGAAGGAATAAGGGAAAGAAGGAACGAACAGAGACTTAAATTTTAATGAACACTGGCTAGGTGGCAGATGGTGAGTTGAATTGCTTAATGCATGAACTCTTTTTATTGTCACAAGAACTTATGAGGTAGATGTCACAATTCTTTTGTTCAGATGTAGAAATTAAAATGATTAAGTTTGATATTCGTAGAGTCACTTGATTATTCACTACCATCTTTGATATCTCAGCTCACAGTGTGTCACGTCCTGACCTTACGGACAAGTTTAGTCTGAGCACTGTTGGTGACAAGCAATAGAAACCTGTTCCTGTTTTTTTTTTTTCTTTTAAAGAGAGATTTTTTACATTATTGCCTCACACAGCAATAAAGTTCTGGAATATGCTGGCCTCAGAGGCTCCCTGAACTCAGTCTCTCAGCTTTGTTTTCTTGGTTTGGCCTCATTCTGCAGATGGTCCTCCATGTGGTAAGTGGAAGAAGAGCTTGGCTACGCACAGTTCTAGGCTTACAGCATCTCAGTTTAGCGACTTGAAAAGAAAATGGGAACCCCAGAAAACTGTGGTGCCCCTCCCTACAAGAGGACTTTATATAGCCTCCCTTTATTTTTTTTAATATATTGAGGTAACATTGGTTTATAACATTGTACAACATTGTACTGCCACTTCTGGATACACTAAAGAAGCAGTATACAGTAGTTACCCCCTGGTAACCCCCTCTGGAACATAGTGGTGCATATATCTTTTTGAATTAGTGTTTACATTTTCCTTGGATGAATACCCAGAAGTGAAATAGCTGGATCATAGGTAGTTCTAGTATTAATTTTTTGAGGAATCTTCCTACTGTTTTCCATAGTGGCTGCACCAATTTACATTCCCACCAACAGTGTATGAGGCTTCCCTTTTCTCCATATCCTTTCCAAACACTTCTTACTTTTTGCCTTTTTGATAATAGCCATTCTAACGGGTGTGAGATAATATCTCATTGTGGTTTTGATTTGCATTTCCCTATAATCAGTGATGTTGCATACCTTTTCATATGCCTGTTGGCCATCTGTATGTCATCTTTGGGAAAATGTTTTTCAGCTCCTCTGCACATTTGTAAATCTGGTTTTTTTTGGTTGTTGTTGAGTTGTATGAATTCTTTATGTATTTTGGATTTAAACCCTTTATTGGATATATTGTTTGAAAATATCTTCTCCTATTCACTAGGTTGCCTTTTTGTTTTGTTAATGGTTTCCTTTGCTGTGCAGAAGCTTTTTAATTTGGTATAGTCTTATTGGTCTATTTTTGTTTTTGCTTCCCTTGCGTGAAGAGACATATCCAGAAAGATATTGCTAAGACTGATGTCAAAGAGTGTACTATGTTTTTCTTCTCAGAGTTTTATGGTTTCAGATCTTACATTCAAGTCTTTAATCCATTTTGAGTTGATTCTTGTGTATGGTATGAGATAAGGGTTTCATTTTATCTGTGAGACTGTTTAGTTTTCCCAGCACCATTTATTGAAGAGACTCTCCTTTCTCCATTGTGTATTTTTTGCTCTTTTGTTGTAAATTGATTGTCCATATATGTATGGGTTTATTTATGGGCTCTCAGTTTTGTTCCATTGATCTTTGTGTCTGTTTATCTGCCAGTACCATGCTATTTTGATTATTATAGCTTTGTAATATAGTTTGAAATTGGGGGGGGTGGTGATATCTCTAGCTTTGTTCTTGTTTCTCAGGATTGCTTTGGCTACTTGGGGTCTTTTGTGATTTCATGTAAAATTTAGGATTTTTTATTTATGTGTAAAATGTCATGGGGATTTTGATAGGTATTGCATGGAATCTATAGATTGATTTAGGTAATACGGATATTTTAACAATGTTAATTCTTCCAATCCATGAGCATGGAGTATCTTTCCATTTCTTTGTGTCTTCTTCAGTCTTTCAACAATCTTTTATAGTTTTCAGTGTACAAATCTTTTACCTCATTGGTTAAATTTATTCCTAGGTATTTTATTCTTTTGGTTGTGATTGTAGATGAGATTGTTTTCTTAACTTCTCTTTATGCTAGCTCATTGTTAATGCATAGAAATATAACAGATTTTATATATTGATTTTGTATCCTGCAACTTTACTGTATATGTTTATTATTTCTAATAGATTTTTGGTCAAGTTTTGACTTATATTAATATATAAAACCAGGTCATTTGCACATAGTTACAGTTTTACTTCTTCCTTTCCAGTTTGGATGCTTTTTATTTCTTGCCTAATTTCTGTGGCCAGAGTTTTCAATACTGTGTTGAATAGAGTGGCAAGAGTGGACAGCCTTGTCTTGTTCCTGATCTTAGAGGGATAACTTTCAGTTTTTCACTGTTGAGTATGTTGTTTGCTGTGGGTTTGTCATATATGGCCTTTATTATGTTGAGGTATGTTTCTTCTATACCCATTTTATTGAGAGTTTTTAACATAAGCGAATGTTGAATCTTGTCAAATGTACAGCCTTTCTTTTGAACTCAGTCACAGCATATGACTTGATTTGACCAAAGAAGTAAAGTGTTTTTTTTTTCTGAGAAGCAGATTTAAGAAACAGTGTATGGTTCATGAAGCTGTTTTTTCCCTTTCCTCTGGGATCAGGGAAGCCTATGCCAGCTGGAAACTCTGCCATCAGTGTCCCTGAATGAATTCAATAAGCAGAGTCTCTATGTTGACTCATGATGGAAGTGTCATGTGAGCGAAAACTGTATTTTGCTGTTTTGAGCTGCTGAGATTTTTCTGGTTGATTATTATTACAATATTACCTGGCCTTCCCTGACTAGTGGTAGACTAGGTTAGGATACTAATCTATCTGACTCAGGTATTATGCCCCTCCATTGTATATTGACTGTGGCTGGGTGGGTGGGTAGTATACTATGGGTAACCAGGCTGAGTCAGGATACCAACTCTTTGGCCAGATTTGGGGTACTGTAATTGGCACACCCTTCCTAGAACATCACTGAGTGGGGAGGGACAGTCCCAGTGGAAATGATGGTATACAGGTGAATGGCCCTCAAAATTAGAAACTGCAGATAATTCTAACTGGCACTGTATATCTTTTTGTTTTTTATCAGGGTTTGTATTAATGCATTTAAATATGGGGTTTTTGGATTTATATCTGCTTCCTCCACCAGAATATCAACTCCAAGAGGACAAGAATGCAATTATATGCCCAGTGCCTGTGCAGAATCAATATCCAATGTTGAGTGAATAAACACATAAAGAAAAAATGAACAATTAATGGTGGAAGGAAAAAGTGCAGATTTTTTTTTCAGATTTTCAAGTACAGTATATCCCCCAAATAGTTTCAGCTCTGTGTGAAATGTTATAATGGGAAGGCAAGAGAATTAATGTGAAGATCAGCAACTTGGGAGTCAAATAGTCTTGGGAACTAATCTTGGCTCTGCCATGTGCAAGGACCATGTACAAGTTAACCATTTAGATTCTCAACTTATCATCTTTAAAATTTGGTTAATTCAACATCATAGGGGTGTTTTGAGAAATGAATGACAAAGAAAATGTAAAGCACTTAGTATAGGACCTGGAACATACTTAGTCCTCCCATGGCAGTGTAAATGAGAAAGCATCTAACACTAATTGGGAAGGGAAGGTTTTTCAGTTGGAGTTTGTTTGACAAAATGGAGTTGAAATGGTGGAGAAGAGTATAGTGCAGGAAGAAGAGCTAATCTGTACATATATGAGGTGGCGCTGATAAACAATTCCTGGTTGGGAGAATTAGTCATTCGTTAGAGTTTGAGATTTGGAGATGAGCTGGGAGTGGTGAGAGATGAGGCTGAAGTCTTCTGTAGCAAGCAAATAAATATAGAAGTGATATGTGTATGTATATACAAAATGTGGTCACTGATTTGTTTGGTTCACCTCCACTTGGCATATTTGACTTTTCAAGTTCCAAGGCTAGAGACATAACCTTTATTCTTATGTAGTCATTGTTGGTCACATGAGGCACTCTTTGATAAAGGCTAGAATAGTGACTCTCAATCGTGGTTTCAAATACCTCAGTCTGGAGCTTAAAAACAAAACAAAACAAAACACAGTACCTGGACACAGCAGCTATACCGACTGAATCAAACTCTCTTGGGGGCATCTACTACTATAGTTATAATAACATGGCAGATCAGATAATAGCAGATATTGGCAAGGATGAGAAGAAATTGGAACTCTTTGTACTGCTGGTAGGATTATAAACTGGTGCATCCACTTTGGGAAAAAGTCTTACAGTTTCTCGAAAAGTTAAATGTAGAGTTACCCCATGACCTAGAGATTTCAATCCTAGATATGTATCAAGAGAAGTGAAAAGATAGGTCCACACAAAAACTTGTACATGAATGGTAATGGTAGCATTATTCATAATGGCCAAAAAGTGAAACAACTCAAATGTCCATCAACTAAAGAATGGATAAGTAAAATGTGGTTTATCTAATACAATTGAATATTCTTTGTCAATAAAAAGGGAAGAAGTACCAATTTATGCTACGGCATGGATGAAATTTATGCTAAGTCAAAGAAGCTAGATAAAAGGCCACATATTGTGTGATTCCATTTACATGAAATGTCCAGAATTGGCAAGTCCATAGAGACAGAAAGTAGGTTAGTGTTGACTTAGGGCTGGGGGGAAGCAATGATTGGGAATGATAGCTAATAGGTCTGGAGTTTTTTAAGAATCATGAAAATGTTCTAAAATTGATCGTGGTGATCGTTCTGCAGCCCTGTAAGTATACTAAATCCACTGAATTGGACACTTTAAATGGGTGAATTGCATGGTACATGAATTATATTCCAATAAAGCTGTTAGAAAAAAAAATCTCTGGAAAAGGGGTCTGAGCATCTACGGCTTTTCTGAAAAAAAGTTCTCTGGGTGATTCTGATACACAGCAAGAGTTTAAAACTACTACTTTAGGTGGCCCAATCTAATCCGTCTCTACTGTTGTACATATAGTTTCAATGACCTGTTGTTTGGGAGCGATAGGGTGGGAGTGGGGACAGTCAATAATATATCTTCATAGTTGAAGAACAATTTCACTCTGGCTTTACATCAGCTAATGTAGCTTAAAGGACAATTTGTATGAAAGAAATGACACTTGGTACTGAAGGTTTTGGAAATATTAAATTAACGTCAACTTAATGTTGACTCAAAAATAGTTGATCAAATTTACTCTGGTAAAGAGTAGAAGGAGACTAAATTTAAGACATGCTCATGATAAGATAAATGAAAATGCTGTGTGAAGAAACCAGGAGTTGTATTAGATGATAAGTTCCGCATTTCTACTTTACATAGTTGAATTTTCATCAGATTTTTCCAAATGAAAATATATCTTCAGGGATAAAATTTTTGGCTTTATAGTTACTCTCTTGAGATTTTTGACATCTACTTATATGTATATATTTTCACATTTAAAATATGTTATTATATCTGGTTTCAAGAAGACATCCTTATGCAAATGTTTGGCAGGTTTACATCTTAGACTATGAATATGTCAAAGATAAAACCACTGACCTTCATAGCATTTTTTTACAACTCCCAGGTTTTTTTTGTTTTTTTAAAAATTTATTTATTTATTTATTTATTTTTGGCTGTGTTGGGTCTTCGTTTCTGTGTGAGGGCTTTCTCTAGTTGCGGCGAGCGGGGGCCACTCTTATCGCGGTGCGCGTGCCTCTCACTGTCGCGGCCTCTCTTGTTGCGGAGCACAGGCTCCAGACGCGCAGGCTCAGTAGTTGTGGCTCACGGGCCTAGTTGGTCCGCGGTATGTGGGATCTTCCCAGACCAGGGCTCAGAAACCCCGTCCTCTGCATCGGCAGGCAGACTCCCAACCACTGCGCCACCAGGGAAGCCCTACAATTCCCAGTTTTTATTTAAAATATAAACATTTATTTTTTTAATCAGAAAATGTTTTCTCTAGGTTTAAGAATACTTTCTTTGGGCATGAAAGTTTTTGGTCATTTGAAAGGTTTTTAAGTTGCTGTTACACATGCAATGGTAGGGCATAGGATTTGTTGGAGTCATATAGTATGTTTTGTTATATATATATATGGCTTTGATTAAATAAATATTTCTCCAAAGCTTATTATGAAAAATAACACCCCTTTCCCCCAGTTCTTTCAACTCTATTTACTCTTTCTTTGGTCAAATAATATAGATATGCTGTTCCTTCCTGATCTTTCAGTTTTGGATGTTATCTGTTGACTTACTACAGTGGAAGATGGGGATTTAGCTCTCTTTACCAACTCCTCCAAATGCTCACTTATAATACTTTCATCTTTCTACTGTAATTATATGATCACTCTGGATAAATCAATCTTCAGTGTTTGTATTATTATGGCGGTAAACCCTGATGTCTAGAGATCTATGTAATCATACTTATATTTCCTTTCTTTTCCATCCTTTTCTTTCCCAGGAGATGATGTCTCCTGTTTTGATTTTCTTTAGTTTTATATGTGTTTATTACTAATTTATCTTTAAACTCTCCCCCAATTATTTTACCAATTCTTTCAATGTGATCAAGCACTTCAGTTTTTGTTTGTTTGTTTGTTTGTTTGAATCAATTTTACCTTCTTGGAGATAACTTCCCCTGGAGCCTCCTGCTTGCTTCTACCCACATTTATTCACTTCTAGGCCTGTTGTAAAAGTTTATCCTGGGATTTCTCTTTACTTCTCGCTAGTGTTGGATTTCCTGTATCTGGGATCTCATTCTTCCTCTTTTTAAGGTACTTTTCTGTTTAACTCTTTATTTTGAATTAAATGTAAATTAACAGGAAGTTGCAAAGGTACTAATGAGAGGACCCACGTAACCTTCACTCAGTTTCTCTCAATTGTTACATCTTATGTCACTACAGCCAAATATCAAATCCAGGAAATTGACATTGTTATAATATATAGATACAGTTCTGTGTCATTTTACCATGTGTAGATTTATTTAGCCACTACCGTAATCAAGATACACAGCTTTTCCATCCCAACCAAAATCTCCTGAGTGTTATTACCCTTTTACAGTCATACCCATCTCTCTCTTCCACCATGCCTTACTCTTGGCAACCACTAACCTGTTATCCATCCTGGTAATTTTGCCATTTGGGGAATGTTATATAAATGGAATCATACAGTATTTGAGATTGGCTTTTTTTCAGTAGGCATAATGCCCTTGAGGTTGTTTTAAATTGTTGCTTGTGTCAATAGTTCTTTTTTTATTACTGAATTGTGTTCCATGGTATGGAAGTACCACAGTTTAGCTAATCACCTATTGTAGGACATTTTCATTGTTTCCAAGATTTTGGCTATTACAAGTAAAGCTACTGTAAGCAGTTGTATACAGATTTTGACATACAATTTCATTTATCCGGTATAAGTGTCTATGAGTGTGATTGCTGGGTGATCTATATACTATGAGTGAGTATATGCTTAGTTTCTTATATTACTATAGCCACCCCTGCTTTCTTTTGGTCGTTGTTCCTATGATGTACCTGTTTTCATCCTTTAACTTTCAACCTACATACATCATTGAAGTAAGTTTCTTGCAGACAGCCTATAGTTGGGCCATGCTATTTTAATGTACTTTACCAATCTCTGTTTTTCACTTGGTGTATTTAGACCACTTGTATTTAATAAAATTATTGGTATGTTAGGGTTTAAGTCTGCCATTTTATTTTTGTTTTCCTTTTTCTTTTTCATTCCTCCATTTTTTCCCTGCCTTCCTTTGAGTTATCTGAATATTTTTTAGATTTCCATTTTGATTTGTCTGTAGTGTCTTTATGTATATCTTTTCTACAGTTTTTAATTGGTTGCTCTAGCTATTTTATTGTGTATGCATTACTTGACAAGTCTATTGGTGTCAACATTTTACCAATTTGAGTATAGTGTAAAAACCTTCCCTTTAAGCCCCCTTTACTCTCCATCATGCATGTACTACCTATAATTGTCTTAAATATTTCCTTTCTATATGTTGATAATTATATCAAAGAATGTTATAATTTTTGCTTCAGCCATCAAACATAAGTTAAAAACTCAAGAGGAGGAGAACTATTTCATTTACCCCTATTTTCACTCTGTTTTTCTTTCTTCCTTCCTTATGTTCTAAGATTCCTTTGTTAATCATTTCCTTTTGGTTTAGATAATTCACTTTAGCTATTCTTTTGAGATAGACTTTCTGGCGAGAGATTTTCTTAGTATCCCTTCATCTGAATGGAATGTCTTTGTTATGGGTTAAAATGTATCCCCTCAGAAGATATGTTGAAAAGCTAACTCCCAATACCTCAGAATGTGATCTTATTTGGAAAAGGGGTCATTGCAGATAAAATTAGTTAAGATGAAGTCATATTGGAGTAAGGTGGGCCCTTAATCCAGCATGACTGCTGTTCTTGTAAGAAGAGACCCAGACTCAGGCACACAGGAAGAGGGCCATGTGAGGGTGAGAGCAGAGAAAGGACCCGGGGTTACCAGAAGCTGGAAGAGGCAAGGAAGGATTCTCCCCTAGAAGCTTTGGAGGGAGCATGGCCCAGTCAACTCCTTAATTTCAGACTTCTCGCCTCCAGAATTGTGAAAGAGTAAAATTCTTTTGTTTCAACCCACCTAGTTTCTGGTAATTTGTGATGGTAGCCCTAGGAAACTAACACAATCTTGGTTCCTCCTCTATTCCTGAAAAATACCTTTTTCAGGATTGTTTTGGGACTTTGTGCCTTTTGGCATGTTCGGGTTGTTTACTTCTTCATCACTCTGTCTGGGATATTTGAGGCAACATGAAAACCCAAGGAATTCACCACCATGTCATTCCTTGGGTTCTTCAGTTCCTAGCCAATCTGTTTTCTTCTCTTTGCCTTTCAGAATCTTGTTATATTTGTTTATACCTATAGTGCCCAGAGTTCTTAGTTGTACCCAGAGGAAGAGTAGGGAAAAGGATGTCTAGTCCATCATCCTGGAAGCAGATATCTTCTTCTTTCATTGTTTATTTTTTTAATTGAAGTATAGTTGCTGTAAAATATTATGTAAGTGACAGGTGTGCAATATAGTGATTTTCAATTTTTAAAGGTTATATTCTATTTATAGTTATTATAAAATATTGGCTATATTCCCTGTGTTGTATAATATATCCTTGTACCTTATTTTATACCTAACAGTTTTTGCCTCTTAACCCCCTACCCTTATATTTCCCCTCCCCTCCTTCCCTCTCCCTACTGGTAACCACTGTTTTGTTCTCTGTATCTGAGTTCTGGTGCTTTTTTGATGTACTCACTAGATTGTAGTATTTTCTAGATTCCATGTATAAGTGATATCATACAGTATTTGTTTTTCTCTGTATGACTTATTTAACTTAGCATAATGCCCTCCAAGTCCATCCATGTTGCTGCAAATGTCAAAATTTCGTTCTTTTTTATGGCCAAGTAGTATTCCATTGTATATATAATACCACATATTCTTCATCCATTCATTTGTTGGTGGGCACGTAGGTTGCTTTCATGTCTTGGCAGTTGTAAATAATGCTGCTGTGAACACAGGTGTATGTATTTTTCTGAATTAGTGTTTTTGTTTTTTATGGAAGTCTTCTTTTAAGGCTGCTTAGTAAAGGATCTTCTCCAGTGGTTTTCTGTGGAAGGGTGCATGGGACTTAGTATTATTATTATTGTTATTTTTAGATTTTATAGGTCTGAAAATACTTTTTTTTTATCTTTCCACTTTTTGGTAGTTTGACTGTATATAGAATTTTGGGTCTGAAAGCAGATATACCAAGAAATTCATGAAGCTTATGCTTTAGGGCCTCTCATTTACATATACCACTTTCAAGATCTTATGTCTAATTTTGTATTTACATTTCAGAATTATTTTTCTTAAAGAGGACTCTTCCAATTTGTATAAGCTTTACACCTCGCAAGACCTAGAAATCCTTTTCCCTCAGAAGTTTGGAGGAATGACTCCTCCATTTTCTAGCTTCGGTGAAGTCCACTGACATTGTGATTCTTGGTTCTTTGTATTTAACTGTATTTCCCCCTCTCTGAGGATCTTTTATTATTATTATTACTACTACATTAGAGTACATTTGGATTATATTAGCTTAGCTCCTCTAAATTATTTTTACTTATGCATTCATTTTAATCAAAGGATACTTCTAAAGTTATGTAAAATGTGCTTCGACATTTGCTCTAAAAATGCTGTTTGTAATATTTTCTGTTATAGTATGCAAATCACCTCTGTAAAGCAACACAAGAGAATAACTTCTTTAAACTTTAGGTTTAAGGAACACAAACAAAAACATACAAACATATTTCACTTTAAGGAGTTGCTGTGTGACCTTCTTTTTGATCATAAGGGTTATAAAAATTGTGCATTTTTTTTTTCCTGCCCTGAAACTTGGTTTCAGAGGGAGAATAGAGAATTCAACCTAGTAACAGCAGGACGGTTGTTCTGTACTTAATTTTAAAGGACTATTTATATTTATAATAATCAAACTAACATTTGTCTCACCTGAATGAGGATTTTAGTCTAACCATGATTATAGCCTAAAATTACAAATTTTATACGCAAATCTTCCCTTGGTTTGGACATTTAAAGGAAAACTTTAATTTTTACTAATGCGTATATGTCAGTCAATTCAAGCTGTTAAACAAAAATACCATAGGCTGGGTGGCTTATAAACAACAGAAATGTACTTCTCACAGGTCTAGAGGCTGAAAGTCAAAGATCATTGCACTGGCAGATTTGGTGTCTGGTGAGGACGTGCTTCCTGGTTCATAGACAGCTATCTTCTCTGTAACCTCATGTAGCAGAAAAGAGCAAGGGAGCCCTCTGGAGCCTTTTTTTAGGGCACTAATCCCATTCATGAGGGTTTTGCCCACATGACGTAATAACCCCGAAGGCCCCCACCTCCTAATAACCATCACATCGGTGGCTTAGAATTTAACATGAATTTTGGGGGCAACACAAACATTCAGTATGTAGCACTATATGAAAGAGGAAAATCATTAAAAAGTATAAATTTTAAATAACATTATTCAAGAATTAAAGAACTGAAATGTTAAGAAAAAAATAATAAGCCAAGAAAGTTCTATGTTTGTAATAGACTCATTAAGATAGCTGAGAGACCGTTTATATTTCCTTGCCTATAAATGATCAGTCATTTGCTAGTGGCAGAGTTCATAATATGAACCTTGACATATGTAAGATTGTAGGTGTCTATGTAATGTAAACGTGATTAGAGGTGACAGATATTTTAGTTCCATTCCTTGGTGTGTTTGATGATGTCAGTTACCCACCATTGCATCCTACTGTAGAAACAGTACAATTTATTCATAAGTCATAGTATATTTAGTATAAAAATTTTCCATATTTCATTCTATTCTCTTAAAATGACATGCTTTGTAGATTATGAACATACTTTGATGATTGTTGTATATTATTATAGTGATAATTGATTATTGATTACTACTTTGGAGCTGGATATTATCCAAGTGTGTCAGAAATATAAATTCATGGTGAGTTAGAGTGAAGACGTCTTTGAGATCTTTAACTTGAATTTCTTCATTTTATATCAGAAGGAAAGAAGACACAGGAAGGGATAAAGTAGATGATTTTCTGTAGGTCGCAGTGTTTCTAGAGCCTCACTTTGTGATTTTTTTGTTTACTACACTTTCTGCTTCACCATACTAGAAATGCAGAAACACCCCATGAAGCAAGGTGAATGTTAAATCAAAATCTGGTATGAAGTGATTGGCAGCTGGCCAGTCTGTCCTCTGCCTAGTGCCCCTTCTCATTTCATTAACCTCACAGTAATATCAATAGAACCCTGCATTTGTTTGTGGTTGAACTTAATGGTAAGTTTTTTTTTTAATAATGAAATTTAATATGGGTCTCTCCACAGTTTCAGTGTGTATGGTTTGCAGATTTTTTTTTTAATTAATTAATTAATTTATTTATTTTTGGCTGTGTTGGGTCTTCGTTTCTGTGCGAGGGCTTTCTCTAGTTGCGGCAAGCGGGGGCCACTCTTCATCGCGGTGCGCGGGCTTCTCACTATCGCGGCCTCTCGTTGCGGAGCACAGGCTCCAGACGCGCAGGCTCAGTAGTTGTGGCTCACGGGCCGAGTTGCTCCGCGGCATGTGGGATCTTCCCAGACCAGGGCTCGAACCCGTGTCCCCTGCATTAGCAGGCAGACTCTCAACCACTGCGCCACCAGGGAAGCCCAAATGGTAAGTTTTTATTTGACATAAAATATGATTTTCATTTTATGTTGATAATTGAACAGAGTTTGTAAACATAGATATGGACATGCTATGGAACAAAACTAGCCCATCAAAAATAGGAGATTCCTTACAGTGTTCTCACAATATTTTGTGTATCAGTGTCATAATTCATGCAGGTGCAGAAAAGACAAGTGGCATGATGTGATAATGATTTATAGATTAACCTTCCTTCTCATGCCAGGTTACACCATGAACTTCCATAGGAAAAATATTGAGATAACATCTTCTTGCATAGAAAAGGAGATGTGAACAGTTTTCTTCAGAGTAAAATAATGACTGATTCCAAGAGCAGGGGAATAATTTCTAAGCATAAAACCACAGGGATAAAAACATGAAGGAGAAGACTAAATATTTGACTAAATCAAAATTTTAAATGTCTACATATTAAAAAAATACCACAGATAAAATGAAATCATATAGGACAGGGAAAATATTTGGAACATACATGAAAAGGTTTTGTTTATTTTTATTTCTGATGTAAACAATAAAGTAGAAAACCTGGCATAGAAGCCTAAGGCATTTAGAAATATAGAAATGGCCCGGAGATATATGAAAAGAAAATGTCCACTACTAATAAAATATACACAAATAGTAGCAGCATCCCATTTTTCTTCATTATCCTATTGGAGTAGCTTTTTAAAGTATATAAAAGGAAGTGTTGATGAGAACGTGAAGAGAGTAGCACTTTTGTAGGAGTATGAATTGGTATAGATTTCTGGGAATGAACTTGGCCCTGTATATTAAAAGCCTTCACATTTTGATATCCCTTGACTAAGGAGCTGTATTTCTAGTACTTTTTTATATTAAAAATCAGAGCTGAGTATAAAGTTTTTAAATAGGATATTGCTACACCCCCCTAAAAACATAAATAAAATTAAAGAAACCCAAATGTTCAAAAATAAAATATTTCATATGGTTAAATATAGTCACTATAAGAATATTAAACAACAAATTTTAACAATATGTTTTAGGTGAAAAACATCAGATTGCAAGATTGTATGCTTTTGAAGTTTATGTACGTAGATTATCTTTGGGAAGTGGGAACACAGGGATTATTTCTTTATTTCTGTTTTTCTATATTTTAATGACTATATGTACATTATATAATGAAAATAATGTTACTTAATAATTTAAAATATGCAATGAACTAAAACTTACTGGAACCTAGGAGTGAAAATAAACCAAGGAAAAGAGTGGATGTGTGTAAATTTATGGCCTGTAAAAGTACATTTTGGTGTTTACCAGCAGGTGGCAGTAGCAGACAGCAGTGTTTTAGAAATGAGGGACTAGACTTTGAAGTGTTCCTTCTTTTTCCTAGATGTGCAGGATTGTAACCATAGTACCAGGGTGATGCTATGATTTACAGTCATTCATGTACTTAGATAAGAATTTATCTTCAAATATAAATGATCAAAAAGGGTCAAACAAAACACCATTGGAGAAATTTCTAGTACTATTCAGAGGGAGAGCAGAATCTATACTTTACACGGTTCCATGTTTATTTTATTATTATTCCTAGTCAACACAGAATCGATTATTTTTGTGTTAAAAATGTGAACCAAATTCATAATCTTAGGTCTTAAAAGCTCTCCCTAAATATGCCTCATTGTCAGTCTATTTCAGTATTCTTTTTAATCTCAAATCATAAAATTTAGAAACTTATAACAATTGTTTTTTAATACCTCCAGACTTTCAGGGAATACTAAAACACACATGCACACTTTAGTGTAGTATTACAATTATTTTATACTCCATTTCTAATTCAGTTAATGATTATGTGCTTATGATGAGGGCATCGGAAGGTTTCTTGCTTGGAGGCTTGGAGGCAGTGATTGGTGGTGTAACTGAGACTGAGTTCCTGTATGGAGCATGTGTCTCAATTTCCCTTTGAGGAACGATGTGTAACAAGAGCAAATTCTTGGAAGTTTTGTCTTTTCCGATTTTGATTTGCTTGACCTGATCCAAGAGTCAAGTACACGCTAAAATAGATAAGCCAGTGATAAATATGCTTTGGTACTCAGAGCAAGTTGGTGTTTGCTTTTGTTAAATCACGAGTATATTACAAATCAATTTCTGAATGAAATTCTGTGTTCAGTGGGCTCCCACTGTATACATTTTTTCTATGGCAGGGGAAGAATAATGATTAATGTTTCATATATTTCAGGATCTATTATTTTGTTTTGTAAATTTGCTCTCATTCCAGACTTGCGAAGTTTTTAATAACTGTATTTTGAAATTAAAAAGAAACAGTTGAGGGCTTCCCTGGTGGCGCAGTGGTTGAGAATCTGCCTGCTAATGCAGGGGACACGGGTTCGAGCCCTGGTCTGGGAAGATCCCACATGCCGCGGAGCAACTGGGCCCGTGAGCCACAACTACTGAGCCTGCATGTCTGGAGCCTGTGCTCCACAACAAGAGAGGCCGCGACAGTGAGAGGCCCGTGCACCGCGATGAAGAGTGGCCCTCGCTCGCCACAACTAGAGAAAGCCCTCGCACAGAAACAAAGACCCAACACAGCCAAAAATAAATAAATAAATATTTAAAAAAAAAAAAAAAAAGTTGAGACTGAAGGGGTTAATTAAACTCAGGGTCACAGAACTTATATGGATTTCAAAGTTGGGGGAAAAAAAGCAGCTGCTGTTCTGAGCTGTGGACCACTCTCGCCTGAACTGGTGCATCTGCTTCCTAACCCCATCTCCTTGATACCCCCCACCATGGCTGCCTCATCACCCCACAGCTCTCTTGTGTAACCCCCACATAGCCGAGGGGCTGTCCTTTAAAATGAAGGTAGCTCTGCCACACCCCTGTTCCAAAGCCTCCCACAGTTTCCCTTCATTCTCAGAATAAAAATCCAGCCTTCTCAGCAGGGTATGTCAAGGCCTGTGTGATCCGGCTCTGGCCCCTACCCCAGTGTCATTTCTTAGGGCTCCTGTTCTTCCGCTCTTTACTCCAGTCACACTGGCCTCCTCAGCCTGTCCTAAAGCACACTCCCTTCTAGACCTGTGACACTTGACGTCTTCTCCCTGGGCCTCTTCCTCACCTCATCTCAGGGTCACTCTGTGAAGACAGATCCCCTGACTCATTTCCTGTGCCATCTGTCCATTCACTCAGTTTTGTTTTTCTTCCTTGTAATGATCACTCTCTGACCCTTGATCCAAAATACATTGTTTCATTGTATATTTTCTGTCTCTTTCACTAGACTGCAGTCTCCACAAGGGCAGGGGACTGTTTTGATCACTACTGTATCTCAGTGCCTAGAACAATGCCTGGTAGGTGGTGGACAGTCCATGAATTTTTATTTACATAAGTGAATAAATGAAGAAATAAAGCCTTCACTTTCTCTCAGTCCACTACTCCACAGGTCAGTTTCCTAACGGGTGAAATAAGGTTTTATTTAGGGCCAGCACCAGACTTTGCACTGAGCACATTAAGTGGTGCCCCTTGCTAGCTCTTTGCGGTAGGGCAAGTCAGAGAGCTTTCTTCTCTCTCTCTATGTTCCTCATTTATAAAATGAGATAATAATTAATTTTCTTTTATCTACTTTATTAAGTTATAGAAAGATCAAAAAGGAAAACAGTTTTCATAAGATCTTGCTAAACTGTGAGAAATCAAGCAAACAGTAATTGTTATTTGAGGATTTTAAGTTCACTACTCTGGCACATCTGCTGTAGGCCAGCAGCAATGGCAGTAAAGGAAAGCCTGGGGACATTTATTTTCAGACTGTGAGAGGGGCAAGGAGATCAGGATTCTGAAGATAAATAACTTGCATGTGAGTCCCTGCTCGGCCCCTTGCTGCCTAGGTGACTTTGGACAAATTATTCAAATTCTCTGGGCCTCAGTTTTCCTTGTATAAATGGTGTAACTGAAACTGCCTTGAGGATTATTACAGAGGTGTTACATGTGATTGATGCATGTCAAGCACAGGGCTTTATTATTATTGCAAGTGGGATGACCTAGAGTAAACCTCACAGCACCCAAAGATCACATCTTCTCATTTAAAACAATGTATTTTTCAGACCACCACCCGCCCCATTAGTGGGAAGACACCTGAGTTTTCCTGTCCTTCCACTGCCTCCTCTCATTCCTATGTAATCCAAGAACTCTCACCCACAGAGGCTTAGTCCCAGGTGAAAGCCAAGTGGAGACAAGAACTACCATCCTGGTCCACAGCCGCTATTACACATTGTGGCCACATGGTGTCACTGTTGCAGATGGCTCCTTCACAGTCCAAAAGCAACTTATTTACTTTATGCCTTTTCCTAACCAGCTCCCTGCAGTAGCACCCATGGTGCTTGGGCTCAGGGGTGCCAGCTCTCAGTCATTACACGCAGGGTGCTAAGTTCTCTGGATCCTGAGGGACTTCCAGCACCAACCACAGGCTGTGGTCAATAATGAGTGACCCCTGAGGCCGTGTCCAAGCTTGGCTTACCATCCTGAGGAGTAATTTCCTCTGTATCAGGCAGCCCCTCACTCAGGAACTGCCCACCTTCTCCACAGGGACCAGATCTGAAGAACAAGGGATTAAATAGCTTTGCTATGTAACACAAACGCATGCACACACACACATTCACACAGTCATTTACTGTCACTTTCTCTCAGGGCAGTGGACATCCTTTGCATAATTAGCAAGGCCACTTGAGTGACCTTAAAATACAACAAAAAAGATTAGATTCTTTTGATGGTAAAACAACAGAAACAACAATATGCCCGTCTTAAATTCCTGTTAATGTTCTTATCTTGATTGTCATAGGGGTAGCATATATTCTGTAATAGTCACTCAGTTTAATTGTGGGGAAACACTAGGCTCCATCTCAAGTGCGCACAGCTGTGATATGGGTCTCATAGAGTCACTGCGTCAATACAAAGCTTTTAAGGAGAGGAGCGACGGGGTTATGAACTGACCCGCCAGGGCAAAGGCTCTCGTTTCCCAGACTCTGGCAAATACCTCTCTTCAGTGCTGCTGGTCTATTACCAGTTCTGAGAAGCACAAGGGGCAGCAGACAAGACAAAAGAGGACTGGGCAGGAGGTCTCTTAGTCTTGTCCTCGTCTGAGCCTTTGGTGGAAAGGGCAGCAGAGGTTTCTAAGGCTCCTGTATGGCCCAGTCCGTTCAGGGTGGGGAGCAAAGCCTTAGCTAGTCTTAAAGAGCACATTCACCATCTTCTAGGGTCTTCTAGAAGCCAGGACAGTAGTTGGCAGTGATTTATGTATTCAGGGTTCTGATTCTGGCCAGACATGATTAATCATCACCAACTATGGGTACAAATATGCCACACTTCATTTCATTTTTATACAAATACATTTCTGAAAACAAACGTCCTAGTGTCATGACATAGCCCGAGGCTCTTTCTTCTTCCACTTTCTCTCCAAATCAGACTAGCTCATTTATAAGCTTTCTGACTGGACTTTTCTTCTTTCTTTTCTGAGTTGCAAATTTAGCACATTAATTGGCACAGACTCAGTATTGCCACCTTTAGCATCTTTGCTTTTCCTCTTCTCCTGAACTTCAAAGTTTGTCTCCAGGCTGGTATTACAGCCACATTCCTAGAATTGTCAGTCTGCACCCTCTCTTTTCTCCACACAATTGTCTGAAATAATTTACTTGTTATCTTTAGGCATTATGGAAAAAATGCCTGTTTATCATACAGACATGATTTCCATTTCTGCAGGTCTGTGAAACTTCTGCAATAAATCAAATCTCTTCTGTTTTCTCCCTATTATTCTGGCGTTACCTACAGAATTATACTGTTCATTACTAAAATGTATAACCACATTTAGACCAAATGATCTAATTGCGTAAATTTTCTTCTGATCCAGAGTTCCTGGAACTCAGGCCATTTCCTAGCAAACCTATTATGACTCATAGGCTGCTTCCAAATTCTGTGTGTTGGCTCCAGGTTCTTTTTTCAAACTATAAAAAAGCAAACTTGAACATTTTTACAATTTGAGATAAATCAGAGATAGTTCTTCTTCCTTTTGCCAACCTTCGTTTTTCAACCAAGAGAAGGATGCATGCACCAAAGCTGAAATGAAAAACTTAGCATCTACTGTAGAAAAAGCACTCAACATGTTATTTAATCATCAGAATAACCAAATGTGTGGGTTTAGTTTTCATTATTCCCTTTTGCTGAGAAAATTGAGACTTGGAGAAGAGAAGTAACTTGCCCGAGGTTCATCAGTTCAGTGGACAGATCCCGGTCCTTCTGTACCTACGACTTCCAGTTAGTGCCCCAGCTCCCAGAAGACATTCAACAATGGTGAATTTTACCCTTTCCGACTATCTAAGGCTTTGCTCCACACCCCTGAATGGACTGTTGTTTTTAGTGGAATGATATTCAATGGCTGGAATTCAAAATTTAAACCAATTCTTTATATTCAGTAAAAGAAAAAGAAGAGAATGATAAACGATTGTGGGAAAAGAACACATGTTAAGTGTATTTGTTCGTTACGACTCGGCTGACCTAGCAATCTGTTTTGTCTCTGTGCGGAATCACAGTCACCATCCAGTCACTTGTGTATGACAAGCCCTGGATGGCGTGTGCTGTTGTGTTACAGAATTACATAGCCGTGGGCTTTATTATGATGTACTGTCAACAACGGTAGTTAAAATGGTAACGGAAGTAGACAGATCATTTGGGCAATGTTGTTCTCATTTCATTTGTGTGAACTCAACCGTGGTTCAGGACTTGTTATCCAGGGAACCCGTGCTCCTTGTCGGGGATGCATTCTGGAGTGTCCTGTGACAAGTTCATTGTGTACCAAGCACTGCCCTAGACAAGAAGACTTGTACCCACTCTGTCACCTGGGGATGATAGACTTTGAATGCTGGGGCACTTCTCAAATTCTTCCAGTTCCACCTCTCTCTGTACCTCCTCCCAACCTTCTGAGGTCCCCCTACCTCTCTCACTCTTATAAAGACTCTGTGAGCCTTCATTCAAATGCATAATATTACTTTAATAAAAACATGTATTTAATTGGCACTTGAATTTAAGCCAATTTTCCCATTATTAATAATTCTTATCATGAGTGTATGGGTGTGCTATGAGTGTTTTCACCCATTTAAATAGCACAGTTGCTACCAGAATTTTTCTTGGGCTGTCATGCTATATTATAAATGTCAGCAGAACACTAAACAGTCGTTCACTGCACACTAGATTCTAGTCACTGACTTTGGTTAAGTTTGGGCCGTGGAAGTAAACTATTAAGAAAGAAGCTTGGAACGGAGGAGTAATTGAGCTAAATTTTCAGCAAGGGAAACCATGAGTAATTGAGATGCAGAGCAAGGTTATGGGCGAGGACATCATCACTCATATTTATATTCACATTGCTGCTAGTAGGATGGTGCTCTTGAGCATGAGTGCAGTGTGATGGATGAGTTGAAGGCCCATAGTCCTTTCTTTTTCAGGTTAGATGTAACAGGATATAGGTGTCAGTGAAAATGGAAAGGACAACAGGGAAATCAAGAGCAGGAAGCCTGAGTGGAGCAGTGTCTCGAGCTCCAGCAGAGATGAAGGATGATTTTAACCCATGTTGTAACTCCATTCCTCCCAGGTCCACAGCCCTGTTCAGGTGGTCATTAAACTGCAGATCACAAGGAGTGGTGGCAAAAGCATGCACATGAGGTTTCTGGAAACTTAGGTTGCCATTCCCGGTCTGCTGCTCAGGAAAGTAAGTTCACTTCTGAGGAATTCAGAGTCCTCAGAAGTCAACTCTAATATGGGGACTGAGCCCGGATCAGGGCGGGTCAATATGTCTTCTCTTCTATAACTTGATGCTTGGGAATGACTTCCTAAAATTCAGTGTTTAAGCCATATTCAGGGTCGGCTCGGGGATAAATATGTCCTGATCAATTATTGATGTCTGTGAAAAGTACTGTGATTTCTCTCTTTAGACAAAACCATCTCAGATATCTTCTAAGTTAAATATTCTATAATTCTTTGACTTCAGAAGATGTGTTTGTCCTGTGAATGTAAAACTAGGAAGATTCAGTTGAAGGCTTTGTTAAAAAAAAATCAGTAATGTATTAAAATTACTTGCATGATTTGTAAATAACACATAAAATAGAGCCAGTGTTAATTGAAGAGCTGTGTGGTGACAGTAAGACTCAATCTTAGGGAAATGCGTAAATCCATCAAAAAGGGCAGAATTATCCAAAGCAAGGGTTCTTGCTCACTGACCACATCGTTATGTTAAATAATAAATTACTTAATTTATTTAATTATCATCATGATAAATTGAATTAATATTTTAAAATGGTCAGAAGTGTAAGATACAAGAGCGGTGCAAGTGATTGCTCTTAGTACTAGGGAAATTTTGCATGGGGACAACTCAGCCCATCATATTTTCTAAGTCAAGGATCCTTTCTTTCACAGTAGTCTATAAGCCCATGGTGGTAGTCTATCATGACAGATGTCAAAATCATGGTGATACTAATACTGAGATTTGATGAGTTTTACTCTGTTCCAGGACCCATTCAAAGTGCTTCACACAACTCAGTTAATTTCTCATACAAGCCTACTAAGTCAGTATTATTATTTTTATTATCGTTCTCGTCTTATAAATTAGGAAACAGGCACAGAAAAGTTATACAACCTACTCAAGGTCACGATGCTAGTAGACAGCAGAGTTCTTAACCTGATAGTGACAATAATTACCGTTTTGAGGGTCTACTCTGCACTAAGCACTATGCCAGAAGCATTCCATAGATGATCTTGTATCAGGTCTGTTTTACAGATCAGATAACTGAGGCTCAGGTTGCCTAAGTTATAAGTCCGCTGTCACCCAGCTAGTAAGTCTCATAGCTGAGAACCTCTAATTCCAAAGCACATGATGGGTTCAGTCCTCTCTTCTGTGAGTGGTTATATAACTGTGGATATTCTTTCTGCTAAATCAAAGTGAATAAAATACATGTATTGAAATCTGGATCCCATTTACTACTCTAGATTTACAGAATGATAGAAGGCAGAACGTCTGGAAGTGCATCTTTAATAAGCATGTGCCACAGTCCTGCAGAAATTTACACCCTGTACAGCTGGCTGATTATCATCATTTGGGTCAAAGCTCAAAGGTTACTTCTTCAGAGAGATATTCTGTGATCACCCTAAGTTATGTTTTTAAAGTACCTCCTGAATATACATTCTCCCACATAGCCACACACACACACATCTGCAGTTACTCGCTGTTCACGTTACTTTGTTTTATTGTCTTCTGAGCATTTATCACTATTAATATTGTCCTATCTATTCTTTACCAGGAAGTAGTTTCATGAGCGCAGAGAGCATGTGGTTTTATTGACTACTCTAACCTCAGAACCTAGGACACAAAGTACAACCTAAAATTTCTATTGAATGAATGAATTTTGCTTATTCTCCTTATTAAAAATACCAATAGCAGCAAATTTTTATTGACCAGTTCCCTATGTGCCTTGCTTTGTGTTAATATACAGTTTCTGAATTTATTTCTAACAGCAAATCAGGGAGTTGGTCCCATCAGCTTGAGGAAAATAAGGCATTCTGAAATCAAATTGCTTGCATAAGGACACACACCTAGTGGTTTAGGGCCACAAGCCAACCCACAGAGACCATACCCAATATTGCCCTCCCCTGTGACTACAAACGTCCTGAACAGTTTGATCTACTCCTTGGTTGGTCTTCCCAATAAGTTATTTATGTGGTTTCATTACTAACTTTACAGACAAGATATAAATTCAACTAACATTTATTGAACATGCTCATAGATTGCGTGGCAAACATCATTAGTCTCCCTTTACAAGGGGAAAAAAGGAAGTTCAGGTAAGTAATATCGGTATTGCTGGCAAGTGGTGAATCTGCAGTACAAACCCAGAACCGTTGACTTCAAGTCGCCTGCTCATTCTGTTATGTGCTGAAGACAAATGGCATCATCAGCCAAGGGTTTCCTTACCATTATTTTCAAACTGTGTCTCGAGCAGAAGAGTTGTAGCATGGTAAATATTGTGATTCCATTGTAAAGTGCTCTCTTGGGGCAGATATATATGAGTATAGATTCTTGATAGTGGTTTAGTCCAAATCTATACATGAGTTGATTTTTTTGGCAGAGATCTCACCTACACAAAGAGGTGTCCTGGATGATTTTCTTTCTCTCAAATTTACATTTGTGTTCCGTATCCCTAAATGGCAGTTGATAAATTTCTGGAGCTCTCATTGATTTGCTTTTGGGATAAAGAATAATTTCAGGAGTAATTCAGAAATACCAACGCAAATTTTTGCCCCTTTTAAAGAGGTCAGATAGTTACTAAACTAATAAACATACATTTGGACTTCTCCTATACAAGAAAGAGAGGCTGCAGTGGAAAGATATTTCTTATAATGCTTAGCTCAACTATTTTAAAAGTTATCTATTCAGAAGAATTAATAGCAAACAAACAAAATATAAAAACAAAAAAACAACCAAACCGCAACAATCTAGAGATTCCAAACTGACCAAATAGAAGAAAGAGAAATGTTTCTGCATTTCTCTAGGAATTGGGAAAAAATAGAGAAATAAAAATTTATGGTTTCAGGTATAATATGTCAATTGATATTCCTTTAAGGTAGACTAGAATCTTTAGGTTGTCAAGCAAATATTCTGATTCTAAAATGGGAGATAGGCTCATAAAATTAAAAATATGTTACATTCCCCAGGCTGTTTGAGAAGTGATAGAACCATTTGTAGCTTCTAATACAATCTAAGGAAAACATGCAACTTATTGTACCAATTCAACCATAACATACCAGATGATCATTAGTACTCTGCTGTCAGCAACTGTAGAAGTTGTGAGGAGCTAAATTGCTAAGACCACATCAGAGTGAGGACATTAGTAAATTTTTTGTGAGACCTGTATTAGTATAAATTCAAATGCTAAATTTCTGATGCACATATACTGACTGTTACCAATACTTTTATTAAAGATCTTTCATTAACTCCACATTCTTCAACCAGATATTTGACTAGCAGATGATAAGGTGATTTCCCTAAGAATGCTTGGGAAGTTCATTAGTTATGTCCAAATAAATATTTGGATACACCTCCTCCCCCAGCCTGATCAATTGATCAGCTTGATCAACAGCAAATAAACTGAAATTTGGAACATCTTTTGTGGGATTAGAGACCATTGCTTGTGATTGTCACAAGCCCCTTGTCCTTTAGTTTCATGTGCTCTGGAGAAAGGCATCTGTCCCTTTGAGGTGCTCAGCTCTGGTTTTGTGTGATGTATTAATACATGAATAACTGAAACCAAATTTTATTTCAGTCTATATGCTTAGGATTTATTAGAGTAACGTGACTGATGTCACTCATTCTACTTAAATTTGTCCCAGAAACTTCACATTCATTATTTCATTTCCTTGTGCCAACAACCTTGCTGGGGGGAGGCACCATCCCCACTTCATAGATAGGAAAACTGAGGTTGAGCAAGTGAACAGATAATTTGTGGCTGATTAACATCCGCACTTGACTCTTAAAGTTTTTTTCTTTCCATTTCGATAGCACTTATTTTTATAACTCTGTCCAAGATGATACTCTTAAGTTTTATTCAGAAGTTTTTCAGAATTACATTTGCAGTTTTGTTGTTGCCTTTTTTCTACTGGGTTGGTCAAAAAGATCTTACGGAAAAACCTGAACGAACTGTTTGGCCAATCCAGTATATGTTGTTCAGTGGCCTTTTTTCTCCTTACCGTCTTTGTCCCATCCTAGGAAGCTGAGGGCTTAGGGAAGTTTCAATTATTAGACATGTTAAGGAAATGGTTACTTAAGTGGGAAAATTTAGAGCAATGGTCAAGAGGACTGGTTTCCTATTCTGCAAGACCTGTTCTGAACCCTGGCTTCACTATTTGCCAGTTGGGTGATGTTGGGTGAATTTCTTATCCTTCATAAGTATTGGCTTCCCCACCTGTAAAACTGGAATAATGGTCATACCTAATGCTCATGGTAAT